>NC_141691.1:496566186-497166186 GCF_964263255.1 Lissotriton vulgaris
GCCACAATGGAGAAGGTGGCCAATGCGTCCGCTACAGTGGTGGTAGCATTATACTTTGTCCTGTGGGACCTCCGCCTTGTAGGCATTCAGTCCCCTATACGATACAATGGCAGACAGACTGAAGTCTGCCCACCGTCGTAATGACCCCCATAGTTATGCTGTCCCGGGGGCTCTGAACTAACAGGAGGTTCGACCACTGGAGCTGGGGTTGCCGGCTCAAAGAGAAACACGGGGGCCTTTAGTAAGGGTGTCAAGGAGGGTTTTATAGTCCTCTTCCTGATCCGTCTCAGCTCAAGGATCCCACGAGGTACCAAAAAGGAAAGAAATGAACAGAAAGGCGAGTTACTTCCTGCACTCTGGGATCAACAATAAGGGCCGGGAGTGAGGGAGGACAACCCAGGTGTAGTGCTCAGCTTATAAACGGACGTGCGAGAGAGTGCTCGTGCTCAGGGAAGGGTTTCTCTTGCGGGGAGTTTTTACACTGGTGGCTGTCTCCGCCTCCCAACCCAACCCGCGACCCGGCCCCGTACCTCTCGTAGCCACGCTCCTCCCGTGGGCGCGTGGCAGGGCGAAGCGTCCAACCGTTGGCCTCCTGGCTTGTCGTTCTCGTCTTCTTCTCGTCCTCGGTCTCGTTCCGCGCCGTTCTCCTCCTCGATGTCCTCCGCCAGGGAAACGCCGTTCCTCTTCGATCCTGAGCTTCCTGCTTTTGTCGTCACCAGGGGCGTGGCTCCGTAGTCCCCACGCTCTGCCTTAAAGGAGCCGTACACATTCACCCCGTCGGGCCAGTCCGTCTCGATGTCTCCAGCCTCCTCGTACCAAGGACCGGTTTGTGGCTGTGGAGACAAGGTGCAAGGTGAAAGGGGGGTGGCGCACCACCAGTCATTAGGGTTTACCGTCTCTTGCATGCCGAACCCGTGACACACCTCCCCCCCTGGCTTCTCCCGATCGGGGAGAGGGAACACACGGGACAGGAAGTCCGCATTCGCATTGTCCTTTCCTTTACGATGTTGAATCGTGAATGAATATGGCTGCAAGGACAAAAACCATCGCAACACCCTGGGGTTGTGACTGCTATTTTGATGTATCCATTTCAGGGGGGCATGATCAGTATGTAGGACAAAGGGTTTGCCCTCCAAGTAGTACCTTAACTTTTCAACTGCCCACTTTATAGCTAAGGCTTCCTTCTCAATGGTGGAGTATCGACACTCCCTGGGGAACAATTTCCTACTTACATATAGAATCGGATGTTCAACCCCCTCTTTGATTTGAGACAGGACAGCCCCTATCCCCTGATTGGAAGCGTCCGTGGATAGCAGGAAGGGTTTGCTGTGATCAGGTGATATCAGGACTGGAGCAGTTGTCATGGTGGATTTCAGAAGGTGAAACGCATGCAAGGCGTCTTTTGTGGGGTGACTAAATTCCTGAGTCTTGGTATCTTTGCAGAGCAAATTGGTTAAGGGGGCAGCCAGCTCTGCAAAACCGGGAATAAAGCGCCGATAGTAACCCACCAGGCCAAGAAAGGCTTGCAGGTCTCTTTTGGAACTTGGGAACGGTACTGCTGCTATTGCTCTTACTTTCTCGCTCTGGGGAGCGATGGTTCCCTCACCCAGCACGTATCCTAAGTAGTTCACACTTCGAAAAGCTGCTCGCGATTTCTTCGCGTTGATGTGGAGTCCTGCTGTTCGAAGGGCTGACAGAATGGTTTGCAAATGCAGGAGATGTTCTTCCCAATCCTGACTGTATATGACTATGTCATCCAAGTAAGCCGAACTAAACTGTGAAAAAGGATGCAGGACCTTGTTCATCAAACGTTGAAACGTAGCTGGTGCCCCATGTAGGCCAAACGGCAAAACTGTGAACTCGAATGCACCCTCGTCCGTCACAAAAGCCGTTTTTTTCCTATCCTCCTCACGAAGGGGAACCTGCCAATACCCCTTTGTGAGGTCAATGGTTGTGATGTACTTAGCGTCTCCAATTTTTTCGATCAAGTCATCGACCCTAGTGACAGGGTATGTATCAAAATGTGAGACTGCATTCAGGGCCCTAAAGTCCATACAAAATCTTTTGGTACCGTCGGGTTTAGGAATCAGTACAATTGGTGACGACCAATGGCTCTGAGAGGGTCGTATGACGCCCAATTTGAGCATGTCCTGGACTTCCTTTCGTACAGTTTCTTTCCTGGCCGCCGGTATACGATAGGGTCTTTGTTTTACTACTTCTCCTGGAAGCGTTTCGATACAGTGTTCCGCTAAATCAGTTCTTCCAGGTAAATCGGAAAACACATCTGTAAATGGGGTTAGGGTCTCTGTCAACTCCCGCTTTTCTTGTTGAGAGAGCTCCGTGTTCACCACCAGTTGTTCGAGAGTGGAGGTATGTCGAACATCGATCTGTCCGACAAAACGGCCCGTCCTGGGTAGTGGTCCCAACCACTCCTTCAAGAGGTTGATATGGTACACTTGCGACTTGGTAGGGGTTAACCGGAGCCTGTAGGTGGTATTTCCAATCGTTTCAATAATCTGATAGTTCTTGTTCTTGTTACTGATGGATGGCAACAACACTAGAGCCCATTTACCCACATCCATGGTTCTTAGCCTCTTGCCCTTGTCATATGATTTTTTGTACCTCTCATGTTGGTTCTCCATGGAGGTATATGCGAGTTCTCTTAATTTACCCAGTCTGGTTCGTAGCTGAGTGGTGTACTCCAGCATGTTTTTTTGCTCCTGTGACATTTCGTTTTCCCACATCTCTTTGGTGATGTCCAGGAGACTCCTGGGTAGCCTACCATATAGAAGCTCGAACGAAGAGCATCCTAGGCTACTTTGCTTCTGGGCCCGTATCACGTACAGCGCAATAGGTAGGAGTCTATCCCAGGTGGGCCCCTCTGCCGTCAGCATTTTCTTCAGGGTTTGTTTCAGAGTCTGGTTGTACCTCTCCACTAAACCATCGGTTTGTGGATGATATACCGAGGTTTTCAAGTGTTTTATATCCAGCGAGGCGCACACTTCCTTCATTAGTTTAGAGGTAAATGGGGTTCCCTGATCCGTCAATACTTCTTTAGGGAAGCCCACCCGTGAAAATAGTTCCACAAATTTTTCTGCAATGGACGCTGTGGTAGTATTCTTCAAGGGGAACGCTTCCACGAATCGGGTAGCGTAATCAACTATCACCAAAGCGTATAGATACCCTCTCCCAGTCTTAGGCAAGGGCCCTATTAGGTCCATGCCGACTCGCTCGAATGGAACCCCAATGATGGGCATCCTTTGTAAGGGAGCAGGCGGAGGACGCTGTGTGTTTCGTCGTTGGCACACCTCGCACCGAGCACAGAAATCTTGTACATCTTTGTATATTCCTGGCCAGTAGAAGTTCCTTAGGATGCAGTCAGTGGTTTTCTCCTTGCCTGCATGTCCAGCCATCAAGTGGGCATGCGCAAAAAACAGCACCTGTTCCCTAAAAGGCTGGGGAACCAACAGTTGCAGATCTGCCTCAGAACTGGCTTGTCGGTACAGTAAGTCGTTTTTGATCAAGAACCGCGGGTATACTTGTGAGGTCAGACCAGCAGAGCTATGGGCGGACACCCATGCATGGAATAGGGTTCTGTCCTCACCCTGAGCAAACCTAAAACTGCGATCTATAACCCAGGGTTCTGGTGACAGGTATGATGGAATATTCTCCCTATTCTTTGATTTAGAAAGGTGTTCCCTAAAAAGGGACAGGAACTCTGGATTGTCTGTTCCTAGGATCATATCTTCAGACAGAGAATCCAACACCCCCACCCTAACAGTACAGGGGTCTCTATCCGGCAGAGTAATGGTGATTGAGGCAACTTGGTATGGCTTCACATCCCCATGGACGCATCTAATGTATACGGGACTCTTGGGATTCATCTGTTCAGAAGTAACGAACCGTGTCTGTACGACAGATTGTCTACACCCTGAATCTAACAATGCTTTTAGTTGGTACCCATTCATCCTCATACTCACGTAGAACGTGCTGCCCATTTCTGCGGAATACATCACTGTCCGGGGCAGATACCCGACTTCCATGGGTTCCTCTTGGCTCTTCCTTTTGGGACACAGTCTGGCTATGTGGCCCCATTCGCCACAATCGAAGCACTGGGGACCTTTCGACATAGGAGCCATAATTCCCGTATGTTTGAACAGTCTGGGTACCTCAGGTACTATTTTCGACCTCTTGTCTATTTTGGCGGGAGGAGCTGTTTTGGAAGTCTTTTCGGGCTCCCACGGAATAGTCTTAGGCTGGGCCCTTGCGTATTGTGAGGCCATTTCTATGGCTTGCTCGACTGTTAATCCTACATGCTGTCGAAGCCACCTCTGGGTGGCATACAGCAGTGCTTCCATGAACTGCTCGACATAGATTTTATTCAGAATGTCTTCCTTAGTACACACATCAGGGCGTAGCCATTTGTCGGCCGCCATTTTTAACCTGAAGAACAGCGTTTTAGGATTTTCCCCTTGAACCCCTTTCTCTTTTCGGAAGCGAACTCTATAAGCCTCCTGATCCAGGCCTGGATTATCCAGTATGACCATTTTAATAGTTGCATAAGGGGTTGTCCCCAGAGAATTTGCTGCTTGGTACGCCGATTGGGCCTCTGCTGTAAGGAGAGGAGCCAGATAGAACGGCCATTTGTCTTCAAGCCAGCTCATGGCCCGGGCCGCTCGCTCAAAGTTTACCAGAAAAGCGTCAGGATCTTCACCGGGTACATACTTTTGAAGAGCCATCCCTGATGGATGGGGAGTGTGTATTCGCCCCTCGCCGGTAGCAGCCTGTTGGACGGTTGTTAGGGGTATAGACTTAAGGCCTTCGACGTGTGCTGTCATGGTTTTAGTAAACAGTTCTCTGTCCGCCTGGGCAATGGATAGCTGGTTTTCCACCGCCCACTCCAGTTTTTCTTGCCCCTTTATGAGGTGGTCGATCAGGGTCTCCATCTTGTTCTCACAGATGGATGGTGAAGGGGATCCCACTTCTGACACCAATTGTCCCGGGGGCTCTGAACTAACAGGAGGTTCGACCACTGGAGCTGGGGTTGCCGGCTCAAAGAGAAACATGGGGGCCTTTAGTAAGGGTGTCAAGGAGGGTTTTATTGCAATGTACGTTTTCTTCATGAAAACCAAAAGAGTCTCTAGTCTTTACATAAGGCGGAGTGTCGTGGTGCCTTGTGGTCTTGGTAGTCCTCTTCCTGATCCGTCTCAGCTCAAGGATCCCACGAGGTACCAAAAAGGAAAGAAATGAACAGAAAGGCGAGTTACTTCCTGCACTCTGGGATTAACAATAAGGGCCGGGAGTGAGGGAGGACAACCCAGGTGTAGTGCTCAGCTTATAAACGGACGTGCGAGAGAGTGCTCGTGCTCAGGGAAGGGTTTCTCGTGCGGGGAGTTTTTACACTGGTGGCTGTCTCCGCCTCCCAATCCAACCCGCAACCCGGCCCCGTACCTCTCGTAGCCACGCTCCTCCCGTGGGCGCGTGGCAGGGTGAAGCGTCCAACCGTTGGCCTCCTGGCTTGTCGTCCTCGTCTTCTTCTCGTCCTCGGTCTCGTTCCGCGCCGTTCTCCTCCTCGATGTCCTCCGCCAGGGAAACGCCGTCCCTCTTCGATCCTGAGCTTCCTGCTTTTGTCGTCACCAGGGGCGTGGCTCCGTAGTCCCCACGCTCTGCCTTAAAGGAGCCGTACACATTCACCCCGTCGGGCCAGTCCGTCTCGATGTCTCCAGCCTCCTCGTACCAAGGACCGGTTTGTGGCTGTGGAGACAAGGTGCAAGGTGAAAGGGGGGTGGCGCACCACCAGTCATTAGGGTTTACCGTCTCTTGCATGCCGAACCCGTGACATATGCATAATTTGATTTTATAACAGTTGTTAAACATAATTTTTTTTTTAAATTGTTAACATTTATTATTTTGTAAGCATTATATAATAAATATGTCATTTAATATTTAATTCTATGAGATAAATGTATTTATTTATTTTCATTTGTGTCCCTTTAATAATGATGTTCTTTATACACCATTTTCGAATGATCCTGGAACTTCTGATTACGGTTTTCCATTTCTGACATTTATTTCAGTTAACACTACTTAAAACTTATTTTCTAAAGGTCTAGTTGTGGGGGATATGTTTAGACTTAGACTAGAGTTTGCAATAGGATGTTGTTTTAGTGTAAGGGCTTCATTACAAGTCTGGCAGTCCATGGACCGCCAGACATGCAGGGGCACTGTGGTGGCTATCTTCCTACTGCCCCATTATGACCAGGGCAGTCAGGCCGCCCTGGGACTACAGCACCAGTCAGTGATCAGAAATCCCTGTTGAGGATGAGGCAGTATTGAGGCCGCAATATGCTAGGCAGGGCTGCTGCGACCCCGCCAAGCATATTATGAGTTTCCCCACTGCCTCATTTTTCATGGCTGTGCGACCATCATGAAAATTGTGGCAATAAGGAAACAAAGGGGGGGCCTAGTGCCTCACAACATTCGAATGCACACAGATGGGCACAACACATAATATGCATCAGGTACTGCCATTGATATTTTCATTGATATTCTCATTGCGGTGCCTATTTCATAGACACTGTCCTGGGAATGCCATAAAACTACCCTCCACACAGGAGAAAACTGGCAGGCAGTTCAAACATGGATTTGGTAGTGTGGGAGTGGGGCAGTCCCGCTTCTGCTCAGCCAAACTCATAATAAGGCCCTTCATTTTTTTGTGGAGTATGTTTTACTTTGTTTACAGTATTACAGTAGGTCTTTTAGTCAAATGTGATGTTTATGTCTGTTTTATATGTATTTTCTTTCTGTTTAATGTTAATGCTTTTTTACTGTGTTTGTTTTATACTAGGGTTGTACGTGTTTTTTGGGTGGGTTTTTATTTTTAGACATCGTGTTTATTTTTTATCATGGATGTGGTTTTTTTCAACAAAAAAAGTGTTACGTATCTTTTAACAAATTCTTTTTGACTTGAGTGTTCATTTTCTTTCATATTTTTCAGGTTTTTGTTGGATTACTGGACTTATATTGGGTGTTCTGTTGTTTTCTGGTTTATTTTTGCACTTTTTGGGGGGACACTTTTATGTCACTTTTTTAAAAATAATGTTGGTTGTTTTGCACTATATGTTTATTTATTTCAAAATATTTATTATAGCAAATTGTAGTTAGCAATCTTATGTTTTTTTCCTATGGAATAAATTTTGTTGTTCAGCTTTCTATTTTAAATTTGCTTTAATATTATTAAGAAATAAACATTAATAAAGTCTAAGGGGTCCATTAGGATGTCGGGCGGTGGCACCACTGTGGTGCTGGCGGGGTGGAAAAATGCCTTTTTCCGCCCGCAAGCAGCGGTACTCACGTCTGTCATATTAGTATAGCAAAACATATGTCATTTTCCGTCCACCGTGGAGCGCCGCACACCGCCATCAAAGCGCGCCCATCTCCGTGGCGGTAAGAGCCAATGGAGACTCACCGCTGGGCGGAATGGTGTCCGCCCCGCTCCACAATTTAGGATGGCCCAAACAGGCAGAGGCACTGCAGCGGAGACACCGCCCAACCAGAGACAGCGGAAACTCAACAGCCGAGCGGGGTAGCAGAGACCCGGTCCTCTCCACCCGGTCATGATCGTCATGGACCCAGCCCTACATATGCATCCGGTGATGTACCTGCTACAGCACTACCATCAAATGGGCCGCCGCGGACGATGCCGCAGGTACGCAAATACACAAATACAACACACAACACACGGGCTGACACAGGGTCCAAAACAATACCAGACACCCTGCTGAGGGTTACAACACATTACAACACATCCACAAGGGCACCCACACATGACCCACCTGCCACCAAGTCACCCCTCTGCATCCGGGACACACATCGACCGCAAAGTAGCAGCAATGCCTCGTTCCCGATCACATCACCACCGCGTCAACACATGCGCACAATGCAGAAGGCAGGACCACTCCAAGGCATGGGCAGGGCACAAATACCATAGGGACACACCACCTCCAACCACACATCAACACACCCCATAAAGTCACAGGCCAGGTGCCCATCCTGTGCACCCCCATGCACAGCAACAAGCACAGCAACAAGCAAGCACAATACACACCCCGCACCACACAACAAACAACCAGGGAGACAGCCACTGCAGGAGTGGCTGACAAAGAACACACAACACCAGTGGGTCACACACTGAAGGCTGCCAATACTTCCCAGCACATATACACACAAATAAACACACACCCTGGGTTTAGCCACAAACAGAACAAACACACAGTGAAGCCTGAACAGATGCCTGCCCAAAAACAACACACGAACACCACAGGAACACACGCAGAACCCCAACAGAAACAGACATACACTGTCAGCCAGACTGTGGAAAGGCAATGGGGGCACAAACACAACATGAGTGCACAACATCATCACTCAAGAACAAAACACACACAAGAAGTGCACCTGCACAGAACTACACTGCCACAACAAACCAACCACACATGCACATGAGAGCAAAAATCAATAAACACCACTGGACATCAGGCAATGCCAACCCCACATACACACAGCACTGTATGCACAACAA
This sequence comes from Lissotriton vulgaris, assembly GCF_964263255.1. Taxonomy (NCBI): domain Eukaryota; kingdom Metazoa; phylum Chordata; class Amphibia; order Caudata; family Salamandridae; genus Lissotriton; species Lissotriton vulgaris. Next base: position 496,574,765 of record NC_141691.1, read on the forward strand.
GCAGTCAGTGCACACCAAGCACAACAGCTACACACAGACATGACTGATACAACCTCAACACACACCACAAATCAGCACAGCACAAATACAACAGCACACACAGGAAGTGAAGCAATACCACAGCCAACACACATACATTTATTTATTTATTTATTTCTTTCGATTTGTATAGCGCTATATAACCCAGGGGTCTCTACATCCAACACAACAACAACAGGATGCACCACTCTGGGATACAAGAGCAAATCCATCTGCACCGGAGCACTGGGCAGCACACACAGCTGAAGTACACATGAGCAATCCTCACTGATAAATAGGTCAAGAACATCACACATAAACCATTGGGGCAATGTCCAGAGTGAAACATCACGCTTGGCCCAAGAATTGCACCACAAGGCACAGTGTCACAAATGAAGTGATGGGGAGGCACATACACATGTAAACCAAGGGGACAGCTGACATCCAAGTCAACTGACTAGCATGTCAGTAGTAGACATGTAAGGGGTGTACCATACACAAATAGAGGGAGTGCAGACCCACAACGGCTAGGCACAAGTGGCACACATAGGTGATGGCATTACACCACACACACCATGCCATCCAGAAGGAGAAAAGGCACCATGTGCCTGCAATGCATGACAGACACAAACACAATGACAGTGAGGAGCAGCAGGGCCACACAGTCTACACAAACACACTCAAGACACATTGATGATCAAACAAGCACATGATGTGCAAGTGACACACATTGCACACTCATAAGTGACCAAAACAACAAGGATGAGTCACACAGAACTGCATGGACACACCAACACACTGCACAGTGCACAACAGACAACTCACACAAGTGCATACAATCATTTACACAGGGCAGGGCAAACCAAACAACAGGCACACATGTCCTGGGTGACACATGGGTGTGTATCACAATCCAGGGGCACACACACATCCACAACCACTACAAAGTCACACCCTTCACACTGCACACCTATTCACCACCCAAGAGCACACATCTCATGTAGGGCAGGGGACCAGGACTAAGGGCCAACACAAAATTACCATACACATACACAGCTGGGCACATATACAGGAATAACACACATACATAATGACATTGCCCAGACTGCATGCAAACCTGTGCACAGCATCGCACCCTGTGCTGGCAGTGTACCCCAAGCTGACATGGCAACAATGTAGCCAACAACAGCAAGCCACTAAAAAGAGAACTGCATGACAGGCAAAAGAGCCAACACAGATAACACAAGTATCAGTGTCTGAATCGACTCAAGACCCTGTCACCCCTGTTTTAAAATGTGATGCGGGCAAAGAGCTTGGCAATGCAATGTTGAAGTGACACATAGAGCATGGGGCACAGGCAACCAAATGCATACACCAAAATAACTTTAATCAGAAAAGACACTGAAAAAACAAACAACAGTAGTAACTGTCTTTATTCACATATTGCACAGATGTGACAGTAGAAGGACAGTAGACAAGAACAATGCACAAAATGCTGATCATATGCAAGATAATCTGCACAGGCAAACTCCAAACTGGAAGGCCAGTGTCCATGGCAGGTGGCACAGCAAGTACATGAGAGGCTGCACAGGAGAGACTCCAACACAGCAGAGCAACAGGGCCAGTGTCCATGCCACAGGTGAGAGTACAACACAGCAGAGCAACAGGGCCAGTGTCCATGGCAGGGGGCACAGCAAGTACATGAGAGGCTGCACAGGGGAAACTCCAACACAGCAGAGCAACAGGGCCAGTGTCCATGGCACAGGTAAGAGTACAACACAGCAGAGCAACAGGGCCAGTGTCCATGGCAGGTGGCACAGCAAGTACATGAGAGTCTGCACAGGGGAGACTCCAACACAGCAGAGCAACAGGGCCAGTGTCCATGGCAGGTGGCACAGCAAGTACATGAGAGGCTGCACAGGGGAGACTCTAACACAGCAGAGCAACAGGGCCAGTGTCCATGGCACAGGTGAGAGTACAACACAGCAGAGCAACAGGGCCAGTGTCCAAGGCAGGTGGCACAGCAAGTACATGAGAGGCTTCACAGGGGAGACTCCAACACAGCAGAGCAACAGGGCCAGTGTCCATGGCACAGGTGAGAGTACAATACAGCAGTGAATGACAATTTAAGTTGCCAGGGAGAAATGCGGAGTCAGGACATGAGAAACTGCACAGTGAGTGTGTTTGACTGTACCGTTCCATGACCAGCAACACACCCAGTTGCCAAACAATGGGCAGGACTAGCACACTTGTATGAGAGACAGGTGTATAAGGGGGACTGCCATCCACATTTGGCTGTCAGGCGGACTTGGAGCAGGCTGTGTGTCAGGGACAGCAGGAACACTTGACTGGGGAGACAGAGGCCCAGGTGATGTAGGGTTATCAGTGATTTGGCAAGCTGGAGGGCTGTTTGGGCCAGGTGATATAGTGGCACATAGAGGTGGAGTCATGCAGACCTGTAACACAGTGTGGGTGGGAGAGGTTGGAGGGGTGCCCTTTCACTTCTTGGGAATACAAAATGGCTTCCCTGTCTTGGGGTTAATGAGAACTGGTGATGACACAACATGCACACACACCAACTGTCCCGCATCAGGTGCAGACACTGGCACTCCCTCTGGTGACGTGCTGGGTCCTGCAGGATGCTTTGTCTGGCTACGCCTCTGGACCACCTTCCCCTGCTTGCCAGGTGTCCCACTTACAGTGCCCTCCTTTGCCTCTTTGCCAGGGGTGGCCCCGACAATGCCCTCCTTTACATCTTTGCCAGGGGTAGCCCCTACAGTGCCCTCCTCCACCTGCTTCACTGGGATTGGAATTGGAGTTGATGTGGTGGGGGATGTGGCCCTGTGCCCTTCCTAGGTGTACCCTTGCCATACAACACCTTCTCAGTGAGCACAGACACTGCACTCCTAGCTCTGCGTGAAGTTTTAGGGACAGAAGAGTACTTTGCTGGTGATGCCTCTGAGGCATGTGAGCCTGATGTCAGCCTCATTGCTTTTTTGGCCTTGCTCTTCCCTGACGGGCTCTTGTCTTTGCACTCGGGCTGGCTCTACTCTTCTGTGGAGATGGTGTCAGTGGGCGGGACCGCTTGGGTTGTGTCTGCTGTGTGCTCCTTGTGCTGTATCGTGTCTGTGATGCATGCGAACCGTGGTCACTGTCATCTGATGTGGCCACTGACTGGGGGTGGACAAAGGCACCTGAGCAGGAATGGGAGCATGTGCCCGTAGAAGGGCAGACGTCACTGCATATGACAAAGCCTGGACTGTATGGTGTAGCCCACCCACGTCAGAGTGTATGCCCTCCATGTAGGCAACTACCTGGCCTAATTTCTTGTCATGGTCACTGAAGGCTTTGAGCAGGGCGGTCTGGCCCACACAAATCTGCCGCAGGAGCTCTACAGACTCTGCACTGAGGGCAGCAGGGGGGACAGGTGCAGGCTCAGCGGTGCCAGGTGGGAATGTAACTCGTCCCCTCTTACTGACACGGACACGGGCAGCACCAGATGAGGTGGATGGGATGCTGGACACTGGCCGCTGTGTGGTAGATGATGTTGCAGACTCCCCATCCGCTGTGCCTTTCAACATGGATGCATCACCACTGACATCAGATGATGTAGTACTCTGTGTCTCTGCCACAGATTCCTCCTGCATACTATGGTCCCCATCAGATGCGCTGGTGAGCTCTGTGTCACTGGCCTCCGGTGCAGCTGTGGTGCTACTCTTGCCACCACTGGTTTCCGGCTCCTGTTCCTCCGTGTCCACTGGCGATTCTGCATGAGAGACTGATGCAGGGTTCTGTTAGTGTCATCATCAGGACAAAACAATCCAATCAATGCAATACATGAAGTGCCCAAATCAACATGGTGACCACCACACCCTGTAATCACATTGCAGCAACACACTACATAGATCACACAGTGCCTGTAACCCTGAATATCTGCCATGACTGAGCCATGTTGAGGCCACACAGCACAACACCCTGCCCGTGGATGAAGTGTAACAGACACACAACTTGCCCTGCCCACACCTAGGGACATGATGTGGGGACAACACTCATTGCCACTGACAGACCTTCAGGGAACAGGAGGGGACAACACACACACCTATTAGGACATGACAGTCCACAATGCCAAGTAGGCCATACCAAGCACCATGTGGTACTCTAGGGCACCTTTTTGTCAGATGTGTGGGCCTCTCCGATCATGTTGTATGCAAAGTAGGCATACATGAAGTCAGAATCAGATAGTGGACTCTGCTGTTTAACCGATAATAGATTCCCCACACTATCCCAATGCTGAATGACCATGTAGATTCTAACACATCTGGCTATGAGAAAGCACAGCAGGGAGGATCAGCTTTGGAAGGCCAGTTTGGCCCAATGCCTGACACTGGCACACATCCCAGCAGCCACTCACATGACACAGCACCACCACACGAACATCACATGGGCCACTGCTGCCACAGGCCCCGTACACATGCATCGGCTCCCAGCCAAAGTCACCCTACACAAATACTCACCCCTGCCTTGCTGGCCATGCTCCTTCAGACGTGCATCCAGCTCCGGATTAGTCACTGTCAATATGCGGACCATCAGTGGTTTTATGTTGCGCCGTGCCAAACGCCCTGCTTGGTAGCAGACCCAATGTCATCTCTGCCACGTTCTTTGCCAACCGCCTGATGTCGTCCCACCTCTTGTGGCAGTGGGTGTGTCGTCGGTTGGAAACCCCCAGGGCTCGCACCTTTGCTGCAATGGCCCTCCACACGGCCTTACGCTGGTGTACCTTGAGCTGCAGGTCTGGGAGAAAAGAAGGGTAAATGACCAGTTACACAGTGTCATGTACCAACATCTATCAGTACAGTAGCAAGACTCAGACTCAGGACCTATTGTAATCTCCATCCATCCCAAACTGGGGGAAACCTCACAAGGGCACTCTGCATGGGCCAAACAGATGTGATTGCATGCATGCATGAGGGCGTAGAGGGTCCCTGATAATCTCACACACATGCTGGATGACTGCACTGTACCCCCTCAGTGGCTTGCAGACATCACCAGTCCCATGCAGGTCTGCCCACTACATACCTCACATATCTACCTGTGTCTGTGTCTAGAAGCACTGTGTGCATGACTGGGCAGCATTCAATGAGCATGTCCTGTGAACGTATGTGTTTGTAATGTGTATGCCTTGGAGCACATGGACTTAACAAAGTTATAGCCATCTACAGAAGTGTGTTTGCGTGCAATTATACAGGGCTGAGATGGTGCATATCTTCTATTCAGTGTGAATGAACAGGAGCATGGACCATGTAAGTTCGGTGATGTGTTCTCGTTTGGGTGGGCATGCACTGGGCCTAGTCTCTGGGTTCACACTGAGTCGGACAACAGGGACACACAGAAACATTCACCCGAGCAATTACTGTCCAACATCCTGTGGCTCTGTATGGCTGACAATGTAACACACTCCACTCACACATACAACTGCAAGCCGGGAAAACAGTGACATTGGGACACATATACTCTCTCACCCTGTAGACAGCTTGTTTGTCAGTGTATGACACAACCCCACACCCTCAGCCATTTACTGCAGCAGCACAAATACATGTCTGACTCCCCCCCTGCCCGCCAGCTCCCTTAATGATGACTTACCACTACATTGGGGCCATCATACACCCTTGGGTACTGTGCCAGCACCTCGTCCACTAGGACCTCTAACTCCTCGCTTGTAAATGGACTGGCACAAATCTTCTTTGTCATTGCCATCCCTGTGGACATGGAACACCTGTGGTGGAAGCGAGTGGTGAGGGATCCCTGGCAGCAGGCATTTGAGGTAGCAGCAGGAGAGGGTCCCAGGCAGCAGGCACTTGAGGCAGCAGCAGGAGAGGGTCCCAGGCAGCAGGCACTTGAGGCAGCAGCAGGAGAGGGTCCCAGAGTCAGGCTCTGTAAGCAGTGGAAATAAGAGGCTCCCTCCCTCAGATTTATAGCCCCCTGGGGTCGTTTATAAGGTGCAAAGCTGCAACAATTGGTTGTCCGGGTCTGACTCATTCAAATGCATCCAATGACCGCCTTTGGGGTGGTCGGCGCACGCCTTCCGCGATTTTCAAAACTTCATCATGCCACCGCAATCATCGCTCCAATTGGCTGTAGGCAATGCTCCATGGTGGTGATGCACCGCAGGGGCCCGGGGTGCGCTACCACGATGGTGCATCGTTCAAATGCATCCAATGACCGCCTCCGCGGTGGCAGAGCACGCCTTCGCGATTTTCAAAACTGCATCATGCCACCGCTCCCATTGGATATAGGCAATGCCCCATGGTGGTGTCGCACCGTAGTAGCCATGCTGTAGCTACCGCGATTTGGGTGGCGGAGCATGCCCACCGCCATCTACCCATGTCTTCATGCCACTGGCTACCGCACTTGTGAAGGGGGTGGTGCTGGTGTCACACCAGGGTGGCCATGCGGTTGCTACCTCAATTTGGGTGGCCGGGCATGCCCACCGCCATCTACCCATGTCTTCATGCCAATGGCTACCGCACTTGTGAAGGGGGCGGTGCTGGTGTCTCACCGCCATGGCCAGGCGTAGCTACTGCAATTTGGGGCACATGCAATGGCAATGTCCATCGTGAACACTGCATCAGTACACAGCAGCAACATGGTTAAGGGCACATCATTGGGCACACAATACCATTATTTCATATTATCCACAGGTGGACGCGCGTTATGTGTGACGCACATTTGGTCTGTGGTCCCTGCCATGTCACTTATGCCTTTGATGGTTGATGATGCTTCACAGTGTTAAGCTGGTGTGAATAATGTGCAACAAATCAATGTGTTGCGGGTCAGTGCTGACCTTGGCAAGGCTTGTCTCACTGTATGGTGTTGTTACTTACTTGTTCTTTCATATCAGCTCATGCACACAAGTGACAGTTTTCCAGCTACTGTGATCATTGGGTTGTGGATGTGTGCCAAGTTCACATGATGCATTGAGGTGTGTCAGGTACAACAGATGGGAATGAGACAGTCCTGGTCATTTTACAGACATTAGTGGATAGTATGGTACGAGGTTTACACATGTGAAATTTGGGGTTCAGTACATTGACCTATGTGTTGTTTGCGGCACTTGTGTATTGTAAATGGAGAGATGTGCCCTTTGTGTGTCTCAAATGTCCACCCATGTAACCTGGTGTGCCACGCATCTCTCATGGCAGTCTTTGGTTTTCCGTGACATCCTTAACGGTATGTGCTGTGGCCATATCATGATGGTTGTCATTGCCATTTTTCCATTTATATCTCAACTAGGAAGAGACCTAATCTCATACGTCACCTGACAGTGCTGGAGGACATGGAGGATATAGCGATCATTCGCCTTGACAGACCAACACTGAAGGCCCTTTGTGATCTGTTGGAGCCCCACCTGCAGCCTCGTCGCCACTACCCAACAGCATTCACATCCACATACAAAGTGAAGGAAGCCCTCCACTTTGTTGCAACTGGTTCCTTCCAGGAGACCGTGGCCAGCGCTGCAGGGATGTCGCAACCCCTGTTCAGCCATGATGATATATAAGGATCGATACTAACCCTGGGCGTAGTGTGCGTAGTGGGGCTACGCGAAGCTATGCAAAGTGGGCGGGAAACTACGCCCACCTGCGCACTTCGCGTAGCCCCACTACGCACCGCATGCCCCCCTCCCCTACATACCTAATTTTAGTAAATGGGCACATAAAAATAAATAAAAGGCACTTACCTTGTCCGTGGCGCCCCAGGGCTCCCTCTACTCGTTTACACCGCCGTCTTGATAACAAATGCGCATGCGTGGGCGGCTGCGCATGAGCATTTGTTATCAAGACGGCGGCGTGAACAAGCAGAGGGAGCCCCGGGATGCCGCGGCAAAGGTAACTGCCTTTTATTTATTTTTTATGTGCCCATTTATTAAATTAGGTATGTTTGGGAGGGCGGGAGGGAGGAGGGTGGAGGGCAACTTCGCTACGCCCAAGAAGTGGGCATAGTGTTGCCTGCATCGCCTACTTTGCAAAGGGCGAAGTAGGCAACACTACGCCCACTTCTTGGGCGTAGCGAAGTCCTTCGCCCAGGGTTAATCGATACATACATTTCCCAAAGGGGAGCAGGATTGGCCAGTGTGAAGGGTGACTTCTATCCCCTTGGGCACATCCCCCATGTTGATGGTGCCATCGATTGCACCCATGTAGGTCTGGTGCCACCACAGGCGAGTGAGCACATTTTTAGGAATAGTAAACATCATCATTCCATATCACATGTGTGTGCAAGATTCCCCGGCTCAGCCCATGATTCGTACATCCTGAGGAACAGCATGGTGCCCCAAATGATGGCAAATCTGCTTCCCGAGCGTGCTTGGATTGTGGGTGAGTATGCCTAGTTATATGGCGTGCTGTGTGAATGACCTGCTACCCTCTGCCTGTGCAACATTGCAATGTCTGTTTGTCATTCACAGGTGACTCTGCATATCCCAGCCGTCCATGGCTGCTGAGTCCACTACGGAATCCCAGGACCCCGGATGATGTCAGGTACAAGAGGCCCATGGCAGGACCCGACGTGTCATTGAGCGGACTATTGGCCTGCTCAAGTCAAGATTCCGCTGCCTTGACAGGACTGGAGGTGCACTGTCATACTCGCCTGGGAAGGTCTGCAAGATCATTATGGCATGCTTTATGCTGCACAACATGGCCATTCACAGGGGGATTCCCCTGCTCCTGGATGATGGTGAGGACCGAAGGCCCCCGCCTGTTCAGAGCCCTGAGTCCGGTGATGAGGACAGTGGAGAGGAGGAAGAAGTTGACATGCGTCAACAGCTCATCACCCGTTACTTGACTTGAAGGTGGGTGATGAGGTACGACTTGTAGATTGTCTGGTGTGATTGCTGTTGTTGTGAAGGGCTATGTGCGGATGGTACAGACAGGCACATGTTGAGTCACCTATGTGTGGAAATGTGGCAGTGACATTTCACATATGAACGTATACAGAACTCTGTTTGTGCACACTTGTTGCACGTTGTGTTGTCTGCCTGTAGTCTTATGTGGATGTTTGGTGTAGTGTTATGTCTGTGATTCCACACTAACGCCAGTGACTGTTGTTCTGTTGTGTCTCCCTAGGTGCCGCGAAATTATCCAGGCCTACATACTGTACTTCTTTTGGATACATCATGGACATTTTCAACACAATAAATATTGCACTAAAAACAAAACTGCACAAATTCAAGTGTGTAAGGTATTTTATTAAAAAGGTTGACATGTGAAGGGTGCGGGCATATTTACATGAAGGTGGTGATGGAGCAGTGAGTTGACAGTCATGGTAAAAGAAATGCAAGAGTAGACACCACATCAATGTGGTGACCCAGTCCAACAGACAGGTGCCATTCACAAGGCAGTGTGGGGAAGGACAGTCCAGTCAATGCAGTGGGGAAGAGGGTTGCCATCAGGGCTGGCTCCATGACTGGCGTGTGGCTGGTGCTGTGCCTCCAGAGACTCCCAGGCTCTTCTTTGGATGCCCCCTTGATCGCTTTGGCGGGGGGCCTGCTGCATCGCCAGTGGCGTCTGAGGACTCATCCCTCTCGGTGGCCGCAGGGGATGATGGTGCACTGTCATCCTGTAGTACAACAGAGGGGGCGGAGGTGTTATTTGGGACGTAGGCCTGTCCCTCAGTAACTACACTTGCTGGGCCATGAGGTCCACCATTTGTTCAATGCCTGTGTCGATGGACCAAATCAGCAGGATGAGCTCACGTAATAGTTCTTCAGACCGGCCACTTTGTCCCTGGACCTGTTCGTATGCCCGAGGACTCTGGTGAAGTGGTCCAGGGATGGTGTGCCAAACTCCTGAGGTCTGGGGGTGACCCTGGCCCTCCCACCTGCCCTGCTCCCACAGACCTGTTGCCTCGCCACTGTGGGTCCAAGCAAACTCTCCCTGCCCTCCACAGTTGGGTGGTCATCCCCTGGGACAGGGAGGGTGCTGCAGGTGGTACTGGTGGTGGTGGTGGTGGTGGTGGTGGCGGCGGAGGTGGCAGCGGTGGAGGCAAAGGCCGTGACTGCAGGGGTCTGCTAGGCTGTTGTTGTTGCAGCAGACATGGTGGTGGGGAGGATGGGGTCTGGGACCTGTTGGTCCCTGGCACACCAGATGGGCTGGCCTGGAGCTCATCGTCCAAACTTTCCTGGGAGTCAACATCCGAGAGTCCATGTACCGGGGGTGGAGACTGGCTCTGCTGGTCGTTGTTGTTCTTAGCAGCGAGTTCTTCATCACCTGTGGATTAGATGGGGAGTGTTCAGTGTTGGGCACTGTGCAAGTATTCTGTTAGCTGCATGTCATCGACTGTCTGCTGTACACTACACAATTGAGAGATCTTCACTATTATTATTAAGTGCAATACTGGGCATGATTACATGGTGCAGAGGAACATCAATTACTCGTACATGTCAGGTATCGATGCATTGCATGCACTTGGTGCTGTGTGTAGTGATGCAGGTCTACCACCCCCAAACAGCCAGACCAGTGAAGATGGCTACCTACCTGTAAGTTTGTTTGGTGAACAGTTCAATAGCTTCCAGGTGTTCCTGGGTGGGAGGTAGTGCTCCATGCTGCTGGGGTGTGGGACATGGGGCATGGTGGGAGTAGGAGTGCAGGCCTCCCACCCCCAAACAGCCAGACCAGTTAAGATGGTTACCTACCTGTAAGTTTGTTTGGTGAACAGTGCAATGACTTCCAGGTGCTCCTGGGTGGGAGGGAGTGCTTCATACTGCTGAGGTGTGGGGCAGGGGGCATGGTGGGAGTAGGAGTGCAGGCCTCCCACCCCCAAACAGGTCTCCCAGTGAAGATGGCTACCTACCTTTAAGTTTGGTTGGTGAACAGTGCAATGGCTTCCAGGTGCTCCTGGGTGGGAGGGAGTGTTCCAAGCTGCTGGGATGTGGGACAGGGGGCATAGTGGGAGTCGTGGTATAGGCCTCCCACCCACAAACAAGCCTTCCAAGCAAGATGGCTACCTACATGTAAGTTTGTTTGGTGAACAGTGCAATAGCTTTCATGTGCTCCTGGGTGGGAGGGAGTGCTCCATGCTGCTGGGGTGTGGGACAGGGGGCATGGTGGGAGTAGGAGTACAGGCCTCCCACCCCCAACCAAGCCTCCCAAGCAAGATGGCTACCTACCTGTAAGTTTGTTTGGTGAACAATGCAATGGCTTCCAGGTGTTCCTAGGTGGGAGGGAGTGCTCCATGCTGCTGGGGTGTGGGACAGGTAGCATGGTGGGAGTAGGAGTGCTGGCCTCCCACCCCCAAACAAGCCTCCCAAGCAAGATGGCTACCTACCTGTTAGGTGAGGGTAAACAGTGCAAGGTCTGACACATGCTTCTGGATGAGGGAGGCCTCTCCTGCTCAGGTGTAGGACAGGGGGCATGGTGGGAGTCATGGTACAGGGATCCCACCCCCAAACAAGCCACCCAAGCAAGATGGCTACCTACATGTTAGGTGAGGGGGAACAGTGCAATGGCTGACACATGCTCCTGGGTGGGGGAGGCCTCCATGCTGCTGGGGTGTGGGACAGGGGGCATGGTGGGAGTCGTTGTACAGGCCTCCCACCCCAAACAAGCCTCCCAAGCAAGATGGCTAGCTACCTGTTAGATGAGGGTTAAGCGTGAGCACAAAAATCCGTTCCGCTCGCGGATTTCGTGGATTTTCGGTAAATTCGCAATCCGCGAACTCCAGCGAATTTACCAAAAATCCGAAAATCCGCGAGCGGCGGATCCGGGGGGCAAAAGTTCAAGCCTTCAAGCTTGAAGTTGTTGTAACTATTTTAGGATGGCGCCGGCAAGCTGCCAGCGCTATCCTAAAATAGTTACTAAGTTAGCTTCAACAGGCAGCACTAATAGATAAAATAAAGCAGGTGATCGAGCACCTGCTTATTTTATCTATTAGTGCTTCCTGATGAAGCTAATTTTGTAACTATTTTAGGATGGCGCTGGCAGCTTGCCGGCGCCATCCTAAAAGAGTTACAGGATGACAGCTCACTCAAGGGACCCCTGCGCACATGTGTGCGATTGCATAGTAACACACACATGGTCGCTGGAACTAGTTGAAGCTCAAATTCAGTGACTCATTCATCAGCCCAAAAACAATCGTGAGCGTCGTCGAGGCTGGGCAGGTGTGCCTTCTTCCCAAATCTACCATCGAAAATCAGCTGTGATGCTGGATAGAGGCCTTGGCATCCATGACTTTCACGAGCGCAATCCTCGTGCTGTTCCTGTGACCAGGAGCTTCTTTCTCTTGATCTGCTGCTCTGATTGGTCTCTGACCTTTTATACACACAAGAGGCATGTGAACTCTCATGGAAGCCCCGCCCGTTTGGCCCCGCTCACACACTCGCAGTGTGCACCGTCTTCCCGCCATTTACCCACTATGATGGACAGCTCACTCAAGGGACCTCTGCGCCCTTTGGGGCGATTGCATAGTAACACACACATGGTCACTGGAACTAGTTGAAGCTCAAACTCAGTGACTCATTCATCAGCCCAAAAACAATCGTGAGCGTCGTCGAGGCTGGGCAGGTGTGCCTCCTTCCCAAATCTACCGTCAAAAATCATCTGTGATGCTGGATAGAGGCCTTTGTATCCTGACTTTCACGAGCGCAATCCTCGTGCTGTTCCTGTGACCAGGAGCTTCTGTCTCTTCATCTGCTGTTCTGATTGGTCTCTGACCTTTTATACACACAAGAGGCATGTGAACTCTCATGGAAGCCCCGCCCGTTTGGCCCCGCTCACACACTCGCAGTGTGCACCGTCTTCCCGCCATTTACCCACTATGATGGACAGCTCACTCAAGGGACCTCTGCGCCCTTCGGGGCGATTGCATAGTAACACACACATGGTCGCTGGAACTAGTTGAAGCTCAAACTCAGTGACTCATTCATCAGCCCAAAAACAATCGTGAGCGTCGTCGAGGCTGGGCAGGTGTGCCTCCTTCCCAAATCTACCGTCAAAAATCAGCTGTGATGCTGGATAGAGGCCTTTGTATCCTGACTTTCACGAGCGCAATCCTCGTGCTGTTCCTGTGACCAGGAGCTTCTGTCTCTTCATCTGCTGTTCTGATCGGTCTCTGACCATTTATACACACAAGAGGCACTTGAACTCGCACAGAAGACCCCCCCATTTAAAAAGTCCGCGAAATCAGCGAATTCGCAAGTTCGCGGATTTTGCGAATCCGCAAATCCGCGGATATTGGATCCGCGAAATCCGCCCATGCTTAGTGAGGGTGAACAATGCAATGGTGTTTGGGTTGTGCAAGGAAGTACTTATCAGTGTGTTGGTTGCCACTTGTTTGTACTTTCTAGCCTCAATTCCCCCAGATACTCCTGTGAGACTCTCAGGATGCAGAATGGCAAGCACCTTCTCCTCCCATGGTGTGAATGTTTTCAGTGGGATGGGAGGGCCACTGCCAGTCTGGTTAGCCAGCTCCCAGTTCTTGCTCCTCCTCTCTTTGACAACCCTCTTGAGATCATGCCACCTCTTCATGATCTCCTTCTTGGATCGCGGGGCGGTAGCTACTGCATTGACCCTTTGAACTATCCTTTCCCACATTTGTGTCCTTGTGGCTAATGGTGTCTGTTGGACCAGGCTACCAAACAGTCGTGGTTCCACTCTCACCATACATTGTCATATTGAGGCTACCTTTCCCCAAATCCAGTGGTGACAGCCTTTGCTGCAGTTGCAGGTATGCTTGTCCTTCATTTTGTTTATCCTTCATTTTATTTATCCATCTCCTTTATACCACATTTTTTCTCTTCTGTAACTTTTAAACATGCTGCATCTCATGCAAGGAAATGCAATTTCCAACATTTCTCATGTCCAAGTGGGCCATCCGAACCTCTTCAAAGAACACGTAAAAAGCCAGCGTTCGTCAAAAGCAGTTTATTATAGCCAAATGCATTTCGGGCCCTTCAGGGCCCTTCATCAGGGGTAACTGTAAATGAACAATAGGACATATATTTAAAACCCAAAAGCATGCAACTACATGTATACCATAACGTTGTACATTGTCAAACCTGTTGTATTTATTCAGTTATTATCCCCATGGAGTTTGAACTGTTCAATGACTGTTAATTAATATCCCCAATTCTTTTTATGGCCTCTTCTTTGCTACTCCATTTGCCTCTGTCGGTAATTCCCATCCTTTACTTTCAAAACCTTCCTCCTCCAAACGTTCCCCCACCTGCTTATACTGCCTTACTACTTAAACCCTCACCCCAAACGATTCCATAACTATATCACCATTTCCATCGTTCATACTTCTCACTCTCACTATCTCATTTATCATGACTGTGAACTCACTCTCTGTGAATTTGGGCATTTTCTCTGCTGCCATGATGCATCGTGTTTGAAGTGTTTGTGGGTGCAGGGGTGTGTGTGGTGGGTGTGGTGTTGATGTGTGAGGTGTGTTGTGTGGTGGGGGATTGTTGGTGCTGGTGTGATGGTGGTAGTGATGGCGGTGGTGGTGTGTGTGCTGTGTTCTTTTGCCTCTCTCTGTCAGATCTGGTGTATGCCCTTCTCTTCTGGAGTGTTGCAAAGGATTGTGGTGAGTAAAGGGGCTGGTTTTATACTCAGCTGTGTGGGTGTGTCCAAATGGGATTTTGCTGTCAGGTGTGTTGTGGGTGTTGTCCTGGGAATTGTATGTATTTTTTGGGGCATTTGTTTTTTCATTGGTATGTGTTTTGTGTATTTGGAGGGCATGGCGTCTTTGATTTGTGCAAAGTTTGGCATCTTTGCGGTGTTTTGGCATCGTCCTCCATGTTTTTCATGTACCATCCGCTGCGTGGCTATGCTGCAGATCTTCGCTGACTCTCCCATTCACTCCAGTGTGTGACCGCGGTGGTCGGAAATAGCGGATCGGACCGCAGGACCATCGGGGATATCTTAATTTCCTGTGTGGTGTCTCTGCTTTGCTTGCGGCAGGTTGTAGCTTTTCCGCAGCGTTTCCGACCGCCGCGGTCAGTTTTTGGATGTCAACGCCCGTGTCGGGCGGTTTTGGTTTGCCCGCTACCGCTGTGGTCGTTTTTTTTGCCGGTTGATCCTAATCTGACCGCCGGTTTATCCGCGGTCCCGGCAGGCGGTTGTTTCCCGCCTCCATGGCGGTCATGGTGATGTTCCTCCGGCTAACCTAATGGGGCTCTAAGTGTTTATTTTATTGGGAGATTTTTTATTTGTTTTGCTTAGGGATTATTGCATTCTTAGCTCCTGATAGTTTTGTTGTTTTTTAAGTATTTCTAGGAATTGCTAAAGTGTGAGGTGTCTTCATCCAAATGTCCCTTGAAATTAGGCATGCTACCCCTTCACTGTGTTATTTGTCTTTGATTCTTGGGACATGGTCCTTTTATAGACATGCCATATTTGAATGTAATCTTTTGGGTTGGCATCTGTGGTCTAATCGGTGCAAGTGGTCAACTGATTTATCCTCAAAAGAACTGGTCTATATCTGGACGTAGATAGCCTACAGCATTCCATATCCTACAGCCATCATGAGTAAGCATGATACTTGGCAGCCCAAGCTCACATTAGAGATCCAGCACTTCACATGACAGGCAGAGCAGGAGACTTGCACTGAGTCTGCCTCGGAGCACCTCAAAGAGAGAACCTCCCAGTATTCAGATCTCAAAGAAATATTGATGGAAGTCAAGACCAGCTTGAGAGCTATCAGCATATTGGACGTCTAATCTGTCTCTGAAGAACACATGCTGTGCATGGACAAGATCCTGGTACTGATAAAAGCCAAGAACAAAGACCTCAAAGCATGCTGAAGGGGTAAATACCTCAGGATCACTGGGATTCTAGAATCCCCAGGAATAACCGAGATGCAAGACTACATGGAGACACTACTACATGAGCTTTTCTGGAGAGGCAATGTTTCTGGTATTCATTGTGGAGGGGTGTATCAATCTCTGGCCCCACACCCCCCCTGGGGTGCCTCAGCACATACCATCATCCTACGCTTTCTAAAATTATAAGAACAGAGGCACCGTACTGCGCCTTGCTCATGAGCACACAGCTATAGGCAATGTCTTATCCTTCTACCCTGATTTTACTATGACAGTGCAGATGGCCAGATGGGAGTTCCTGTCTGCCAAAACGTTGTTACAGAAACCCAAAATGTCCTATGCCCTCTTGTATCCAGTGAAGCTATGAATCAAACATGAGGGTAAGAAGCATTTCTTCACTGATGCCAAAATTACTAAATTTGCAAAGACTATCACAACCCTTGCCGCATCACACTGCAGAAAGCTCCCTTGATGATAATGAATAAGGGAACTGCTCATTGGCTGTGGGCGGCCACTGCTGTTCGAGTCTCTATGTGACTGTTACACTGCCCCTCAGCAGCCATCTCTTGCGATGGTCCACTACGGCCTATTGCCTCATTAAAGTTTCCATTCTGCCCACTGTGATACATTATTGAGTGTTGTTTCCCATTCTGGCTAGCCAGCCTTAGTTGGTAGGCGCATTTGCTCGTCTGTACCCTGCCCCCAGGGATGAATTCCACTCTGGTTGCTTGTTTTGCTAAGGGTGGGTTGGGAGACAGGGAGGATACAAATTCTCAAACGAGGTCGCGGGTTGAATTGGGAGGTGGAATGGCAGGGTTGTTGTACACTATAGGTTTTAAATTACTTTCTATCTGCATTACCTTGGTCTCCGAGTGATACATTACTACTAGTGCCACATGCAACACTCTGTGCGCTAAGCCACATATCATGCTTTGCAATGACCAGGACATCAGCTGCTTTCTATGACACAAATTACCTGCCTCACCTGTAATATCTGCAGTCTTAACAACCACAGGAAAGCTTGCCTAGTGCTATGCATATTTAGTCCGCCACCACATAATGCACGTCTTTCTCTATTTCAATTATGCGAGGGGGGTTGCCATTTTAATTTGCAGAGGCCTTGCCTGGCACCTCACCGACTCTGTCGTGGATAGAGAAGGACAATACGTAATAATGGCTGGCACTCTAAACAGACAGCCATTGACCCTTGTCGCCATATGCAGCGCAATCACAGCTGCCCCGAAGTTCTTTTCTGAGCTTTGGGGGTTGGTGGCTGGCATGTCTGGGGCTATATTCTGGGGGTGGGGACTTCAGCTTACCACTAAATGATCAGCTTCACCGTTCAGTATGCTCTTGTTACCCACACCCTGGGGCAGCTTCAGCTGTTAATCTAATCATGAAAGACAATCATCTGCATGACATGTTGAGGCTAACACATGTGGCGGTCAACGGAGGGCCCCTACTTTAAGACACATCAGAATGCTTGGTCCTGGATAGACCTGTGGGTGGTGTCCAAAGACGTCCAGTCATGGAGTTTGAAGGCAACATATTTGCCCCACACCCAATCGGACCAGGCTCCTGTACTTTTTGAATTAACAGTCCCACCAATAAAAAATGTGCGCCTTCTCCTGGAGTCTCCCACTGAGGGCGCTGCAAGACGTTGCAAATCACAACGAGGTTAATGCAGAAATAGTCACTTATTTTGCACAAGGGTTTGGTGAGCTCCCCATCTGTGCTATGGGAGGCATTTAAGGTTGTGACACTAGGCATCTGCATTGCTAAACAGTGCAGTGTCCTTCAGACTATTAGTAGACAGCTGGCCAGATTGGAGACTGATATATGTTGTTTGTAGACCGAGTATTTCCAGACCAATGACACAGCTATACTTGCCATGATCAGAGGAAAAATCTCTACACATGCTGAGGCGGCAGACGGCAAGACTGCTACTTAGGCCAAGCGTATGGGCCCGGCGATATGGGGAGGGAGATCACCTGGGCAGAACTCTGGCTGGTTTACTTCACAGTCCACATGCTTCCACATACATCTCTGGCAGAGGACAATTCTGTTACGATTAACACCCTCCCAGGGAACAAAGGGGCTGATTCACAAAGGGAATCTAAGACAAAATCCTAACGTTATGACTTTCGGTATTCACAAAGGGGATTTAGGAGTAATAAAGTCAGGAATCCTAACTTTACCACTCCTAAATGCCCTTTGTGAATATCGAAAGTCGTAAAGTTAGGATTTTGTCTCAGATTACTTTTGTGAATATGACCCAATGTGCCTGGCTTAGATGGCCTGACTACGGCTTTCTACAAGGAGTTTGCATCTTGGCTAGCCCCGCACCTTCTAGCGATCTTTGAAGACTGCTTGGAGGCAGGACTCCTGCTTCTCTCAGAGAGGCTGTTACCGTATCCATTCTCAAGCTAGACAAACCCACATCAATGTTTATAATGAAATATTTTCAAAAAATCCTAGCTAATTGTCTGCTACCCTTACTTCCAGACATAGTATGCCTGGATTAGTCCAGATTTATACCTGGACGCTCCACTTCTCACAATCTCCGAACTATATTTGCTGTTATGCATCATCTTGACCCCAGGGTGTTGGGGGTGGCAGCATTGCTTGACGCCACCAAGACCTTTGATTCTTTAGAATGGGCTTTTTTTTCCTGCTACTCAAACCTTGGACCTAGCCCCACATTTATACGATATATTTGCCTCTTGTATACCCTTCCTTCAGCTCAAATACATTTTAATGGGCTTCTTTTGGACCCTTTTCCAATTACTCAAGGTTCGCGACAGGGATGCCCTTATGAACATTGATATTAGCGATGACGATGGAGGCTCTGACTGCCCATCTACAGTAGCATCATGCTGACTGGGGGTTGAGATTCACCCTGAGGGGCCTGTTAGTCTCAATGTATGCAGATGAAATTACCCTCTTTGTGCATAAACCACGTGAGTATATGGAGCCCATTACTCAAGAGGTCATTCGGTTTGCAGAATTTTCTGGCATTCACATAAACTGGGCAAAGTCCATACTTTTCCCACTAACTTAAAACATGCGCTCTTTCCATACAGAATACCCCTTGGGCTGGGCCTCTGCCCCAGTCCACTACCTGGAACTCAAGTTGAGCTGCGAACTGGAGGAGTTCTGGAGATATAATTATGAGTGAACGATGGACTGACTGGAAGAGGGTATTCCTGTCTGGTCTGTATTGCCTCTCTTCCTCGACGGGCTGATTGCCATTGCAAAGATGGTGGTTCTCCACATTTTTTTTATCTGTTCTCCAATATCCCTACTCCGCTCACTGCCCAATTCCTAAAGCGTTTACCGTCTAATCTGGTTTGGGGGATGGGGTCGTCAGCCGTGCATCTCCTGGGCTGAGCTTACACTGCCCCTTTTTGTCAGGGTAGCATGGGAGCACCAGAGATGACACTTTATGCTGTATGCGCTCAAGCACAATTTCTACATCACTAGATGCACCCGTTGCCCTATCAACCACATGTTGCTGTAGAGAATGACCTGCAGATATTTGGCCTTTGTCAACAGCATTGAATGCCCCCTATAAGAAACCATGACCTTAGGTTGACACTGTGATGAGTGTGTGCGTTGGGCTTGGAATGGATAAAATAAGCGAGCCAGACTGGCCACGCTACATGCTCCTTCCATACTACTAGGTCGTAATCCCATTAGGTGCAAGCACACAGGAAGAATTTAATCACATTCTCAGACCTCTACCCAAAAGGCACTTTCTAACAGCCCCGACACCTCAGCTCCATCAACACCAGCAATATTGGACCTTTTTCTGTAATATCAAATCAGAGCCACTTGCCAAAATCTCTATGACACTTTCACAGTGCACCCCTGATATTCCAGACACTAGAGCATGTGCTGACAACACCTTCTTCTAGCATGATAATTACCTGCCTTTATAACACCATGCAGTCCTTCGAACCGATTGTGACCCTGAGTTCTCATGTTGCTTAGGAGGTAGATGTGGTGCCTCTTTGTTAGACCCACAGTGGGTATTTTGTTGCGGGCAGTTAGAACTGCTCTCACCCAACACAGACTCCGCCTCATACATTTTAAATTCTTGCACCGCATATATCGTACCCCCTTGCAACTCTTTAAAATTGGCTTAAAGCCCAGCCCCCATTGCCTTCAATGTGCTGTACCACAAGCTACTTTTCTTCATTTGATGTGACTTTGACCTGATGTGGTGGAGTTTTGGAGGGTTGTTTTTTTCGATTATACATGACACTACAGGGCACCGGATTTCTGACATCCTTCTCATTGTGCTACTAGGATACGTCAGAGATTTGCCGCCTGCAGATCGCAGGCTCACTGTTATGCTGATTCTCTTACTGAAGCAGAGAGTGGTATTGGGCCCCCACGATCCCTGCATGGCTGGGTGACGCAGCACATTGTTTGGAGCAACTAACCCTTTATCAGGCTCTGTTGCCACCAGGGTCCAGACCCAAGGACCTTTGGGAATCTTTACTGAAAAACCTGCACACTAATTCCACACCTGCACCTTCCCCTCCTGTTGCTGCATCCTCTGCGGCCTGACACTGCTCGTTCAATAATATACTTCTACGTACTAAAGCTTCTAGACCTGGATGGAGCTTATAGCCTATTGTCTAAGATGGACTCATGCTACATTGCTGTTTGTGGGGTATTCTTGGGCACTGAGCCTGTTATAACTGGTACATATCCTGGTACATAGGTTTTTATGCATACAATACTATGATTTGGATCTCACTATTACGCTACTCTCTTATGATGAATGTAATTGCTGCCCTTTATCCCCCCTTTTCCGCTACCTCTTTCACCCACCTTATATTATTTGAAGATTTATTTTGTGGTATTATTTATTGTGCAATATTGTTCTTTCCCTCTTTTGAGGTTGACTGTAAGCTATTTCTAATTAACTAATAGCAATAAAAACAGTTTAATAAACAATATTGAACACTGAGAAGATAGTGTGCAAACTCCACACAATTTAACACCCCAGGGAAATAATCTACCTTTCACTGAACAATAAATGGAGACTATCTCTGTTTGTTTTGACCAATATCACAATCGGATTTTCTTTGGAGATTTCAACATCCACTTGAATGATTCAAAGGACCCCCTATTAAACACCTTCAAGGCCTTCCTTTTGGACCTCAACCTAATCCAGTTTTGTAATGGCCCAAAACATACTAGAGGCTCCATCCTTGACCTAATCATCACCAAGGACAATGTCATGCAACTGGATTCCATATCACATTTGATTGGTCAGATCACTACCTAATCTCCTTCCTCATCTTTGAAATGGTGTTGATTAAATGGGGCCAACCTGGTCACTACTTCCAATCCATCTCAAATATACTTCACACATTTACACCAAAATAGTTAAAAAGAATAACCTGCGAGCACTCTGGTTCAATGGCAACCTTAATGAGGAGAGGCGCAATTTGAGACTTGCTGTGAGATCATGTAGAAGCTCTCCCTCCCTTGGCCACCTTAAGCATCTGTGATTGATAAGAGGCACTTACAACAAGCACATCAGATCTCTAAAACAGTTTTCTTTAGGCCCCAACTTGACAATGCCAAAAATAGACCTAAAATGTTTTTGAAATCATCAAGAAACAAACTATCTGAAAATCTAAACACTAATTGCTGTATTATGGATCATTACCAAACGGTGAGGAATTCTCTCCATTTTTCACTGTAAAAATGTGTAAAATTGATTCAGAATTGCAAATTGGATCCCAGCAGCTTCAAAGTCAGATGCAGTCCTGTCTCTTCCCAGTCCAGCACTTGGAGAGACCCACTCATAGTAAAAATAAAGCCACTTGAAATGCCTTCATACTTCTTGAATAAGCCCTATATACTCAAAACAATATTATCAATAAACCCTCTAATCACTTTAATGATCCCCTGACTGCCTAGGTCATCATAAGTCTTAGATCTTCTATTCTCTCACTGTTGACTAAGATTGTTAATGCATCTCTCTCCCAAGGCTTGATTCTGGATTGCCTAAAGATAAAACAAGTCACCCCAATCCTAAAAAAGCCTAATGTGGATTTGTCTGACATTAACAATATCCGATCAGATCAGGCTTCAGAGCTGGTCACAGCACTGAAATGGCTCTAACTCACATTGGTGATGATGCACTCAGATTGCTTGCTCAAAATGAACCCTGCCTGTTTATTCTACTGGGTCTCTCATCTGAGTTTGATACAGTGAAACATCAGAACTTGTTCAACCTCCTGAAAAATAGGATGGGTATATCTGGTCTTGTTCTAAACTGGTTTGCCTAGTCCCTACATAACAGAGCTAAAAAAATTGACGTCAATCAAACCCCCTCTGACATTTCTCTGGTATCGGTAGGAGTGCCTCAAAGATCCATGCTGTCACCCACATTAGTCAACCTGTTCATGAAACATATTAACAAAATTCTGAATCTTTCCATCATTGAAAACCTCATGCACGCTGACAATACGCAACTGTACTTGAAAATATCCTCTCCCGATGATATCAAAACTCCACTCTACTGAAAACCCAACAATGGTTAACCCGCAATCCCCTTATGCTTAACACACTCAAAACTGAATTTCTTTTGATCGCCCCTCACAATTACTCTGCCTCCATAAAAGTGACTCCAACAACTCGGAGCTTGCAACCGTGTCCCACATGTCAGTGACTCTACTAGATCACTTGGTATCACATTGGACAAACACCTAAATATGCAAGACCATATCAGTGCAACCACTAGGTGAACTAACTACCATCTGAGCATGCTTAGGAAAATCAACCCCTTCTTGCCACCTGATGACTTTCAGTTAACAGTCCAATCACTAGTCTTCTATAGGGTAGATTATGGGAGTGCTACTCTTGCAGGCCTACCAAAAGAAAGATTGGCTCCTCTTAGGGCCACATTGAACTCTGCTGCTAGGTTAATCACCGGATCTGAAAAATCCGACCACATTACACCAGATATAAATCTTTTAAAATGGCTACTGTTTGAAGCAAGGTACTTATTGAAGATAGCCTGCATGATTCACAAGACCCTTCATCATAACACACCCATTCATTTGGCCAAGAAACTCAAATTGACTGATGTCTGTTTTTCCTTAAGAAGTGCTAATTCCCTACTGTTGAAACCTAAGAAGTTCAACAAAAAGAAAACTTACAAACTTCTCCAGTCTAGCCCAAGGATATGGAACACACTAAGCCTGGGCGTAGTTCGCGTAGCCGCACTCCGCGGAGCTACGCGAAGATGCACTTGCACTCCGCGAACTACGCATAGCTCCGCGAGTATGCGTAGTAGCTTGCTTGACCCGTTCGCAAGCCATTTTTCGTCTTCGGGAGCGCCGTGGAACTCTGGAACCTGCTCGACACCACATCTCCAGACGTCGCCTTTCTCACGGAAACATGGATGAACGCCTCCTCAGCGCCCGACATCGCCGTCGCCATCCCGGACGGATACAAGATCACCCGGAGAGACTGCGTCAATGAGACAGGAGGAGGCGTCGCCATGGTCCACAAGAACACCATCCGCATCACAAC
This sequence comes from Lissotriton vulgaris, assembly GCF_964263255.1. NCBI lineage: Eukaryota > Metazoa > Chordata > Amphibia > Caudata > Salamandridae > Lissotriton > Lissotriton vulgaris. Next base: position 496,598,160 of record NC_141691.1, read on the forward strand.
CAACTCAGACGACACCCTCACAGCCGCTTAACATCTTCACTTCCAGATACACACCGACCCCAAGACCACACTCAGAGGCACCCTCATCTACAGACCCCCAGGACCTCGCACAAAATTCAGCGAAGACATCGCAGACTTCATCAGCCCGCACACCCTCGCCTCCGCTGACTACATCCTCCTAGGGGACCTCAATTTCCACCTGGAGAACAACAACGACAACACCACCACCACCCTGCTGGACAACCTCGCCAACCTCGGACTCATGCAACTGGTGAACACCCCCACCCACTACGACGGATACACGCTTGACCCAGTCTTCTCCTCCAGCAAGTACATCTCCTTCAGCCACTCCACCGGACTCCACTGGACAGACCACAGCTGCGTCCACTTCAGCTTCAGAAAGACCACGACTCACCACCACCCGCAACAGGTTCCCCGCAGGAACTGGAACAAGATCACTACCGACCAGCTCACCACTTCACTGAGCCAGAACCCTCCCGCCAGCTCAGCGGACCCCAACCAAGCAGCCAACAACCTCACACAGTGGATCACCAATTGCGCTCGCCCAACCAGCCTCGACCACTCGCAGTCCGGCTTCCGCGCCAACGACAGCACCGAGACCGCCCTCATCGCAGCCACTTACGACATCCGAGCCCTGCTCGACAACTGGGAAACAGCGGCCCTCATCCTCCTGGACCTCTCCGCAGCATTCGATACGGTCTGCCACCGCACCCTTGTGCAGCGCCTCAGCAACATCAGAATCCAAGAGAAGGCACTGGAGTGGATCATCTCGTTCCTCACCGGAAGAACCCAGAGAGTCCGCCTCCCCCGTACAGATCCAAGGCCACCGAAGTCATATGCCGCGTACCACAAGGATCATCACTCAGCCCCACCCTCTTCAACGTCTACATGAGCCCCCTCGCAGCCATCGTACGCCAACACATCCTCAACATCATCTCCTACGCCGACGACACCCAGCTGATCCTCTCCCTCACCAACGACCCACGAACCGCCAGAACCAACCTACACGAAGGGATGAAAGACGTAGTCGAGTGGATGAGGAACAGCCGCCTGAAACTGAACTCAGACAAGACGGAAGTCCTCATCCTTGGATCATCACCCTCCGCCTGGGACGACTCCTGGTGGCCCCCTGCCCTGGGCAGCGCACCCAAACCAACGGACCACGCACGCAACCTGGGCTTCATCCTGGACTCCTCCCTCTCGATGACCAGACAAGTCAACGCCGTCTCATCATCATGCTTCAACATCCTATGCATGCTCCGAAAGATCTTCCGATGGCTCGCCACCTAAACCAGGAAGACGGTCACACAGGCACTCGTCACCAGCCGACTGGACTACGGAAACACCCTCTATACCGGAACCACAGCCAAACTCCAGAAAAGACTCTAACACATCCAGAACGCCTCCGCACGACTCATATTGGACATCCCCCGACACAGCCACATCTCCGGACACCTGAGAGACCTTCACTGGCTCCCCGTCAGCAAGAGAATCATGTTCCAACTCCTCACCCACGCATACAAGGCCCTCCACGACCTGGGCCCCAGGTACCTCAACAACCGCCTGACCTTCTACACTCCCACTCGCCAGCTACGATCGACCAGCCACGCCCTCGCCGCCATGCCACGCATCCGAAGATCCACCGTGGGAGGAAGATCCTTCTCCTACCTGGCAGCCAAGACTTGGAACTCCCTCCCCATCCACCTCCGCCTGACCCAAGACCACCTCTGCTTCAGGAAGCAACTCAAGACATGGCTGTTCAAGCAGTAGCAGACCCCCCTCCCCCAAGCGCCTTGAGACCCTCTGGGTGAGTAGCGCGCTATACAAATATCCTGATTGATTGATTGATTGCCTGCATGCTCGGGATGTGTAGCGCGCGAAGTTACCCATGAGGTTTGTCCCGCCCGCTCGCGTCCCCTTATTTCTGGTCACTACTAACGTGTTCGCGAGTTATTCTGTGCCAGATTGCAGTTTCTGTGTGTTCGGCAACTCAATCTTACCGACAAGCATCCTCGCGCAAGCGAAAATGCTATTGAGCGCGCGAGAACTACGCTACGCAGCAGTTTGCGGAGTATTCAACAACTTTGCGTTCTCCGCGGAGCGCGGAGTTGCCGAAACTCCGCAAACTCCGCAAACGGAGCGTAGTTCTTCGCCCAGGGTTAGAACACACTATCTCCAGAAATCAAATCATACCCCTTGACTAACTCCTTTAAAAAAGGAGCAAAAAAGCTTCTCTTGAACAGATTCCATCAATAGGTGCTTTAAACTCACTTCAGATTTACTAATCCATGTAAACACTTCTGGAGAATGAACTCGGCCTGGCAGCTTGTTATATAACTCTGTTTTGTTTGACACTCATTTTCGTTTGTATTGTTCCCTTTTATGTTTGATTTTTTGCTTGATATATATTGCACATTTTTCCAGTTTATGTATGACTTGTTTGCTTTTATGTACAGCACTCTGATACCCTCACAGGTGAAGTTCTCCCTTTATAAAACTACTCAATTAAAAATATATACATAGATAAAGATCACCCCTACAGTGTACACTTAAGTAATGTTTATTTTTCTGTAACTAATAATTACAAATATTTTACTAATGGTTTAATTTGTTTTTTAATTTACTGCATACAATTCTACCAGTAGTATAGATGAGTTGTTTCCTGTGCTTGTTTCTGTTAACTTGTTGAAAAACATTAGAATGAGGAATGGTTCTAAGTTGTTCATGATTGGGTCACTAAGTTTTGCACTTTCTATAAAAGTAAAGTGGTCTTTTCAATGATTAGTGGAAACCAAGATTTGGTTTCAAGATCTGCAACTCCACAATTGTGTGGTGGATGTAGCGCATACTACTGGTACATTTGGTTAGGTGTATCTATGCTCTCACTCACATGGTAGGTGTTTGTGCTTGTTTGCCAAATCAAATAAAGCCTCTCCTTTAGTTCTAGCAGTGTGTTCTGTCTGCATTGGATTTGTGCCATTTACACAGGAGGTCTCTCTGTTTGCTTATCAGGGTTGTAGAGATAGTATCAAACCATATCTTGATCTTGCAGTACACTATTATCTTGTTATCATCAGGTGATGTCTAGAATTGCTGTAATGTTGGAGTGATACATTTATAACAGTGAGCAAGGCTGCTACTGACTCAGTTTTGATTAATATCTAATGGAGAATCTCAGAGGTTCCCTTATTTTACTATTGTTTTTTTTTAATTCTTTTTATTAACATACATTTGTTATATTGTATAAATTGCAGAAGAAGAAATAACGTCCAGTAAAGTCTGTGAGATCAGTTACAAACAATATTCTGCAGCAGAACGCCATGCGGAGTCACTATATGGAGGGGGAGTCATCATGGTGAATATGAAGTGGAGGGTTGCAAATATGTCCGCTATAGGAGTTCCAAAGGTCCCAGATCTTGGACCACTTTTTAGGGCAACCACAGGATGTGTAGACTGTTTTTTCCCTAAACATACACCAGTTTACATCTGCTTACCAGGCGTTTACTGTGGGTGTCTTTGACGCTCCCCATAGTCGTGCTATATTATGCTTTGCCTATTTTAAGGAGACAAGGGAACCCGAAGGAATACACTAGGGACCTTGGGCGTTATCTTTTTACCAACAACATTGGACCCTAGTATTTACAGAGTCTGGGTAAAAATAGGCATACACTAATTAGTTAGTATGTCCTTTGTCCAGCCGGACAGGATTTTATTTGAAAAATGCACACAAATATCAGCAATTTTAAGTAATGTCAAGTGGGCACTACCCGTGACCCACAACAGACAAGACAAAGCAAGCAGAATTCAGGCAAGAACGAACAAGGCGGTCTGTGTACTTGTAATCAAGTCAAGTCAAGTCAAAAATTTGTACAGCGCGCTACTCACCCAGAGGGTCTCACGGCGCTTAAGGGAAAGGGGATCATTACTGAACGAACAGCCAGGTCTTGAGTTGCTTCCTGAAGGAGAGGTGGTTCTGGGTAAGACGGAGGTGAGAGGGGAGGGAGTTCCAGGTCTTGGCTGCCAGGTGTGAGAAGGATCTTCCTCCCATGGTAGCTTTTCGGATGCGTGGGATCAGGGCGAGGGCTAGGTTGGATGAACGTAGTTGGCGGGTGGGGGGGGTAAAAGGATAGGCGATTGTTGAGGTAACTGGGACCTAGGTTGTGGAGGGCCTTGTGTGCGTGAGTGAGGAGACGGAACGTGATTCTCTTGCTGACAGGGAGCCAGTGTAGGTCTCTCAGGTGTTCTGATATGTGGTTGTGTCGAGGTATGTCCAGGATGAGTCGGGCGGAGGCGTTCTGAATGCGTTGAAGTCTATTCTGCAATTTGGCTGTGGTTCCGGTGTAGAGGGGGTTTCCGTAGTCTAGTCTGCTGGTGACAAGTGCTTGGGTGACCATCTTTCTAGTTTCGGTGGGGATCCATCGGAAGATCTTTCGGAGCATGCGTAGGATGTTAAAACATGATGATGAGACGGCGTTGACTTGTTTGGTCATTGAGAGGGAGGAGTCTAGGATGAATCCCAAGTTGCGAGCATGGTCCGTTGGTTTGGGTGCGCTGCCTAGGGCCGGGGGCCACCATGAGTCGTCCAAAGCAGAGGGGGATGATCCTAGGATGAGGACTTCCATCTTGTCCGAGTTCAGTTTTAGGCGGCTGTTCTTCATCCATTCGGCTACGTCTTTCATCCCTTCGTGTAGGTTGGTTTTGGCGGTGTTTGGGTCTTTGGTGAGGGAGAGGATCAGTTGAGTGTCGTCAGCATAGGAGATGATGTTTAGGTTGTGTTGGTGTGCGATGGATGCGAGGGGGCTCATGTAGATGTTGAAGAGGGTGGGGCTGAGCGAAGATCCTTGTGGTACTCCGCAGATGACTTTGGTGGCCTCTGATCTGAAAGGGGGAGACGGACTCTCTGGGTTCTTCCGGCGAGGAACGAGATGATCCAGTTCAATGCCTTATCTTGTAATCCTATGTTCCTGAGGCGTTGTACTAGGGTGCGGTGGCATACCGTGTCGAACGCTGCAGAAAGATCCAGGAGGATGAGGGCCACTGTTTCCTCGTTGTCGAGCAGTGTCCGGATGTCGTCTGTGGCTGCGATGAGGGCGGTCTCGGTGCTGTGATTAGCTCAAGAGCCGGACTGCGAGGGGTCGAGGGAGCCGTTAGACTCAAGGAGGGCGGCGAGCTGATTGTTGACGGTCTTCTCAATGACTTTGGTGGGGAACGGGAGGAGAGAGATCGGGCGGTAGCTCTTAAGTTCTGTGGGGTCTGCAGAAGGTTTCTTTAGGAGGGCGCTGAGTTCGGCATGCTTCCAGCTTTCCGGGAAGGTAGCGGTGTTGAAGGAGCAGTTGATGATATCCTGGAGTTGGGGTGCGATGACGGAGTCGGCCATGTTGAAGATGTGGTGGGGGCATGGGTCGGTTGAAGATCCGGAGTGGATGGAGTTCATCATGTGGATGGTGTCTTCGGTGCTGATTGGGGTCCAGGCGCGGAGGGTGGTGGTAGAGGATTTCAGTTCAAAGGTAGGGGGAGAGGACTGGTCGCCGAAGCTGTTGTGTATGTCTGCGATCTTGCTGTGGAAGAATGAGGCTAGTGAGTCGCATATATCTTGAGAGGGAGTGATGTCGTTGTTGCCTGGGCTGGGGTTGTTGAGCTCATTGACGATGCTGAAGAGTTCTTTGCTGTTGTGGGCGTTGTTATCTAGTCGGTCTTCCTGGCATTTTGGGACGGTTTTTCAGGGGTGCTAGCTCGTCAGCGCAGTGGGTGATCCATTGTGCAAGATTAATGGCTGCTTGATTTGGGTCCGTAGATCTGGCGGGAGGGTTTTGGTTCAGTGATGTGTTGAACTGGTCGAGGGTAATTTTGTTCCAGCTTCTGCGGGGAACCTGTTGTGGGTCGTGGTGGGTCGTTGTCTTTCTGAAGCTGAAGTGGACGCAGCTATGGTCCGTCCAGTGGAGTCCCGTGGTGTGATTAAAGGAGATGTGTTTGCTGGAGGAGAAGATTGGGTCGAGCGTGTGTCCGGCGTAGTGGGTGGGGGTGTTCACCAGTTGTTTGAGTCCGAGATTGGCAAGGTTACCCAGTGGGGTGGTGGTGTTGTTGTCGTTGTTATTCTCCAGGTGAAAGTTGAGGTCTCCTAGGAGAATGTAGTCCTCCGAAGGGGATGGCGTGTGGGCTGACAAGGTCAGCGATGTCTTCACAGAATTGTGTACGGGGTCCTGGGGGTCTATAAATGAAGGTGCCTCTGAGTGTTGTCTTGGGGTCGGTGTGTATCTGGAAGTGGAGGTGTTCGGTGGCTGTGAGGGTGTCGTCGGAGCTGGTCGAGATGCGGATGGTGTTCTTGTGGACGATCGCGATACCTCCTCCTGTTTTGTTGATGCGGTCCCTTCGGATGATCTTGTATCCGTCCGGGATGGCTATGGCGATGTCGTGTGCTGATGAGGCGTTCATCCAGGTTTCCGTGAGAAAGGCGACGTCCGGAGTTGTGGTGTCGAGTTGGTTCCAGAGTTCAATGGCGTGTCTGTGGACCGAGCGGGTGTTGAGCAGGATGCATTGTACGTGGTTGTTTTTGGAGCTCTGTATGGCGTTTGTGGTTGTAGTGTGGGTCCTGATGCAGCAGAACTTGCAGGATTGGCAGGTGAAGGGACCATGGGTGTGTCATAGGGCAGCTCGGTGGCAGTCGGGGAGTCTGCCGGTGTTGAGGGCAGTGAGGGTTGCGGTGTCGTATGTGCTGCGGGGGGGATGGCATCTGCGGGGGCCAGGGGCTCTGGCGCTGGGTGCGGTCCAGGCGCAGACGGGCGCAGATGGGCTTACCTTTGGCGCGATTTCGGCGCGCATATGGCGCGCCCGCTGCGCATGAACGCTGCGCGTTTGCCACTCTTTCATAAGTGGAGAGTGTAGGGGGCGGAGCGAGGGAGGAGCAGCTGGGAGGCAGGAGCGGGGTGGCGAGGTCCAGGGATGCTGGAGGGAACGGGGGTGGGGCCTCGGGGGAGCAGCGGCAGGGAGCGGGGACGGTAAATAAGCACAACAAATGGCAACAAAACAATGCAGGCGAGATCGGGGCACAAGTTAGGCACAGAAACAGCTGAATACGATACCAAAATAATGCAGGCGAGATCGGGGCACAAGTAAGGCACAGATACAGCTGAATACGATACCAAAACAATGCAGGCGAGATCGGGGCACAAATAAGGCGCACCAAGGAGCGAGTGGAGCAACCGGTTCTGACCAGGTCAGGACGGTCACAGCTCTTTAACTCGTGGGACTTCCCTTATGTTTACCAGTGGGAGGGAGGAGCAGCTGGGAGGCGGGAGCGGGGTGGCGAGGTCCGGGGATGCTGGAGGGAACGGGGAAGGGGCCGCGGGGGAGCAGCGGCAGGGAGCGGGGAAGGTAAATAAGCAAGACAAATGGCAACAAAACAATGCAGGCGAGATCGGGGCACAAGTTAGGCACAGAAACAGCTGAATACGATACCAAAACAATGCAGGCGAGATCGCGGCACAAGTAAGGCACAGATACAGCTGAATACGATACCAAAACAATGCAGGCGAGATCGGGGCACAAGTAAGGCGCACCAAGGAGCGAGTGGAGCGACCGGTTCTGACCAGGTCAGGACGGTCACAGCTCTTTAACTCGCGGGACTTTCCTTATGTTTACCAGTGGGAGGGAGGAGCAGCTGGGAGGCGGGAGTGGGTTGGCGAGGTCCGGGGATGCTGGAGGGAACGGGGGTGGGGCCGCGGGGAGCAGCGGCAGGGAGCGGGGAGGGTAAATAAGCACAACAAATTGCAACAAAACAATGCAGGCGAGATCGGGGCACAAGTAAGGCACAGATACATCTGAATACAATACCAAAACAATGCAGGCGAGATCGGGGCACAAGTAAGGCGCACCAAGGAGCGAGTGGAGCGACCGGTTCTGACCAGGTCAGAACAGACTAGATTGAAACTAAAGTAGCATTGTATTAGGCATTTTTAAGCATTTCAGTGACATATGGTACTAGAGTGTCGACGACGTTTCAATGTCTCAACCTTAAATACATGGCCATATCTTCAGGACAAGTATATGAAACATGTTTGTCTTGGAAATTAATAACAGTTGCCTTACATACAAGGCAGCTTGCTCATTGTGGACCGAGTGTCCAGTCAAGGAGTGAAGGGCTAGGCAAGGGGAAGCCCTTCAAGGCGTGTCAGGAGAGTAAAGTGATCCCGCATTTATACTCGAAGCCATTTCAATCATGGCCCGAACCGCCGTGTACCGCGATCGTGCTATCGGGTGAATTCGGGCCGTGATTGAAACGGCTTCGAGTGTAAATGCGGGATCGCTTTACTCTCCTGACCCGCCTTGAAGGGCTTGAATGGTACTTTAATTTCAATCTAGTCTATTCACTGATTACAAGTACACAGACCGCCTTGTTCGTTCTTGCCTGAATTCTGCTTGCTTTGTCTTGTCTTGTGTGGGTCACGGGTAGTGCCTACTTGACATTACTTAAAATTGCTGATATTTGTGTGCATTTTTCAAATAAAATCCTGTCCGGCTGGACAAAGGACATACTAACTATTTAGTGAATGCCTATTTTTCCCCAGACTCTGTAAATACAAGGGTCCAATGTTGTTGGTAAAAAAATATTATGCTTTGCCAGCATGAACCCTAGAGTGGCACATTGTGTGTGATGCCTGTTTAAGTCAGTGAGCTCCCATAAGTTTAGAAGGCATCTTCTTGCTTCTGGGAGTACATTGGTTTCGAGTATGTCACTAAGTACTTCATGGATCCAATCCCAATATATTTGGATGTATTCGCACTCCCACATATTTTACAATTGTTAACCTTTAAAAATCACTATTGCATTGTTTGTGGAGTTTATTACAATCATCAGGATAACTGCAATATTTTAGGTAAGGTTTGTGTTATCAGGTCTTTTTACCTTCTAACATTCCGTAAGGTTGAGGCTAGTGTGTGCTTGATTTAGCGGGAGGGATGATCAGACATTGCGTACATGCCAGCATGGACATGTTTCTTGGTGCCTCATTGTTCAGATCAACAACTCAATTTTGAATATTCCAATTCTATGATTTTCATATATTTGATTTAAAGGTGTTGGTCAAGCTTAAAGGATTCCTTGAGGAAATTGCCATTTTGGACTGGTTCTCCCATTTTACTCTTACGATAACTAAGTCAGTGGCAGTTATTGCACCAAGAGGATGAAATGTTTAAAAGTTGTTTCTAGAGGTAAATTTAGATCTGTACACTGGTAGTCTTTGAGGTAAATGCACTTTGAAACAAATGGTCACAACCCCACCTCGCTGCATAATTTATCTAGGAAAGTGATACAGTTCTGCAAAAGCCAAGTGTTAGAACTGTCATTCTTCGGAGTGGCATGTTAGATCTGTCATCATTAGGGTGGTTTTCCCAAAAACATTTTGCTTGCTTAGCTCCTCTTTTGGCCTTAGGACTCTGAGCACTTTACTGCTGCTGACCAGTAATAATGTGATGTGCTTCTCCGCTAAACATGGTGACATTGGTGTATACCCAATTGACATATTTTGGTTACTTGTAATTCCCTTGTAAAGAAGTATACCATATATCCTGGGCCTGTAAACTAAATGCTACTAGTGGTCCTGCAGCACTGATTGTACCCCCACACAAGTAGCCTTTCAAATATGTCTCAGGCATGGCATTGCAAGGCCTGCATGTGCAGTTTACTGTTACTTTGACCTGGCATTTAAAACCACATGCCAAGCCTTAAGCTCCATTTTTATTACACATAAATCAACCCTAAGGTAGGCCCTTGTTAGCCCTAAGGGCAGGGCTCTGTGTAAGTGAAAGGCAGGACATGTGCTTTTAAGTTTCACATGTCCTGGTAGTGACAAACACCCACATTCGTTTTTCACTACTGTGAGGCCTACATCACTCTTAGGCTAGTATTGGGGATTCCTTAATAAACTTTTAGCTGTAATTCCTGATAAGAAAGAAGTAGCTGCATCATGTTTCATATCTTTGAAAAGGTAATGATCAATCCTAATTATTAATAAGATTGGATTTAACATTAATATTTTAGAAATGCCACTTTTAGAAAATGAATATTTCTCCGCTCTTATGGCTCTGTCTGCCTTGCATCCTGTCTCCAATACGCTTCTGGGGTGGGTGACAGACACACTTTGTGCATTCCCTTTGACAAACATAGGAAGGGGGGAGGTCACAGTGAACTCTTCTGCATTTTATCTGCATTCAGATAGCTCTTCAGGAAGAGATGGGGTGGAAGCTGACACACCTGAATAGACAGTGTCCTGTTTCACACACAAATGTCTGATTACCCCCTACTGATAGTCTTAAGCCAAGGCTGACAAAAAATGGGTACCTTTGCACTTCAGGGGCTTGCTTTCACATCACCCTCACTTCAAAGGCACAACTGGGTATAAGTATTGGGGCTCGGACCCTACCAAGACAGTACACTACTGAACCTGTGCCATTAGTAAAGACTGCTGTGCTCCAAAGATTACCACTCTGCTTCATTGCTGCTCTTGAAGGACTGCTTTTCTGCTTTTCTCTGCTTCCTGCTGATCTCTGCCCTGCTGGGGACAAGGACCTGGCCCTTCTCACCTGAACCCATAATTACTCCAAGAACATGCTTGCTTGTTTCCTTTTCTGATGTCTCAGGGCCATCAAAGACTTCCTTCAACCATGCAACAGCACCTGGAGTCTGCCATCTTTGAGTCCTGCTCTGCCAAATTGTATGAATCCAGTCCTGGGGCTTTGAAAGGTGACTTTTGCTGTATAGAACCATAAAAATCAACTCAGTGATGACCTTGCACCTATCGGAACTGATGCAATGCCCTTCGATGCCAACGCAGGAGCCGATTAACAACATCGCTTCGATGGACCTGCATCATAAAGGGGTTTGTCGATGAAGGCTTCATTACCTGTGTGGAATGTAACCAACACATCGAGTCTTCAACGTCGACATTTGCTACATCCAAGGCACTTTTTCAGCGAGACCTGTATCAGTTCTGTAACCGGCCTGCCTTCCTTCGCAGTCAGCCTAAACATTGGATGAACCCCCAGTCCAGCATGACCTCACGTAACCCCTAAATGCCAGTTGCTTTTAAGCACTACTTTTTGATTTATTCTTTAAAAATTCATGATTCCGGTTATACTTATTGGATTTTTATTTTGGTCCTGTTTACTTATTAAAAAAAATACTCTATTTTTTGTAACCCTGCCTGGACACTTTTTGTGGTGTTTTCATTATCCGCCCGACTCATCAAACAAAATTGCGCTCGCAAAGGGCCAGATTCTGAGAATCTGCCGCCCGATTCATCAAACAAAATTGCGCTTGCAAAGGGCCAGATTCTGAGAATCTGGCCCTTTGCGAGTGCGATTTTTGCATTTGGGATTCAGCATCCCAAATGCAAAAATCGCTAATTGCAATCTCGCAATTTTGCGAGGAATTACATTTAAGGAATCTCTATTTGAGATTCCTTAAATGCAATTCATCATCCAATTTTTTTTTGCGAATTCGCAATTTCTGGCCGCAATTTACCGCGAGGTCAGACCTCTTGGTAAATTGCGAAAACTCAGAAAAATGCATTTAAATGCATTTTTCCGAGTTGCATGTTACACACACACATGTCCTTTGGACATGTTTGTGTGCAACACCTGTGTAAAATTTCATTTGAAGGGTGCTACAGGGTGTCCTTTGGACACCCCTGGCACCCTTCAAATCGCTATCTTATTTGTGATTAGCAAATTGCTAATCGCAAATAAGGAATACTCCCCATTCATTCCTATGGGCCTTTTGGCCCATAGGAATGAATGGCGAGTTATTCCTTATTTGCGATTAGCAATTTGCTAATCGCAAATAAGGAATATGTAGGAATCGAATTTCTTTATGCAATTTCTACATGAATCCCGTTTTGCGAGTCCTTAATAGCGATTCGCTATGAATCGCTATTAGAGGCTCGCAAAATGGGAGAATGATGAATCAGGCTGTATGTTACTGTGTGTGTGTCGCAAAAATACTTGACATATTCCCTCTTTAGATAATCCTGACTGCTCTATGTCAAGCTACCAGAGGGTGTGCACAGGTTATCTTTTAATGTGTATCTTGCTTTCCCTGAATAGAGTGGTGGTCCCTGCTTGTAAATGGTGCATACTCTGACGACCAGAAACCCCCTTTCTAACACCACATTTCTGTGAAAAATAAAGGGCTAAATTAAATGAAGGTTCTTGATGATAAGGCCCGAAATTTCGAGAAACGAATTTACTGCTAAAAGGCACTCAACAACCTTATCTTAATAACTGTTCGTTAGATTGCAAGGCTCAAACAAATACTTCATAGTGACATATTGTTACGAAGTTGAAGTAAGACACAGACTTTAGGAGTTTGGTTTTGCAATGATTTTGGTCAGATAGGGCTCCTGGTCTATGGTTGCAAGACGTCCATTTCTGTGAGGTGGATGCTGCACACATCACTTGACAGAGTCCTGTATCCTTTGATAGCAGCAGAAATTGACGGTCTTCTTGATTTGATTACGGCTTTGTGGTAGGCTATGGCCTTCATTTGAGGATCATTTGTGAGACAGTTATTTTAGATAAGGCTGTGCATATTCCAAATCTGGTCCAAATGACCTTGTTCGTAGTGGTGAGGTCTCTGATTGAAAGGTTACGCTAAAGGTGCCTTTAGTGAAAGTAATTGGTGAGCTAGAGTGTGCTGTTATGCACTGAGCAACCTTACTGGTTTGCCTAGTTTGCAGTGTCTACCTATAATGAACCTCTGATTAGTTTGTGGCACACGAGGGCCTTTGTCCTCCAGGTTTCTATACCTTGGAGCCCATTTTGGATGCCAATGTTTTATAGCAAGTGATACCCACATTGTGAAAGAGACTCATGGGTCTCACTAGATCTGCACTGCAGTCTCATTGGAATAGCCACTCTGACCAACTTTGTGCTCAGAGTGTTCAGGAGTTTTTGATTTAGTCCAAGTGGTTTGTGGCTCGTTCATTCTACTGAATAACATTTCACCACTTGTGCTGCACGTCTTTTTGAATCAACATGACAGAGGCAGGAGTGAAGTAGTGTGGCTCACTGGTTAGAGGCGGCAGACCCGAGAGCAGAGGACGGCCCGGGACCAGGGTTCGATTCCCGGCACGGCAGGTTTCTGGACCAGGGTCAGCTGACTCGATAATTCTCTCGCCTCGGTGCCCACTCTGATCAGCGTTCACACTCGGCAACTCTGGGCATTAGCTTGCCTCATCTTCACTAACGGCCCCACCAGACCGCCGGGGATGCCTGGTCTCACCCTGGAGATACCCATTAAGGGACCATCTCTCAGGGAAGCCAGGAAGGGTTTCGCAGCGGTCGAAGCGCCTTGGGATCCTCCGGGTAAGTAGTGCGCTATATAAATGCCTATACATACATATACACACAACCAAAGAAAGCGGTCAGAAAAACAAATGAGTACCGTAAAATTCAAACAACATGCAGTTCGTGGTCTCCTGTAAAAAGAAAATAATTCTGACCCTGCTTAATGCTCTTCCAAAGTAAAAAAACAACAGCAAAAAAAGAAAAAAGTCACCACAGAAAAAGTTCTTTGCTGTATGTCCTTCAGCGTCAAATCCGCCAATCAGTACTAGGCAATGATATTTCCCCATCAGAGTGTCAGGTGCCAAGTGGTAAATAATGTATTTTGGTGCCCTCATTGCACTAACATCATAAGGCTTTTCTTACAGGCTTTACTCAACACAGCGCTCTATAGAATATGCTCCTTGCTAAGCATATGGGGCATTCTAATGGGGCTTTCTGTAGGGAGTGTAATGGTAAAAGGTACCTGTGATTTGAGTGTCATTCTGAAGAATTAAGTAGGTCTTTCCCATTTGTTTTTTCATATTTATAAAGCACTTTTGTATTTTTTCCAATAACAGAATAGTCTGCAAATTGATTTGCATGATTCTTCTTAGGGATGGCATTTTTTAAGGTTCTCTCTGCACTTTTGGATGTTACTGAAGTTGGATACACGTTTTTAATGCTGAAGACAATGTTGTTGTTATGGATTACTCCAGTGAAATGTGTGTCCAGCAAAGATATTTGGCATGTCTCTATGGTCCTAAAAGTGAATTATGATTGACTCAATGTATTATCAGTTTCCTGATTCTAATGTGATGGGGCACATATCTTTATATTTTGAACGCCAAACTGTTTTGTCATAATTGCGTGATTCCATCCAAGATTTAAGAATTCCTTGATATTGTCCTCCAGGTGGTCGTGCAGCTATAACATTATTGGCAGGAACTTTTGGGTGATTGTCAGATATAAAGTTCAGAAATCAAAAAATTTTGAAAGCCTAGCCAACTTTACTTTGCTATGAATCATAATTCAAAAATCAGATGGGACACCAGGAATCTAGCACATCTAGACAGTGATAATGTAATGGTAATCGTTGATGCTTCTTCTCCTCCTTGAAATGTCCTCTTAGTTGAACAGTCAGTTGCTGTCTCAAATTCCTCTTCATCCCCAGCAGTCATATTCTGCAATAAATTGTTCGGATGCTGCACACGGTAGCTGCTCTTTTTCTTTGTGTTCATGAACATCAGTTAACGTAGCCTCAGATTCTCTAGGCTGAATGAATTAAGCTTGCAGCAGGTGGCTACAGGTCTGTCATTTGTCCACTGTTTGCTTCATGAGTTTTCTATGTCTGGAACGTTGTGGGCAACTATCTGGGTGGTCTGGCTGGTGTTGGTCAGTTTTCAAGAGAAGGTGGGATTCGCCATTAGGTAGGCTGACCCCTAATACAGTGATCGACTGAGCTCAGGAATGATCCAAATCTGTGGATGGAAACTTTGGGGCAGATTTACAAGCCCCTAGCGCCTCATTTACGCCACCGTTGCGTCACTTTTGTGACTCAGCGGCAGCACAAATCCTGCGGGGGTACTTACAACGTGACGCATCTGGGAGATGCGTCACGTTGTAATGCCCTGCGCCACATGTAGGCGTTTCTGTGCAGGGGGGGAGTTCAGGCGCAGGAACGCCTCCTAAAAGTGGCTGAGTGAAATCTATAAGATTTCACTCAGTCACTTTTAGGCCCATGCTGCGTCAAAACCCTGCGCCTGCTTGAAGCAGGCGTAAGGATTGACGCAGTATTAACTAGATAGGGCCCCCAGAGCATTGCGGTAGCTGCGTCGCGCTTGCGACGCAACTCCAGCAATGCGTCACTTTTACGGCACAGATGCGTCACGCATCTGTGCCATTTTTGCACCATGGTGCGCCGCATTGTAAATGTGGCGCATCCATGATGGCGGAGCTGTGGCGCACAATAACTGGCGCATAACTGGCGCATCCCTGCTGATTTGCAGGGATGCGCCAGTTATTGTAAATATGCCCCACTGTATTTGAGAGCAGAGGTGTGGGATTGTATCAAGGTGATGGCTGGGTTGGCTTACGCAAAGCCCGTGGGGGATTGGTTGATGAGCTATTACGGGTGTGCAGGGCGTGAACAGCGGCCTCATTGGTGTATAAGTGTTGGGTTTGCTTGTGCTACTCTCTGGGTTGTCTACTTTTACTTCGTTTTATTTACATTTTATATATGTAGTCTCATGTTGCTCCATACTTTAAACGACCCATGCGTTTGGACAGCGGGAATGAAGTGCCGCCTGCCGTTTCAGGGTCCTGTCGTTGCATTATTGTGCTGAGAAACCACCTTATGTAGGAGGCAGTGAAAGGTCCTCTCTGATAAGTAACTTTACCTTCAATGGGAGACTATGATCAATTCCCAGCAGGGATGCCACACTTTTAACACGATGTGTACCAGAACTGGCAGATTTGGCTCGTGGATAAGGATTCTATTGCATATAAGAGAGACATAAAGTGCCCCATAAACAGATTATAAAAGGCGCAAAGGTTTCATTGATGTAGAAAGAGACGCACTGAGGCCTGTGATGTCTCTGACTCAAGGTGACAGTCGTCGAATCATTAATATGTAACGTAAACCGGTGGGATTATACACCCGCACACTTCTCAAGCTTTTTCCTTCAATATTCCCACGTGCCCCCTGACTCACGCGTCCCTAATATCTTGCGTAAAGGTGCCCGTCCTTCTTTTTACTGACTAATCCAACACATTGCCACGTCACTGCTTCTCATCCTCTCGATGACTCATTTACCCTGCTGCGTCCCAGCCCTCTCGCTCGACTTTTTATTTCCTCCCACTATTTACAAAGACAGTGTGGACTAACCAGGCGGACTTTGCTTTCTTATCAGAAGAAATAGATGAAGGGAGGCCTATCACGTTATTGAATTCACCCTGTTAATACACAACTAGGCTCAACCGAAGAGCAGCAATCATATCTATTTTGCAATAGATCAGAAATATGTTTTGGGCTATACGTCTGTAGTAGTGTTTTGAAGTGATAATGTGATAATATAGGTGATACGATTTTAGGGATTTAGGAATGTATTCAGCATGCGTTGCAAGAAACTGATATTTTGCGTTCGTCATTGGAGAATGTGTTCACCATATCTTTAGATGGGTCTTGCTGTTTCAAACTTTTCTGGTGATATTACAGTGGTGAACCTGCTTGGCTTCATTCTGTGTGTAGTACCCCTCCTCCGTTTATTTTAACATATCCTCTTCCAGCTTTTCGTGCTTCCCCTGGTGGGCAAGGTAAGTCGGCTTTCATCTTTACAGGGTCGGCCTGGGACAAAAAACAAGGCCCAGGCACCAAAATAAATGTAGCCCCGAATAGTGAGCCAGATAGCCACTTTTGTAAATCAGACTAATTTTGAACTTTTAAAGACACGTTGTGTGTGTATTTTTTAAGGCATGAGAGACTGCATGCATTTTTTTTGCAGCAGGTAATTTTTGTGGTAATATCAGGGAAATCAGCGGTAAAAACCAACCCACCTCATCATATAAAACAGATCTACAAACTGCAAAAAAAACAGCCAACACACCGATATATCAGTCCTGCCCAGCTGACACTGACTGATTGCCCTGTAGGCCAGTCCGACCTTGGTTATCTACTCAGACCAAATCCTTGTAAAATATATGAAAATCCGTGGAAATGTAATCAAATTATTTGAGTATATGCCTGGGTTAAAATTGTGGGAAATGAAATCATACAATGTTAACCTCGCCCACCCCACACATATGAATGTAATGAATAAATGGAGACCACAGAGAAAATTCGAGTCACTTATGTATCCCCTACCCTCCCTGTGCATTCGGTTATCAAAGTCCCTGTACCATTTATCACCTTTAAGTCAAAACGTCCTAATCTTACATACCATACACAGAGAATTTTCGGAAATTGAAAGAGTCAACAAGAAAAGTAATGTTTAACCGCAATTCAAATAAATGGCCAGAATAAACCCAGATGTAGATTTTCTTTGCTAGGCCAATAGAACCCGGGGCCCCCAGGTTGCTCTTGACCCCACCCCTGACAACCCCACAAATCAGTGACTGGCAAGCAAGCTTTGTGGGTGTAAGTGGTCACGTTTATTCAAGTCAGCAACAATCAAACATTGCAATATATTCCAATTCGAAAATCATACAAAAACCAAAACATGAATCAACTTTAAAAACACAACTCTCTATAATCCTATTTACAAGCATAATCATTGTACCATAAGAACAATAGAAGCAAATATCAGAATCTTTTTTAGTCAGCATACAGAAGGCTAATCCATGTGCTTCTCGAAGGTCACCTATCCTATCCAGCACTAAGGGGCAGACCGCCCCCCCCCCCCAGGGAGAACCACGCAGGCGTAACCCACCTGCATCCTTGAGAGGTGAGCCCCTGCCATCTGCTCTTTGTCCGCAACCCTAGGGGGCCACCCCCAAACACCAGGTTGCCCACGGGGGCTCGTAGGGTATGCGGGGAATGAGATTTTAATATCTTTTATGATCAATTTGATAACTTATCTCATTCGTCAAATTTGGATTGGTTATTTTCTGTCATTGAGTAAAAGACAAACCCCACATAAGTTAGATAAACCCCATAAACTGACGCCACTCTGAAGAACCACTTACAACTGATGAAGTTTAAAAGATTTAATATAAAATTAAGAAAAGTTGCAAATACAATCCTCTCAGGATCAAATTCAACAAATATACAGGAACTAGAAGGAACATATATTCCCTAAAGAACCTCAGTCTACAAACAAATACAATCAAAGTCAGTTCAAGAATCAGCAAATTAAAAAGCATAGATATGAAGTGGTTCCGTTGCGTCATCTACAGAAAAGAGAAAAATAATCAAGTTAAATCTGTCCCTACTCTATACTAAGTGACATCCCTACTTCGCAAGTTCCTTACCTAAAAAAGGTGTCAGCAGTTTGACTTCCAAAGAAGTTCAAACTCTCTTAGCCTTCAATGGTAATCTTAAGTTTAAGAAGCAGTACCCTCTCTCTGCCTACCCATCCGCTCTCTAAGGGTCCTCGGCCTACTGCTCCCTTGCGCTCTGATCTCTCTCAGCGCATCTGCTCAAGTCATCTGTTCTACCCTCTGAGCTCTTCGCTGGCTTCTCGCTATCTTCTCCCCTGGGTGCTGTCCCTAAAATACACAATCACAGTGTGGGTGGAACGCCCCTTGACGCCCACCACGGACTTTCCCCATGAGGTCATTTTCTAGCTCTTTCCATGGCTTCATCTCTTCTCGTCGTCCGTTAAGTTGACCCTTCTTCTTAGACGCCATCTTCGTCTTCTTGCTGGTGACTTCATTTGACACTTTCAGAGCAAAAGTCTATAACCTCAGCAGAACTTTTAATCTTTACGACTATGTATATAACCTTTCTTGGTCCTGTGAATGGTCATTTCAAAACAAGACTCAAATTCCATGCGTCTCCTCTCACGTTTAGGCAATAAACTTCGTCCGGCATTGTCACCTTAAATCGAACAAGAACCTAGACTCTAGGCTCGCACATCACATCAAGGTTATTCACGACTCCTGTGAGCCCACTAAATTACATACAATGGACTACACTCCTGCGAACCCTTGGTCAGTCAGGTTAAAATCACAAATGACCTAAAACTCTTCTAACATTCCTACAAACTTCTTCTACACAGTATAACCTTTAACACACATTTATATATAATCGCATTTAGCAAATCCTTTGCCCATACGTGAATATATTTTACATAGAATATAAATTACCTTGAATATAACTTTATATTCTCATTTGTTACATCGTTCTATATATATGCTCTCTGCACGTTTCTTCCGTTTTACATTTCTCGCCGCTTTCTCCATTTAAAGTTACACACGTACATGAATTCTACTTTGCACGTTCTTCTTTTCATAAGCATTTCTACACATTACTACATTAGCCCACTATATATACGGGCCTTCTAAATCTAATGCATGTTCAAGAGTATATACATTACACTTCCTATATTACTTCAGTTACATCGGTTAACTTTATGCTATAAGCGTCAACTTCACGTTACGGTATACATTTCATTCCCACGTTTATACGATATACTTCTAAATATGACTCGGATATACTTTTCATTCAAATTGCGCTCTCTCAGTTCCCCCCTTTGATGACTTTTAGGAGTCATCACTAAAAGCAATTTGAATAGCACCTTTATACAGAACTAGTTACAACATTCCCTCTTTTTATCGTTTCGAGTGCTCTCAAACTCTTATACTGTTGATCTTGTAAAACAGCTAATCTCCTTTCTTGTTCTCTCATAGACCTTTGTAACCGGTTCAACCTATACCATTTATACAATTTCACTAATCCTAATAATGTGATTATGCAAATTAATACTATTAACACAGGTTTTAATATATACCATACTATGCTTTTACCAAGGTTGGCAAACCAACTCCCAACCTTTCCTACTCCATGACCTACTTTTTCCCAAACATTTATTTTTGTCAAATCTTCGATCTCTTGATGAATCTGTGTAATGTTGCTTATGACCTTCTCAAGTGGTTTTGAATTATCAGGAATATAAGTACAACATTCCTGAACCTTCAAAGCCTTGCAAACTCCGCCTTCTTTTGCTAATAGAACATCTAAAGCAAGTCTGTTCTGAAGAACCATTGCTCTAATCGATTGCATCTCGCCTTCTACTAGCATTAATGACCTGGCAGTACTTGCAGATAATCTATCTACAACTGTAGCTAGTCTCCTGATCTTAACATCGTTAAGTATTAAACCTAACATAGGAAACATCGCTCCAAATACATCTCCTACTACCTCTGCATCTCCTACTTCCCTTTTCGTTCTTGTCGAAGCCTTTCCTTCTATGATCGCTAAATCCTTTGCATGATATATTTTGGGGAAGACAATTGCCAAGTAACACGAACCATACCAATTGTCAGGCAGTTTTACATAGGCATTTCTTCCACATACAAAATACACATTAGGAATAGCTTGCATCCCTTTCATGAAATCTTTCGTGTAGTACTCTAATCTAAAAGCATGTTCGCAATTTACTTCACCTACAAATACACTCTCATAATATGTCTTGCTTCGAGTTAAACATAACTTTCCTTTCTGCGTTCTATCCAATGCTATTGGACCATTGCTACCTTTCTTTTTATGTGCCTTCTCTTCTTCGGTCCAATCAGTTTTCCACTGTCCTGACATTTTTAGTATCTTCTGCCTTCTGTATCGGTCATCTACTTGTCCTATGAACTTTTTCTCAACCTCTGACACTTTGCAAGTCAGATTATTTCTGCGTGCGTATGATGAATCTAATGTATCCCAAGGAAGAAAGAATTTGGCTAGTCTATCCTCCTTTTTGTAATAGTCCCACTTATTCATTTGTTTATAATTCGGGACTTCAGGCAGTACCGAATCATAATTTGAAAAGTAGTACTCAAACCCTTCTCTACCATAAAATATACTAAGCAGTAAGCTACATGTTATCCCATAAGTCAGTGGGAGATGATGATATCGGATCGGATGCCTTCGTCTACAGAAGCCGGCAATTGCATACAAACGTAGCAATCCTTGGCCTCCATGGCATCGATATATTCGTACAATAGCTTAGCATATGCGTTTGACCTAAAGTTTCCCTGTGACTCGTCTACGTGTAATCTACGAGCTTCATCTGCTAGTAACGCCTTTTCACGGATCACATTGCTCTCCTCCTTCTTCCCCACAAGAGCAGGTTTCAAAGTCGTTACAGGCTTAACATCTGCTATTTCTTTATCGCTTTCATGTCCTATTATGTATGATATTGTCACTACTGTAATTATGAGAAAAATTACTACTGCTATAAGTGTACCTACTATGCATCTGGCTTTTCGGTTTGGGTTGCCGTTCTCCATGTTATCAAAACAGCGTAGCTCCTTCTTTTGCGAAAAGTTTTTCTTTTTTCAGTCTTTGTTTGCTTTATTTGCTTTCTCAGTCTGTAAAGTGCTCTTTAACAACAAAGTCTCTTTTTCGCAACAATGTCTTTTTCTCTTTAGCAACAGACAACCCTAACCTTTCTCCGTCCTCTAAATGTAATCCCTAATTTTATTCTTCTTTCCACTCGGCGCTAGGTTATCTTCTTCTTTATAGCTTATATACAAAGTCTTTATGCATCAACAATTATTCTCGTACCTGCAGCTTTCACAACAAGTTCCAATAATTCAAAACGAATGACTTTTTCTTCTTCCTCTGGAATTTGATGACCAAAAGTCGGAAACTGTAATCGATTTAGCACTAGATCTTTGATCCGACTCAAGTATGGGGGTATGGGAAGTGTGAAAGTCAGTAACCCCTCAGTCTCGAGTCCAGGCGTCAACATCCATATCTCCACTGCCACAAATGGATCGAGATCGATTACTTTCACGTTCTTCACTCTCCCAGATTTCTGTCCCCAAGACATCTGCTAGATAAGTCCACTCTGGGGTGGCGTACCTTCTGCAGGGCACACGTACCCTTCTCGATCTTCTTGGACTCTCAGTTCCTGAGTCTGTAGTTTCTTCTTCCTGATCCGATTCTTCAGCGATCGGGACAAGAGTTCTTTCTTGATTTTCTTCCGAGCTTGGCCTTTTCCTTCTCTCCGGCCAACTGGCTTCGTCACTCCTTGTCCTCCTATTCCTTGTTCTTGGACTTGTCTCTTGGTCACTCTCAGCGTTTTCGGGATCTGTGTCGGACTCCCAATTACTTTCTTCTCCTGAGGCGACTTCAGTCCCACTAGTATCTTGACCTTCGTCGACCTGTTCCGACACAGTCTCAGCCTCTTCGATCACCTCCACAGCTTGGCTTTCCCCCTCTGTGGCTTCTCCGCTTTCTGCTGGATTCTCATCCGAGAGAGGAGCTGTTTCTTCTAGAGGTGTTGGCACTCTTCGGGTGTGTGAGGCATGTATCCAGTTTGGCAGGCCTCCACACTTTACTGCAGTGTTTGTAACAAGTATGACTTGAAACGGTCCTCTCCAGCGCACGTCTAAGCAGTTCTTCCTGACGTGTTTTTTCACCAAAACCCAGTCCCCCGGACTCAGGTCATGGCACAAGTCTTGTGCTGATGGAACCTCTGCAGCCTGGACCTGGAGGGACACAGAATTAATGGCATCAGATAGTCCCTTGCAGTAGTCCAAGATCAAATCGTCTGTGATGTTGACTAGTGCTGCAGTCGGAACCGATGGCAATCTCATAGCTCTCCCCATTAGCACTTCATGTGGAGAGAGACCTGTTTTTCTATCTGGTGTGCTACGTATGCTCATAAGAACCACTGGAAGTGCGTCTGGCCAACTCAGGGATGTTGATGAACAAACTTTAGCAAGTCTGGACTTGATTGTGCTGTTGATTTGCTCTACAATCCCTGAAGCTTCTGGTCGATAGCTGCAATGTAGTTTCTGATCGATACCCAAAGCTGAACACAGCATCTTCACTATTTCGCTATTAAAATGAGTTCCTCTGTCCGATTCCAAAGAGGATGGCACCCCAAACCTCGGTATCAACTCCCTAAGTAACAATTTTGCTACTGTAAGTGTATCGCACCTACGTGTAGGGTAAGCTTTAACCCATCTAGAAAATATGCAGACAATCACTAAAACATATCTGAGTCTGTTACATGTAGGCATTTCTATAAAATCAAGCTGCATCCTATTGAAAGGCCCCCCAGACCTTCCTATGTGACTCAATGTGACGGGTGTTCTCTTTCCTACGTTTAGTTGCTGACAGATCGTACATCGCTGACATACTGCTTCTGCCGCTACTCTGAACTTGGGATTAAACCACGTTAGTCTGAATACTCTCACCATAGCATCTCTACCTATGTGTGCTGATCCATGCAATTTCCTTGCCATTGGACTAACAAGTTCGTTTGGTAAAACTGCTCTCCCATCGGCAGAGATCCAAAAGTTCATCTCACTTCTAGTACAACCAGCTGTTTCCCAGCTCTTTTTCTCATCATCTGGTGCATTTTCCTGAACGCATCTCAATTCATCCCACGTATCTACAGTATCCAACAACATTGTCAATTCAGTTCTTTCTTGGATTCCCCCCACTTTTACATCGGTGTGAGAATATCCCTGCTCTGCGCAGTAACGCGCTACCTCATCGGCATAACGATTGCCCTGCGACACAAAGTCTACATTCTTTGTATGCGCGGCGCATTTGACGACCGCTATGGCTGTCGGACCTTGCAATGCCTCTAACAAGAGTCTCACGAATTCTCCATTCCTAATGGGAGAACCCGAGGAGGTCATGTAACCTCTTTGAGACCATAACTGCCCGTAATCATGAACTACCCCGAAACCATACTGGCTATCGGTGTATATGGTGACTCGAAGTTTGTTGCCTGCTAAACAAGCACGCGTCAAAGCAACAATTTCAGCTACCTGAGCGGAGTGTACTCCTTCCAGGCAAGCGGCTTCTATAACTCTGGTAATCGTGCAAACTGCATAAGCTGCTCTCAGCTAACCGATATCGTCTCTTACACATGAACCATCAACAAAGAATATTTCATCGGGGTCAGTCAATGGCTCATCTACGATATCAGGTCTCGGTTTGGTGCATAGTTCAGTCACATCGAGGCAGTCATGATCTGTACAAATTTCATCATCAATCTCATTTGGAAGTGGCATCAAAGTTGCAGGATTCAAGACGGAGCATCTCTTTAGGGTCACATTCTCGGCAGCCAGTATGACTTGCTCGTAGCGTGTGAGCCTGCTATTCGTTAGATGCTGAGTCTTCGTCCTGGTCATTAACAATTCCACAGAATGCGGTACGTACACCACTAACTGATTTCCCATTACCACACTTTCGCAACGCTCAATGCTGACACCCGTTGCAGCTACGGATTTAAGACATCCGGGCAACGCTGCGGCTACTGGATCTAATGTAGCCGAGAAATACGCAACTGGCCTACGCGCATCTCCATGTATCTGGGCCAAAACTGCTAAAGCGCATCCCTCTCTTTCGCAGCAGTAAAGCAAAAATGGTTTTGTGTAATCCGGCATTCCCAAAGCCGGGGCGCGACATAAGTCCTCCCTCAGCTGCAAAAACGCCATCAAACAATCTTTGTCCCATGGTACCGGATCACTCACTCCTTTGTGCGTCAGCTGTAATAAAGGTTTTGCCTTCAGTAAAAAGTTGGCTATCCACTGCTGACAATAACCGACCATGCCTAGAAACATCCTGACTTCTCTTTGTGTTTTAGGCGCGTTCATCTTCATAATCGCCTCTATTCTGTCTGGAGACACCTTCCGTTTTCCCTTTTCAATCCTATGGCCCAAGTATTGCACTTCAGTCTTACAATATTGCAATTTACTTGGAGACACCTTGTGTCCGTTCTCGGCCAAGTGATTTAGCAAGGTGATGGTGTCTACTCTGCAAGCTTCCTCAGTTTCTGACGCAACTAGGAGGTCGTCTATGTACTGGACCAGAACCGAATTCTTGGGCAGTACTAGACTCTCGAGATTTCTCTTTAATAGCTGGTTAAAAATCGATGGGCTTTCTGTATACCCCTGAGGGATACAACACCATGTTAAAACGCGATCTTCCAGCTTAAAAGCGAAAAGATACTGGCTCTCTTCATCTAAAGGAATCGAAAAGAAAGCCTGGCACAAATCTATCACGGTAAACCATTCAGCTTGGAACGGTATCTGAAATAATATCACTGATGGATTCGGTACCACTGGACAACATGAGACAACAATATTATTAATCTTTCGAAGATCCTGCACTATTCTGTATTTCCCACTAGGCTTCTGCAAACCCATAATCGGGGAGTTACATGGACTACCCACGATCTCCTTCAGTATTCCCTGTTTAATCATGGATTCAATCACAGGCTTTATTCCTGCAATCGTCTCCGGTGTCAACTTATATTGTGGTGTTCTTGGATACTCGGCATTGAGTCTTACCAAGATCTTTACTGGTTCTACTCCTTTGATTAATCCTATTTCTTCTCCGGTAAAATCCCACACCTCAGCTGACACTTTCTCCCTCAAATCCTGTGGAAGCTCCTCCACTGTTAAGGTAGGATATAGTTCCACGCATTCCTGCGAGTTTACAACCTTAAAATCGGCATCCTCATCGTTGGTCTGCACTTCTACTCCTTCAGGTGTGCAATGTATTGTGCAATTCAGTTTACACAACAGATCTCTTCCTAGCAAGCACACAGGGCTAGAATCACAGATCACAAACTGATGTTCGTCACTGTAATTCCCTATCTTCACTGTCACTGGTTCTGTCAGAGGATTCGTCATCCTCTTGTTTGCGACTCCTACCACCTGAATCGTTTCTCCTGATATTGGCAGACCTGGGACTACCGCTGATCTCAACGTGGATCGAGTGGCCCCCGTATCCACCAAAAAGGTCGTAGGACATCCAGCCACTTCAGCCTCTACGTATGGTCCTCTCTGATCTACTTCCAGAGCTGCTCCTAGAGTACAGTCCTCCTCCCTATTCACTCGTTGCCCTGTAAGAGGATCAACGTAGTAGCATTCTTCTCCTCCTACGAACAATGGCATTTGTCTATAGGTTTTCCCTCCATTTGTAATGCGAGGCGGTTGAGGAAACGGGGCTCGAGGAGTCTGAGTCCCCCCTTTGACAAACTTTCCCTTCAGGACTGTTGCTCCCTTAACCACGTTATTCTGAACCTCTTCCTCCTCCTGTTCTAATTCCCCTGTCTCAACATTGTAAGGACACTCGCGTCTCCAATGTCCCACCTCGTTACACTGATGGCACCTTGTTGTCTTTTTCAGTGTCGCAATATCTAATCTCGGTCTTGGTCTTTCTTCCTCATCTCTGTTTTGATTATTCTGTTTCTTTGCTGGCGTTCCTGTTCCCTGTTGCCTCTGTCCACCCTTTCCAGCTGCTTGCATTTGTACCAGCATCAGCTTTTCCTTAAGTTTCTTTGCCTTCGAATCTATTTCGTCGCTACAGTACCTTGCATACCTCAGAATCTCATCTAAAGGTTTGTTCTGCGAACAGATTAAATGCTGTTGTATCATCAGGCTTATGTCTGGTCTCAATCCGAGAACAAACTTCAACACAAACTGTCCTATGTCCTTAGGATCCATTACATCTAACCCACTATACTGTTTGAATGCTTTTAGTAATCGCTCATAAAATTCATGAACGGTCTCTTTAGGTTCCTGAGTTGTTCGATCTATCTTAACCCAGTCTATATCCTGCACCGGCACTTTATCTTTTAGCCATGTTATTACTCTCTCGTATTTCTCCATGACTCTATCTGATGGACCGTTCGTCCGGGTATCTCTCGGAGGCTCACAAGCGGGCCATTCGACACTAAGCTTGCATGCCGTCCACAAATCTCCGGGTACTACGATATCGAACAATGTGTTCAAATCGATCCACAGCACTTTAGAGATCTTCACGAATCTCTCTACCTGCTTGTACCACTCCACGGGATTCTCTCTAAGCTTTGGGAAAGAATTAGTGAATGCCGCTAAATCCCCCCTACTCCAGGGCACATGAACGTAGTTTCCGTTCGCGATTTCTCGCAAAGGGAAAGCTTCCATTCGCATTAGATCTGTATCCTGGGACTTCGCAAGTGTACTCCGTCTGACAGATCCCCTCTTGGACCATTTTTCCTCCCATCTATCCAGATCTCTCCATATTCTAATACACATGACTAATTCCCTTATGTGTACTCTTAGCCCAATCGTTCTACGCTCGTCTAGATCTCGATCTGTGCAATTTAGCCTATGGTTTGGCTGTAAAGCTTTAGTTCGTGATATGTCTATCATATACTTTTCTGCAAATTCTGATAGCTTCTCATGAGCTGCTCTCGCTTTCCGAGTGACATCTTTGGATAGAAACAGTATTTCGTCTGGTGCGTACAGCTCTAACCTCTCTATTGCCACTGTGCCGTCAATTATTTCATCCAAGTCTGATTTTAAACTCATTACATCTATCCGTCTTGCTTTTATTTCAGCTCTCAGTACGTCAGTCCTAGGTTGTTCTCTTACATCCCTCTCACCTCCACTATGCGCCCTACGTCTAAGCACAGGTGAGTTATGGGGAGTTTTTCTTCCTTCTCTTTGTTCCCACCTCTCTAGATCCCAAGCCTTTCCATCTTCCCGTGGGGTATGGTGGAACAATGCTCCATCCCCCATCCCTACATTCCGTCTTTTCGGCTCGGTTTCTCCAGATACGAGATAGGATCCACC
Organism: Lissotriton vulgaris; assembly: GCF_964263255.1. Classification (NCBI taxonomy): domain Eukaryota; kingdom Metazoa; phylum Chordata; class Amphibia; order Caudata; family Salamandridae; genus Lissotriton; species Lissotriton vulgaris. Next base: position 496,625,739 of record NC_141691.1, read on the forward strand.
GTTCTGTTCTAAACCACTGTAACTCGCTTGCTGTCTGGTGTCGCTCAACAAAATGAAAGGTCCTTCATGGCCCTCCATATTCCCGCGATCTCTTTCGTGATCACCGGATGAATGGCGAGACGTTTCGCGACTCCCTATGTTCTCATGACTTCGTCCACTATCGCCGGATGCATGGCGAAACCCTTCGCGACTCTCCATGTTCCCATGATTCCAATGTCGCACATTTTCGTCTGGGGTATGGTGAGTGCATCTGAAAGTATTCCGATACTCTTGCGTCCTTCGTTCTCCCTCACTAAAGGTGACGCGAGGCACTTCCCCATACCCTGCACTTCTGTCGTCGCACATTTGCCTATTGCCACTGGTAGTATCGCAAGTATCTCCTCTGCTTTCTTGACTCCCTCTCTCCCACTCCGGGCTGCTTTCGCCAGCTCCACAATGAGAGAGAATCCTGTTATCCTGGTCTCTCCATTCTGCTCCTGTTTCTAATTTCTTATTCTGAGTCTCCTCGGCAGCATCCCATTCTCTCAGGTATTCCCTTAACTCTTTATAGGATTTCGGTTTTGGTCCCCTTAAGTCCATTTGTCCTCTTTGACCCCCTTGTTCTATCCAGGGACCCGTTGCGGAATCTAATGGGGTATTCCGACTCATTGGTGCTAGTATCTGCCTCTGAGGATTCATCATGGTATTCCTATTCTCCATCTCGGTATAGAGACAAAATATCGACTCCAAAATATCGACTGGACATAATATCGAGTTTTAAATATAGACTGGACAAAATATCGACTGGACATAATATCGACTACAAAAATATCGTTTTTCAGGTAAGTGAAGTAATATCGACTGTATAAAATATAGATAGCAAAAATATCGATTTTTTAATAATATATAATATTTTATAGTGTATTTTTATGTAATAATATGTGTGAATAGTGTGTATTAATGTTATAAAATATTTTATTACATGAATTTTGTTTTTATAATAATTGCGTAATGTAATTCTGTAGCGGGTTGTGGGTTTATAGGGGAATAGGGTGGGAAGTAATTTAATAATAATTAATTAATTAATATATGTTTGTTAATATTTTTAATTAATAATTAATTGATAATTATTTAATATTAATTAGTTAATTAATTAATATAATTTTGAACATATTTTGTATTAGTAAATAATTGTTAATTAATTAATTGTAATTAGTTAATTACATTAATTAGAGTACATTTTTAATATATATAATTTTGTGTTATTTTTAAGTAATTAATTTGGAAAAAATAATATTAATTATTAAAATAATTACAGCTAATGTTCTAATATATTTACTTTATTGTTATTGTTAATTAATAATTAATTGGTAATTAAATAATATTGATAAATTTTGTGTAAAGGAGCATTTTTAGGGTTCAGGGTCAGTTTTCAGTTCATGGGTAAAGGGGTATTTTTAGGGTTCAGGGTCAGTTTTCAGTTCATGGGTAAAGGGGTATTTTTAGGGTTCAGGGTCAGTTTTCAGTTCATGGGTAAAGGGGTATTTTTAGGGTTCAGGGTCAGTTTTCAGTTCATGGGTAAAGGGGTATTTTTAGGGTTCAGGGTCAGTTTTCAGTTCATGGGTAAAGGGGTATATTTAGGGTTCAGGGTCAGTTTTCAGTTCATGGGTAAAGGGGTATTTTTAGGGTTCAAGGTCAGTTTTCAGTTTTTGGGTAAAGGGGCATTTTTAGGGTTCAGGGTCAGTTTTCAGTTTTTGGGTAAAGGGGTATTTTTAGGGTTCAGGGTCAGTTTTGGGTTTTTGGGTAAAGGGGTATTTTTAGGGTTCAGGGTCAGTTTTGGGTTTTTGGGTAAAGGGGTATTTTTAGGGTTCAGGGTCAACAAATAAGATTGTAAAAAATTATTTTTATTATTTTCATTTATTATTTAATTATTATAATTTAATTTAAGTCGTTTTAAGTATATTTTAGTAATTAAAATTTAATATTAATTTAATTTAACACTGTTTTTAATAAAGTCGATATTTTTTACATCTATATTTTTGTTAACGATATTTTGTACTCGATATTTTTGTACTTACCTGTTTGTAGATACAAACTCGATATTTTGACTGTTGATATTTTGTCCACGATATTTTGGCAAGTCGATATTTTGTCCCTCGATATTATTTCAGTGATCCCTCCATCTCTGCCCTTTCCCTGTCGCCTTGTGCCTGTTCCTCCTGCTGGACCCCTTCTGGGTTGTAGATTGACACAATAGGGCCTATGGTAACAGGTACCTGTAAAGCGTCTGGCATTTGGCACGACCTTGCATGTTGCGTTTCTGGCACCTTCTGGACCACGAATCTTCCTACTACTCTCTGTTCGGAACTAGATTGAGGTATTTCCTCACTCTTGTTGGAATCCCACTCTGTTACTGGGAGCGGTTTATATTCCCCCCACCTAGCTCCGTCCCCTTGCTGTAGTATGGGACTTGCGGTTTCGCTGTTGTACGGAGGTGGTCTATCTGTTAATAGCCTCTCTATCAGATCCTCCTCCGTCTCGCTTTCCTCATCTTCCTCTAGAGGTTTCTTTTCTCCCGTGGCTTCTATCATTGTGAACAGTTTGTCCGCTTCTATCTTTTGCACTCTCCACTTCTTAGCTTCCTCATCCCATTTGGCATCCTGTACTGCCTTTACTGATCGTCTCACTCTTTCTTGGCGCCTCTTTACGCTCTTCTCGTGTGCTGCTCTAAACCATGCACTAAGGGCTTCGAACTGTGTTGGCCTCGGTAGAGGTCTCGTTGCAAGCATTACCGCTTTCAGTTGGTTCAACACGTCTAGCTTAAACGTTCCGTATCTCGGAAACGTCAGTTCCTTATTCCCTTCAGTTAGCTTATTCCACTCGGAGATCCATAGTATCGAGTGTAAGCCTACATTTACTGCCATATGATAAGCTGGTGTGCCTTCTGGTGGAGCTTCTTCTCCGGCATATAAGTTTCTTCTATCTCTCCTAAAGATTGCCCTTAAACGTTTAAAACACTTCATTATTGATAGTCTACGATTTTCTCTTATTCACTTCCTTGTTTATGTCCCGATGACAACCACCAATCCCTGTGCGACTCTCGCTAATCGGCCTATCTCAGCGCGGTTCTACACCAACCGACCAATCTCAGCGCGGCTCTACGCTGACGTCACTTGTCCCCTCTGCAGCAGTTCCGCTCCTTTCTCAGCTCGTCTCGCGGTCTTACATGCGTTTCATTCACACTCTGAAAAATGACTACTTCCGTCCAAGCGATCACTTTTCTCTGACTGTACGGCCACAGTCTAACTGTAATTGTCACCTCAACTGGCGAAACGTCTTTCCTCTGACGGTCAGACGCTCGCCTTAACTGATAGGTTACTTACACACAGTAAACGTACGACCAGCGTCCGTTACTCATACACTCACTCTTACGCTCCCCCTATCATCGGTCTATTGGGCGATCAATGGTACCTCATGACCCCCTTTCAATGGTAGACAAATTACTCTGGGTGTTCGATACACCCGAACCACTTAAGTCCTTCTCTGGATCTTAAGATTTCATCCGGTTGCGCGCGCTCACAACCTTCCCTCAATCACACTACAGGCATTCAACTCCGCTTGACATTACAACACAAGTACAACATAAAACACCGCAATCTTACAACGCATGACCCTTATACTCACTCTCGACCGACTCTGCTGCTTTTCTCTTGACGCACCGTCAGCACCGTCTTCGGCAGGGATTCTTCTTCTGGTCGTCGATGACTAGGGACCTTGGGGTAAACTAAACCTGACCTAGGTTGTCTTCCTCAAGAAGAAAACCATCTTTCTCTGCTACCAACTGCGGGGAATGAGATTTTAATATCTTTTATGATCAATTTGATAACTTATCTCATTCGTCAAATTTGGATCGGTTATTTTCTGTCATTGAGTAAAAGACAAACCCCACATAAGTTAGATAAACCCCATAAACTGACGCCACTCTGAAGAACCACTTACAACTGATGAAGTTTAAAAGATTTAATATAAAATTAAGAAAAGTTGCAAATACAATCCTCTCAGGATCAAATTCAACAAATATACAGGAACTAGAAGGAACATATATTCCCTAAAGAACCTCAGTCTACAAACAAATACAATCAAAGTCAGTTCAAGAATCAGCAAATTAAAAAGCATAGATATGAAGTGGTTCCGTTGCGTCATCTACAGAAAAGAGAAAAATAATCAAGTTAAATCTGTCCCTACTCTATACTAAGTGACATCCCTACTTCGCAAGTTCCTTACCTAAAAAAGGTGTCAGCAGTTTGACTTCCAAAGAAGTTCAAACTCTCTTAGCCTCTAATGGTAATCTTAAGTTTAAGAAGCAGTACCCTCTCTCTGCCTACCCATCCGCTCTCTAAGGGTCCTCGGCCTACTGCTCCCTTGCGCTCTGATCTCTCTCAGCGCATCTGCTCAAGTCATCTGTTCTACCCTCTGAGCTCTTCGCTGGCTTCTCGCTATCTTCTCCCCGGGGTGCTGTCCCTAAAATACACAATCACAGTGTGGGTGGAACGCCCCTTGACGCCCACCACGGACTTTCCCCATGAGGTCATTTTCTAGCTCTTTCCATGGCTTCATCTCTTCTCGTCGTCCGTTAAGTTGACCCTTCTTCTTAGACGCCATCTTCGTCTTCTTGCTGGTGACTTCATTTGACACTTTCAGAGCAAAAGTCTATAACCTCAGCAGAACTTTTAATCTTTACGACTATGTATATAACCTTTCTTGGTCCTGTGAATGGTCATTTCAAAACAAGACTCAAATTCCATGCGTCTCCTCTCACGTTTAGGCAATAAACTTCGTCCGGCATTGTCACCTTAAATCTAACAAGAACCTAGACTCTCGGCTCGCACATCACATCAAGGCTATTCACGACTCCTGTGAGCCCACTAAATTACATACAATGGACTACACTCCTGCGAACCCTTGGTCAGTCAGGTTAAAATCACAAATGACCTAAAACTCTTCTAACATTCCTACAAACTTCTTCTACACAGTATAACCTTTAACACACATTTATATATAATCGCATTTAGCAAATCCTTTGCACATACGTGAATATATTTTACATAGAATATAAATTACCTTGAATATAACTTTATATTCTCATTTGTTACATCGTTCTATATATATGCTCTCTGCACGTTTCTTCCGTTTTACATTTCTCGCCGCTTTCTCCATTTAAAGTTACACACGTACATGAATTCTACTTTGCACGTTCTTCTTTTCATAAGCATTTCTACACATTACTACATTAGCCCACTATATATACGGGCCTTCTAAATCTAATGCATGTTCAAGAGTATATACATTACACTTCCTATATTACTTCAGTTACATCGGTTAACTTTATGCTATAAGCGTCAACTTCACGTTACGGTATACATTTCATTCCCACGTTTATACGATATACTTCTAAATATGACTCGGATATACTTTTCATTCAAATTGCGCTCTCTCAGTTATAACGAGAGGCAGCAGCCCCATGCTCTAGCTTGCATAACTGAGCACCCTTGCCGCGAGCCGGTGTCCCCATTCTCTCTGGGGTCAGTTTACCATCTCTCCCCATCAGTGCTGGCCTAGGATGTATGATGGAGGATTCCCCAGTACGTTGTACAGGCAATCTATGGGCTCTCCTTACCACTACAAGGGCAATCAGGGCCAACCGGACCTTCACTTAACCTACCATAAAACAAATCCCAAACAAACACCCAGATTCCATCAATCAACAGGTCTGTACCGACATGTGACGGATGGACGTCATCGTGGTGCAAAATGTGGCCCCCCTTGAGCAACCTGTGGGGTATGTGGCAAAGGTGACCCTGCCCACGAAATAACTTGGCCATCTCCACATTAAGGCACCTGACGGAAACGTTCAGAGCCCTTAACCTCACCCCTGGTCCCCAATTGCGCTGCAGAATCATGTTGGACAGGCGATCCGAGCCCTGAGAAAAATCCTACCCAGCCAAGCAAACTCTGTCAGCAAGGCCTCTCTAACAGCCCTGCTACCCTGCTCCACCATATCGTTCCAACCCACATGCTGGATAATCAAGTCGGGGAATTGCTGTCCCCTGTGTACCTTCATATCTTCCACCCACTGCTAACATTGCCCAATTTGGAGGCCCCCAATGCCCTCCAATGAAAGAGAATCTTGTCCATCACACCGGTTTCGACTTACGCTGCTGATGCAACCAGTAAGCGGCCCGTCGCACGAAGGAGTGTACCAGCACCCATACCACCTTGAAGGGCATGCTACTGCAGAAAAAAAGAGACAAATTTGAGAAAGGCAAAGCAGGGACATATTGGCAAGCACATCTTACAATAACTCAGGATGCATATAGCGTTTGAAGCATGAGGAAGACCATCGTCCAATATGCTTAACCTCATCCGGTGATAAACCCGCCCCAGCAGTCAAAGTCTCCGCCCCAATTCTAAATTAATGAGAAGAATAGTCAATGGGGTCCAATCCCACACTCCGGAGGGCGGTCCTAAATATGGCTGTAAACTGGTATTTTGACAGGCATTTCCCATTTGCATGGATAAAAAGGGGGTAGGCATGCACCTGGGGACGGACCGCCATATATGCCCCTATCCGAGCCACCGGTCATACCGAGGATCCTGTGGTGGGCTTCAGCCAAATTGTGACACCCCTACCCAGAGGGTCAGTTTTAGATCTTCACAATTTGATTGAAAGCCTGTCATGTTGTAATTTGATAACCTGGAACTGGAAACCCCCGGCAGTATCTGATTTCGATGACCCAACTAACTCACCCACCCTGAAAGCTCCATAAAATGCCAATGTGAAAGGGGAAATGAACAAGGTTACCTCATATCTGGACGTGCATACTGCTTGGAGGCAAGATAACATGTCCTCCAGGGTCCTCATATCGAGCAGCCTTCTACTGTCCCTCTTTACACCATCCAGCCTGGCCTAGCCACTAAAGCCTTTCTGACCAAGAATGAATTGCCTGCATCCCAAATGCCCCTGAGTTTGGCATTGAAGCCAATTGTAGCCAAGTGAGCCCTTGCGTATAACACCGGCCAGCCCTGTGACCTCAGCAAATTACCTCTGACGAGAAGAGGCCCACAATGTCTTGCTGCTGCACGAAAGCCCTTTCAGATTTAAAGTGTTGCTGGTAAGCCTTCTGGGTGATCTCGCTTAGTGAGGCTCACACAAGACGCACTACGGCAGGCTCCAATCTTCCACAGGGATGTAGGGAACACTGTCAGCTGGTCCGCTGCTCGTGGGTGAAAGTTCTAGAATACCTGCAACTTGGAGAGAGACAAAGAGTTAGCTGCCTGGCTAGAAACACCTGGAATATGCACAGCCTTAAATATCACATTTAACCTTAGGCACCAAAGAAACAGATGTTTCAGTAGTCTTAGAACCTGGCTACAGGAAGCACCCTGCCTATTATTGGCCTCTACCACTGACATGTTATCCAACCCGAAAACTACTGACTTGCCATGGAAGAAGTCTGACGACACAGTGACCGCGACAACAATGGAGCGCAGTTCTAAAAAGGCAATATTTCTTGTCAGCCCGCTTACGTGCCACACAGCAGGCCAATCACCCCTGCACCAATGTTGTCCTAGAATTGCCCCAAAACCAACCCTGCCTGCCTCATCCATGAACAAGCCCAAAGATTCGCTGGAGACTGGCGGGGTTGGCTGAACCACTGTCCCTGTAGAAAGTCTTGCCATATCCTTAAGTCCTCCCTCACTTTAGCTCGAAGCCTAGTATGGTGATACTTTTTCGTCAGACCTGCCATTGCCCTTGCAATATATCTGGAGAAGGTGCGGCCCATGTGAATCAAGCACAGTGCAAAATTAAGCTGGCCTATGAGTACCTGCTGCTGGTGTAAAGTCACCTCAGCTCCTGCCAGGACAGAATCAATCGCCCGGGTGAATGCTTGTTACTTGTCAGGCGCAGGGGGTACCCCCAGTTCCTCAAAAATGAATATCAAATCGCTCAAGGCTCACCCACAGATTCCCAAGTCTGGCAGACCCATCACCAGGAAATCATCCAAGTAATGCACAATGTCCATGTGACCCATTCTGAAAGTGAATAAACAATGCAGCATCGAGCCAAATTGCTCAAGACATTGCACAGCCCATCGGCATACACCTATCATAGAAATATTGGCCCTTGAATTGAAAACCGAGTAACTGGGTGAACAGGCAATAACCGGAAAGCTGACTCAATGACAGTTTTTGCCATGAACGCTGCTGGGCCAAGCTCCCCCGATTTCACCAATGTTCCGTTGAATGATGAATAGGTCACTGAACAGAGTGCACGGTTGACCTTGCATTGACTGAGGAACCCTTGGGGGCAGACAAATTGTGAAACATGCGTAACTGCCCAGGGTCCTTCTTTGGTACCACTCCCAGTGGTGAAAAAACATAATTGTGAAAGGGAGATGTCAGGAATGGGCCTGCTATCCTGCCTAAAGCGTCTTCTTTCTTCAATTTTCTGGCTAACACGGTTGGGTGCTTGCCTGCCGACAGCAAGTTTTCCCAATGAAATAATGTGGGCACAACCTGAGCACCCAGTAATTACCTGTTTGTCTAAAGTACATTAAAGAAAGTGAACGTACTCTGGTTCAAAGATATAAAATGAGGAATGGCACACCTATGCCATGAACTTAAAATAAAAAAGAGTAGAGCATTTATGATGACATGCGATTTTAATGGGGTAAGCACCACAATCCATGTCATTTCTCCAAAAATCTGAGGGCTCATTTATGAAAAGTGTTGCATTGCAACACTTTTCACTGCGCCCTCATTGGGACACCATGGATGTGCTCTATTTACTGTGCAGCACTCCATGTCGCGAGGATTGGCAGATGTGTCAGGAATCCTAAGGTATCTGTTGGTGCAAAACTCACACATTGCTGGGGTCGTGTTGTAAGCATGACACAACTCCAGTAATGCATGGGGGAAGTCTATACCTTTTGCACTGCGTCACCCTTACGCCTGCTATGAGGAAGGCATAAGGTTCTGACACACTGGCATTCTAGAAGTGGTGCAGTGAAATCTGATAGATTTCCCTGCGCCACTTCTACGAGGCTTTCTTGCGGGGAATGCCCACCCTCCATACATTATACCTGACGCAGGTATAATGTGGCACAAGGGTTTACAAAGTGATGCATCTGCTTTGATGCATCACTTTTTAAATATGGTGCTACGTGGCGCATTATTTACACCGCTGCTGCGTCACGAAAAGTTATGCACTGGTGGCGCAAAAGTGTTGCAAGGGGTCTTATAAATAAGCCCCTAAATAGGTGCAATTTGTTGCGCCAAATGAATTCAGACCTGTAGGTGCAATTTGAATTCAGACCTGCAAGGATTTGGATTTAGGATTTGGATTTTACTAGCTGTGATTAATAGTGCTCTCCCTCCAGAGTACTAGAGCTTGTAAACTGCTACTGAATTCTGGTCCATTTTACCTTAAGGTCGATTCTGTTATTCGTCCAAGTCAAAGAGACTCTCACCTGTTTCACTTACTCATGTGGTTATAGATCATGCTATTTATCTTCAAATGCAGTCTCTCTTTCTCTAAATGAACCTCTGAATTTTACCACAATGCTAGAATTTACGGCATGACTTTCTACATAGGTTTCAGCAAATATAGGTTTCAGCAAAGGAAATGAAAACAGAAGGAAATGCAACTGTAACCTGGGTCTTGGGCTGGAGAAAAGCTGTGGATTGGGGGAGGAGGAAGTTAAGTAGCAATGATGCACACATTTGGTGAATTTCATTCAGCAGATGCTGAGGACAGCCACACCCCCAGAAAACTGGTAGACAACGCCCTAGGATCACAGTTTGCTGCGGACGGAGTGGGCAGAGGGAATGATGATCCAGTTTGCAGAGTTAATGGATTTTCAAGAAAACCCACCAGCCAGTCGCAACAAGGCATCCCGGGTACTGGATCAATGGGTTATGCAGAACTGCCATGTGTCACAAGATTTAGACTCCCTTCATACGGTCACTCATTGAGGAGCATATAATACACTGTGGCAGGGAAGACGAGCTGGAAATCATTGCAAGAATGGATTTCCAACTGATCGTTCGAGGCTGCAAGCAGCCAATGCCCATTAAAGGAAGTGAAGACACCCAAAGACATCGGCGACAGACCCAGCAACCTTTTATTGACTTGTTTATTTGAGGAGGTCGTAGGAGATTGTTGGGGGCAGAGTGCGTCTTAGGCAACTCTGGGCACGATGGGCTGCCCCCCTCGAAGACCCTGCCCGCTCCTCACATAGTGAGATTTTTTTGTAAGTTGCTAGGTCTGGCTTACGAGCCATATTATTTCCTAGGGTGACCTTCAAAGGTTTATTACGGAAACATCCTTTACAACGCAACTTTTTCCACGCAGTGCCTTTACGGCGCAACTTTTACAACGCAAACCATTACAACGCATTGCGCTGGGGGCGCTCTAGGATAGGGAATAGGTTTAATTTACTATCCAACACCTTCCCTACTATCCACGGGGACTGGAGTTGGAATAGTAAATTAAACTATTCACTATCCAGCGCCCCAAAGCACTATGCGTTGTAAAGGCATGCGTTGTAAAAACCGTGTTGTAAAGGCATGCGTGGTAAAAGCATGCGTTGTAACGTCATACATCCGTTTATTACACATTTGCATTCCAATGAGTTATTAGGAGCAGCAAACCTGTGAAATTCCATCACATTTCAGACCCCTTTTCTTGCCTATTTTATTGAACTTGGGGATGTCGATCCCCACTACTGAGCTATGAGTAGATCTTTCTCTTTCTTTATCCTGATTGTACAGTAGATGCTTAGAGATGAAAGTGACCACACCACTGATATGGGGCAAACAGCAGAGTGCACTCATAATTATCCAACTATGGGAGCTGAAGTGTAGCTCTGAGACATGAGAGACATGAGTCATGTGCTTTAATTGTGCTGGGAAGTTAACGTTAAATAATGTATATATTTTTCAGAGCCTCAGTTCTCACAGCTTTCTGTACTTGACAGCAGGGGCAACGAAAAATATCACCAAACATCTAAAGCTTTTGACCAGCACTGCTTACTTTCTACTTTCTGTTTCAATGTACGGAGCATCTAGTTAGTGTTGCTTGTGGTTGACGTGGCACGCCCCAGAGGAGCGAGCAGCTGAGGTAGTTAGTTATGAATGAAGAAATAACCCTTCTGCTTTATACATAATCGGAAACGTGTTATAAGAGTGTCCAGATTTTACCAGACCGACAGGAAGTGAAGTGGAGCTGAAGCTGAAGCACTCCATTACAGTGAGTTCACCTACGTCGCTTTTGGCTTTACCCGAGATGTTCCATGGTGCTCAGGGAGCAACACACCTTACTCTGGCCTGCCCTCCATCTTCCTCTTCCTCACAATGATCAATAGCATTTTAACATTTGACATAAAAAGAGAAAAATATAAATATTGGAAGAAAATGAAAGAGAGCCTTGCCAATTAGAATGCAAGTGTTCAAGAACATATGTATGGAAATTATCTATCTAAAAACACATTAATATCATATACCACAGAATAAAATTAAATTTCACCTTAGAACACCAAGCTATTAATTATCAAGGGTTGAACAGAATAAACATACCTAAAATACATTCAAGGTGGATTGAGAACTTCTTCATTATCCAAAGAATAAATATTTGAATTATTTTAGATCCCAAGGAATGTGAATTAAAAAGGAGCTCATGCTAGTCCCCATTAGTAACTAAGGGGCATATTATCAAGCCTGTGCGCTAAAATTATCGCCGCTTTATCGGCCGAAAACGGCCGATAAAGCGGCGATTATGGGCTTGATAATATGCTCTGTGGAATTCCAATCGAAGCCCATGTTAGATGTCTTCACATCTAACATGTGCTTCGATTGGAATTCCATAGAGCATATTATCAAGCCCATTATCGCCGCTTTATCGGCCGTTTGCGGCCGATAAAGCGGCGATAATTTTAGCGCACAGGCTTGATAATATGCCCCTGAGTTCAATAAGGAATAACTGAGTGCACTTGATTCATGATTATGCACCTTTTCCTAATGCTCCATATGATAGATTTACAGCGTTTTTCAAATTCATTGTAATCTGTTGACATGCTCTAGCTGGTACTCAAACTTCAAATGTTCCCTTCCTAAGTAGAATCATCCAATTCAAAGGGACAAAAGGACCATTGAGTTCATAAATACATTAACTATAGTTATAGGAGATGGCTGGCTCCTACTAGGTACTTGGGCCCTATGAGTCTTTTCCTTATGTGTATCATTTAAATTTCGATTTTTTTTCTTGTAGTATGTAGAAGCAAGGGAGCTTGACCTCCTACACAGGTTCTGTTGGGGGTCAAGATGTGGTTCTTGTTTCCCCCTCATTTGCGCTTACCATACACCCAGCACGTTAGTCCTCTAGTTTTCTAGACACCCCACCCCAGCAGGATGGAAGCTTTCAAAAAGGATGCTGCTGCATGTCATTTTAATCTCAAAACTTCCACACCCATCAGGAAGCGGCGTGTTATCCTGCCTAAATCAATCCTTTGTGGGCTTTCATTCCCTTGTATTTTAAGAGGTGCTTTCTGGCTCCCAAAGGGCACTTGGGCTCTTTCAAGTCTTTTCTTCATGCTTATGAGTTTAAATGTATACTATTATGTTAATTATTTTTTCTTTCCTTTCCTTGTAGTGTGTGGAGGCAATGGAGCTTAACCTCTCACACAGCTTTCAGTTCCCTATCTTTAACATTTCCCATACAACTAGAGCACGATGCAGGCCTTCACAAAGTACACTGCTGTGTACCTGTGCAGGGAGCGCGCCATGCTAAAGATGCACCTAAGACAAGCCCATCTTCACTCGTCCGTGCCTGGACCGCGCCCAGTGCAACCCTCCCGTTGGTGAAAGCTTGAGGCTCACAGAAACCTAGTTAAATAAAAAAACACTATGCACCAGATATCGCAGAGGCTATTCTTACTGCGAGAAACAGGTGTGGTTTATCTGTCATTCTCAGGGAAAGTTATTTGTGCTCAATTGATCATATAGACCACCAGATTATGCCTTGAGTTTTGCTAAAGATTGTGATAGACACTCCATCTCCGTTTCTCATTAGAGCCTCTAATTTCACCATATTAGGAGATTTCAACTGTCATATAAAAAACGATTCAGATGGACCTGCAAATGATTTTTTATCAGAAATATATGCCTTAAACCAATCTCAAGTAGTTTCAAATGCCACACATGCAGCAGGGCACCTTTTAGATCTTATTTGTACTAACATAAACACTCTTAACTGTGCAACCCCAATTCATTTGGCGTGGAGTGACCTCTTTGCAGTTACTTTCTCTATTTCAGCACCAGCCATGAATAGTAACTATATTCAGACCATTTCAATGTATGGACCATGGCATCAGATAAACAAGACGGTACTCAATTCGACCCCAGTTGTCAACTAGCCAAGGCTCACTGGCAATATGGAGACCAGCTCTAAATTATATTATGACTGGCTGACTTCTGCCTTAAACAGTGTTGCTCTCCTTAAATAGGAAAAGCGTTCAACTTGGAAAACTTTGACTACCTGCCTTAACTCAAATCTCATATATTTTAAATGATACGCCACCACAGAGAAAGGAAAGGTTCATTCACCTTTTGCGAAAGAGCTAAAAATCTGTATCGCGTGGCGCTCCAAGTCTACCACAAAACGATCAGAGATGAAATCGAATTACTATGCAACCAAGATTGAATTAGCAAGACAGTTCACAAAAAAGCCTTTATAGTAAATTCCATGACTTATCCTTCTTCAAATCTAGAGATCTACAATTCCCAGGCTAGATGCAACTCAATAGCTGAATATTTTAAAAGTAAAATCATTGTCGTTTAGAAATCCTTTGAAACCCCTGATAGTCTATGCCCTGCCCCTTCACATTCCATTGATTAACCATGTCTTAGAGAATTTTGATTCACTAAGCACCCATACTCCATACTGAATGATTGGCATATGGCCTATGCAAAGAGTAACACAGATCCCAATGTCCCCAGATCCCAAAGTCCTGGTGAATTATAAGCCTACTTCCCACCCTCCAGCCCTGGTAAAGACTCTGGAAATGCACATTAATCACCAATTATCTGTATACTTCTAAACCAATAGTCTATTAGCTTCAACTCAATGTGGCTTCCATCAGTCCCACAGCCCTAACTTAATTCTCCGTTTGGTATCGAACATATTAAATTAACTTTAGGCACCAGTAGATTTGTTGGCAGAATCACCCCCTCATGGAGCCCTTTATGGCACCCCCCACGGCCGGCTCCAGCAATGTCCCTGGGTGCCCACACCTGGGACATTGCAGTTTGCTATGGCAGGGCAGGGCATGTCAGCAGCTCCCTTTGCCCAAAAGCAATGCCGGCTCCCACAAGAAGGGGGGAGCTGGCAGGGACCTCGGGGGAATTAGGGCTTCCCGTGCAGTCCCCTAACAGAGAGGCCTTGCCCCGGGGTATGGGGTCCCCAGGGCTGAAAATGGCCTTGGGAGGGGAGCCACGTGGCCCCCTGCTTAAATTTAGCTTTAAAATATTGACATTCTGTGGTCCAGGGGATGGGGTCCCCGGGGCCAAAATGGCTGTATGGAACAGGGGGGGGGCTTTATTTTCACTCATGATAGGAATTGCAACCCTATCCCGGCGCTCAGCTTGGCCCCCATGTAACGGTGTGGTGGATTCGTGGATCCAGCTTCAATAAATAATGAAATATTAACTAATTCAGAAGGTAGTGTTTCAGATGTGGACTTTTTTATACATGTACTGAGACTGAACTTCATAATAACATTAACATTGTGAGAGTTTGATATAATATTTAAAATGGAAATTAAAAGTTAAACTTGAAAAATTAGATATGTGTTGTAGTACATTGAATCTGTGCTTTTGTTTTGCGAATTTGCGATGGGTTTGCAAATTCGAAAAAAATAGTATATATGTTAAAAAATATATAACTTTTAGTTTTGGGTTATAGGGTGGCTCTAAGTAGAGCTGTTGTGTTTATTATGACTTTGTTGCAGCTACATGTGAGTACGGATGCACAGTTTCAGGTTGTTGAGAAAGACTCTGCTCCTTTCGTCTGTGAAGCGAACTCCATCACTTCTGTAGATGTTGTGCCTGTCAAAGCGTATATTCTTGTTATAGATGGAGCCCATCCTATGGTCTCTGAGGTAAGAAGAAATAGCTTTTTTGACAGTCTTCCTAGCCTTTTCAGTCTGTGGACAAAATTGATTTTACCACTTCCATTCCTGTCTTTGGCACATATTAGAGTATAAAAAGATAGTTTGAGACAAAAGCAACATCAGTTGTGCAAAGGTATCCTTCATTTGGATTTCCAGCCCTACCCCTGTCTGTGTGCCTAGGTCATTGCTACCACAGTGCACAATCATGAGGTCAGGGGGTTAAAAATGCAAAAAGGTTTTAACCAAAGTCATCAATTGGCTCCACTTTAGTCCTCTCTGTGTAAACCATTTAATATCCATATTTTGCAAATCTAGGCCTTTGTCAATACCTCTGTGTCCAGCATACCCTTTGCCCCAGAAAACATAGCTGTGTCCTACAATCCATACTGTTAGCATTTTGAAGAGATGAGAGGAAGGTATCAAAAGACGTCTGTAGCTGAGTAAGTCAGTTGTTGGAATGAGAGGCATCTAAAATGGTGGAGAGGATGCTGTTTTAGAAAAAGCAGATACCTGATTGGTTGTTCATGAAGACTGAGTACTCAAAAGCAGGATGCATGGTACTTTGCAGAAAAAGCATCTTTCTGATTGCTGATGCAAAAACATTCTGAAAGTTACAGTCCACAGTATAAGGTAATATTTGCAAGACTCAACCACACCTGTTGTTTAAATTTGTAAGCTAGTGTGCTGAACTTCAAAATATGGTGAACTTGTGACCTGGCAGTACAGATGAATGTTTCAGAAATTGGTACTATGGAAACTAGGGTTACGGAGAATAGGGAAGGTTTGGAAGTTGACTGTGGTTTTAAAATATGAAATGGTAAGTTGTATATGAGTGATATGGTTTTAAAGTTAGTTTTGATGAATCAGTGCTGTGGTTTGAAGTTGTATGTTTAAAAAAAGCAATAGTAATATCGTTGAGAATAGCTGTTTGAGCTCCCGCCTGGGTTCGCGAATCCTGCACAAACACACACTACGGCACTGCAGTGGAGTTGTGACTCCTATAAGTTACAGAAGCAGATTGGGCACTTTTAGAAAGGATTAATAAAGGGTTAATGTGTGTATGCAATAGATGTGGGTTTCAGAATTTGAAAAAATAAAGGGAGCATTTTGATTTGTTACTTACATTCATTTTTTGGGGAAAAAGAGAGGGAAAGTTTGCCAATAGTGGTTTAACTTTATTGAGAGTGGTACATCACATTTATTGTGTTGGAAAGAAACGTGTTTTGGAGTTCCTGACATTTTCATATTCTGCAATAGTATTTTATGGTTTAAATGTCTTTATTGAATTTGCAAACACACAAATACAATCATGTAGAGTTAGCTGTCAAACCACTGATACTGTGTTCCATAAGACCGAACCGGTCAGTTCAGAAGCGCCAGCATAACAGTGGGCCTGTATCAGGCAATAAACCCATACATAAAATAGGAATTGTCAATAAAGGGAAAGAGACATTGGGAACCCCCCACCCCTACCTCTCCATTACCACACCCTCCCTGTGTTGCATGTCCACTACTGAAGTTGTTTAAAACCGTATATTGCCGCACTCATCAATCCGCCCGCTGTGTGTCTGTGAGACGCAGTATACGAAGGTATCGGGGCAGGTAACCTCCCAGAATTGGAGGCTAAGAGCAACAGAAAGGGTTGCCACAGCTCAACATACTTGGACCCTCATTGTCATTGTCAGCGTCAGCTTCTCCATTCCGAGAACATGCCACAGGCGATATAGCCAGACTGTGAAGGTTGGAATAGTGGGGGTGCACCAGTGTGTGAGTACAATTTGTAACGCAGACCCCAGAACAATTGCCATCTGCCGGCCTCTACGGGATCGTAGTGGGTAAGTCAGAGGGTTGGGAGACCTAACAAGATATATGCTGGGAAGCGCGGAAGTTCTGTGTTGAAATGTTTATCCACTTCGTCTATCACCTAATTCTAATAAGGCTGGACAGGTTCACACTTCCATAACAGGTGTACCAAAGTGCCTACCTGGCCGCAGCCCCACCAACATTTCTCATCCCGAGTGCGGTCCATTGTGTGAAGACGCTCTATGGTATAGTACCAGTAAGTTAATACTTTTGTGAGGGTTTCAGTGAGCCCCGTGTGGTATGCTGAATGTCGGGCCCTATAATATATCCCCTCCCACTCTTTATGACTGAGTGTCCTGCCCAGTTCCCTCTCCCATTGCGTTCTGTCGGAGTTGTAAGTGTGAACATATCTGGCTTGTAACATCGTGTACAAATTAGAGAATAACTTTTTATCTGACATGTGCGTAATAAGCCTCCGCTCATAAGTGGAAAGACGTCTATCAGCCTCGGAGCGGACCGGATCCTGTAGCGCCCAATGCCTTGCTTGTAGATACCGAAGTCTCTCAGTTTCAGGTAGCCCATATTCCTGCTTAAATTGGTGAAACGTGATGACGCCTTTGGCATCATACTTATGATACAGGATTCGGCATCCAGTTGGCCTCCAACCTGCAAAGGCAACCGTGTCCGTACCTGGGGTGAAGTCAGGGTTGTCCATCAAAGGAATGAGCGGAGATGGGAAGGTAGGGAGTTTGTGTTTAATATTTGTAGCGTCCCACACCTCAATGGGGACTCGTGTAATATATGAGGCGTGTAAGTTGTAGGGTCTATGGCGCTTGCATAGAAAGGGGATTTGTTGCAAGGGTCTCGCCGCTACTGCCTGGTCTTGAAACAGCCAGTGTTTCGCCGACTCCCAGCGACTTCACTCAACCAGAAGCCGAAGCTGGGCCGCTTGGAAGTAAAGATGGAGATCAGGGATCCCAAGACCACCTTCCTCGGGAGAGAGTGTCGCCTTCGGGAGAAGTGTGGCTCAATGGTTAGAGCGGCAGACCCTGATGCAGAGGTCTAACCCGGGACCAGGGTTCAATTCCCCGCCTCGGCCGGTCTCTGGCTCAAAATTCCACGGACCTGATAATTCTCGCCTCGGTGCCTATTCCAATCATGGAGTCCTACTCTGCTACTCTGGGCAATAGCTTGACTAATCTTCACAACGGCCCCCACAACGCTAAGGATGCCTGGCCTCCACCTTGGGGGTGCCCAGAAGTGGACGCCTCACAGGGAAAGCCAGGATGGGTTCCACAGCGGTATTCGTACAAGCGGCTTGAGACCCTTGCGGGTGAGTAGTGCGCTATACAAGTATCAATTTACATTTACAATGTCCACCCCAATTGCGGCTTCCGACCGCTCAAAATGAACTGAGTTAGGTCTGATTGCGTCTGCTGTATCCAGCCTGTAGGCGGCTGGAGAGGAATGGTGCGAAAGAGATAGAGGATCTGGGGCAGAATGGTCATTTTGACCGCTGCTATTTTGCCTAGCCATGAGTGGGGGTAATATATACACTGACCAAGTTCCCGGCGAATCTTCTGTCACAAATGTGCGTAGTTGGTACCAACTACTGTCGGGAGAGAGGAAGCCAGCTGAATCCCCAGATACAGGATTGTGTATGTCGCCCATTGAATGGGAAGAAGGCCTTGCAAATATTCCCCGGGTGGATCGCGACAGAGAGAGATCTAGGGCTAATGATTTATCTGCATACACATTAAACCCTGCAGCTCGTGCGAAGATGTCAAAATCTGCAAGGCATGCCGGCAATGCGCAGCTCGGGTTAGATACTGATATTAAAACATCATCAGCCTATAGGCTGATCGTATGTATACAGCCGACAAATTTGATCCCGGTAATCGCTGGATTCTGCCGCATCCTCTGAGCCAGAGGTTCCATATAGGCAACAAAAAGAAGGGGCGACAAAGGGCACCCCTGTCTCACTCCTCTCTCAATGGGGAATAGGGAGGATGTGTGACCATTCACACAAACCGTAGCTGATGGGAACTTATAGCAGTTCAAGATCTATGTGCGAAATTTCTCCCCTATTCCCAGCACGTTCTAAATCTTGCTCTAAGTAAGGCCAGTGGGCTTGATCAAAAGCCTTTTCAGCATCAATAGCGAGCATCATATACTCTCCCTGCAGCCATGTGCCTTTCTTGATGAGGTGTAGGGCCCGTTTCGTGTTGTCCGAAGTTTGGCTTTCAGGGATAAAGCCAGCTTGGTCCAGGTCAATAAGACCGGGCATATAAGATGCAAGGCGGGCTAGTAGGATCCCCGTACACACTTTGAGATCTATATTAAGAAGAGAGATAGGGTGATATGCTCCACACTTGGTCCTGTCTTTCCCGGGCTTGGGGATCACCACTATGGAGGCCTCCAGGGGGACGCTCGGGATTGCCATGGGTCCGGCAAAGGAATTAAAAAGCTGAATGAGGAGAGGGGCGATCAGGGCACAAAACTTCTTATCAAAATTAGCAGAAAAGACATCTGGTCAAGGGGCTTTTGCTAGCTTGAGACGAGATATGGCGGCAATGACCTCCTCCGTTTGAACGTTTCTGTAGAGGAAGCCGGCCTGGGCTTTAGTCAGAGCTGACAGAGTGACGTAATCAAGGAAGGCAGCTCCATCGGAGCGCTCCAACGGAGAGCTAGCACAGAGGTTAACATAAAAATCTCGGAGCGGCTCGGCGATGTCCCCATCTTCCGAGACATGTTTACCATCTTCTTGGCAGATCTCCTGGACCCCCTGTTTTTGTCGGGTTTCGCGTAATTTGTGGGCGAGGAGGCGCCCGCACCTGTCACCCCCAGTATAGTAGGCATGTCTCAATCACAAAGCAGCAAATTCCCCTCTATCCTGATCGAGCGCCGAGCGTTGTTGATGCGTGGCCTTGAGCTGGCGCTACACCCGGGGCACTCCCTTTCAATGGTGTATCTGCTCCAGCTCCCTAGTTTGTTGGGTAAGTTCTTCCCATTTGTGCCTGCGCTCCACATTATCTGCAGCCGAAAGGGCTATGAACTCCCCCGAACTACTGCCTTCAGCGCTGCCCATTGTGTTGCAAGTGTTGTGACAGTGTTGGCATTATGTGAGATTATCAAGAACAGCGGTCCTTAGCTTATTTACGAATCAACATAATACAGTATAGGAACACAATGGAAAACTATACGAATTAAGATTTCCAAACCCAGCCGGGAAAGGAGTTTATTTTCTGGAGACAATGTCCAATCTTACAATATACACAAAATAGTTTGACACAAGCCTGTGCCGTACATAAAAAGGAAAAGAAGAATAGAGTTAGGGTGAAAGGGGTGTCTTTCAGGCAAAGGAAGAGAGCTAAGACAGGGTACTGTAAGCAGATCAAAAAATAAATAACAGTATCGCCTGGAGTGAAGTATACACAATCACATTTACCAATATTATTAGTGTAACCCCACTTATTAGTGTCGACGTTTCGATCCCTAAAGCTCAACTAGATACGTGGGATCATCATCAGGACTTTTTGATAAAACATGCCTGAATGAAAAAGCCTGTTTAGGAGAAAAAGAAGAAAACAGAGATTTTTTCAACGACTTAAGAGAATTTTGCACATATATACCGACTTTGTAACGATTTGCCAGTGCGTGACCAAGTGCATAGTGTTTGTGCCCTAATGGAGAACATAATAACAACAGTATTGACACAATTCTCGGAATCGCGGTGCCATGCGTGAGAGATTACGTCAAGGAACTGTGTCGTGAGGGTGCTTAGTCTACCGGAGAAGGGATTTCCATTGTGAGTGATGGTGCCAGGCTTAGTGACTACGGGTGGTGTAACTAAAGGGTTCCCTAAGGGTTTCTACATAAGGAATGGTTTACTCATACCTCAGTATATCGAGGTGGAAGACCTCAAAAAGAGGAGGGGGGGATGGTCCTTCTCTTCAGGTTGCAGCGTAGGTACTACAAGGGGATCAGAATATATTCAGATTTAGGTTTGTAAATCTGAAGGGACACAAAGGCGGTGGACATAGGATGAAAGTAAACCTACCACGTAGAATTTACGTCAAGGAGGTCTTTACGGGGGTCCAGAAGAGAAATGCTTAATTTAATGGATGAGTTTCAGGGTCCGTTTGAAACTGCATAGAATGGCAGCTCTGGAAACAAAAATAATGAGCTCAGTGGGGTGGCGAAATCAGGGAACCCAACTACGGTGGTAAGAAAATGAAGGACCTACCTTACTCCACTGTAAATGGGATCGGGGAGTAGCTTGGACAATGCAGGCATCAGTGGCCATGCATGAGGTTAAACCTCATGCATGGCCACTGATGCCTGATGCCTATTTTGTGTATATTGTAAGATTGGACATTGTCTCCAGAAAATAAATTCCTTTCCCGGCTGGGTTTGGAAATCTTAATTCGTATAGTTTTCCATTGTGTTCCTATACTGTATTATGTTGATTCGTAAATAAGCTAAGGACCGCTGTTCTTGATAACTTAGTTATACCCATGGTACTTAGCTATCCGTTGGGTCCCCCTTGTGTTATAAAAAGGCATTATGTGAGAGGCAGTCCGTGATGGAGCGCTGTATATGCTTAACTACAACCTCGAGGTGCAGAAGGGTGTCCCTGAGACGCCATACCCTAGGGGGCTGTGATATGGGTGGGAGGGCGAGAGTGGCGAGCCCTGGTGCTGGATCTGAGAGTGAGGCAACTCCTATTTCAACCTCTGTCGTGAGCGCCTGTACGGGTGCGGATACTAAGAGATGGTCTAGCCTAGCATAAGTTTTATGGGCGTTGGAGTAATATGAGTATTCTCAGCTCTGAGGGTGGAAGCATTGCCACAAGTCGCATAACCCTATGTCGTGTAATCGGGCATTGATAAGAGCGTTGACAAGATCTATCCTTAGTGTTATCAAAAACTACATTCAAGTCCTCCCCTATAATGATGTTGCGGTTTGTTGTGGCTGTTGCTTCAGTGAGAGTAGAGTGTACGAACCGTTCCTGGCCATCGTTCGGGCGTATATGGAGCCAATAGTGAATGTCAAGCTAGCTAGGGCGAATCTATAGACCAAGAGCCTACCCTTAACCTCAGGCTCTTTATGTAGTACCTCCCTTTTAAATTGCTGAGCCTCCAAGATCGCCACCCCAGCTGTTTTAGTGGGCCCTGAGGAAAAGAATTGGGTTGGAAATTTCCGATACCGGAGGCGGTGACAGTCCTAGCTAAGAGATGTGTTTCTTGTAGTAGGCAGAGATCTGCTAGGGTATGTTCTAGGCATGACAAAACTGCTCTGCATTTCACCGGATTATTGAGACCCGCACATTTAAGGTTAAGATCTTAAGCGTGTTAGCGGGCATGTCTGGCAGTTAAGAGGACCAAGAGCATAGGTAAAGTGCCATATCTGCTGCTACAGAAGGGTGGAGTGAACCGCCTACACAGGGCCCTGCGGTTGTGTGGTGCTACGCTAACTCTGAGAGGAAAGTGGACATGGAACACTGGACCACCTACCACAAAATCCCCCAAAAAAGGCAAAGATAATAACCATTGAAAAAGGTGAACTGTAACAGATTGTCCATTATCCATTGGTGATTGGAAATAAAGCAGTTTGGGTAATCTATCAACCATCGGAAAGCCCCCCTCCCACCCATGACCTGAGCACTAACAAGTCAGCCAGCCAGCTAAGTGTAGCTACTAGAGTCAGCCAGGTTGGGATTTGGTCAGTTCAGCTGAGACAGTATCAAGAGCTGACTGCCGGCCTTTGATTATTTCTTCAGCAGGAGGTTTCTTGGGGCGACGTCTGCGGCCTTGCTGGCGCCATCGGGGCTTAGAGTCTTCTGTATCAGCTTTGTGGCTCTCATCCCCACTTCTCTTCCATTGGGGTTTCCATGCCTAGCAGCCTACAAGTCTCCGACAAAGAACTTAACTGATACAGTTTGTTATCCATGTGAAACACCAATCAAAATGGATGGCCCCAGCTGTACGGGATATTGCGTTACTGAAGATGTGTAGTAACCGGCTTGAAGGTTCTGCATTTTTACAGGGTGAGTGCGGATAAGTCCTGGTACAGCACCGGCATCTGGTCGCGAAACTTATGGGGATGCAATTGACGCGCCTTTTGGAGGATGTCTTCTTTGGTGCTATTGTCTTGTACGCAGACCATGATGTCCGACAGCAAAGCCGGTGGGGCTCGCGGAGGGCCCACTCTGTGCGCTCGATTTAAACACAGTTCCATCTCAAGAGGTCTACCCAGGATGTGATTGAAGAGCTCCCTCATGTAGGTGAAGAGATCTTTCGAGTCGTCAGCTATCTTCACTCCCCAGATCCGGTTGTTATGCTGCCGGGAGCGATTTTCCAGATCTTCGAGGTGGGTCTGAAGATCGACCTGCTGTTCATGAATCCTGAGGATCTCCTGTTGCAATACCGCCAACTCTGTGTCCCTCCCATTGCTCTTGTCTTCCAACTCAGTGACTCTTTCACAGATGCCATCCATGTCTCTGCGGACCACATTAATTATCGCCGTGAACTCCCATTTGAGTGTTTGGACATCTTCTCTCAGTGAAACAATCATAGACTCTAGAAATGCTTTGGTGATTGGTTGTGCCCCATCTTCCCACTCTGAGGCTGGTCCATTAGCTCCTGCTGCCATGTTAGAAGCCTGTTGTCTGGCCTGTGCTTTTGCAAACAAGTCTTTCAGGGTCTTGTCATTTCGTCCCCTAGAGGAGGACATAGCGTTCCATATCCAAGACCAGAGAAGCCTTGAGAGGACTGGGCCCTCGGCAACACCTCGACTGCACCACTCCCAGGAATGCCCTGTACTGCGATGTCTGACTTCTTCAACACGTGTGGTGTGTACGAGCATGCTGTCAAAAGGCAAGCAAGTGAGGGCGCAATGGGGTCTGTGCAGTCGCTAGCGCGATGCTCAGCTCTCGCCTCCGCAAGATGCTCCCAGGAAGCTCCCTGCCATGATCTCTCGCTGTCGGGCACCTTGGGCCGCCACCGGTCCACTGCCCCCAGGGGCTATCTTCATCATTGCTCCAACCCACCACCAGGACACTTCTGAACAGAAGCACTCGCCCGAGCCAGTCTGCTGCCCCTTTTATGTCAGATGACTGTCCAGGGTACCGGACACCCCTCAGCTGGACCCCGCAACCACTAATTCTGGTGCTGGAAGGTGCCATCAGGCTGCCAGGATCCTCCACCAGTGTCTAGCCTGCCCGCTTCTCCCAGGTCAGTCACCCAGCCGTTGACTCGTGCCACTTCTCACGCCCCCATCAGGTCTCCGGGACGTGACGCTATAGGGGGTCCACCATTTCAGGTTATCCTCTATAGCACTTTGCGCCTCACCCGGCTGGGCCCAATCCACTGCGTCCTCTTGATCCCTCTAAAATGGCATCCGTGTCCCCGCCAGCAGCGCCGACTGAATGCGCTTCTATACCCCCGACGGTACAGGCAGTCGACCAGGCGCAGCCATATCCTTCTCACTGCCCCCGCAATGCAGGTGCAGTCAAGAACAGCAGGGGGGGCACTTGCCTGAGATGGGCCACTGTCTTTGCGGCACTGCTGTTAGCCCCACGGGGCAGTTCCTCTGTTACTTGTGGCCCAGGGTCTGTAATCAGCATCCCGGTAGGCCGAGCCCCCTTAATGTACCTCCTCGTGGGCGGCGTTCAGTGCTCCCTTCAATAAACTGGTGAGGCCTTGATAACAGGCCTTATGGTCAACCGCGTGGAGGTAGGCCACTCCCTCTTCTCACTTATGGGGTCAACTGGTAGAAAGGCCCAGATCCGGCCGCAATGCCACCATCCGGCTGCCGCTGATCCCCCGTCTCAGTATGTGGTGGCCGCGCCACTGTCTGTTGCATTACCCGCTGGGCCCCCTTCTTCCTTTCTAGCCCAGTAGGAACCTCCACCAGGCAGCCCACCTCTATGCAGACCCGGGGAGCGAGCCTAGGCCTGGGTCACCACCACTCCTCCGCCCAGAGTCGTCAGCAGTTTGGCAGTCAGCGGCCGTACGCCTCCGTGCCTCTCTATGCCCCACCTGAGTTACTGGCACCAACCCTGGCCGATTCTTCTGCCGCACCGCAACGGGAGGGCCCAGACTCACTGCTGGGCCCTCGACCATGTCTGCGCGCGGCGGGGCTGACAGAGTCACTCCTAAGATGGCGGCCGGGGGTATACGTCTCCACCCCGCTCCACCGGAGGGCCGCTGCTGGCGCGTCTCCTCGTTTCCACCTCCCGGGACTGCTCTCATGGGGAACGTGGATTCTCACAGCTGCTCCCCTTCCCCTCGGGCCGCTCAGAGCTTACACCAACACTGTGGGCTCCGACAGAAGCCTCCGGGCCTCTCCTCGCGGCACCGTAGATAGGGTGCGTCCTCAGTCGCTTGCCGCATGCCAGCAATATTATGCCCCCCAGTCTCTAATTTCGCCCCCGGCCAGTACCCCACAGGTATTACAGCTGGACAAGCCCTGGTGCTTGGGCTGACTTCAGCTAAAATGGCCAAAAGCTGGTGCGTTAGTGGGCCGTCGGCGGGAACCTCAAAGCAGCACGTCTGCTCATGCCACCATCTTGGCCAAGCCCTGCAATACTATTTTAGAGGTGAGTTACAAATGTGTGAGGTGTGATATATATTGTGTAAGAGTGCTTCAGTGTGTGTAATGATCATTTTAACTTTATAATGAATTATTTGTAAAGCTTGCAGAATATAAGAGAAACGTGATGTTTGAAATATGTTACTAAATGTAGGAACGTGTATGGAAGTTTGTTTTGTTGAATTGAAATAAAGATATAAATAGGTTGTGCAAAGTAATATGCATTGTTGCTGAGTATCAAATGAATGTAGAAGAGAAAACTGATGTGTAAAACATGTTGGTAGATGTATTAAAGTGTATTCCAGTCTATACAACTGTGTACCCAGGTGTCCCATCTTGAGCAGAAAGGAATACATACATTTTGTTTTACACAAATTTAGAGAGCCTGTGTGTGAAAAACAGGTATTCAAGTATTTGGAGGTTTCTTTTTATGTCTTATGTCACTAGCAAAAAGGCTTTCACACATGCATGAATGCCTTTCAAAACATGGTGTGAGTTCAAGGAGTTGCATAGGAAGGGATGCTCTTTTAAAATTGGCGAAGCGCAATATATTGAGCAGTAGTTAAAAAGTGAAGAAGCAAGAGAAAAGTGAGGTTTGTAACATGTTGGCAAAATAATTAGTGATTAGACTACTAGCTATGAGTCTGTGGAAAGGTACATTTGAAGTAGGCTGTATACGTTTATGTGTCTGGTTCAAATGAGAAATGCAGTTTGTTAAGTTTAAAGGCCTGTGTGCTCTTGTGAGTGAAGTATGTGTCTACTTCTACTACTATTGTCTGATGTGTTATGCATCTGAAGATGGTAGCTTGAAAAGCTGGTGGTTTTGGCTTCTGGTGGAGGAATCTCTCAGTTCTGCTCTGTCATTCAGTTGCACAGCCTGAGATTTCTTTTCATTAAAGGTTTTGTGGAGCCTCTCACATTGCCTGTTCAAAACCCAGGTGGCGTGTCTTATGAGCAGAAAGGAATATATACACTTTCTTTTACAGAAATGTAGAGCGCATGCACTGTGAATCACAGGTATTCAACTATATGTATGTTTTTTTATACATCAGTCTGTGTATTTTGGATACCCGTGTTTCACAGTGCATGGTCTCTAAATTTGCGGAAGGCTGTATGGAGACTCTACTATTTAAAAACTCCTGCATTATGTTTCAGTAAAAAGAACACAGCTGTTTGCTCAGTTCCGTTTCAGATATAGAAGAAGTTTGTGATGATACACAGTTTCGTTTTTTTGGATCAGAACATGAGTGTAGAGAAACTGAGAGTTTGACAAGTGTGGGTGTTGAAGAACAGGAGAAATATATTAGTATTGATGATTTTGCGGAAGAAATTACAAAGTTTAATATAGTTTCATCTGAAAAACCAAACTTTGCTTGTACTGGTCATCGTATTTACAATAGAATTCAAACTAGGAATGACGATTTATATTTAAAAATTGAAAAAGAAAATAATGATAAGTGGCAGAAATGTGGTGTTTATTTGTGGGTAGAGATCAGTTTGAATTGGGTACTGATCAAGTTATTTGTAGATATTGTTACAACAAATTAAAGAAAACAAAATGCCAGTTATAGCAGTACATAACAACCTAGAGTTGGTACTTATTTCTCAAGAACTGGCTGAAATACATATGAATCTATTCTTATTCAATCTGTCAACCCATCTCACAGCCATGGTTTGTATGTAGCCTAAAACACGTAATCTGCCATCAACAGATTTACAAAAAGGTCTGAAAGGAAAAGTTGTCTACTTACCTTAAGATTTTAAGAAAAACAATGAAACTGTTGGTGTAGACAGAGAAGATAAAGAGCCAGTAGTTATATTAATAAATGGTGTATCAACAAAGAGTCGAAAAAGTTGGCGAGTTTGTAGATGTTAGTAAACTTCAAAAGGCTACAATATACCTGAGACAGAATAACATTTATTATAAGAATGTGAATGTTGATGAAGACGTAATATGCTTACAAAATGAAACAGTAATTTCAGCTTAACAAATTGAAAAAATGTAGAACTGAAGATATTTATGATTATTATACAATACATTCTCTGCGCTCAAAATAAATAATTGGAATCAGTATTGAATTATTTCAAATGAAAAAAGCAAAGGGAAGTCCCATGATTGTATGGGAAAAAAGTTTAGAAGCTCGTTGTTTTCCCCAGCTATTCCCCACTGGAGAAGGTGGAGGATTTGATGAGCGAGCTGTACAGATCCCAGCTTTAGAATACCGATCAAAAAGAATATTTTGTGAAGATGCAAGATTTTGACAGTGCATTCCATATATATTTCATCTTCTGTTTGAAAGTGATTTTTCTGCACTTTCGAATGCAATGAGCCACATATTAAAAACAGGACTTCATTTTCAACATGTTTCTGCAAAAGAGTTCATGGACAAAGTTGAACAAAGAGATGAAAATTTAGAATCTCAGTTAATTAATTTGATGGTGTGCCAACGTGATAAAAATGAGTATTGGTATCATAGTCATGGAGAACTTAAATGCATGTTAAGAAACGTAGGTACTCCTATATGGTTTGTACCACTTAGCTGTGAGTTGGAAGATTTACTTGAATTTCTAGGAGAAGCAAATTCAAATGTTAAAAACATTGAATTGAAGACAGCTGGAGAACTGTGCTTCTTGGATCCTGTAAATGTGTGGCGATATTTTAATCATAGGTTTCAAGCTAGGATGTCATTTTCCGGCAATAAAAATAAACCACCTCTAGGAAATGTAACAGATTTCTTTTGGAGAACGGGGTACTAAGCCAGATGTGCTCCTCATAGACACATGCTACTATGGATAAAGAATGCACAAGAATTTGGAACTGATACTGATGAAACTGTTTTGTCTTTCATTGAACAGTATCTTACATGTGCCATTCCAAGAAATGGAAGAGAAAAGAGCTTGAGACTACAAGTTTTACGGTTTCAAAGTTATTGATGTGGGAAACACTGCAGATGAAAATACAAGTGTAAAGGAAAATGTTATACAAAGTGTCATTTTGGATCCCCACGTCCCATAATTTCTAAAGGAAGAGTAAAAAGATTTTTGTCAGCAGTAAGGCATACAATAACTCGGTAACATCCCAAGAATACATACAACTTAAAAAGAACAGAGGAGCATATTACCAAGAATAAGCGATAATTATCGCTAAGCTTGTTTAGCGGCTATAATTGTATCGCCGTGCTTCGCCTATTTTTATCACTTAGAAACCTTGCTATTATCAAGGTTTATCTCCTAAGCGATAAAAATTGGCCAAAATGCATGAATATCGCTGAAAAGTCAGCGATATTCATGCATTACCGAGCTAATGCTCTTAGCCATGTTATCCACCTACCATTGGATAACATGGCTAAGAACTGCTCTGGGCAGGTGTTAGCTTTTGGAGATATTCGCGCTTAGCACGAATATTTCCAAAAGTAGGTAATAGGAGATAGCGATGTTAGCGACTGTTTCCAGTCGCTAACATCTTGGCACGCCCACTTTGCATGTCATTAGCGATAATTATCGCTGACATGCAAAGTGGGCCCCAAGATGATCGCTATCTCCTACTAGCTGTCGCTAAGTGGTGTTAGCGACAGCTAGGTAATAGGGCGATAAAATTATCGCCGCTTTAGCTGGAAAAATTCCTGCTAAAGCGGCGATAAGGCCCTTGGTAATATGCCCCAGAATATTGCAAGTGCTTTAGTGAATATAATCCAGGTTTTTTGAAAATGTGGGATGAAACCATGGATATTCAGTATGTTGTAGATAATTCAAATGCTGTAGCTCGCTATGTTAAATCATATATAACCAAATCTGAAAAGACAGAGATGAAAGAAATGTGGGAAGAAATTTCACAAGAGAAGAGTCTTAGCAATAAATTGTACAGCTTCACCTTGAAAATGCTTTCCCATCGAGAGATTAGATCCTAAGAATATATGACACTCCTTAGCACACATACATCAATTTTCAGAATAACACAGGTATCTAACGCGTTTCCACAAGTGCAAACATAAATAATACGCAATAAATTGTTCTTCTTTCTTTTTTGTTGGGCACTTTAATGTGTGGAAATCTACCCATATAATTCTCTACAGCCAACACGTGTTTCATCGCAACCGGGAGGTCGTCCCACGACTTGCTCAAGGCTGTGTGATTTTAGGAAAAACACAAAAAGACCAATATGTATATTGAGAATACAATCCCATTGTTAACAACAGCTCGAAACCTCATCAGTTTCAGGACCAAACACAAACCAAGTCAAGACCAAGCACAAACCAAGTGTATCTCATGCACATGGTGGGAAAGATATAGAAAACTTCAAAAGAAAATATAAACAATAACACAGAACGTACCTCTGTAAAATGTATACTGCTTCTGGCATTCAACATCTTTTAGATATATGTACTGTTTCTTTGACATTTGCTCTCAATATACAACAAGATGCACAAGAATTTCTAATGCTTATGCTCAGAGTACAGGAATACAGATTGAAAACGTATTTGGACTAAGTTACAGATGGGATCATAAATGCAAAGAGTGTTCATTTACTTCGACCACTGAAATACAAACAGAATGATTCATATACTTGACGATACCAGACTGCAAATCAGTACCTTTTAACAAATTCATAAAACCAGCCAATCAGGACATGAGTTGTTTGCATTGTATATCAGTGATGTTGTCTACATTACATATAGAAAGATTTTAAAAATATCTAATTTTAATGCCCCAACTATGTAGAGCAAATGGAAGAAAATTGGAAACCAAAATTAAAACTTTTAATGCAAGTCACATATCTATTTCAGGATGAACATTTATAGCAGAGACTATAATTTGCCATGATGGACCTACTACAACATCTGGGCACTATACTGTGTTTTTAAAGTGTATTAAGGATGGACACATTGCAGTGATACCCACTTGGAATTCAAACCTAGATTGCCTTATGAATTACCAAATTCATATTTGTTATTTCTTAAACCAAAGTTTTGAATTAATCATTCGGTCTATTGTGGAAAATATGTAACCAGAAAGTAGACAGGAGTACAAACTATTAGTATTGATAATTAGTGTTTGGAATATTTTTTTACACTATTCATATTAGATTTGGAAAATTGTGTTTAAAAGTAAATAGTTTATATATTTGTTTTCTATACTGTACCATATGTAAATGAGAGTCTACATGTTGGCAAATGTATTCGAGATAAATAATAGAGCTAATGTAGATGAAGGAAGTAATTAATAAAGTGTAGATGAAAAAGTACATAGCTATACATATAAAAAATGATGCTCTACGCAAATGTTTTTTTCTACAATCAATTTGATTGTTTTTTCCCCCCACTGTTCATTGATAATACTACATTGAAATCACTGAGTATGGTGAAGTTAAGAAAATGAAAATATTATGTAATTCTGAATTTATGTTGTGTTCTTAAGAATATATTATTATAATTTCTGTAATATATTATCATTAAAAACAGTTTTTCTTCTTCTTTATAGTAGGTACTGTTGAAGTTTGAAAAGAATTGTAATGCTGTTTAGGAGAATACTACTCTAAAATAGTTCAACCGAGTAATGTATCTAAATTACTTGAAAGGTAAGAATGCATAATATAATATGCATGATAACCTGGAAAAATGCTTAAAGATTAATTTTATGTTTTTTGTTTCTAATATAAATAATGTTGATTCTTTACACTATTTGAAAACTATCATCATGTTGCTCATCCAATCAGCCAGGCAGTCATCATTTCACTCAGACACTACCCATGCATGCACTCATCCATTCTCTCAAGCACAACTCTTGCACTAATAGGATAACCCAGGCATTACCCTTGCATTCTTCTTTTCACATAGGCACTACCCATGCACTTATAGAATCAGGCAGGCAGTACCTCTGTACTCTTGCAACCACTAAGGTACTATTTTTGTACTCAATGATTCATTCAGTAATTACCCATGCACTCATCCAATGACCCAAGCACTTCGTTTGCACTGATGCATTCACTCATGCAGTACCCAGCCTTGTACTCATAAAGCAACTCAGGTACAAAACACGCAATCATCCAATCACCTACGTATTACTGTGGGGATTGAGAAGTGTTTCTAAGTGGCACAAACTGCAAGAACGCTTTGAGCGGTTCTCTCATGTGCCAGCACATATAATTGCATGGGGCTTGTAATCGGTCAGTAACAAACTTGTCTTGTCACCTGAAAGGGGCTCAAGCTGCCGTGAGTAAACCAGTGTTTGAGCTGCTCTCGAATGGGAGTTACTTGATGCTGAATGATCAAGGTTGCTGTGGTATGCTATCGGGCATTGCCTATCTGGTCACTTTGAACTCCAGGGTTACTTGCTGTATGCAAGTATTGTCTCCCCCTACACACACAGACAGGGAGGTGCTGTTATGGCCTTTGTTGAATTTTTCTTTTATACGATTTGATACTTTGAGCAGACTGAAAGCCATGCTTTACAGCAAACTGTACCCTTAACCTCCTCTCGAGAAACAGGCACTTATATGTGCAAACTGCCCCATTCATTTCGCAGAAATGGTGGGTCGTATCTTTAAGATGGTTGATAGGAGTGGTATTGTACACCTATTTAAGACCATAGGGTCAGGATTTCTTAGCAACTTTCAGACAATCCTCAAGGTTATTCCAAACTTTATACACTCCATATTTAGAAGCATTTTGGGAGGTCTACCTCTGTTCCTGCTCTCAATAGCTGGAATACTAATTGTGATTTACCTGCTATGCAATGTACAACCCAATCACCAACGAGATGGCAAACGGGCTCCTGGAGCAGAAATACAGTGCACGCATGGTACAGCATCTAGGTACACCTCGCCTACGGGAACTGAGCGCCTCTTGTTTCCTATCGTTTAGACCAGTCTGGATGGACTGCGTCTTACCTGTTCTTCGATGGCTGTTTTACGGTGAAGAATGCGTGTTGGACCTCTGTCTGACACTCGCAATGGACACGCCTGCGGACTTGAATACCAGGCTGGAACTCTTGAGGTCTCATCCTCAGCAATGTCCCCAGCATATTCCTATATTGACGACTGCATTCCTTGAGAATATGCAGGTGCCTTTTACAACTGGAGTGAGGTTTAGCCCCACTACTAGCACCATTTGCACCCAGGTATCGACAACAGCACCGGCTGCCTCTACACCAAATGTTGGCAGTACTGAATATCATCTGTGCTCCATTGACGTACTTTGCGAGATGTTACAAGAACCGTCCCCTGAAGCAGCAAGCAGTGACAATGTTGTGTCTCCCAGTCAGGACATTTAATCTATTATTGGCTCATCGTGTGCTGGGAAAGAATTCGGATTCGGATTCTCCTTTCTTCAAAACTTAACTAAATTTGGAACATTTGCTATAAGTTTACACTATTTCACTGAAAAGCATGGCCTTTTTCACGCTTGTAGATATTCAATTTATATAAACAAACTCAATAAGGACTGTGGCTTAAGAGACAATTCAAACGCACTAAATTGTTAGAATTCTCCCTTTTCAAACTGTTTTTTAAATGATTTTAAAGTTTTTAGAAATATTTTAAATAGCTCATTGAAATGTTATGCGCTGACACCTAGTAAAGTGAGTGGTTATTTTTATTATTGACTATTCGGAAGAGGAGTGGGTGTTATGTTTCATATAGGTACCCTAATATAGGCCCACGTAACATCATACCCTTTCACCTACATCACCTCCCCTACATTAAACAGTAACAAGCCTTTTGAGGATTACACACCTGTTATGGACTGAACCTTTTACCTAGTTATAGGAATGGGTGCTGAAGGAGGGTTTCCCTGGACAATAGTGTTCTATGACTACATCTTTAGATAACACAGCATGAATGAATCTTGATAAGGCTAATTAGAAACCCAGCAGGGACTATACAACACCTTCCTAATATCTACCTATAAGGTTTATCACATATTTTATCCTCATACCCAACAATGGCTAAGACAAGAACAAGGGACAAAGGGACTCTATATATTTTTCTGTATAAATACAGCACCTCTTGCTAGCAGTATTTAGAGGGAACCGAGACTTCCAGGCCACCCCACTGACCAAAGCCACTTAGGCTCCTGCATGCAGACGCTCCAGCTGACAGTGGTCTGACACATCCCTTGCGGGGTGTCCAACCCGGGACCAAGAAGGGCTCCAACATTTCTCACACTTCATGGAATGGGGTTCGACTAAATCCTAGTGGGATTCTTGGCTTCACACCTACTCATATGCTATGTACACTTCTAGATAGGCATCATAGGAGTATGAGCACGTTTATCATGCATTTTATATTCATGTATTTATTCATGCTAATTGCAAATTGGTAGAACTGTACTATCCCTTTATATTCATAGTAATGCTAATCATATATCTCTGCTACTGTCTAATGGATATTACAGCGCATATGTTTTACACGAGAATAACTGACAGAATATAGAGGTCGAAAATATCGACGTAAAAAATTTCGGAGGTGGAATATCGACGTCAAAAATATCGAATTGCTATCTACATTAAGGTAAGTGCAAAGATATCAAAAAGAAAATATTGTTGTAAAAGATATTGTTGTAAAAAATTAGTTTTTTTAATGTTTAAAAATAATATAAAATTAAATAAATAATACATATGATTAAAACAAACATAATTAAAAATATATTTAACATTATAAGTAATACATATAATATAAAAAATAAATAAACATATATATTGTATAATATATATACTTACTAAATAATATTTACAATTAATTGCTCTTTTTTTAAGTTTAGAAAGCTTTATTGAAGCAAATATGACCATGTAAAACATCAGTACAATATCACAATCGATAAAAAAGAGCAAATGAAGATGCGCAAAATTAAGGTGAAATCAAGAAAAAATCCCAACGAGGGAGTAATAAATACATATACTAAGAGAAAATGCATTTTTAAAGGATTTTTGTGGAAAGTGAGAAAAAGGAGAAGAAAAGAGAGGGGAGGGAAAAGAGAAATAGAGGGGGGGGAGGAAAAAAAGAAAAGGAGAAAAGAACATGCAATTCAAAAACAAGAACAAATCACAAATTAAGGCATGCGTCTGGAAAGAAAGTCAGTGAAAGGTTACCATAACAAATCCATTTTGATTAAAAGGGGAGTAGTAGTGGCATATGCTTGATCAAGTCTATGATGATGACATATCAAATTCCACCAAGTGTTATAAGACATTTTTGCGGTGTCCTTCCAATTCGTGGTTATTACCTGCAAAGAAATAGCTATAAACAAATCTATAAAATTTCGAACATTGTATGAAACATCTCAGATAGGGGAAGAACCACCTAGAAAAATATGAACAAAATCAAAAGAGTAATTAGAGCCTAAAATATCATTCAACTTGGACCATATTCGATACCAAAGGGATTTGACCAGAGGACAGTGGAAAAACATGTGAAAAAGATCACTATCAGCATGAGGGCAGGACCAACATTGACTGGATTCTGAGGATTTGAATTTAAATAAATCCGAGGGGGTAAGGAAAAGACAATTATAAAAAAAATACAAAGTCTGAGTGGTGCTAGCTGAGCAGGATACAGTGTGAATTTTATACCAAATGGAATCCCAGACAGGGAAGGAAAATTCCTGCAAGAAATCTCTTTCCCATGCAAGCTCAGGTTTGGATTTAGAACGGTCTGAGTAGAATGGGAAAGAATCCTATAAATACCAGCAGCTTTAATAGGAATGGTAAAATCTGGTGGAGGGAAATCTGATAGAGCAGTGTCAGGTAAGGAGTTGTGTTGAGCGATAAGGGTAGTTAGAGCTGATTTAAATGCTGGGTATTGGGAAGAATATGTGTTAGATAAGTGATAAGATGTGCGAATATCAGAAAAATCCAACAAGGAATTATCAACAAAAAGCTTATCCACATAAATAATGCCTTTATCAATCCATTCCTTCCAAAAAAGAGCTTTATCGTTGATCTTCAGGGAATGATTATATCATAATGGGATGAGAGAGTGAAGATGAGCTTGAGAAAATGAGGAATGAAAGAGAGATAGAGTGAGAGCCCTTGAATATTTGAAGGCGGGTGAAAGAAATCGTTTAGGGGGTTGAGACAAATGGGTGGCAGAGAAAAAGGAGAAAGGAGAAAGCTGTGCCAGTTCTAATGCACTCCAAGCTGTGACAGGTAGAGGGGATGAATCTGCTAAAAAGGGCCAAATTTGTTTTAAAGTAAAGGAGGAGTAAAAACGGGTGAGATTGGGAAAATTGACTCCTCCTAGATTCCTAGACTTGCGGTTATTCCATAAAAGTCGAGTAAGAACGCGGTTAATAAGCGAGAAAAAATAAGCAGGAAGGGAAATGCGAAGCATTGAAAGATAAAAATTAACAATGGGGAGAAGCATCATTTTAATGGTTGCTAAACTCCCCCACCACGATAAAAATAATGGAGACCAACGATCTATAAGTGCCAAACATGAAGTCCCGACTAACCCTATCAAAGGCTTTCTCAGCATCAAGGGTAATAGCGGCAAGTGGAGAATTCATTTTAGAAGCAAGGTGAATAATGTTAAGAACAGTTCTAGAATTATCTGTGATGGATCTACCTTTGACAAAGCCGGATTGGTAAATATTGATGAGGTCAGGAATAACTACATTTAATCGAGAGGCCAGAATTTTTGCATACAATTTGCAATCAGTATTAATAAATGACATAGGCCGGTAATTTTTACAGGGTGAGGGATCTTTATCTTTTTTGGGGAGTAAGCATAACATGGCTTGTGTAAACGAACCTTTAGATCTCCCCATAGAAAGAAAATTAGTGATCAATGATAAATGTGGTATTAAGAAGTTCCTGAAATGAAAAAAGAAATGGACAGTAAAGCCATCAGGGCCAGGTGACTTATCTTTAGGTAAAAGGGTAATAGCATGAAGAATTTATTTTTCGGAGATGGGTACATCTAGGGAGGAGAAAGCAACATCGGCATTCGGAGATTTGGGAATAGTTTGGAAAAATTAGTCTATTTGAGCTGAAGATGGAATAGATTTGGGCGTATATAAAGTGGAGTAATATTGAACAAAGCATTCAAGGATCTTATCATTGGTGGAATGACGATCCCCATGAACATCAATAATGACGGCTATCTTGGATTTCTGTTTCTTAATTTTGAGATAATTCGCAAGTGATTTACCATCTTTATTGCGTCTACCGTACATTTTTTAATTGAAATTGAGAAGATTATTACAGGCCGCATCCCAAAAATGTTTATTGAATTGATTTTTAGCTTTGACAAGAGAGGAAAGGGCATCCGCGGAGTTAGAAGTATAATAGAGATGCTCTAGTTTCTTTATCTGCTTAAGAATGAAGGAAGATTTAGAAAGGGCCTGTTTCTTCTTAAGGGAGACAAACTCAATAATATAACCTCTGGCAGCTGCCATACAATCATCCCAGATAAAGTGAAATTGAGAAGCAGAATGGAGGTTATTTCGAAAAAATTCCTCCATGAAAAGAGTAAATTGGTCGTTAAATAGGGTCAAGAAGAAGGGAGTTGTTGAAGCGCCACCGACGGGAACTGGGTGTAGGAGAAGGAAGATCAATATCAAGGATAATGGGGGCATGATCAGAAATAAGGATAGAACCGATTTCTACATTAGTCATAAATTGAAAGGTGTGTAAGTTAGAAAAATGTAATCTATACGGCAATGTGATGCATGGACGGGGGGAAAAAAAAGAAAATTCCAAGGTGTCGGGGTGGGATAATCTCCAAGAGTCAATAAGGCCTCTGGAGGATATGGCTTTGTAAAAGGATTTTTGCATCTTGTTGGGAATAAATCTAGTGTGGGACTTGCGGTCCAGAAAAGGGTCCAATAATTGATTGCAATCACCACCAACAATTAAATCAACAGTAGCATGTGAGGAAAGAAGCATGGAGAAATCATTCCAAAAGGTTATATCCACACCAGTAGGACCATAAACATTGCAAAAGGATAAATCCGTATTGTTAACTATTACATTAAAAAACAACCATCTGCCATTGGTATCTGAGAACTAATTTTTTAACTGAACGGATAATGATTTATGAAAAAGAATAATAACACCATTTTTGTGACTAACTGAAGGGGAACAAAAAATCTCTCCCACCCATTGTTTGCGTAGAGATGCGTAGAGATGCCAAGACTTGCAAGGAGAGGTGGGTTTCTTGTAACAAAGCAACTTGGCATTTCAGTCTTGCCAAATGAGATAGAACCCGCTGTTTTTTGACCAGGTTGCGGAGTCCTTTGACATTCCAGGAAATGACACGAAGACCGTTCATTTCAAGAAGTCACAGAAGAATAGGCAAGAAGATAGAAGAAAAAGAATGTAGCATAGTAGGAATAAGCAAGAGATAAAAGGAAGATTAAAAAAAAAGAGAAGCTACCGAAAAAAATGTAACGAGTGAGACATTAAATCCCATTACCACCGTAGAAAAGCAAAGAAAAGTAGGCAATTTGTGAATAAATAGGAAGAGTAGAGAAAAATAGGAGTGAGAGAAGCAAATGAAATAGGATATGAAAGGAGCATGATCGAATGAAAATTGTTTAGAAAAAAGAGAAGAGCATGATGAGAAGAGGGAGAACCAGAAGAGAGGAAGAAAAAAGGAAAGGAGAAAAGGAATAGAGAAAGGGAAAAGAAGAAGGGAAATGAAGGAAGGAAAAAGAGAATGGGAGACCGAGACTCCCAAAAGATATCATGAAAAAAAGAAGATGGCAACAAGCCGAGTGGCTTTAGCCATTAAGGTCAAAGAAACGAGGAACATTGAAGTAGGAGGGGGAGCAGTGAAGAACAAAACAATCGCATGAAAACTAGAAAAATCAGATACAAGGTCTTTGAAACAACAGTTATAGGGAAAAAAAAGGAAAAAATATATAAGACTAAAGATAGAGCATGACTAAGTAAGACAAATGAAGGGAACTTACCAGAAAGTTGGGAAGGAAGGACGGCATAACGAAATACACAGTACAGACATTGGGGCAGCACAGAGAATGGAATGAATAACAGAAGCAAAAATGAGGGAACCTAAAACCAAGATGAGAAGAACAGAACAACATTACCACAGGGAACGAGATGTATAAAACTATAAAATAACAGACATGAAAACAAGAAAATTAACGTTTGCTGAGTTCCATGGATTCCTCCTTATGAGTGTTGATGAACTTCCGAAGGTCTGCAGGATCGTCAAAACTGAAAGATCTTTGTAAGTAACTTTGAAAAAGCAAGGATGGATGAGACCGTATCGGGCATTCATTGATCGAAGGGTGGGCCTCAAGTCCAGAAACTCATTTCACCGCACAGCTGTTGGTTTAGAAACATCTTGAGTGAGGAAAACTTTATGACCAGACCAAAGTAACTGCTTGTGCCGCTTAGCAGAATGAAGAATAGACATAAGGCCTGAATAGAGAAGGAAATAAGCAATGATGCCTCTGGGTTTTGAAATGGAGGAAGAGTTCTTTGTCCCAAGACGATGAGCCCTTTGAATATTGACATCCAAGTGCTTAGGAAGGCCTGTAATAGGTAGAACTTACATTTTTAGGAATTGAATGATATCAGACCCCTCCGAATTCTCTGGAATACCATAAATGTGCAAATTATTGCACCGATTGCGATTTTCCAAATCCTCAGAGATTTTTTTTAGCTCATCAACTTCCTTGGTAAGACTGGCAACCTTAGCTACAATATCTTGAGCGTCGCTTACTTTTTGCTCTACATGAGTTAGCCTCATATCCAGACTGAACCATTTATCATCAAGTCTCTGAAGAGTAGTAGTGGTATCCGTCATGAAAGGGAGTATACGATGTAACTCCTCCATAATGTCCTCCAACGTAACAGGAAGTGGAGATTTTGATGGAGATGGATGGTCTTTTTTGAGGCATTTGACAGTAGCAACAGAGTCTTTACGAGTAGCAGAGGCGCCCTGAGCCTTAGAGGTATGTGGCGGTTCCATTGTGCAAAGAACACCAGCAGGACCAAATTATAAAGATCAAAGAAGTTACGAGAAGGCCACCAGCACAGAAAAAAATCGAATCCGCAGGTGAGGCAAAGGCAATTAGTGAGGAGCCAGCATAACGCAGTAAAATAAAATGTCCAGCTGGAGCTATAGAACAATACCACTGTACAGTCAAAAGAATATGCAAAAGCAGTGTATATCAAGT
Organism: Lissotriton vulgaris; assembly: GCF_964263255.1. Classification (NCBI taxonomy): domain Eukaryota; kingdom Metazoa; phylum Chordata; class Amphibia; order Caudata; family Salamandridae; genus Lissotriton; species Lissotriton vulgaris. Next base: position 496,665,484 of record NC_141691.1, read on the forward strand.
GAGTGAAGAAAATTATCATAGAGGAATAAATGTTCAGGCAAAAATTATTCCCATCAGGCAAGATAAGAAAAAATTGTAGGAATTGTAGCAATTGGGCCTGCCATAAATTAAAACAGCAGAATAGAGAGAAGAAAAGAAGAAAAAATGCTGTTAAAAAAAAATGGCGGCCGTCATCGAGTGAGGAGCGTTTAATTCCAAAACACTGTGAAAAACAGCATGTTGAGCTTTAGAAGCATACCCATGTGTGGGGTGGAGCCTCCGATTGCAGAATCTGCTGTTTTTGGCCGGAAAACGCCGGCGGAAATAAACCCTTCTTAAGTGAGCGCCGCTCAAAATTGTGGAGCTCATCAGGGTGCGGCCATGTTGTTTCGCCACTTCGCGCGCTCCTCACAATTAATTACTCTAATAACTTATCAATTGTTAAAAACATTTTATAATTTATAAATACATACATAAACATACAACAATAATATAAATAAAAATATCAAAACTATATATAACAAAGTTTAAAAAATAATTTTAAATAACTTAGACACTACATTAACTAAAACAATAATATTGTATAGCGTAGGGGTAAAAATTACAATTCCAACTCCAACTCCTAAGGGCATGTATGTGCGCCATATGGCACTTTGAAAAATGTAAAAAAGTGAATTTTTCAATGAAATCGCAAATTACCACCAACTCGAAGTTGGTGGTAATTTGCGATTTCTTAGGAAGAAATTGCACAATTTGGGTGCTTGTTACATAGCATTTAAGGAATCAAAATTTGCGATTCCTTAAATGCTTACGCAAAATTAAGGAATCGCAAAATTAGCGATTCCTTAATAATGCGATGCGAAAATGGCTCAAACATCCCGTTTTGCGATTTTGTATTCACAAACGCTGTTTTTTTGCGAATCCCAACGTTTGCAAATACAAAATTGTTTGATACGTATGCCCCCAATTCATTTAAAAAAAATTATTAAACATTTATTACCAATTAATGATGATTAACAATATTTTAATTGTCAATACTCAACACAAATTATTTTTTTACTTAATTACAATTAAATTACTTCCCACCCTATTACCCTATAACATCACAACACACTTCATTATGTACTCTGTGTGCTCCTTCACCTTCTATTAGGCTGGGGTATGCTACTGTTTGTGATGTAGACTCAGCATCAAGTTCTTCCTGTAGTTCTTCCAGTAGTACCATGTCATCTATGGGGTTGATAGGATCAATATACTCAGAGACTGGCAAAGAGGCTAAGGCTGAGGCTGAGGCTAAGGCTGTAGCTGTAGCTGTGGCTGGGATTGAGGCTGAGACTAGGGCCAAGTCCTGCTCGAAAGACGCCATAGCCTTTAACCCAAGGTTGTGCTTCTGACAGGTGAAATCTCTCTGTGGGTGATCTTGTCCTATTTCTAAAACTTGAGGGACGACCTTGAAGTAGGACCGCAGGGAGGGGGTGATTTTGGCGTTGGATTCTGCTAGGAGCTTATCTTTGTTACGCTTCCTTCCTCTCTTAGCCTTAACTTTTGCTGTAAGGTATGATGACGTCCTCAAAGATTTTAGACTGAGAGATTTAACTGAGCTTGAAGAGAAGCCCGCTCCCTCTGTCTGCTTGGTAGACAATTCCTCCTCTAAATTTGGTGACCTCCCCTTGCCTTTTCTTTTATATGAGGTACCTGTCCTAGCCGCGCACCTTGCTGTTCTTTTATTTTGCGGACTTTTTTCAGGGTTTGTGGTAACAACAGGCTTATTGAGCTTATCGTCCACTGCAGAGTCACTCATGCATTTAGGGAGCAGACTAGCCTCACACAAGCCCCCCCCTCCCTTTACCTTACTTTTATCTCCTTCAGAAGCAGCACCTTCAATTGTCACCTCCTGGTTTTCTGTTGTTCCTATTTTATCTTCCTTTTCTTCCTTTTCTGCCGTTGGAGAGTAGTTTGGAACGTTAGAGGCAAGGGCGCCCTCGCCGCTCTGTTCCACAAGGCTTGAATGCGAGCTTGAATGCGAGCTGCCACGAAGGCTTCTCACTCGCCTGTTCCACCGCAGCTCCAGGGCGGCCTGCCTCCAGCGAAAAAGCCCAGGTACACTCTCCCTCCTTGAAGCAGAAAGGCATCGATCTGGAGCAGAAGGGCGTTGACCGCTACCGCTGCCGGTTCCGCTAGGTGTCCTGCTCTCTGGGCTCTCCGAGCTCCTCTCGCCGATGACCTGGCGCCCGCCTCCTTCGCCGAAGCACATCCGTGAACGCCCATGTGCACCTCTGCGATGGGACACGGTAAGGGAAGCGGCAGCAAGAGCGGCAGCAGGAGCGGGTATGTAACCAAAAGGGAGATGGAAGGGAAAGCTCGGAAAAACTCGGGAAGATGCTTCACAAAGCGTTGAGGGATATCAACAAACTAAGGATTACTCATTACTCATTACACAGCGAGCAATACGGGCATGCGGGACTTGAAGGTGAGAGCGGAGCGGAGCACTGCAGCAGTCAGCCGACTGCCGCCATGTTTCCCCCGGATTCCGGTGTGTCCAGTTTTTGATGAGCACGGCCACCAATGAGCACGGCCACCCGGGTCACTGGACTATATGGGGGAGCCTGCTGTTATGACGAGCAAACAGGGAGACCCATCAAAATACCCAACTTCCGTTACCACTGAAGAAAAAGAGAATGTCGAACCCCTCTCACCTTCACATTCAGTCCCGAGCCCACCGGTTGATAACTATCAACCCTGCCAGAGAGAAGAGGGTACTCTAGTTTCCACCCTGGTACCTATTTCAATGGCATCATTGCTGCAGATGTTTGCTTCATTGTCTGCCGAGATCAAGGAAGGTTTTGCAGAGTCTGCATCAAACCAAAGGGACATAAGGAGTTTTTGTGAGACTCTTGATGAAAAAATTTGTAATCTGTCAATAAGAACACAAGCCCTTGAAGAAACTGTAGGTCAAATGTCTATGCGGGCAGAAGGTACTCAGGAAGACATACAAAAGCTAAAAAGGGAAGATTTGGCCATCTCAGAAAGAATGGAGGTCTTGGAAAATAACGCCAGGCGCAGTAACCTGCGTATTTTGAACGTTCCTGAGGGCAGTGAAGGAACAGACACAAAGGGTATATAATTTCGTTATTAAAAGATTCTCTTAACCTCCCTCATACTCCTGAGGTACTTGCTTCAGACATTCAACGAATCCATAGGGATTCTTTTAGACACAATCCACAAAGGGCCAAGCCAAGGAAAATTCTTGTCAATTTTCACACCTATTCTCTCAAGGAACACATCTTGAAATTAGCCCTAAAGCAAAAGTCGCTAGTAGGCAAAGGCTTTAACTTTCAGATACGCTCTGATCTATCAAGATATACTCTAGAAAAGCAGTGGGAGCTAGGAAGAAGAATGGAAGCCTTTCGCAAACTAGGAGCAACAGTGCAGATGGGTTTTCCCGCATCTCTCAAAATAATGATGAACAATAAAATGCATAATGTTCGATCGGTACAGGCAGCTGACGAGCTTCTAATGTCGCTAGGTGGAAGGAAGGAGTAATAAAGGTTCTAGCCCAGGTCTGTGAAGAGGTGGGGAAAAAAACGGGAAAACAATTCATAATGCACATAATTTACGGGGGAAAAAAAAAAAAGAAAAATTGGGTGAACAGGTAAAGGGACATATAACTTTAAAAAAAAAGGATATATATATACAAAAAAAAGGGGAAGTAACTAATATATATAAATCTATAAATCGTCACCGACTAATCAAATTTAATAGTTCGAAGTATTTCATGCTTGATATACTTATGATAAGGCGAGCTATCACTATATAATAAAAAGTGGGACACATGAGGTGAGGTCGGGGGAGAGCTGGGAGCACTTACTTCCGGAATTTTCCGGGTAGTGAGGTCAGGGGTTTCCCATGGGTGGGGGGGTCACGGGGTGGTGGCGGGTGGTGGTGAAAAAAGAAAAATATCCATTTCCAATAATGCTCCAGTCGACACACTTTGTAGCTTTGTTCTTTTTACTGTTCCTTTTTTTTATAGACAGAAACACTTGTTATGTTTAATGGTTAACATTTATTTTGGGAAACATGAGTAGGCCTAGAATTTTGTCCTGGAATGTTAATGGTCTCCGCACCAAACCCCGAGCTAATAAAATCATACAATACCTTCGGGACGTGGATGCCGAGATCATTATACTCCAGGAGACACATTTAACCGAGATTGAGACACTTGAATTAGTGAAGAAAAATAGGTGGATAAACTTCTCAATTACAACGTCTCAATCACTAAACACGCGGGGGGTTACAATTCTTTTTAGAAAATCTTTAAATTTAAATTTGAAGATCTTACAACAAAAAGTGGATAAGGGAGGGAGATGGGCCATAACCGCGGTGGAGATAAGAGGGGCGGTTATAACATTGGCTGGGTACTATGGGCCCAACTGCGATGATACTTCCGCACTAGAATCCCTATTTCAACAACTCTTGAATTTCCCAGAGCCGATGATCATAACTGGCGATTTTAATATCACCATTAACCCTCTACTGGACAAATCTACAAATAGTAGACAACAAGTTCCCTCCAAATCTAGAAACTGTCTACTGGGGCTAATGAAACAATATGGCTATGTCGATGTTTGGAGGCTGAGAGAGGGCCAAAAACAGTGTTTTTCCTTTAAAAATCGAAAATATAGACACAGCTCAAGGATAGACTTTATTCTAACTAGTAGATCTTTGGTCGACTCCATAACTTTAGTAGAGTATATTCCATCTCATCTATCGGGCCACTCAGCAATGAAGCTAGAAATGGAGTGGGGAACTAAGTCTTCTTCGCCGAAACTCTGGTCATTTGACAGGTCATTTCTAACATCAGCAGAAGATATAGAATTCCTTCAATCCGAGACTCGTGAATTCTTTTCTTTCAATAGGTATTCAGCCCCAGTAGGTATAGTATGGGACGCTTTCAAATGTTTTCTAAGAGGAACAGTTAAAAACAGGGTAGCTCACAGAAGAAGGCAGTATAGGGAAGAAATTTCTTCTATTGAGAACAGTATGTCAGTTATTCAGTCCTGTATAGACACTGACAGATCTTTGGATAATCTTAATCTATCCCTGAAACTAGCAGAGCTTAATAAGCTTAAGAATAACTTGTCCTCGCTAATGGAGAAACGAGTATTGCAAAAATGGGAGACAAGCAAACTCTCTCATTTCCAGTATGGTGAGGGAGCGGGTAGGTTGTTGGCCTGGAAACTTAAATCAGACCGGGTTCGGAATAATATTGCCTCAGTAACCTCTGATAAGGGTACCTTCACCAGTGACGCAGAAATCAGAGAGACCTTTAAATCATTCTTTCAGTCAATATATCAGGAAAATCTTAATATCAATACAAACGATATTAGCAACTGGTTTGAGGGTATTTCTCTTCCCTCTCTATCAATAGAACAGAGCAAATCTTTGGAAGAGGAAATAAGTCTTGTCGAGGTAGAACAGGCCATTAAAGGTTCTAAAGGGGGAAAGGCGGCAGGAACTGATGGGTTACCAAGCGAGGTATACAAACATCTGATCTTAGAGATATCCCCAATTCTAACAGCTTTGTTTAACCAAATATTGAGGGAAGGGGTAGCACCGCCAGCCTCCTGGGATAAAGCCACTATAACGCTCATTCTAAAGCCAGGGAAGCCCCCTTCTGATTGTGGCTCATATCGGCCTATCTCTATCTTAAATGCCGACTACAAAATCTTTGCCACTATTTTAGCCAAACGGCTTGGCCAGGTAGCCCCTAATATACTTCACTTGAACCAAAAAGGGTTTACAAAAGGAAGACAACTAAATGAGCTTACATATGAGCTAATTGGATCTATCGATGTGGCGATAAAGGAGACTCTCCCCTTGTCTGTTCTGACGTTGGACGCCACCAAGGCCTTCGACAGGGTAAATTGGTTATACCTGTCTGAGGCCTTGAGGGGGTTCAACGTTGGTGAAAAATTTCGAAGGGCAATAGATCTGTTATATAGAAGTCCTTCAGCTTCAATTTTGATCAATGGGGGCCTTACAGCGCCATTCGATATAACCAGAGGAACCCGGCAGGGTTGTCCCCTGTCTCCTCTCCTTTTTGATTTATACATAGAACCTTTTGCACAAACCCTAAGATACAGTACACTTATTAAACCTTTTATTTTTGGTGAGTGGGAAAAAAAGGTGGCACTTTATGCCGATGACATAATGATTTTTACGTCAGACATTAATACAGCTTATCCAGAAGCGATAAATCTTGCTCTTAAATTTGGGAAAGTTTCTGGATACGAAGTCAACGCTTCTAAGACGGAATCCATGACATGGAATGAAGTCTTGGATACGGATAACGAGACATCTAGACCTCAATTACATTACTTAGGAGTAAATATAGTTAAAGACATTGATCGTATCGCTTCATTAAACTTTTCTACAATAGCAGCTCAGTGTCGTAAAAATATGAGGGATTGGTCGCATCTTCCACTTACTATTCTTGGTAAAGTTAATCTAGTAAAAATGTGTATCCTACCTAAGGTTTCCTTTTTATTTAACTCAATCCCACTCTTTTTTTATCCTAAATTAATTTCTAAACTACAAAGTGCGATTTTAACTTTCATTTGGAACAGTAAAAACCCACGAATTTCCTGGAAGAAAATACGACGCCGCAGAGAGAAGGGAGGGCTAGCTGGACCGGATCTTCAGATCTACGCATGGGCTTTTCAGCTTACACACGCTCGTATGTTATTAAAAGTGCCAGCAGCAACAGGGGTAGGCCAAATGTTCTCTATGTTATTGAACTCTGAGGGTATCGGACAGAGCAGCTTCTTGTTTAAATTTGGAGACCCAAAATTTTCAAAAAAAATAAAACTAAAGACCTTAAAGGGGATAGCTACTACATGGTACAGAATGAGGCAGGCAATTAAAGTAGGTTATTATTCAGAGAGAACTCCAATATGGGATTTACCATCTCCCCCAGCCTGGGCAGAATACACATTAACCCAACCATTAAGAGTAGCAGGCATTAATACCTGGGGTGATTTTTTATGGACGGTATACTACTGCCTTGGGACTACTTAATAAATAAGGTGGGGCCAAATTTGTCCAGATTTAAATATATACAAATTTCAAGTTGGTCCCAAGCATATAATACTCAGACATCTCGAAATAGCAGTTTACCTATAGGAGCCATCAGTGATTTAGTAACGTGTCTGCTAGACAGCCCCCCTGCAAAAAAAGAAGTTTCATTGTGGTACAAGAAGATAATGGAGGAAATAGATGGTAACTTTTGCCTCCCAGTAACATTATGGGCCGATGCATTGCCGGAGGTTGACTTGGAGGAGCTTTGGTTAGCTTCATGTGAAGCACTGTGGCACTTGGTGAAGCCAGCCTGGCTGCGTCGTAATCACATCTTCACTATTCACAGGGCTTATTATTCCCCTTTGAGACTATCAAAATTTTCCTCGACAGGCCCGGTATCGTGCCCAAGATGTCAGATGGTCGATGCATCTGATACTCATATGTTTTATGAATGCCCAGAAATCACATTATACTGGGAGTCAATAGGAAATGATCTATCCCTGGCCTTGGGTTCTCATCTCTCTATAGATCTTGCTCTTGTCATTTTTGGCCTGAAGAACAAAGTACGGAACGCAGCTTCAAACCTCATTTTCTATTCCATCTTGGCAGCCCGGAGAGAAATCTGTAGACATTGGAAGGATGCCCAGCCTCCTACAATCCACGAGTGGCGAATCTCGGTGCTTCAGATCTCTAAATTAGATCTAGCTAGAGGTGGAAATGCAAGTCGAAGAGCCTTTTGGTTACAGTTGGCACGGTCATATTGAGCCTGGGGTTTTTTTTTGTTTTTTTCCCCCAGGAGTCCTATGATTAATGCGAGCATTGCCAGCCATTGTTTTTTAAGGAACAAATGGGGCTACGGTGTCACGGGCACTATCTTCCAACGAACAGCCCTATGTGGGAATTTCCAGGCCTGTGTGTATGTACTGATGGGACTTGGTATTCACTCCCCCCCCCAACTAGATTTCCCTCCCAGCTTACGCTGAGACAGTATTAAAGCACAGCCGGTTCTTCCCATCTCTGTGGCATATTCCTGGATTGGATAGATTGGAGCTATGCACGCAAATGAGGATAATAAGAAAAAAAAAAAGAACAAAAAAAACACACTTCATTGATAAATTAATACACTTAATATAATCACCAATCAATCAATTAATAAAAATGAATTAGCAATTAATACAAATTAATTACCAATTTATAATTAATTAACCTAGAAATATTTATCAATGCCAATAAATACAATGTACATATGTACTTAATTACAATTAAATGACTTCCCACCCTATTCCCCTATAAACCTACAACCCGCTACAGAACTAAAATGCTAAATTTTATTAAAAATATTTAATAATTCCTAAAAAATATGTAATTAATTTACTCTAATTAAAAAACTTCCCACCCTATTCCCCTATAAACCCACAACCCACTACTGTACTAAAACACATAATTTACTCAAATAAATTATTGCTAACTTCTAAAAATGTAATACATATGTTTTACAATTAGTACAATAATTAGCAAAAATTATAAAAACAAATATATAAAATAAAATACATAACACAGATATTAATAGCGATATTAGTAACATTGATATTTTTGCTATCAATTTACTAACTTCGATATTAACAAAAACAATATTTCTTACCTTCAGGTCGATATTCTGGTCGTCGATATTCTTGATTTCGATATTCTGTCTCTCCGACATTATTGACTCAATATTTTTGCCTGTCGATATAAAAAAAATCGATATTTAGACTGTTTACCAAGAATAACAACTATTCAATAAACTCTTATCGAAATGCCCAGACAATTTATTTGTTTAGCTCTGAGATAAACTAAATGAGCACGAGTCACTGAAAGAAAAGTAGTACATTGTTTCCACTATCTTGAGGGATCAGGGTTGTCATGTTCTAAGCCTGCCATAAACAAATCTCTCCCCGATAAGAGGAGACACTAGAGGCACTGTGAGCTAGCTTATATGCAAATAAGCTAATATTTCTTGTGGCGGTGTACAGAACCACTCTGCCACCAATCCCACAGTGCATGTTATCCAAATGTACGGGTCCTGCATGGCTACTATAGGAACTACATGACAACCCTGGTGTCCTGGGTATGTTAGGTGGGAGCAGGCTTGGAAAGGGTATTTAAAGTGCATGGAATTCCCTGACTCCACTCCCCTGCCCTGTCTCCAGACTGGCTATAGTGATAATGTAGGGTTGTTAGATCCTTTGTGTGACGGCAGAGCACAGGCTATTCAGTTGTAAGGGGGACTGTGCTCAGCTCCACCTGCACTTTTGTTTGGTACTGATATTCTAAATAGATCTGTAGCAGTTTGTCTACCTAGAACTTCAATCATTCAAGGCTGCAGAGGATTGCAAGGACCATCCTGTGTAGGGGGCCCAAGCAGCTCCAGGGATGAATGGTATGTCACTTGCCTTTCCTAATTAAAATAACTGCGTTTGTTAAGGAATTCTTTCCTTGCTATCAAGCCCAGAAACTAGTCCTTTTTAAATCACCTACCTCTCAATGTTTTGGTCTCAGCCTAATTGAAAGCAATCAGGAGAAGAAAAGTGCCCACTCATACCCACTACCTCCCCATTTTGTCCCAGCCAAGCCACAATTCCATCTTAGAATGTGCCACATTTTTCCAACAGTTTATGCCTAGGTGTCGTCTTATAGTTTCCATTATACACTTATATCTTCCACCTCCCATTAACCATGCAATGAAGCCAACTACATATGATATGGACCAACCTGTCCATAGCCAAACCTAAACTTATCCGAAATCCTGATGTTTAATAAAATCTTACCTTATAAACTCTCACTTGCTCGACAGCCCAGAGCTAAAACATTTGCAGTATATTTTAGGAATTTGGGGTGGCTTCCAGTCTAGACGTAAGGTGTAGGGTAAGAGCAGGCCCACTGGAGTTACTATGACATGCAGTTAGTTGTTCAAAAATTTTAAAAATCCTGCTGACCAGCAAGGTTGGCTCAATTAATGTTGCACAATATATATTGAGCATAAATGTAAAGTTATATATTTTTCCATGGCAATATGTATACATATTTTAAAGTCCAGTTATACAAAAGGGATCGAAAGGCTCAACATATCACAATAAGAGGTATACACACAAGTAGGTGCCCCAATGCTGTTAGTATTTGTGTTATGTTGTTACCAAATGGACAATTGAGACCGTTCTTTGTGTTGCACCAATTAATGCCTTTCAAATGCCATCCTTGGCATTGTCAAATGGAGATATATATATTTAAAGCTCCATGGTAGTAATTCTGAGGAGCAGCATTACTTTAATGTTAGCCATATCATTACAGTGAAAAGGCCTTAAAAGCCATTTTCACAGTAGCAGGGTTATCTGTTCCATAGGAAATGTTAGAAATGGGCGGTCGCTAGTTGGCAGAGGTAGGAAACTTTGTCCAAATAGAGGACCTTGCTTCAAGTCAGGGTAAGGGAAATACACTTCTAAAATAACCCCTGCTCACCCCCTTAGTAGCTTGGTATGAGCAGACAGGCTTATCTCAGAGGCAGTGTGTAAACCATTTGTGAACTCATATAGTAATATAGTGAAAACACTACAAATGGACACCACACCAGTTTAGAAAAATAAGTAATCTTTATATAAACCAAAACAAGACCAAACAACAAAAAAATCCACAATACAACAAAAAAGATATGACTTTTAGATGGTAGAAATAGTTCAGTTCAAAGCAAATTGCAGATGGAACACTTTTCTCACAAAGTCACTGGGATGTGTCACGCAAACAAACAAAACGGGCCAGAGGGAAGGTGATGCTTCAGTTCCTTACACTTAGGGAATGTGATGCCTTGGTTCCTTGGTCTGGGGGAGGTGATTCGTTGGTTCCTTACTGCAGTGCAGGGGAGGTGATGCGTCGGTTCCTTACCAGAGAGGAGGTGATGCGTGGGTTTCTTACTGCATGGGGAGGTGATGCATCGGTTTCTTACTGTGTTTCCAAATGATGCGACAGATTTTGCACCTTGATACAATGCGATGATCCGGAATGATGCGTGATCTCTTGCAGCCGCACAGCAGGTCTTGTGTCGAAATCGGTGCGATGATTTCGGACGTCGGAGAATGGTGCACTCAATGTAGCGTGTGGAGATTTCTCGAGCCACTGCAGGCGCTGCAACGGTTTCTTTGGCGGTGTATCAGAAACAGGTGCTTCCAGGTTGCATTACTTTTCCAGCTCCCAGCAGAAAACAGTCTCTAGAGGTCCAAAATAACAGCAGGCATCTCTTTGCAGGTCAGAACTCAAAGCAACGCCATTCAGGGAATCTGGTGATGAAGTCTTTGTAACCCTGCGACTTTCAGAACAGGAGGCAAGCTCTGTTTCAAGTCCTTGGAGATCTTTTTCTCAAGCAGGCGAAAAAGCAAACAGCAAATTCCTTTTCTCCTTTCCTTGGCAGCAAGTAGCCATGCAGGTCAACCTCAGACAGCAAACAGCACAGGAGCAGTATTCCTCCTGAGCTTTTCCAGCTCTTCTCCTTGGCAAAGGTTCCTCTTGATTTTCCAGAAGTGATCTAAAAGTCTGTGGTCTGGGCCCCACTTTTTATACTGAAAAATGCTTTGTTCTCTGAAGGCAGAGAGTGTCTGTACACAGCCAAAATAAGTTCTGTCATCACTGGGGCAGCTTCCTGGCAGGAGGTGGAGACAGCATAGTTGAAGGCAGACCAGGCCCATTCAGGTGAAAGGAAATCTTCTCCTCCTACTCTAAATGCTGCCCAGGTCTATTCAGCCCAGCCCTGACTCACCAGGCTCTCTGGAGCCACTGCTCCGCCCCAGCCCTTGTCATCTAAAAGCCAGACATGCAATACACAAACCTAGCAGAGGTATAAAGGATGGCTAAGCAAGAAAATACCTACTTCTAGAAGTGGTATTTTCAAACACAGAATGCAAAAATCACCCTCACTAAAAGATGCATTTTAACATTCTGAGTTCAGGCACATCAAACTTTATTTTCCTACCTTGTTCCAAGGGTCAGTTATGTTTATAAGTTGCTACAAACAAACTCCCCATTCTGTCCTATGGGAGCAGGTAGCCTTGCCATACTGAAAAACTGAATTGGCAGTTTTTCACTATCAGGATATGCTACACACATCAGGCCATGTCCTACCTTTCACATACAATGCACTTTCCTCACAGATGTACCCTAAGTCAACCTTAGGGGTGACTAACATGTAAGAAAAGGGAAGGTTAGGGACTGGCAAGTGTGTGCTTTTGCCAAGTTGGCATGGCAGTCCCAGACTGCACACAGGCTCTGCAATGGCAGGACAGAGTTACATTTTACAGCTGCTTCTGTGGGTGGCACACTCCGTGCTACAGCCCTCTAGCAGCATTTGATTTACAGGCCCTGGCACCCACAGTGTACTGGACTAGAGTCTGATCAGTAAATCAAATATGCCAATCATGGTTTCACTAATACATAACAACAATTTACAAAGGGAGCACTTGCACTTTGGCACTGAACAGCAGTGGCAAAGTGCCCAAAGCATCTAGACCAGCATAACTTAGTCCAACTCACAGCAAAAACACAGGAGGCAGAGGCAAAAAATACAGGGGAGAACGATGCCAATGTTGCCAGGTCTAACAGGAAAGCATTGAGATGTAATGATAAAATGAAACAATGTTATCTCCACTTAGAAAAAAGCTGCAACGTTCATTCTTGGACATTTTAAAATATGTATTACAGGCAAAAATCACTGGTACAGTCAAATGTGTAATGAAATATTTTGCAAAAGGTCACCTTGTAACTGCCTCAAGCTTCCAACTGTCACCTAGAGACTCAATAGCCCTTTGATGAGATGTGAACCTGCTGGGTCTTCAACGTTAGAGATGTTCTGTTCCACTGACAGGATGACCATCTGGGTTATGTCCAGGAACCTAATTACCTTCAAAGGGGCTTACCCTGCCACAGGCAGAAGCAACTCACATCTGGGCCTGTCCCCTCATTTGTGTCTCTAGTCAGACAAGCACCAATCCCACTGGGAGGGGAGATGCCTCCAGAACCATTTGTGAGTGACCTCAGAGGAGGGGTTGCAAAATGTCCCGGCCACACGTCTGGGGTAGGCACAGGAGCTCTACACATGGGAGGAAAGGTTCTGCCATGCTGGGTTTAGGTAGAGAGGGGCATTGTGTGCTTGTTTGCAGTGGGGTACACAGGAACTACTGCAAAAACGGTTAGTGTTACCCCTGGGAACGATTTTTCTATTGGTTTGGGAGGGGCTCAGGAGTCACCCCCACCCACAGGGAAGTACTAGGCATAAATGTGACACTCCAGGACATCCTCTCTCAGAACACTACTGGACCTGTGGAAGGCTGAAGAAGTGCTGCGCCTGTGCCTGTGAGGAAACCTGAAAGGCTGTACCTGCTCCCACCTGTACCCAGGACAAAGAAGTGGACTCCAAAGGTCGGTTGGCTGACCTCCTGTTAAGTTATGGGGACAGAAAAAGCTGATAGAAGCCCTTTTTCTAAAGAGCACAGCAGACCATTTCCAACTGGATCTGCCCTGGATCCTGCTGCTGCTGGCATGAGTGTTGACCCCTAAGTGCTAGGACTTAGAGTAGTTTTGGCTTCAAAACCTCCGGAGGACTAGGACAAACCTGACAAGTCTATCCAACAAATGTACTTTGCTAGTTGGCCAAAGATTCAGGTTACTCCAGCACAGGGCCAAATTTGTTACAGCAGCCCACCATGGAGAAGTTGTCTGGACTCGTGGACCCTGTTTGGCTACTGCTTTCAGCCTTGCCCCGCTTGAATAATCCAAGCTGCAAATAAATGGCGACTTCCAAACCTAGAAATCTTCTTTGGATGAAAGCAGCAAAAGCATCTGGATGGCTAGGCACCTTCCGCTGGCACAAATTTTGAATTTCTACCACTATGAACTTTCCTGTCAAAATTCAACGTCTTCACTGGAATTTTACAAGATGGTATTTGGCCTCATGGAGTCTTCTCAGCAACAGCTTGCTGCCTTGCCCTGCTGAGGATTTTCAACTTCCAAATCGGAGACTAAGGGCCAGATGTAGGTAATTCCCATTTACCGATTCTAAAATCGGTAATATTCGGTAATATTCAGTATTACCGATTCGGTATTTACTGAATCGCTAAATACCGATTAGGTATTTACTGAATCGGTAATGGGGGACCATTTACAAGAGTGGCAGGGTGTCACATTGACACCCTGTTGCACCCCTGAATAGTGCTTGGGTGCACATGTGGCACACATACATGCCCTAAGGGCATGTATGTCTGCAACATGGCACTAATTGCTTTTTTAAAGGCATTTGGTATTTACCACCAACTTGTAGTTGGTGGTAAATAACGAATTTTTAAATGACAAATGCACTCACTTGAGTGCTCCCTACATTAAGGATTCTGTAATTTACCGAATCTGTATTTTAAGAATTCGGTAATTTACAGATTCCTTAAATTACCGATTCGGTAAATTATAGAATCCTTAAATATGGCCCCTGCATCTCAGATGCCTAATACCGGTCGGTAACGGCCGAAATTCGGTAAATTCGGCCGTTACCGACCGGTATTGGGCTACCTACATCTGGCCCTTAGTCAGAAGGTAAAACTTTTGACCGAGTCAAGCCTGGTTTCTGTATCTGACGCATGCTTCGTCACAGTTGGTCTTAAAGCATGCCTAATGTACTGGTCAAGTGCAATCAGAGGACTGCAGTTTGGCCTTATTGTTTTCTGTGACTTTTTTTAGTTAACTAAATTGTTATTGTTTTGGTGTATTCTTTAAATATTCCTCTAAATGCTTAACCCATTTTTTTAGGTTAAGGCTCTCTGCTCGGTGCCAAAGCTAAAAGGGGGTGAACTGAGGTTTAATTCAATGCAACCTTTACTGCACTTAGCAGTGGACTACCATCCACCACAATTCAATTTCTCACAGTAGCACACGAGAAAATCTAATGCACCTCAGTGATAGTGGTCATACTCTCAGGCACCCTTCTACTGCAAAATCCTTGCCTACGTAACATAATTATCACATAATCATTAATGTCAATATGATGTAAAATGAATAATTCAAGGTTGGTCTTTCAAAACATAAATAGGATAAAAAATGATGCATATTAATCCCCGGATTTGACATTTTTGACCTTGTACTTTTACATTCGTACATTAATTTGCTTATAATCAGATTGTCCCAGAGGACTTGAAATATGTTGCCAAATACAACAACACAGAAGTTATAACCACCTAGTGGGCGCCATCTTGATATATGACGTATTAGCATGGTGGCATGCGAAGACCTATTTACAGTGCTAAAGAGATTTCTGTTTTGAAAGGTTAGTACAAGAGGCATGTTAAAATAAGCTCTAAAAGAGAAGCGGTTCCTCGGCAACAACACAAAATTTCACCTTGAAAGTAGTTATTCTGAGTCATGATTGTACTAAAAAATGTCTCAAAGAAGTTTTATGAGTAGTGTTCAGAATTATTTTATTGCTGTTATTTTCGTTTTAGTGGAGAATGTCTTCACATTTCATGGCGCCAATCACTTAAATGTTGTAATAATTTGCAAAAAGGCTTACTATAATATGTTTAATGTGTAACCATTTCTATATTTGAATATGAAAACTCATGAACACCTGACCTACATTTCTCTTTAGCCTAGTGAGCCACGGGATTTATCAAGGCTGCCATTTAAATGAAATCATGCCTAGAAGCACTAATATTTTAGAGCATCATTGTAACACTAACAATTTTAAGCTATGCACACGACGGAAGCACAAAACGCATGCATGGTAGGTTACGTCCTATTTATTATGAGTAGGGCTGAGCCAAGTCACAAATATTTTCCTCAGGAAGCAGGCAGTTGGGGGGAGGGAAGCACACCTAAAAGATGGCAGGGGGTTGACATAGAGGCACAGATTAGGGAACAGCACCGCCTGGTCCAGGAGACAGGTGAATGCTGGGAGCACATGTGCAGGGCACAGGAAGAGGAGACAGTTTGAGGGTGTATCTACGGTCATGGGTGAGGGATGAGCAAAGAGCCCCCTGATTTAGGGGTGAGGTGGGATGGTGGCTCTGTGTACCTGATGAGGAAGACATGGACTCAGGTAAGGTGGGAGTTGTTGCGATTCAGGGGCCCAGTGGTGCTCTGGACCTTCCAGGTTTGTGCAGCCTGGCTGGGAAATGCTGACAAAGTCAGCAGCGGAGGCTGGCAGACAGGTGTCAAAGCCAACGGAGCACATTACAGCCCCTGGACGTTGGTCTGCAGAGTTAGAGATTTCCGTGCCAACAGCCCCTGCACCAAGGGGCTCGTGCATTAAACCCTAAACAGGACCATCAGTCTCGGCTTGGCAAGGATGAATCAGAGTTGTGGGTCTGGTCGAGGGCTTGTTGGATGAATCTACCAAGAGGAGCTGCAAGCTGATTTGGAACGAGTGTGGGTCATTTGAGGGCTTTTGACCACAAAACTGGGCTCTGGATCAGCAGTCAGCGTTTTGTTCAGTTTTGTATTGACAAAGGTTTATCACCCACGACTATTTGGGGGAAAGTGGGCGGGGTCTCATTTTATAAAAAGCAGAATGGGCTGGGTTCTGAAGGGGCGAGGTAAACAATGGGGTGGGGGTGGCAGTGTGGGAGGTTATTAAGTTTGAGTTGTTGAGGGGATTGTTGGCAGTGTTACCTGCGTGTTGTTATGATAGTTTTGATGTGGCTGTTTTCGTCTTGTTACGACTTGGATGTTCTTTGGGGCTTTTCATATTTTAGAGCTTTTGGGGTCTGCAAGAGAGTTGGGGGTGCTGCAAGAAAAAGTGTGGTTGGACCTGGGACGTTTGAGCATTTAGTTGAGACTTTCAAAGACCGATCAGCAAGGTAGAGGGAACTGGATATGGCTGTTTGAAAGGCGGAGTGTAGAGGTGTGCCCGGTGCAGGAAATGCATTGTTTTCAGGTGTTGCCTGGTCGGCGGCCAAGGGCGCTTTTCTGTCATGATGGTGGCAGGAAGGTGTCAGCTTATCAGTTGTTGGCAGTGCTGCGGATGGCGTTGCGCCTCCTGGAGAGAAATCCTGCTGTCTTCAGGACACATTGTTGTAGGATCGGATCAGGGTAGCTGCAGCAGGTTTGGGCTAGAATTGGGGTCAGATAGTTCAGATCGGTAGGTGGAGGTCAAGGTGCTGTGAACGCTAAGGGGGGTTTTCTGTCCCGTGGGAGGGTTGGGGGTCTGTGTTGCTCACCAGACCTAATTCCTTTTTCTTCTCATGCAGGGTGTCAAAGCAGGCCAGGGACCAAGACAGTGACCTGGATCATGAGACATTCATTTGTGCCCTGGGCAGCGAAGTACGCATACCAGCAAGTATACGGATGAAACCTGGGACTGCACAGCAGCCGGCATGTTAAATGTTACATGTCGTATACTTGTAAAGCGCACCTCTGCCCCAGCAAAGGGGCGTCCCGGCGCTGTATACCGCTGGGGTACCCATCCTGGCTTTCCCTGTGAGATGGTCCCTCCTGGGCATCTCCAAGGTGAAGACAAGCATCCCCGGGGCTGATGGGGCCGTTAGTAGAGATTAAGCAAGCTATTGCCCAGAGTTGCTGAGTGGGACCCATGGTTGGAGTAGGCACCGAGGCGAGAATTATCGAGTCCGCTGACCATGGCCCAAGACCCTGCTGCGTCGGGAATCGAACCCTGGTCCCGGGCCGACCCCTGCTTCCGGGTCTGTCGCCTCTAACCAGTGAGCCACACCACTCCACTAATCATGAAGTGCTATGGTGCTGTGCTAGGGGGGGAAGTACTGGGGTAACTTGTTACTTTGGTTGATGAGGCTAGTTCCACAGAGGGGTTGTCCAGGCATGCTTTTGATTCCCCTGGGGGAAAATTATCTGATGCAATTATCAGGATTAACACTGTTACAGAACATGCAGCGAAATCTTGCGGCAATCAAGAGAATCTTTGCTGGGACATGCTTATTTTGGAGAGAATTTGTGCCACGAAGGGTCTGGAGGGTGATTCTAAAACGTGTTGCAATTGACAAAGCTCGAAGGAAACTTAATCGGGCCATGAGAATGTTTTGCCTGGAAAAGAATATTATGGTGATCTTGAATAGAAGGAAGAGGAGGGCTGTCTTTTTACAGACGATGGAGTGCATGTTTAAGAAATGGGGAATGCATACTGTATGATGGAGTTGAGAGATGTGGTTAGCCAACTGTGGCATGAGAATATCTTCTGCAGGCGTGATCACAGTTGAAAAAGTTTTGTGATAATGGGGTGGGCAGAAGAACACCCTCCGGGGGTATTTTCTGGATGGCGGTATTTTGGGAGATGGAGAGTTACATGTGGGCGTATCTACCCCCTTGCAGGAGAGGGGTAGAACGGAGTACAGGTAAAAAAAAGTCAGTGTGTGGTTCATTGTCGAGCAAGGAACGAGTTTTAGTGGAGGGTGTTTGGTAGAAAAATGAAGGAGAGTCTGGATATATGGCAAGAGCCCAGTGAGTGGAACAGGGAAGTATGAAATAAGGTATGAGGGCTTGGGGATGAAAGTTGGTGTGAGAGGTGAGTGGCTACAGGAAGTGTGGGAGTGTTGTACTTACAACATTTTATGTTATTTGTTTTGATGTTGAATAAAGTTTAAAATAAGTGTTTGCAACTGTGTTCTAATAAATGGCCCTTTGTGCTAAATCATGGACATGGAGTGTTTATATTGCATGATGATGGCTCCCTGGGGGAGCAGAGTTGCAGACTAGTCCTCCCCTGAGGTGCTTCGTGCATAAACAGGATGGGGCTAGAATAGGTGGTTTAGGGGGAAAGGGCAAGTTATAGTTAGGGTTTTTATAAGAGTCAGGAAGGGCGTGTGCGGCCTCTCCCTGACTCCGAGCACTGCCGGGAGGGTAGGGATTAAAGGAAATAATTTGTCCACCCACCTACCCTACATGGGATGGAGCGGGTTTGGATTGCAGAGTGGTTGCCAAAGTTAGGACAGGTTGTAGGGCGTAGAATTTTTTTGCAGGGTGAAGAGTCACAGCCGGGTGTATTCACCCCCTGGGGGGCAGAATGGAGTGCATGTGACAAAAAGTGGTGCGAGGTACTTAAGTGAGCGGGGAACTAGTTTCATTGGAGGGTGTTTGGTAGGAAAATGAAGGAGCGTCTGGATACACGGCAAGAGCCTAGCTGAGTGGAACGGGGAAGTATGAAACAAGGCTTGAAGGCATCGGGATGCAAGTTGGGTGAGTGGTTACAGGAAGTTTTGGAGTGTCACACTTACAATATTTGATGTTATTTGTTTATATGTTAATTAAAGTTCAAAATAAGTGTTTCCTAACAAAGGGCCTTTTTTCGCGTAGTCATGGACATGGAGTGTTTTTATTGCACAATGATAGTTGAGCCATGATTGGAAATTTCAGCCTGCTTGAAATTGTTTGAAGTTTCTTCACTCTGACAGATTCGCAGGATGGTTAAAAAAAACATGGTGATTGATCCCTTGTCCCAGAGCATAGTCACTGCCCTTGTCAGAGTCAGCAATTTAAACCTTTAGAATCCTAGATTGGAACTCAGGTACTTTGGAACTGGAGTCTTGCAGGATATTGTCATCAGTGTGTACTTTTTCCATGAAGAAATTTGCAGAAATTGCAGGTTGATGAATGCCTACCTTGGCAGTACAGGTGGTGCTTTAGTGTTTTTTGCAAATAAATGCATTATGGCATCTTAAGTGGGTACCATGATGTTTACCTGGCTTTACAAAACATACTGCAGCCCTGGAAATGGTGCACACAGCAAAGTGATGAAGGGTATTGTGAATCGAAAAAAATATTTTAATTGAGCCTACTGGGGCTTGGGCCAGGTAGGAAATAAATAAGGTGAGGGTTTTTGAAATTTTTGCTTCTGATTTTCAATATGTCAGTCAAAGGGATGGTACATACTGTTGTCTACGTAGCAGTGACTTCGCCTCTTTCATTGCCACTCTCAAACTGATCCAAGATTCGTCTTCATCCCCATCATCACTAAGGGCCTATCAGCTAGACTTCCTAATATCTTTCTTTGGCCCTGTCTCTTCTGGTATTTTGGGTTGGGGGACAAGTCCCCATCACCATCATCTGAAGTCAGTTTGATAAACTGAGAGGTGTGGCATTCTTATTCTTAAAAAGTTGGTGATGAAGAAGACATTGATGTTAAAGCAACCCACTCACCTCCCACTACTTCAGGTGTGTCTTCTTTCTGTTTACTGGGACTCTCCTCTGTAGCCCTTCATTGTATCCTCCACACCAGTAAAAGTAAGAAGATTTTTACTCAAGTTTCAGTGATGCTGGTGGTGGTACATTTAAGGTATCAGAAAAGGGTGTGCAGGTCTTTGAACATAACAGTTAAAGTCTATAGCTTCCCAGAAGGGGAACATGCTCCAATAGGAACAAAGGCCCTCACACACCCAGAATGGTGCCATGTTCAGCTCCTTGTCGGGCCAGCGCTGCAATGATAGACGGGCACCTACTAGGGGGCTCTTTGCTCGAGATCTTTTCTTAGCCGTCAGGTGAAGTGGGGTGTATGGGCTTGAGTGGTATGTGTAGGGTGGTGGTAAAGTGATAGGCTAAAATAGGTGTTGTGATGCTCAAAGTGAATATATTTTAATGGAGGAGCTCACTACTCAAATTACCAGAATTTTTGTGCTGAATAGAATAATGAGAAAATAAAAAGTGTAATTTGAGCAAAAGGAATTCTGAATTAATCTTGGAGGTTGCACAGTCATGTGGGGCAAAAGTTGTGAAAATTAACACATTAAAATTGATTGAAGGTTTAGATATGATTGTGGATTCAGACATTTATAAGGGAAAAATGCAAAAACTTTAAAAGAACAATTTGTATTTTTGAATTTGAAAGATTGAAAACGTGCTACTCATGCGTATGAGAAACTTAGGTCGGCTGAGAAATTTGATATCAATTTGCAGAAAAAGTTAATTTGTGAAGCATAAAGAATAACATTGACAGAACGGGACTTGCAAAAAATAAAACATTGCACCATTGAGAAAAAATGTCAGAGAATTAATTGACTGGATCAGAAAGTGCAAGAATGTGAAAAAGTGCACAGAGAAGATTGTGTTCAAATTTCTGATAAACCACACAAAAGTAAGTTGAATATAGTCTTCAGTGTGAGTGATTATGAATGTGAAGAGACAATTGAATAAAAGTTACCTTTGTGAAAAGTACCTAAAGGAGAATACGTGCCTTCCCCTTGGACCCATCATGACACCTGGACATTTACAAAGAATTTTCTGAAGCTTAGAGAGAACCCAGAAAAATTGTATACTGAGGTAGATATAATTGTGCCAATTTCAAAGGCGATTTGGGAAGATCTGGATGAGTTGTTTTCAATTGCTGTGCTTAAAGATTTGTGGATTGAGTAGAAGACAGTAGTATAACGGCCTGATAAAGAACCAAGAGTGGATCCTAATTTTAAGCCTTCAGTGAATGTCATGCAAAAGTATACTCAGGGTATTGAACATTCGATAGGAATGTTTCTGCAAAAACAGGATAATAGGTAAAAAACTTTGAGAGCTACACAAAATGTAGATGCGTCATTTCATTTATAATGTGAGAGATTGATGCAGCTTTATTTTGTATGCAGCACAGTGGATTTGATGACCCAACAAAGAAGACATTTTTGGATTTTCTGCTTATGTATTGGGTTTGTTTCTGGAAATAGGAACACATCTGAAGCTGAGTGTGGTGCGCTGGAAAGCGAAACCATTAGATAAGATTGTTTCCTACATAAAGTATTGTTGTGATAATTGTGATGCAGAAAAGAAAATGACACTGGAAAATAAAATGGCATAACGATCCCATTTTGTCACTTGGAATTGCCAAAGGCCCTGGCACTTATTTATTTACAAATTAAGTCCTGAGTACAACACCGCCCAAACTAAATGGCATAACGATCCCATTTTGTCACTTCGAATTGCCAACGGCCCTGGCACTTATTTATTTACAAATTAAGTCCTGAGTACAACACCGCCCAAACTAAATGGCATAATGATCCCATTTGTCACTTGGTATTGGATCATGCAAAGATTTTATTTAAAATCACTGTGAATAATTTCTATTCAGCGTTTTTCTCTATTGCTCTTTATGGGAATCATCAATTTCTTTTTGCATTCCAATTCCAAAACAGAATCCTTTTTGGTGTAGGATTCCACTGCGGTATACTGAGCGTCCTTCAAACGTTTTCCAAAAACTCAAGAAAGATTTGGAATCTTTAAAATGTCTTGTGAATCAGTAACGGTGCAGTACATTGATGAGTTAAAGGCTGCAGCAAAAACAAAAGAGGGTTGTAAATTGGCCACAATTGCATTGTTAAATCATTTGTCTGAAAAAATACTATCAAAAAGAGGTCATTACTTGAGACATGACATTGAAAAAGAAATGAGGAAGGAGTCCAAAAACACATCTCTGCGATTTTGAGAATGAACTAACCTATGACACTGTGAGGAGTAAGTGTGCACCAATACATGCGCTTTTCTAATCTGGTTTATTGAGGTACATGCAAGACCCACTTCTGAAGCATCCTTGTCCTGTGACTTCCAGCAGCCACCTGCCTGGCAGAAGCATTTGGAACTCCTTGTGCGAGTGGACGACCACGGGCCAAGAAGTTAAGTATAAAAAAAGTCCAGAACAGGTTTACAATAACAATTCCATTACCTGTTTGCATGATAACAATCCTAACAGGAAATAAAAGTAGGACTAAGAAACATATATACCACATTATTACAGACACAGAGAGATGTAAGGGAGTTTCTTGGATTGATGGGTAAGGCCGTCAGTGAATTTCCAACTTTTCTTGATTGTGAAGCCTCTACAGAGACTAACGCACAATGATGAGACTGATCCGGTGTCTTGGGATGATTTATCCATGCAAGCCATGCAAGCCTTCCCAGAGCGATACTTTTTTGTGTACAGCACCAGTGGCATAACAAAACTCGAGGGGGCCCCCCTGCAAAGCTCATGGAGGCCCCCCCCCCCCACGGCGCGGCCCGCCCACCATCCCCTCCCCCGGCGGCACGGTCCACCATGTATGTACCACTTTGCCCTACCACCCAGAAATCTAGCATATTTTGCTTTGAATTCTTCAACATTTAAATGAAATGCCTCTATATTGTCTTTCTGTAAGTTCTAGTGAGAAAGTGGGAAACACTCAACATACACGCTGTGCCATGCCATTTGCAACAATCCTGTCAAAAGCAGATTATTTAACTGAGGCAGCAATCAGAACAATTCCAAGGAGTGATCCTATTGTCCAACCAATCCCATACCATCCCAAGCTGCAAATACCATAACACCCCAATCAATAATACCACCACCAATACCTCCATCACCACCATCTCATCCACTACAGACATTAGCAAAGCCAATAGGTATGGGTTAACCCACTCTTCTGTGGAAACATTTCTGCAAGGGTTTGTTTGTATGCGTTGTCAGATCAAACCCAGGTGTACTGCCTGTGCCAATGCTGGTTAATGTATTATTCACTGGAGATATTAGTCGTTAGTTAATGCTATGACTGACTTTTCCCCACCCCACCAGACTTCCAGAGTGGGGTTCCAGAGGAGCGCCCCCAGATTCAGGAGGAGTCTTTTTGTGACTGTCGCCCCTGTATGGAAGCACACTCCTGCCACAGGCTCAGCCTCACGTGACTCCTTCCAGCAGTCCAGTCAAAAGAACACGTGGATACTAGGACTTGTAGTTTTGGTTTGCACGTCCTAGGTATGCCCCCATCCCAAAAATCCCAGCATGCGGTTACCTTACACATGCCCATTCAAAGCTTCTCTACGCGCCACACCGCATCTGATCCTGCATAACATCCTGTGATGCGGCGGCCTTGCGGCGCACCCCCAGGGCACACCCTGACCCAGACCAGAGCCTTGGGACTTGGCATCCCGACCTTATGCAGCCGCGCTGGGTGGGGGCAGCTTCTGAGCAAACGTTTGGGCCCTGCATATATTATTTGACAAATTAAGCACAGCAGATAGTATTTAGATATACTGTTCATAGTGGGCCATATGGGTAGTTATTAAGGATAAAAAGTCAAAAGTTACCCTTATGGGATACTCTCAGCCTAGGGAACGCACAGACAGACTGCTCAGATGGTATAAGTCATCCACTGCAAACATTGTTTCACCTGCCTGTGATGTTCCCTGACAGTTATGATGGCTCTGAAGGGCTGGTGGGGATGTGGGCAGAGTCAGTCACATGCCAGGCTTAGCAACATTTGACTTTTCCTAAACTAGGCCACAGACCCACCTTACAGAGACTACTGGCGTTTGCGTAAAGTAATAATGTTGTAGGACGGCCGTCTCTGGAAACAAAATAAAATATCTCTGAGAATACCTTACTAATATATTTTATTTGGCAAATCACACAGGACATCATTGCAACTAAGCAGGACTTTGGTTAAGAGCACAGCGCTGTGTGCCTGTAAAATACACGCAGTAACGCATCTGAGAAAAAACACCCCTTGTGCCTTCGGAGTGTTGCCAAGACTTTGTGTGCCTGGTACAAGAGCGAACACAGGTCTGCAGACGCTTCTATGATCTCATTGGATTCGAAAATTAAATAACTTTTTTTCGAAGCCAACTCCTTAATGACCCCCTTTGACAGATGTCGGCCTCAGTTAATTTCCAGTCCTGGTATTCAAGTCGCCGAGGGATTACACGTCACGTCACCCAGGACTCATGGACTGCACATGCACAGCCACAAACAGAGAGATATTTTTGGTGCAGAGTAAACAGCTCCATAACCTTCGAAGCAAAGTGAAACCGCCAAACCGGGCCAAAGTTAAGCTAGCACATCCACTTTACACAGGACACACTCTTTAGGTTGCAAGGATGTCGCATCTCCATCTGGATAGGATACAACTGAGAGAGCGCAATTTGAATATAGATTATATCGTAGCCATACTTGGACGCATATGTTATAAACGTAGGAATTGAAACGCATATCGTAATGTAGAGTTGACGATTATATAATAAAGGCCAACTAACGTGATAACATGGTATAGGAAATGTAAATGTATTCACATGTTAAACATGTATTAGATTTAGAAGGCCCGTATACCTGATGGGAAAACATAGGAATGTGTAGAAATGCTTAGGAAATGTAGAACGTGCACAGTAGAATTCGTGTACGTGTGTAACTTTAAATGGAGAATCGGCGAGAAATGTAACGTGGATAAATGTATAAGAGAACTTACATAAAGATGTAACCAATGCGAATGCATAAGTTATACTCTACGCAGTTATATTCTATGTAAAATGTATTCAAGTATAACTAAGACTTTTTGCTAAAATACGAATATATAAATGTATGCCAAAGGTTATACTGTGTAGAGGGTTTCTGTAGGAATGCTGGAAGAGTTTAGGTCATTTGTGATTGTAACCTGACTGACCAAGAGTTCGCAGGAGCATAGTCAAATGTATATAATTTAGTGGGCTTGTGAAAGTCGTAAATAGCTTGATGTGGACGTGAGAGCCAAGAAGTCTAGCACTTGTTAGATTTAAGGTGACAATGCCGGACGGAGCTTATTGCTCGAACGTGAGGAGAGACACTTTTTGAGGTGAACTATGTTTTGACAAGACCATTCACAGGATCTGGAAGGTTAAAGAGTTGTAGGTATAAGTTAAAGCCTTGTCTAAGTTCATATGACATTCGATCTGAAAGAATCAGTAAAAGTCGACGATGTGATGATGAAGATGACATCTAAGGAGAAGGGTCAACTTAACGGACGACGCAAGGAATGGACCAACGGAAGAAGCAGGAAGTTGACATCATCGGGGGAAGTCCGTGGTGGGCGTCAAGGGGCGTTCCACCCACACTGTGATTGTGTATTTTAGGGACAGCACCCCGGGGAGGAGAGAGCAATCAGAGAAGGGCTATCACAGAGCAATTCGCATTAGGCTAAGGCGAGAGCAAAGGCAAGGGTAGATGCCTTGAGCAGATGCGCTGAGAGATCAGAGTGCAAGGGAGCAGTAGGCCGAGGACCCTTAGAGAGAGCGGATGGGTAGGCAGATAGGGTACTGCTTCTGAACCTTAAGATTTCCTTTAGAGGCTAAGAGAGTTTGAACTTCTTTGGAAGTTAAACTGCTGACACCTTTGTAGGGAAGAAACTTGCGAAGTAGGGATGTCACGTAGCATAGAGTAGGGACAGTTTTAACTTGATTATTTTATCTTACTGCAGATGATGCAGAAGGAACCACTTCACATCGAAGCTTAAATTGCTGATATTGTAACTGATTTTGTATTTTGTATACTTTGAGATTTTATCCTGAGCGGATTGTATTGCATTCAAGATTACTTTATATAAAACTCTTAAAACTTTATCAGTTGTAAGTGGTTCTTCAGAGTGGCGTCAGTTAATGGGGTTTATCTAACCTATGTGGGGTTGTCTTTTACTCAATGACAGATATAAAATGGTCCGAAAGTGACGAATGAGATAGATTATTCATAATCATAAATTGATATCGAAATCTCATTCCCCGCAGTTGGTAGCAGAAAATGATGGTTATCTTCTTGAGGAAGACGACCTAGGCCAGGTTAGTTTACCCCAAGGTCCCTAGTCATCGTCGACCAGAAGAAGAATTGCAGCCGAAGACGGTGCTGACGGTGCGTCGAGAGAAAAGCAGCAGAGTCGGTCGAGAGTGAGTATAAGGGTCATGCGTTGTAAGATTGCGGTGTTTTATGTTGTTCCTGTGTTGTAATGTCAAGCGGAGTTGAATGCCTGTAGTGTGATTGAGGGAAGGTTGTGAGCGCGCGCAACCGGGTGAAATCTTATGTCCAGAGGACTTAAGTGGTTCGGGTGTATCGAACACCCAGAGTAATTTGTCTACCATTGAAAGGGGGTCATGAGGTACCATTGATTTCCCGACAGACCGATGATAGGGGGAGCGTATGTGTGAGTGAATGAGTAGCGGACGCTGGTCGTACGTTTACTGTGTGTAAGTAACCTATCAGTTGAGGCAAGTGTCCGACCGTAAGAGGAAAGACGCTGTGCCGGTTGAGGTAGCAATTACAGTTAGACTGTGGCCGTACAGTCAGAGAAAAGTGATCGCTTGGACGGAAGTAGTCATTTTTCAGTGTATGAATGAAAACGCATGTGAGATCGTGAGACGAGTTGAGAAACAAGGGAAGCTGCTGAAGAAGAGAGAAGTGACGTCAGCGTAGAGCCGCGCTGAGATTGGTCGATTGGTGTAGAACCGTGCTGGGATAGGCTGATTAGCGAGAGTCGCACAGGGATTGGTGGTTGTCATCGGGACGTAAACGAAGAAGAATTAGTAAGGAAAATCGTACGTTATCAAGAATGAAGTGTTTCAAGGGTTTAGGAAAAATCTTTAAGAGAAAAAGGAGAAATTTATATGCAGGAGAAGAAGCTCCACCAGAAGGCACACCAGCTTATCATATGGCAGTCAATGTAGGCTTACATTCGATACTATGGATTTCCGAGTGGCACAGGCTGACTGAAGGGCATAAGGAACTGGCGTTTCCAAGATTCGGAACGTTTAAACTAGACGTGTTGAACCAGCTGAAAGCGACGATGCTTTCAACGAGACCTCTACCGAGGCCAACACAATTTGAAGCCCTTGGTGTGTGGTTCAGAACAGCACACGAAAAGAGCGTAAAGAGGCGCCAAGAGAGAGTGAGACGATCAGTAAAGGCAGTACAGGATGCCAAATGGGATGAAGAAGCTAAGAAGTGGAGAGTACAAAAGATAGAGGCCGACAAACTGTTCACCATGATAGAGGCCACGGGAGAAAGGAAACCTCTAGAACAAGAAGATGAGGAAAGCGAGTCGGAGGAGGATCTAATAGAAAGGTTGTTAACAGATAGACCACCTCCATACAGCGGTGAACTTGCGAGCCCCATATTACCGCAAACAGACGGAGCTAGGTGGGGGGAATATAAGTCGATCCCGGTAACGGAGTGGGACGCTACTAAGACTGAGGAAACACCCCAAACTAGTTCTGAACAGAGAGTAGTGGGAAGATTTGTGGTCCAGAAGGCTCCAGAGACACAATGCGCAAGGTCGTACCAAATGCCAGACGCTTTGCAGGTTCCGGTTACCATAGGCCCTATTGTGTCAATCTATAACCCAGAAGGGGTCCAGCAGGATGAACAGGCACGATGGGACAGTGAAGGAGCAGAGAATAGGAATGCCACAATGAATCCCCACAGGCAAATACGAGCACCAATCAGTCGGAGTCCCCCATTTGATTCTGCAACGGGTCCCAGGGTAGAACAGGGAGGTCAAAGAGGGCCAATGGATTTGAGGGGTCCTAAACCAAAAACCCATAAGGAATTAAGGGAATACCTGAGAGAATGGGACACGGCCGAAGAGGCTCGGAATAGAAGTTTAGAAACGGGATCCGAGTGGAGAGAGCAGGACAACAGGATTCTCTCTCATTGTGGAGCTGGCGAAAGCAGCCCCAAGTGGGAGAGAGGAAGTCAAGAAAGCAGAAGAGATACTTGTCCTACTAATAGCGGCAATAGGCTAATGTGTGAAGACAGAAGTGCAGGGTGTGGCGAAGTGCCTCGCGTCACCTTCAGTGAAGGGGAACGTAGGACACAGGAGTACCGGAATACTTTTAGGTGCACACACCATGCCCCAGGGGAGGATGTGAGACACTGGGATCACGGAAACATGGAGAGTCGCGAAGCGTCTCGACATGCATCCGGTGATAGTGGACGGAGTCATGAGAATCTAGGGAGTCGCGAAACGTCTCGCCATACATCCGGTGATCACGAAAGAGATCACGGGAACATGGAAGACCGGCGAGGGCCTTTCATTTTACTAAGTGACACCAGACAGCAAGCAAGTTATAGTGAATTAGAACAGACCGGTAGATCCTATCTCATATCTGGAGAAACCGAGCCTAAAAGACGGAATGTAGGGTTGGGGGATGGAGCATTATTCCACCATACCCCACGTGAAGACGGAAAGGCTTGGGATCTAGAGGGGTGGGAACGAAGAGAAGGAAGCAAGGCTCCTCATAACTCACCTGTGCTCAGGCGTAGGGCGCATAGTGGAGGCGAAAGGGATATGAGAGAACATCATAGGACTGAGATGTTGAAAGCTGAAATAAAGGCAAAACGACTCGATGTAATGAGTTTGAAGTCAGATCTGGATGAAATGATTGATGGCACAGTGTCACTAGAGAGATTAGACTTGTATACACCAGATGAAATATTGTTTTTGTCCAAGGATATTACTCGAAGAGCGAGGTCAGCTCATGAAAACCTATCTAATTTGGCAAACAGGTACATGGTAGACCTGTCACGAACTAAGGCTTTACAGAGCAACCATAGGCTAGCTTGCACAGATCGGGATCTGGATGAGCGTAGAACGATCGCGCTGAGGGTACACATAAAGGAATTGATTCTAAGCATCAGAATATGGAGAGATCTGGATAGATGGGAGGAAAGATGGTCCAAGAAGGGCTCCGTTAGACGGAGTGTGCTTGGGAAATCCCAGGACGAAGACTTGATGCGAATGGAAGCCTTCCCTTTGCGAGAAATCGCGAATGGAAGCTACGTTCATGTGCCCTGGAGTAGGGGGGATTTGGCGGCATTTACAAATTCCTTCCCAAAGCTTAGGGATAATCCTGTTGAGTGGTACAAGCAGGTAGAAAGATTCGTGAAAATCTCGAAGGTACTGTGGATCGATTTGAACACACTGTTCGATATCGTAGTACCCGGAGATTTGTGGACGGCATGCAAGCTTAGCGTTGAATGGCCTACTTGTGAGCCAACGAGAGACGCTCGGACGAATGGTCCATCACTAAGAGTCATGGAAAAATACGAGAGGGCAATAACATGGCTAAAAGAGAGAGTGCCAGTGCAGGACATAGACTGGGTAAAGATAGATCGAACTACTCAAGAGCCGAAGGAGACAGTTCATGAGTTCTATGAGCGATTGCTGAAAGCATTCAAGCAGTACAGCGGGTTAGATGTAATGGATCCCAAGGACATTGGACAGTTTGTTTCAAAGTTTGTCCTCGGATTGAGACCAGAAATATGCCTAATGATCCAACAACATCTGATCTGTTGGCAGAACAAACCTTTAGATGAAATTCTGAGATATGCAAGGTACTGTAGTGACGAGATAGACTCTAAGGCAAAGAAGCTCAAAGAAAAATTAATGCTAGTACAAATGCAAGCTGCTGGAAAGGATAAACAGCGGCAACAGGGAACAGGAACGCAGGCGAAGAGACAGAATAATCAGAGCAGAGATGAGGAAGAAAGACCGAGACAGAGAATGGATATCGCGACACTGAAAAAGACGACGAGATGCCATCAGTGTAACGAGGTGGGACACTGGCGACGCGAGTGTCCTTATAATATCGAGACAGGGGAATTAGAACAGGAGGAGGAAGAGGTTCAGAATAACGTGGTTAAGGGAGCCACAGTCCCGAAGGGCAAGTTTGTCAAAGGGGGGACACAGACTCCTCGAGCCCCGTTTCCTCAACCACCTCGCATCTCAAACGGAGGGAAAACCTACAGACAGATGCCATTGTTTGTAGGAGGAGAGGAATGCTACTACGTTGATCCACTTACAGGGCAGAGGGCGAATAGGGAGGAAGATTGTACACTAGGAGCCGCCTTGGAAGTAGATCAGAGAGGACCATACGTAGAGGCTGAAATAGCGGGATGTCCTACAACCTTTTTGGTGGATACGGGGGCCACTCGATCCACGTTGAGATCTGCGGTAGTCCCAGGTCTGCCAATATCAGGAGAAATGGTTCAGGTGGTAGGAGTCGCGAACAAAAGGATGACGAATCCTCTGACCGAACCAGTGTCAGTAAGGATAGGGAATTACAGTGACGAACATCAGTTTGTGATCTGCGATTCTAGTCCTGTGTGCTTACTAGGGAGAGATTTGCTGTGCAAACTGAATTGCACGATACATTGCACACCAGAAGGAGTAGAAGTGCAGACCAATGATGAGGATGCTGATTTTAAAGTCGTAAACTCAAAGGAGTGTGTGGAACTATATCCTACCTTAACAGTGGAGGAGCTCCCGCAAGATTTGAGAGAGAAAGTCTCAGCTGAGGTATGGGATTTTACTGGGGAAGAAATAGGATTGATCAAGGGAGTAGAACCGGTAAAAATCTTGGTAAGACCCCATGCTGAGTATCCGAGAACACCACAGTATAAGCTAACGCCAGAGACGATTGCAGGAATAAAGCCTGTGATCGAATCCATGATCAGACAGGGAATACTGAAGGAGATCGTGGGTAGTCCATGTAACTCCCCGATCATGGGTTTGCAGAAACCTAGTGGAAAATACAGAATAGTGCAGGATCTACGAAAGATTAATAATATTGTTGTCTCATGTTGTCCAGTGGTACCGAATCCATCAGTGATATTATTTCAGATACCGTTCCAAGCTGAATGGTTTACCGTGATAGATTTGTGCCAGGCTTTCTTTTCGATACCGTTAGACGAAGAGAGCCAGTATCTTTTCGCTTTCAAGCTGGAAGATCGCGTCTTAACATGGTGTCGTATCCCTCAGGGGTATACGGAAAGCCCGTCGATCTTTAACCAGTTATTGAAACGAAATCTTGAGGGTCTAGTACTGCCCAAGAATTCAGTTCTGGTCCAGTACATAGACGACCTCCTGGTTGCGTCAGAAACTGAGGAAGCTTGCAGAGAAGACACCATCACCTTGTTAAATCACTTGGCCGAGAACGGACACAAGGTGTCTCCAAGTAAATTGCAATATTGTAAGACTGAGGTGCAATACTTGGGCCATAGGATTGAAAAGGGAAAGCGGAAGGTGTCTCCAGACAGAATAGAGGCGATTATGAAAATGAACGCGCCTACGACACAAAGAGAAGTCAGGATGTTTCTAGGCATGGTCGGTTATTGTCGACAGTGGATAGCAAACTTTTCACTGAAGGCTAAACCGTTATTACAACTGACGCACAAAGGAGTAAGTGATCCGGTACCATGGGACAAAGA
Source organism: Lissotriton vulgaris (assembly GCF_964263255.1). Taxonomy (NCBI): domain Eukaryota; kingdom Metazoa; phylum Chordata; class Amphibia; order Caudata; family Salamandridae; genus Lissotriton; species Lissotriton vulgaris. Next base: position 496,697,516 of record NC_141691.1, read on the forward strand.
TTGTTTAATGGCATTTTTGCAGCTGAGGGAGGACTTATGTCGCGCCCCGGCTTTAGGAATGCCAGATTACACCAAACCTTTTTTGCTTTACTGCTGCGAGAGAGAGGGATGCGCTTTAGCGGTTTTAGCTCAGGTCCACGGAGATGCGCGCAGGCCAGTGGCGTATTTTTCGGCTACATTAGATCCAGTAGCCGCAGCGTTGCCCGGATGTCTCAAATCCGTAGCTGCAACGGGTGTCAGCATTGAGAGATCGGAGACTGTAGTAATGGGACACCAGTTAGTGGTGTATGTGCCGCATTCTGTGGAATTGTTAATGACTAGGACCAAGACTCAGCATCTGACGAATAGCAGGCTCACACGCTACGAGCAAGTCATACTGGCTGCCGAGAATGTGACCCTAAAGAGATGCTCCGTCTTGAATCCTGCAACTTTGATGCCACTTCCGAATGAAGTGGACGATGAAAATTGTACAGATCATGACTGCCTCGATGTGACTGAACTATGTACCAAACCGAGACCTGATATCGTAGATGAGCCATTGACAGACCCAGACGAAATTTTCTTCGTTGATGGTTCATGCGTAAGAAACGATGTCGGTCAGCTGAGAGCAGCTTATGCAGTGTGCACGATTACCAGAGTTATAGAAGCCGCTTGCCTGGAAGGAGTACACTCCGCACAGGTAGCTGAAATTGTGGCTTTGACTCGTGCTTGCTTAGCAGGCGACAAACTTCGAGTCACCATATACACCGATAGCCAGTATGGTTTCGGGGTAGTTCATGATTATGGGCAGTTATGGTCTCAAAGAGGTTACATGACCTCCTCGGGTTCTCCTATTAGGAATGGAGAATTCGTGAAACTTTTGTTAGAGGCTTTGCAAAAACCTATGGCCATAGCTGTGGTCAAATGTGTCGCACATACCAAAAATGTTGATTTTGTATCACTAGGAAATAGATATGCAGATGAAGTAGCGCGTTACTGCGCAGAGCAGGGATATTCTCACACTGATGTAAAAGTGGGGGGAATCCAGGAAAGAACTGAATTGACCATGTTACTAGATACGGTAGATACATGGGATGAATTGAGAGCAGTACAGGAAAATGCACCAGATGATGAGAAAAGGAGCTGGGAAACAGCAGGGTGCGGAAAAGGTGAGATGAATTTTTGGGTTTCTGCCGACGGAAGGGCAGTATTACCAAATGAACTTGTTAGTCCAATGGCGAGGAAATTGCATGGATCAGCACACATAGGAAGAGATGCTATGGTGAGAGTATTCAGACAGACGTGGTTCAATCCTAAGTTTAGAGTAGCGGCAGAAGCAGTGTGTCAGCGATGTGCGATCTGTCAGCAACTAAATGTGGGTAAGAGAACACCAGTTACATTGAGTCACATTGGGAGGTCTGGGGGGCCTTTCAATAGGATGCAGATTGACTTCATAGAAATGCCTCCATGCAACAGACTCAGATATGTTTTAGTGATTGTCTGCATATTTTCTAGATGGGTTGAGGCTTACCCTACACGTAGATGCGATACACTTACAGTAGCAAAATTGTTACTTAGAGAGTTGATACCGAGGTTTGGGGTGCCATCCTCTTTGGAATCGGACAGAGGAACTCATTTTAATAGCGAAGTGGTGAAGATGCTATGTTCAGCTTTGAATATCGATCAGAAGTTACATTGCAGCTATCGTCCAGAAGCTTCAGGGATCGTAGAACAAATTAACAGTACCATCAAGTCCAGACTGGCTAAAGTTTGTTCATCGACATCCCTGAGCTGGCCAGACGCACTTCCAGTAGTTCTTATGAGCATACGTAGCACACCTGATAGAAGAACAGGCCTCTCTCCACACGAAGTGCTAATGGGGAGAGCTATGAGATTGCCATCGGTTCCGACTGCAGCGCTAGTGAACATCACAGACGATTTGATCTTGGACTACTGCAAGGGACTATCTGATGCCGTTAATTCTGTGTCCCTCCAGGTCCAGGCTGCAGAGGTTCCATCAGTACAAGACTTGTGCCATGACCTGAGTCCAGGAGACTGGGTCCTGGTGAAGAAGCATGTCAGGAAGAACTGCTTAGACGTGCGTTGGCGAGGACCATTTCAAGTCATACTTGTAACGAATACCGCAGTGAAGTGTGGAGGCCTGCCAAACTGGATACATGCCTCACACACCCGAAGAGTGCCAACACCTCCAGAAGAAACAGCTCCTCTCTCGGATGAGAATCCGGCAGGAAGCGGAGAAGCCATAGAGGGGGAAAACCAAGCTGGGGAGGTGATCGAAGAAACTGAAACTGTGTTGGAACAGGACGACGAAGGTCAGGACACTAGTGGGACCGAAGTCGCCTCAGGAGAAGAAAGTAATTGGGAGTCCGACACAGATATCGAACAGACTGAGAGCGATCAAGAAACTGGTCCTAGAACAAAGAGCGGAAAGACCAGGAGTGACGAAGCCAGTTGGCCGGAGAGAAGAAAAAGGCCAAGTTCAGAAGGAAAGAGAGAAAGAACTCTTGTGCTGATCGCTGAAGAATCGGATCAGGAGGAGGAAACGACAGACTCAGGAACTGAGAGTCCACGAAGATCGAGAAGGGTACGTGTGCCCTGTAGAAGGTACGCCACCCCAGAGTGGACTTATCTAGCAGATGTATTGGGGACAGAAATCTGGGAGAGTGAAGAGCGTGAAAGTAATCGATCTCGATCCATTTGTGGCAGTGGAGATATGGATGTTGGCGCCTGGACTCGAGACTGAGGGATTACTGACTTTCACACTTCCCATACCCCCACGTTTGAGTAAAATTCAAGATCTAGTGCTAAAAAGACTACAATTTCCAACAGTTGGTCAGCAAATGTCAGAAGAAGAAGAAAAAGTTATTCGCTTTGAATTATTAATAATTGTTGTGAAAGCTGCAGGTCCGAAAATAATTGTTGATGCATAAAAGACTTTTGTACGTATGTTATAAAGAAGAAGATAACCTAGCACCGAGTGGAAAGAAGAATAAAATTAGGGATTACATTTAGAGGACGGAGGAGGGCTAGGGTTGTCTGCTGCTAGGAAGAGAAAAAACATTGTGGTGAAAAAGATACCTGTTGATAAAAAGGCACTTTAAAGACTGTGAAAGCGAACAAGCAACCAAAGACTGGAAAGAGACCTTTTGCTAAAGAAACGAGGTACGCTGTTGGATAACATGGAGAACGGCAACCCAAACAGAAAAGCTAGATGTATAGTAGGTACACTTATAGCAATAGTGATATTCCTCATAATCATAGTAGTAACGATATCTTACATGACAGGATATGAGAATGATAAGGAAATAGCGAATGTAAAAACTGTAACGACTTTGAAACCTGCGCTTATGGGAACAAAGGAGGAGAGCACTGTTATACGTGAAAAGGCTTTACTTGCAGATGAGGCTCGTAGATTACACGTAGACGAGTCACAGGGAAACTTTAGGTCAAATGCGTATGCTAAATTATTGTACGAATATATCGATGCCATGGAGGCCAAAGATTGCTACGTTTGTATGCAATTGCCGGCTTCTGTAGACGAAGGCATTAGATATCACCATCTCCCATTAACTTATGGGATAACATGTAGTTTACTGCTTAGTATATTTTATGGTAGAGAAGGATTTGAGTACTACTTTTCAAATTATGATTCGGTACTGCCTGAAGTTCCGAATTATAAGCAAATGAATAAGTGGGACTATTACAAAAAGGAAGATAGACTAGCTAAATTCTTTCTTCCTTGGGATACATTAGATACATCATATGCACGTAGAAATAATCTGACTTGTAAGGTGTCAGAAGTAGAGAAAAGGTTTATAGCACAAGTAGATGACCGATGCAGACGGCAGAAGATTCTAAAAATGTCAGGACAATGGAAAATAGACTGGACCGAAGAAGAGAAGGCACATAAAAAGAAAGGTAGCAATGGTCCAATAGCATTGGATAGAACGCAGAAAGGAAAGTTATGTTTACCTCGAAGCAAGACGTATTACGAGAGTGAATTTGTAGGTGAAGTAAGTTGCGAGCACTCTTTTAAACTAGAGTACTACACGAAGGATTTTATGAAGGGGATGCAAGCTATTCCAAATGTGTATTTTGTATGTGGGAGAAATGCCTATGTAAAACTACCTGACAATTGGTATGGTTCGTGTTACTTGGCAATTGTCTTCCCCAAAATATATCATGCAAAGGATTTGGCGATAATAGAAGGAAAGGCTTCGACGAGAACGAAAAGGGAAGTAGGAGATGCAGAGGTAGTAGGAGATGTATTTGGAGCGATTTTTCCATTGTTAGGTTTGATTCTTAACGACGTTAAGATTAGAAGGTTAGCGACAGTCGTAGATAGATTGTCTGCCAGTACTGCAAGATCATTAATGTTAGTAGAAGGTGAGATGCAGTCGATTAGAGATATGGTTTTACAGAACAGACTTGCTTTAGATGTGATATTATCAAAGGAAGGCGGAGTTTGTAAAGCTTTGAAAGTTCAGGAATGTTGTACTTATATTCCTGATAATTCAAAACCACTTGAGAAAGTCATACGGAACATTACACAGATTCATCAAGAAATTGAAGATTTATCAAAAATAAATGTTTGGGAAAAAGTAGGAAATGGAGTGGGAAAGGTTGGAAGTTGGTTTGCTAATCTTGGCAAAGGTATAATATGGTACATATTAAAGCCTGTATTAATAGTACTAATTTGCATAATTACATTATTAGGATTAGTAAAATTGTATAAATGGTATAGGTCGAACCAGTTACAAAGATCGATGAAAGACCAGGAAAGGAGACTAGCTGTTCTACAAGATCAACAGTATAAAAGTCTGAGAGCACTTGAATCGATAAAAAGAGGAACTGATGTAACTAGTTCTATATAAAGGATGTATTCAAATTGCTTTTAGTGATGACTCCTAAAAGTCATCAAAGGGGGGAACTGAGAGAGCGCAATTTGAATATAGATTATATCGTAGCCATACTTGGACGCATATGTTATAAACGTAGGAATTGAAACGCATATCGTAATGTAGAGTTGACGATTATATAATAAAGGCCAACTAACGTGATAACATGGTATAGGAAATGTAAATGTATTCACATGTTAAACATGTATTAGATTTAGAAGGCCCGTATACCTGATGGGAAAACATAGGAATGTGTAGAAATGCTTAGGAAATGTAGAACGTGCACAGTAGAATTCGTGTACGTGTGTAACTTTAAATGGAGAATCGGCGAGAAATGTAACGTGGATAAATGTATAAGAGAACTTACATAAAGATGTAACCAATGCGAATGCATAAGTTATACTCTACGCAGTTCTATTCTATGTAAAATGTATTCAAGTATAACTAAGACTTTTTGCTAAAATACGAATATATAAATGTATGCCAAAGGTTATACTGTGTAGAGGGTTTCTGTAGGAATGCTGGAAGAGTTTAGGTCATTTGTGATTGTAACCTGACTGACCAAGAGTTCGCAGGAGCATAGTCAAATGTATATAATTTAGTGGGCTTGTGAAAGTCGTAAATAGCTTGATGTGGACGTGAGAGCCAAGAAGTCTAGCACTTGTTAGATTTAAGGTGACAATGCCGGACGGAGCTTATTGCTCGAACGTGAGGAGAGACACTTTTTGAGGTGAACTATGTTTTGACAAGACCATTCACAGGATCTGGAAGGTTAAAGAGTTGTAGGTATAAGTTAAAGCCTTGTCTAAGTTCATATGACATTCGATCTGAAAGAATCAGTAAAAGTCGACGATGTGATGATGAAGATGACATCTAAGGAGAAGGGTCAACTTAACGGACGACGCAAGGAATGGACCAACGGAAGAAGCAGGAAGTTGACATCATCGGGGGAAGTCCGTGGTGGGCGTCAAGGGGCGTTTCACCCACACTGTGATTGTGTATTTTAGGGACAGCACCCCGGGGAGGAGAGAGCAATCAGAGAAGGGCTATCACAGAGCAATTAGCATTAGGCTAAGGCGAGAGCAAAGGCAAGGGTAGATGCCTTGAGCAGATGCGCTGAGAGATCAGAGTGCAAGGGAGCAGTAGGCCGAGGACCCTTAGAGAGAGCGGATGGGTAGGCAGATAGGGTACTGCTTCTGAACCTTAAGATTTCCTTTAGAGGCTAAGAGAGTTTGAACTTCTTTGGAAGTTAAACTGCTGACACCTTTGTAGGGAAGAAACTTGCGAAGTAGGGATGTCACGTAGCATAGAGTAGGGACAGTTTTAACTTGATTATTTTATCTTACTGCAGATGATGCAGAAGGAACCACTTCACATCGAAGCTTAAATTGCTGATATTGTAACTGATTTTGTATTTTGTATACTTTGAGATTTTATCCTGAGCGGATTGTATTGCATTCAAGATTACTTTATATAAAACTCTTAAAACTTTATCAGTTGTAAGTGGTTCTTCAGAGTGGCGTCAGTTAATGGGGTTTATCTAACCTATGTGGGGTTGTCTTTTACTCAATGACAGATATAAAATGGTCCGAAAGTGACGAATGAGATAGATTATTCATAATCATAAATTGATATCGAAATCTCATTCCCCGCACAGTTATTACAATTTAACAGGATGTTCTGTTTTAATTTGTGGCGCTGCGCCAGCACTTTGCTTCGTTTTCGTATTCGCTCCACCAGAAATGATGCATTTTTACAGCACTGTCTGATTCATGCAGATTGCAGGTCTGACTCTTGCTGTGTACCTTATTGTCTGCTTCGACTAGTGACCCCATTGCCTTGCCTGCATTATTTGACAACTCTCAGGTGTCACTGTTTCCTGTAACCGCATGAGTGGCAGGAAGAGTTTCACGAGGCACTGGAAGGAGCAGTACTTGAAATGCACAGTTACAGTATCAAAATCTAATCGTGCCAAATGTCTCCTTTAGGTAATGCTGCAACAGTATTTAATTTAGAAAATATATTTTTTTTAAAGGGGCCGAAAGGTTTTCCTGGGACCCGCCCCAGTCCTGCCGCCCCCGTGGTGGTGTAGAGAGCGCAAGGCTAGGCAGCGGGACGGGGGTCGACAAACGTTCTGCTCTTATGGGCCGCAGGCCGCTACCACCTCACTCACAGACGCTGACAGCACCCTGACCCATAATACCTAACCCCACTTGTGAATGTGAATGACATTATGTGCTCCCGTCCCACATTCCCCCCTGGGCCCTGACCCGTTCGCCCTATGCCTGCCCTGAATTGCCCATTCAAACTCCAAGCAAGCTCTACGCGCCACGGGCCACCACCACGGGTGGCGGGCGCGGGGCATGTTCCTCATCATCCTCCTGCTCCTGTGATGCGGCGCAGTGGCCTTGCGAGTTGCAGCGGCCTGACCCCACCCAGACCAGAGAGCGCAAGCCGCAAGCAGGCCAGGAGTGGACTGTGGACAGGGGCCGGCCTGACTGGACGCCGGGGCGCGCAATTTAAATTATTCATCCTCCTGCTCCTGTGATGCGACGCAGCGGCCTTGCGAGTTGCAGCACCCTGACCCCACCCAGACCAGAGAGCGCAAGCCGCAAGCTGGCCAGGAGTGGACTGTGGACAGGGGCCGGCCTGGACGGCCGCCGGGGCGGGCAATTTAAATTATAAGGCCCGGCCCCCGACGGGAGGACGACGGACAAGGACTTACTTAGGACAATGAGTCTCCTGCAGTCTGACTCTGAGCGTGGGGGTGGGCGGCGGCGGGCCTGTGTCTTCTTCCCTTCTTGTTCTTTTGGGCTATGCGTGTCCCTGATCAGATGCCACACCTTGTTTGCGCCGCCGGTGATTGCGCATGTGGAGTGGTGACAAATGCAATGAGGGCATTGGTCACCACTCGCCAGCCAGCCCTGCCGGCACCCCATGCGCATACGCGGTAACGCGGCGGAATGAAAGTGAAAGTCAGGTGGAGGGAGTAAACAAGTGTGTGTGCGCGCCGCGCCCGTCTACTGTCCCGCCACCATTTCATTGATCATTTTTGGACTGAAAAAAAGAAACTGCTGCTCAGCCTCAGGCCCCCTGAGGCTCGCCGCACGGTGGCACCATTTATAATTAATTCATCACACCACTACAACAACTAGTGCGCTCTGACAGTGACAGACTGTTCAGTCTCAGACTCCCACTCCCAGGCCGTGGCCCCCACCACACCATTTCAAGGCAGCACAGGCCTCGGCCGGGGCCCGTGCTGCGCACCACCATTTTTGACACAGTCTGCCTTCTGTGCGGCAGATCACGTGAGGGGCCCGGATGGGGGCCCCCGGAGCGCAGCGGATTGCGGGGCCCCCCCGCAATGCGGGGGTTGCGGGGGCTTGTGTTACGCCCCAGTACAGCACCCACTCTAAGAATGCCTGACTTCAGAAAGATTTTTACCTATTTTGTCATCAGAAAGAAGGGTGCACACTGTCTGTTCTCGCAAAACAACATTGTAATGTAAAGAAGCAAATTGCATAGTTTTCTGCAAAAATTATTCTGGGTGTACGAAGAACAATCCTGCAACAGCAATGGCAATTATTCAGAGTGAAACAATTGAAAATGGTCACACATTGATTTTATTTGTACCACGTTCAATCGAAACACATTTAACTTGCATACACACCCAGCACATGGCAAGCAACCATTTAACTAAAAATGAAAAATAATTCTGATTGAAGAAAACAATTCCATGAGAAAGTGCTACATACTCAGTTTCACTACACTGTTGCTAATACCTAAAGAATAAAGAAATGAGAACGAAATTAATGAGTGTGCTCTTGTTTGCATTGATGTAGGAAACGTATATACCAAGCCAAGGCTAGACATTCAAGATGCACCAACTGATTTGGCTGATTTTATTTTATTTGTGGGTCATTCGTGTTTGAGAGACAATCATGGATCCATTCAAGAATTGCATACAGTTCGCACACTGACATGCATTGGGGAAGGAACATACTTGTGCAATATAACTTCTGAACAAGTAACTGAATTGATTGCCATTACAAAAGCATCCTGTATAGCCAATGACTTGAGGGTTACAATCTACACAGATAGCCAATATAGTGTTAAAGTGGTCCGTGATTTTGGTAAATTATGATCCAAACGGGGGTTTATGAAATGCACTTTAACCTCGACTAAAAATGTTCCACACATTTTTTAACTTATTAAAGGCTTTGAAGTTGTCAAAAATTATTGATGTTGTTAAATGTGCTGCACATAGGGGTGGCAATGATATGGTTGGATTGGGTAATCATGTCTCAGACGAGACGGCTAAGGAATGTGCACCTATGTCTACCACATTGCCAATTCCAGATGAAAATTCTGAGGCAGATGATTCAGTTATTGCAGAATGAGGCACTAGATGAGGCAAAAAGTGGGAAAAATTAGGGTGTCAATACAATATTTAAATGTGTGTCAACAGATGAGAGATTGTTTTGCTAGACTCACTGCTACTGCAGATAGCGAGAAACATGCAGAGGCCTACACATGTTGGACGTGATGAAATATCAGACTCATTTAGAAAGTGCTAATTTAATCCACATGTTTGAAATACTGCAACAAATTTGTGTCAGGAATGTATGACATGTCAGAATAATAAAGAAAAGTACTAGAGTGGCCATGAGTCACGGTTGAAAATCATAAGGTGTTGGAAGCTCCACTTCCCTCTCTCATCACACTCTGCTTTTCTTCTCGGTAGCGCAGCATGATGGGCCAGTTGCTCAGGGCAGGCCAAGGGTAATGGTCCTTCTTGTGGGCATTGAGGGTTTGTGTTGAGGGTTTGCTATTGGATGATGCATGTGCTGTGCCTGTTCTCCTTGGCGTTCTGAGATGTCAGATGCCATTTTGGGAGAATATTTCACAATCCAATTTTGCATCCTATCAATTATGTTCTTCTTTAATTGCCCTATCCAAGATGGCAGTAAGCACTTCCTAGGGTTGTTCCGACCCTTTTCAGGGCATATGCTAGTATTTAAGGAGGGAGTGTCCAGAGGGAAGTTGTGTCTCAAATGTTTCCTGGACTTTGCCACTCCTATTTAGTTCATTTCATTTCTAACAAGTTGTTTGCTTCTTTTTATTATTCTAGTGTTGTTTGGGTTGCTATCCACTGAGTCCGGCCCCTTAGAGGATTTTGTTGCCATTTGCTCCTTCTCCATCAGATGTGATCTGTGATCTCTTTTGTAAGGCATTCACTGATTGGAGTGAGATCTCAGTCTGCGGGGTGGCTGCAGAAAGGAATCACTCATTCTTTGGGTCAAGGCTTCCAGAATCAAGACACATGTGACACGACCAGCCATTGAAAGAATGTCCTTTCACAAGTCGGCAGGTGTAGAGATGCTGTGTTGAAATCGTTTCAAGTATATTTTAGTGATTATTTGCTTGTTTCAAAATGGATTGTAGCATATCCAAGAAGAGGTGTGACACGATGATAGTTGTACAGTTGTTGCTTGGGGAGTTGATCCCAAAGTTTGGTTTGCAAATTTTTATGGGAAAAGATAAGAGTACACATTTCAAGAATTAAATCCTGAGAGTTTTATGCACAGCACAAATATTGAGCAATATTTCCATCGTAGCTACCACTCAGAAGCTTTCAGAGTTGTGATGATGGCCCATGGTCGCCTTTTTGAGGACTTGCGTTTCTCTATAAAATAAGAAATGCAACAGATGAGTACAGGGACACTTCTGGGCTACCTGGGCGCACTCAACACAGAACATTCATAATAAGAGATTTATGGTGGTCGCTTGGTTCTCAAGAGAAGCTGAGATACTCTCATAGCCTTTGTTTGTAGTTTGAAATAGAACACAATCCAAATAATAATTCTCTAAGAACAATGCTGCCAAAAGGAGTCACTGGCGATGATTATATGTCATCTACAGCCAGGTAAGCGAAGGCACCTAGACACATCATTTTATTTGCACAAAACACCCACAAACAAATATTCACATCAAGGAACAGGTCCTAAGGGCTACATAAGCCAATATCCATATAATATAATGAACCGAGGGGTAACAGGATGCTTCCATGCGCAAGGCGCGGTATCAAGTTCACAATATTCGTCTTAATATCAAAGTTGTATGCAAATAGAGTAGAAACAAAACTCTCAGAATTTGGAAATGAGTTGAAACATAAAATGATCCCAAGCTCTAAGCTGAATACAAATATGAAATGAGTTGAAACATAACAGGACTCCAAGCACTAAGCGTAATACAAATATGAAATGAATTCAAACATGAAATGACTCCAAGCGCTAAGCGTAATACAAATATGAAATGATTTCAAACATAAAGTGACCCAAAGCACTAAGCATGAAACAAATATGTAAATGCCATAGGCTTGAATCAAAAGTCACTAGTACCACATACCAGATGGTCAATTCACTGGCAAATTTGCAAGGACGAGCCTTCGATACCAACAGAAAATGTCAAAGTCACACAGCCTTTCACTTCACACGCAGCCTTAAAGCGCGCTGCACTTAGCTGTCCGATGCTTGCTGCAGTCCCGGACCAATGCGTGTTTCTGTCCAATGGTGAAGGAGGAAATCCTGAAGCTGTGACAGAAGCAGTCTTCACCTGAAACTGGATCCAGGAGATTAAGCTAAGCATTGACATGTGCAAGGCTTGGATTTTATAGCCGGTTCAGGAGCAGTTACCCACACATGACTAGCCACGCCCGTAAGCATGGCAGGTACACATGTCCAATAATGTGACACTGTTATTAGCACCCCAAAACAACAAGCATTGGCAAAACAAGCACTGGCACCAACAAATACAGTAACAAGAAACAAACATTGGCAGTGGAAAGGAAAGGGAAAAAAACGTAGTGGACAGAAACGTGAGCAAGCAAGGACCCCTGAGGGTGCCAACATACCAGACAGGATGGGAAGCTCCTGACACGAAGAGCCATGAGGATTTCTGGTATTCCATCATCTGTTGCTCTTGTGACTATGATGAATTAGTCTTAAACTACTACACACATTTGGCTGATGTGGTATGCTCTATCTCTCACTAGGTGAAGTTTGCAACACTTCTACAAGTAATGAACCCTGCCATGAGCTAGAGATTGGAGATTGGGTTTTGGTGAAGAAACATGTGAGAAATTCGTGCTTGAAGGCCAAATGGAGAGAACCTATCAAGTCATACTGGTCATGAATACTGTTGTGAAATGTGGAGGTTTTCCATGGTCTATTGATTCATCTCACAAGAAAGGAGTGTTCACTCCTTATGAAGAAATGCTGACAAAACCATTGATTTATTAACTCAAGCTTGAGATCGCTATGTGGATCGCTATGTGGAGAACAAAGTGGTCCAGAAGAAGAACAATAGGAAAACTGAATTAATCAAACTTTGAAAACCCCAAGTGCAAGCCAGGGAGCAAATAAGACTCCTCTATTTGCACACAATGCAAATCAAGAAACAAAGGAAAGTCAGGCAGATTAAACAAATGATAGTAAACATGCAAGCTTGATCCAAAATAAATGGCATGGATGTGTGAGGGAAAGAAGCAGAGCATTGCAAAAAAAATGGATAGAAGAAAATGGTGACAGTTCAGCTGGAGCAGTAGCGGAGCTGTTTAATAAAGAAACTGTTGAAGCAGCAATTAGAAGATCATCAAGAGTAAGAGTGTCAAACATGAAACAGATAACTCCTGAAAGGGCATATTTGACAAGAAAAATGAATTTCAATATCTGCTCGCAGAGCCTTAATCAAATGGCACATGAGCTGGCACATGAAATATCTGATGCTAAAAAAAACATCTTAGTGAAAGAATAAACTCTGAACTTTGAAGTTCTGAATTTGACTTTTGAAAAAACTGAATTGATTTTTAAAATAATTCTAAAGCTTGCATTGCTTTTGAAAGCTTGGATTTCAATTTCTGCTTGTATTAAGTGTTTTATGTTTTTTTTTATTATTCTTACATAGTTGAAGAAATACTGAATGGCAGGATTGTTAGTCTGTATGAAGTTTGAAAAATTGTTCATTTTCTATCTTGCTTTTGAGATAAAGACTGTTTTTTTAACAGAAGATGAATTCAACAACAGAAACAAATGGCTTGGCTTGTGTGAGAGCTTAGATTGTTGGTTGGCTGCGGTGATAGCCCTGGTCAAACAGCAAACGCAATCCTGGTCAGGATAAGGCACAAGCAATCCCCAAATTACCCTGTGCTCACCCCCCTGGTAGCTTGGCACAGAGTAGTCAGGCTTAACTTAGAGGCTGGGGCACGCTTCACAAAAGTAATCTGAGACAAAAGTCTAAATTTACGACTTTTGGTATTCACAGAAGACACAATTTTTGGTATTCACAGAAATCTCTTACGACTCCTATCTTTAAATCTGCACTCGGCCGGAAATTCCGCACTCGGGCCGGAATCTCCGCATTACGGGGAGGATTATCATTTTCATCAATGCTAAACACCTGTCCACACGCTTACCATCCCTCCACCAATTAACACTAACTGCAACACCAGCACCACAGACCACATAAAAGCAGCACACATTCAAGTAACAGCCTTGGCCACAGAAAGTTCCTGTTTTCCTTCGCTGTTAATCACTACTGTAATGTACCAACTGAAGAGGAAGAAAAACTTCACAGATGAGGAGAACACCATGAATGTGGAGTTCATTGTGAGGCACCACAAATGGCTATAAGATCTCCCCTCTTACTGCACCAGTGGCACACAGAAGGCAGAAGGCAGCTCTATGGCAGCAGTTAGCCACTGCCGTCACAGTATTGGGGGAGAATGCGCATACAGTCTGTGACATCAAGAAGAAGTGGCAGGACGAAAAGAGACAGATGAAGGAGAAGTATGTCAGGATTGAGTTGACCACAATTCCCCCTGGCCCACAATCCGGAACCTGCATCCGTCTCACTACACTTGAGGAGGATGTTCTCACTACAATCCACTCCCACATGCTCCTTGGGCTGCCAGTGAGTAATGTCTACAATGTGGTACCAGGTAAATGCAATGACAAGAACAAGTATGTAACATGAATGTCTGTGTTGCACCCCCATTGTAATTTAGGAAGTTGTCCAAAGTTTATATAAAAATATAGTCAGTCAGAGGCTTATGTGTTTCCCTCTGTATGTTGCACCTCAAGTCTCAGAATCCTTTGTATTATAAATGGCAAATTCCATTCCAACTATTGAAAACATGGGCCCTGTACTGCTGCTGTATACACCTAACACTGTTATGTAGCAATTGACAAAGTGCTCCTTCCACTTATCCAGACGCGACCGGGTCAGTCAATAATGTCAGGGTGGGTGGGCGTTTCAGAGGAAAAAAAACAGACAACAGAATAGGAAAAAGAAAAAAAAGTATCTAAAAAATAACTCACCTTGTGCCTGCCTCATCCACAAGCACAGGGTGAAAGAATCCTTATCTTAAAACATTTCTTTCCCCTATTCCATTGTTTATTTCCCACCCTGCCCGCCATTACACCCCCAACGCCCCACTGCCCCTACCTGCCGCAGTACTTCACAATACTGTTACCATATAGAGGATATGAGGAAATGTTTGACAAGTTACGCATATACATTTTCGATTTGGTTACTTTTCTCTCATTTCACCTATTGACACATTCAGCCAGAGTACAGACGAGCACAGTAGCAGAGGTCCCTGCATCTTCTGTGAGAAAAACGCATCATCCAGAGCAATGCATACCACCCTCACTAACTGGTAAGTCAAACTAGTCAGGAGATGATCAAAATTAATGCATTGTCAGCAGACAGCGGAGGGACATATAGGGCCTGGATTTCAAAGGTAACCAGAGATGAAAATCTGAAGTTACAACTATTGGAATTCTTATAGGACATCTGCCTTTAGCAAATGACATTTCTGAATAGTGAAAAACAAAAAATAAGATATCTATGCTCATCATTCCTTTGTGATTTGAGAACATTACATGTATTCCAGCAACAGTTCCAGAACTGTGAACTCAATCCTGGAATTGAGTGCCACAACAAGGTAAAAAGGAGTCTACACTATATTATAATTGTTTTTGTATACAGAAATCCAATGTTAATAAATATGACAATGATGAACAGGAATTGAGATTCAATTGTCAGAAATTTTGAGAATGCGTTCAGTGTCCAACTTATAATGTTTTTTCAATACATGAAATTGTCCAGTCAACCCAGCTGGTTATATTTGTTGACATCAGATGGCATGTTTTTTGGCCATAAACAAAACACAATAGTGGACCTTACTTTAGGAATTGTTGTGATATCAATTTGATAAACGTTGCTTCTAGTCAGTGGAGCCAGTATAAGTTGAATGTGGGATCACTCATGATATTTTGTGCTACTTACTTCTGCAACATTAGTGCCCACACTGCAGTGCTTATCCTTTGTGCCTGAAATTGCGTGCATCACATGTGGCAGCTAAAATGTAAAGTTGCCAACACACTTATCATTGTAGGTCTAATGATGTCATCCCATATTCCAATTCCCCCATTGCCTTCTGCTATAAGGTTGGCTGTGACATCTGGTCAGGGACCACACACTGGGCTGGTGCAGGCTCATGGGAAGTAAACCCAATAATAATGTACCTGAATGCTCATACTCATGACATGTGCCTTTAATCTCCACTGAAGGTAGTATGCATTCTTCATCACTGTTGTCCTGCATCACAATATGCCTACATGTGGCATTTAACCACATACCAGATCACACCATGGTGGCTAGTGAAAGTGTCGTAATTTGACGATGATCGGGTTACCGTTCAGCTTTGCTACACAAATTTCTCCTTATCTTGACCACATTTGCGGAGGCCATTTTGTATTTCTGGCCGCCATTTACATGAACGTGCTGCCTCGTGGTCAGCATGCCCTTTTGTCCTTCCTCTGTACCAATGACCATCTAACTTGCCCAGCAACAGGCTATTTTTAGTACAGGTCAAGCTTGCACCTGCGCAGTCAAACCCTCTGTACTAGTGGACAGTCATCACTTAGGAATGTTCCCCAAACTGACCAGTGGTGTTAACACTGCTCCCATAAACTGGCTGTGTTCCAAAAAAGGCCTTATATGTACCTAAACTGAGCAAATGTGTTCCACCCACTCTTTTTATTACCGTAAAACTGTATAAAAGAGGTCTCGCACCAGTGTTCGGTGTGATACTTCTTGCATTACTGAAGGGTGCTGTAGGAATGTACTACCAACCCCCCTTGGGGTCTTAATAAACTTGTCTTTTGCATTTCTAGTTTCCGTGTCAACTTCTGTCTCTGGTGTCTTGGAGTTTTGCAGAGTATGTAGGTCCAAAGAACCCAATACCACAAATTGGCGACCACGAAGGAGAGTTTGTGACGAAGGAGAGTTCGTGACGAAGGATTGGAAACTCGCCATGGACGCGTACGCTGCCACTGAGTGACCCTAGTCTTGGCACCCACTGTGTTTTCTTCCTTTCCTTCTGATCTGACCTTCCAGGTGGCGCCGGTCCTCGACTGAGATCCTGATCGGTTGGGTTGTCGTACAGTGCCTGTTTGGCTGATTCGATTAAAGAACTTGGCAGCTGGAACCTGGATACTTGAGAATTTGGTAAGCTTGTGATTGGTAAGGTAGTCTACGCATGCTTACTGTGGCTTTTTTGGATTTGTTTTGAGTTAGCTAACATTTGGTTCTATGATTTGAGTTATATGTGGAGTGCACCTCACATAGGCAGGCAGTGTGGAGATATTTCTCCGATTTTGTATTTGTTTAAACGGCACACCTTGTGTGAAGTATATTAAGTGGCATTTTATGTAATATCGCATATTCGTGATATTTTGACATGCCTGTTTTAAGCACACTTCGAGGAATGTGCTGTCTTGGAAAAGGTACCGATTATCGATTAAATGAATCTCAGCCGGCCCCCCCAGAGGGGACACCTAATCGCGAAATGTATATTAAATTTGGCCTTCCCCCTATTATGTACAGTACGCTGTGGCATAAATATACCAAGACAGATCTTGAATTGCAATGGCCACTACATGGGTCGTTTGACTTACGAAAGGTTCAATATGTGGAGCAATGTTTGTTTCAGCGCAGGTATAGACAGGATATGTTTGATTGTGTGCGTATGTGGGAGAAAGCGGTGCGTGAGCGAATGAAGCGTGAACAAGCCTTGGCGGACAAGGAGCAACGAAAGGCTGCCCGTGATAAAGCTTTACAGCTGGAGGAGAAAGAGTTGCAGGAAAAGAAAGAGAGGGAGGCACGAGAACGTAATTTTCAAATTAATGGTCAATTTCCTATTCGACTTCCTCTTTATCCTGTCCTTACTAATGAATCTGATCATTTTTCATTGCTAGACCGTTGCCCGCCTCCGTATTTTTCACCTACGGCTCCGTGTGAGGGATCGGATGAAGATGATGAAGGGCATAGTCGTACCAGGCTAAGTGTTGATCGGGCTGTGGAATTGCGGGGGTTTGCTCAAAAACTTAATCTTAAAACTATAACTATTTCGGAAATTGATGACCAGATGCGTAAGTGGTCCGAGAAAGAACGGTTGTATTTCTTGAGTCATTTTGGAGACGAAGTTGTAGAACGGATTAGAAAATATTCACCTGAGTTGGAACTAAAGGATGTATCAGTTGGTCGTGAGAATTTGCGTAAAGGTATTTTTGTTCTTACGGATGCGGATTAGTTTTTTCAACGGTTGGTCCATCTACGGGATAAGGCGTTAGAATTGAAGGCGGCGAGAAAAGCATCCGACACGGCTGCGCCTGGATCGACAGAGATATCCAAACAGTGTCCTATATGTGGAGCAGATAAGAGTTCTACAGTTCACATTATGCCTATGCGAGAAGCTGCACCTGTATATGTTGCCCCTAAGGGGCAAGGTACAGATGATGATAAAATGTCTGTGGATGCAAAGGGCTATTTTATATATAATTGGGTTTACACACCATGGAATATAACAGATGTTATGACACTCAAGACTGCTTTGCCTGACCCTCGTAAAAATCAGGCAGCTTTCTATGAAGCAGTGGAAGGGGCTATTTATTCGTGTGTTATGACATTAGTTGATATTGATCTTTTCTTTGGGTTAATATTACCTCCTGATATGTGGAGAGCGATTCGTAAATTCGATGGTCGAGCGGTTCTGGGTGCAGATTGGAAAGAACTAGCCCAAGCTGATTTAGATAGGAAACCCGCGTGTAAGCCGTGTCAATTAATTTTAGATCTCCTGGGAGCTATTTTGAATAAATTGAAAACGCTTGTCCCCCCTAAGAAGGTTGATTGGACTATGTTAGCTTCTTGCAAACAGAAACCGGATGAATCTGTTTCTGACTTCTTTTTGCTTTTTGAGAAAGCATTCCATGATTACAGTGGGCAATTATTAACAGAGGACACGGGCAGGCATTTGTTCGTTGACAAGTATGTGGCTAATCTCCTACCGGAGATTGCGAAGCGTTTAAAGGCTAGCGAAAGTTCTTGGACCACAGCGACCCCTGCTTCTTTATTGACTATGGCTCAGTATTATGAACGACAGGAATTGGAGGCTAAGGAAAGTAGTGATAAGAAAGCGAAGGAGTTAAAGACGAAGGTGATGTTGGCTCAGGTTCACGCGACCCAGACGAGAGGGAATGATAGGGGTAGGCGTGGATCGTATGGTACGTCTTCCGTTCGTACCGACATTTCTGAGGACCACTGTGCATACTGTAAACAGTTTGGACATTGGGCTTCAGACTGTCCGGTGCTGCGAGAACAGCGTAATCAGCGTGGTCGAGGAAGTGGAAGGACACGGAATAGTTATTCAGGATCGAGGGGTGGAGCGAATGATCGTGGCAGGTTTGAAGCAAGGGGTCGTGGTCAGGATGATCATAATACTTTTGATCGACGAAATCAGTATCAGATAGCTGAGGGTGAGTTCACAGAGTCCCAGGATTATGTACATGCATAGGATTGCGTAGGATGGGATGTGGAATCGGTTGAAGTACCAGTAGATCAAAGAGGTCCATATGTATCAGCGCATGTTTTGGGTTCTACTGATCAGTTTCTGGTCGATACAGGAGCTACTCGTAGTGCTCTGTCCAAACACTTGGTTCCAAGGGCTCCCCTGTCTGGCGAAATAATTACATCAATAGGGTTCGATGGAACACCCTCTCTTAGCCCATTGTCACAACCCATTACCTTTCACATTGATAAATTTACTGCCCCATGTCCGTTTTTATTGTCACCAAACACTCCAGATAAAATCATGGGAATAGATATGCTTAAATATTTTCGAGCAACTATACATTGCGCTCCTGAAGGGGTGCGGGTCATTTTGAATGAGAATTACCCAGATGTAATGAGAGTGTGCCTCATGCAAGAGACTGAGGCATTAGCCTCTCTTCCAAAAATGTTATGGGCTACTTCGGACACAGATGTGGGACAGATGATTATCCCTCTCATACGTATCACTGTTAAGGAGGGGGCATCTTTGCCTCGTGTACCGCAGTATAAAATCTCCAGGGAAGGTGAAATTGCTCTGATACATATTGTACTTAACTTGATTATTGCAGGCGTGGTAGAGGAAGTCCCCTATAATGTTTGTAACAGCCCTATTCTTCCGATTTTAAAGAAAGATACAGACACCAAAATCTATCGTTTCATTATTGATTTGAAATAAATTAATAAGATAGTAGTGAATCAATACCCAGTGGTGTCTGATATTACCACCCTACTTACCTTGATTCCGCCCACGGCCACTACCTTCACTGTCATTGACTTGAAAAATGCTTTCTTTTCAATTCCCATCCATCCTGATAGCCGATATCTGTTTGGCTTCACATTAAATAATAAATCGTAAAGATTTTGTCGAGTTCCTCAAGGTTACACTGAAAGTCCCAGCATTTATAGCCAGGCTTTAAAAAGACAGCTTGATTCTTTTGATTTACAGTCTGAAGTGGCTCTCATTCAATATGTTGATGACATTTTACTTGCAGCAGACACGCAGGAGCAATGTGAAGAGAGTAGTCTTGCTTTGCTTTCTTTTCTTGCCAGAATAATCACAAGGTTTCTAGGAAAAAGTTACAATATTGTAGACCGAAGGTGACCTACCTCGGTCATCTTTTGTCTAAGGAGGGGCGTGCATTGACATCTGATCGAATTCAAGCAATCTTAGATACACCAGTCCCTCGCACTCAGAAAGATGTTCGTGCTTTTATAGGTTTAACGTCTTTTTGTAGACAGTGGATAATGGGGTTCTCACACATTATAAAACCTTTGTTAGCATTATTGTCCAAATCTACACCGATCCCCCTTGAATGGACAGATGAATGTCAGAATGCTTGTCAATTGAGACAAGCCCTTTGTTCCGCACCAGTACTAGGTACACCAGATTATACAAAGATTTTTACATTATATGTACACGAGAAGGATGGGTGTGCATGTCAGTCCTAGTGCAGACACACGGGGATAAACAGAGGCCTTGCGCGTACTTTTCAGCGGTACTTGACCCCGTAGCACGAGGTTTACTGGGTGTTTTCGAGCAGTTGCAGCAACAGCAGTGGCTATACGACAGAGTGAGGGAATAGTTTTGTCACACAAATTGTTGGTGTTAGTTCCCCATGCGGTAGACGCTCTGCTAAATCAAACAAAAACCCAGTATCTAACTAGTGCACGTTTAACAGGATATGAGTTAACACTGTTGGCGCCACATATTACACTGAAGAGATGTGCCACTTTGAACCCGGCCACTTTATTGCCGTATCCAGTTGCTGAGGGCCAGGAGGAAGAACACCATGATTGTGTTTTCCTGACTGAAGAACAAACAAAGGGTCGTATTGACTTACAGGATACGCCACTTCCTGATGTAGATGTAGATGTAGATGGGGAACTGTGGGTTGATGGATCGTGTCTAAGGCTGCCAGATGGTACAACTTCTGCAGCGTATGCGATCACGACACTTAAGACAGTGGTAGCAACAGCACGAATACCGCAGAAATTGGCCCCTGTCAGCTGAATTGATAGCTTTAACGAAAGCATGTGAATTAAGTGCTGGTTTATGTGTGAATATCTACACTGATAGCCGGTACGCCTTAGGAGTAGTGCATGATTTCGGCCTGCTCTGGAGGGAGCAGGGATTTTTGACTTCACACGGAGTGCATATTATGCATGGAGAATTAGTACGTGACCTTCTGAATGGGCTATTACATCCAAGGAAAGTAGCGATAATAAATTGCAGTGCACATAAGAAAGGGACAGACAAAGTAGGACAAGGAAACGCTTTCGCAGATCGTATAGCAAGGGAAACTGCTATGTTGCCTAATGTTTCGCCAATATATGTGGTGAAGTCGCAGGCTGAGAGATGGCATGATGCTAGAGAGGAAATCTTAGACATTCAGAAAACAGCGTCCGTAGCAGAACTCGCAACCTGGGCAAAGGAGGGAGTGTTGGATGATGAGGGTTGCTGGAGGAGCAAGGATATGGAGAGATGGAAATTGCCTGCCGCTTACTTGCAAGCAATGGTTCAAATGACACATGGATTGGCACATGTTGGAGCTCTTGCAATAACTAAATTGCTTACACGAGTTTGGGAGCATCCTGAGATTGCCAATACGGCCAAAAGAGTAGTGCAGACCTGTCTGATATGTTTACAGTACAACCCTGCAAAAGGGACTTATACTCCAAAAGGCGGGTTTGTTCCACCTACTGCACCATTTGAAGTATTGCAAATGGATTGCATCCAGCTTGAGCGTTGCAATAACCTTAAGTATGTCTTAGTGTTGGTGTGTGCTTTCAGTAAGTGGATTGAGGCCTTCCCCACGAAGGATAATAAAGCGCTGACAACAGCTAAGGTTTTGCTCAAAGAGTACTTCCCACGTTATGGTGTTTGTATATTTTTGTGGAATGATAACGGTCCTCATTTTGTTGGGAAAGTAGTGGAGTATGTCTTGAAAGGGTTGGGGATTCAGCAAAAATGTCATGCTGTATTTCATCCGCAATCAGCAGGTTTGGTAGAAAGATATAATGCTACTCTGAAGTTGAAGCTAGCAAAGATCGTGGCATCTACGTCTCTGAAATGGCCGGATGCTCTGCCTCCAGCATTACTGTCTATTAGATCAGTACCCCATTCTCGAACTGCCCTCACACCTTATAAAGTGGTGTTTGGAAGGCCTATGAATATATGGGGAGTTCCTAAGCCTCGGTTGCTACATGATGTGCCTTGTATAATGATGAACGATTATTTGGCACGATTAACAAATGATTTACTCTCTATTCATCAACAGGTTCGAGAAGCGCTCCCCGACAATTCCATTGGAGAGGCTCATAATCTTCGTCCTGGGTACCATGTGATGATCCGTTCATTTGAGAGAACCAGCAGCTTGGAGCCGAGGTGGCGTAGCCCTGAGCAAGTGTTGCTGGCGACTCGAACGGCTGTGCGAGTCACGAACAAGAAGCAGTGGGTGCATTCTACTCATTGTCGTCGTGTCTCTCCGGATCTGGTGAACCCCACTGTGCTGTCTGATTATCGAGACATCTTGGACGCAGAGAGGAGCCCAGCTGCTACGTCTACTGAATCAGAGGGAGCCTTCCCGGACCATACTGTCTCTGGTGGAGAGCGATACAACCTACGGCCAAGAAAAGCAGTTGTTTTGTGCGAGACTGGTTGAGTTACAGCTCTGAGGTTTGTGAAAACGGAAGCCGGGAATATCAAGGGGGGGGATCAGTTCTGCCAAGTGTAGCGACACCCGTCTTGAATCTTGGAGAAGAAACCAACGGCTACCTCGGAGCTCAGCACTCATATTTTAATTTTTTAGTTGCTTTGTTTTGAGACATTTGTACTTTGAACTATGGCACCTACTACGATAAAAAACAAGAGAATTTTTGGTGCGGTACTTTTTGTTACGACCATAGTGGTAATAGCGGTAATAGCTTGGGCGGTAAAACGATTGGTTCCGGCAAGAGAATATTTATTGCCTACTACCCCAATCCCATCTGAACATTTTCATTTCACCTTGCCCTATCATGAAGAACGACATAGACAGACTTACTTAAATAACAGTTTCATTCAAATCTTACATCACACCCATAATATGATGAACACTTGGAACTGTTGGGTATGTGGAATGTTGCCTTGACATCAGAAGAAAGGAGGCACTCCACTTATTCCTCTTCCGTTCTCTCATAATGGTTCTTGCAATGCTTGGTACACTCTTCTGTTCACTTTGAGATGGCCGACAAAGGGTGGATTACTTTTCTGGCTTAATAAAGTTTGCTATAATGACAGACATGGCTACCCGCAAGCAGAAGGAACTAAATTTGAATGGGAAGAATATCGGCCAGATAATGTATCATCGCCTCGAGTTTACACAAATCAAAGAAATATAAATATGTCTAGTTTACATGTGATTACAGTTATTGATACCAAAGCTGATTTATGTGTCCCAAATAAAGGTACCATCCCAGTAGGAAGAAGTGAATGTAATACTACTCTCACCTTTGATACTCCAAATGGTATCGCCTTTGTGGCTTCACGAAACACTTACTTTATTTGTGGAAATAAAGGTTATGACCGTCTCCCTCTTGGATGGTTAGGAACATGTTATATATCTTTTGTATTACCCCCTGTGTTTATTGCCCCGCCCATGTATCATAATGACTTTGTGTTATACCATTATTTTATACTAAAAAGAGTGTAGAGAACATTAGCAATTGATGAGATCGATCAGACAGACACCTCCCTGCAGCAATATGTTGATTTTAATTTAGGCCTCTTTTCATTTGTTGGTGCTGCGCTAAATAGAAGAAAAATAAGATGACTGACACGTGTTGTGGAAGCCGTTGCTAATGAGACAGTTTTTGCTTTAGGGAATTTGACTGAGGAACTTCAAATTACCAGAATTGTAACGCTCCAGAACCGAATGGTTCTAGATGTAGTGTTAGCTGATCGTGGGGGTGCATGCTGCATTATCGGAAGTAGTTGTTGCGTGCACGTCCCTGATAACTCACCTTCTGTGTATGATGCTATTTCTAAATTGCATAAAATAGCTGCTGAAATACATCCTGACAATGGTACATGGACACTCTCGGGTTGGTTCTGGACTTTGCTCAGTAATTGGGGTTGGAAACTGTTAGCAATTTTATGTATAATAATTGGGATACTTCTTCCTTTGCCTATGTATTCAATGTGGTCCTATGTTATGTTCTATGTGTATTTCTGCTTGTATTCCATCCAAACGAGCCATTGCTAAGAATGAGCAAATGATTAATCGAGAAATAACGAATATTATGTTGATTAATACTGACAATGAATATCCTGATTACGTCCATTATGAGGCAGCATCAGCTAAACGCTAAAAGGGTCGTCTGTCGTAATTTGACGATGATCGGGTTAGCGTTCAGTTTGCTACACGAATTTCTCCTTATCTTGACCACATTTGCGGAGGCCATTTTGTATTTCTGGCCGCCATTTACATGAACGTGCTGCCTCGTGGTCAGCATGCCCTTTTGTCCTTCCTCTGTACCAATGACCATCTAACTTGCCCAGCAATAGGCTATTTTTAGTACGGTCAAGCTTGCACCTGCGCAGTCAAACCCTCTGTACTAGTGGACAGTCATCACTTAGGAATGTTCACCAAACTGACCAGTGGTGTTAAAACTCCTCCCATAAACTGTCTGTGTTCCAAAAATGTCCTTATATGTACCTAAACTGAGCAAATGTGTTCCATCCACTCTTTTTATTACCGTAAAACTGTATAAAAGAGGTCTCGCACCAATGTTCGGTGTGATACTTCTTGCATTACCGAAGGGTGCTGTAGGAATGTACCACCACCCCATGGGGTCTTAATAAACTTTAAAAAAAAAAAAAAAAGGAATGTACCTCCACCCCATGGGGTCTTAATAAACTTGTCTTTTGCATTTCTAGTTTCCGTGCCAACTTCTGTCTCTGGTGTGTTGGAGTTTTGCAGAGTATGTAGGTCCAAAGGACCCAATACCACAAATGGATGACACAAAATGTATGCCAAGTGAGTGCAGAATGGACATGAAATAGTATATAGTGTCATATGATGTGTACCAGACACAACTGGATTGTAATTCAATGATATGAAAACTCTCTTGCAAAATATCAAGGAAAATTCCTATTGAAATTAGTGTGGATGAGGGTCGCGGTAATGCAAGTTGTGTACTTTTGTGATGGATGTATTGGCTGCTAAGGTGAATCTTGAGGAAGTGACATTTTCAAATTTCTTCACTGAAAAGCACAACGCAAATCCAGTGTAGGCCGCAACCATCAAAGTTTCTCAACTTACCCGCAATGTGAGATCCTAGTCAAATGTTGCATTCTGTTTGTCTCCTCTTCTACTGTATTCACCTATGTAAGTGAGTGTATAATATATGAGGTTAGGATGTTTGCTTACAAGACATCATTTGTTGTACTACCATGATGTTGTAAATGGATTATGGGAACAGAGGACACTCAAAGGATGGACATAACAAATGTGTGATCTCTCAGTCCAAAATGAGCTTTGTGACTTCATGGGTATGGTAAAAAAAAACTACAAAAAACAATTTGATGGACAGAATGTAGATCAATGTCTTACATTCACCCCAGTACAAGGATCTGGGCCTAAATCCATCGTTTTTTGCACTCCACACCACCCTGGGTTAGATAATGGCTTTATGCAAATCAGCTCTGACCCTGTGCCCCATGGGAACAGTCCAGTCCAAGCTACACAGCCATATTTTTCCCAGACCGGAATCAAGCATCCGAGGACCGGACCGGTTTCGAGGTAACACCTCTCATCAGCCCGGCTAGCTTGACTCCAGTGGTGTGAAGGCTCTGGGACCCACGTCTGAGCTACCCCAGTACACTCAGGGAGAAAATTACAAAAAACAATTTGATGGACAGAATGTAGATCAATGTCTTACATTCACCCCAGTACAAGGATCTGGACCTAAATCCATCGTTTTTTGCACTCCACACCACCCTGGGTTAGATAATGGCTTTATGCAAATCAGCTCTGACCCTGTGCCCCATGGGAACAGTCCAGTCCGAACTACACAGCCATATCTTTCCCAGACCGGAATCAAGCATCCGAGGACCGGACCGGTTTCGAGGTAACACCTCTCATCAGCCCGGCTAGCTTGACTCCAGTGGTGTGGAGGCTCTGGGACCCACGTCTGAGCTACCCCAGTACACTCAGGGAGAAAATTACAAAAAACAATTTGAAGGACAGAATGTAGATCAATGTCTTACATTCATTCCAGTACAAGAATCTGGGCCTAAATCCATCGTTTTTGCACTCCACACCACCCTGGGTTAGATAATGGCTTTATGCAAATCAGCTCTGACCCTGTGCCCCATGGGAACAGTCCAGTCCGAACTACACAGCCATATCTTTCCCAGACCGGAATCAAGCATCCGAGGACCGGACCGGTTTCGAGGTAACACCTCTCATCAGCCCGGCTAGCTTGACTCCAGTGGTGTGGAGGCTCTGGGACCCACGTCTGAGCAACCCCAGTACACTCAGGGAGAAAAATACAAAAAACAATTTGATGGACAGAATGTAGATCAATGTCTTACATTCACCCCAGTACAAGGATCTGGGCCTAAATCCATCGTTTTTTGCACTCCACACCACCCTGGGTTAGATAATGGCTTTATTCAAATCAGCTCTGACCCTGTGCCCCATGGGAACAGTCCAGTCCGAACTACACAGCCATATCTTTCCCAGACCGGAATCAAGCATCCGAGGACCGGACCGGTTTCGAGGTAACACCTCTCATCAGCCCGGCTAGCTTGACTTCAGTGGTGTGGAGGCTCTGGGACCCACGTCTGAGCTACCCCAGTACAAAAAGGGAGAAAATTACAAAAAACAATTTGATGGACAGAATGTAGATCAATGTCTTACATTCACCCCAGTACAAAGATCTGGGCCTAAATCCATCGTTTTTTGCACTCCACACCACCCTGGGTTAGATAATGGCTTTATGCAAATCAGCTCTGACCCTGTGCCCCATGGGAACAGTCCAGTCCGAACTACACAGCCATATCTTTCCCAGACCGGAATCAAGCACCAGAGGACCGGACCGGTTTCGAGGTAACACCTCTCATCAGCCCGGCTAGCTTGACTCCAGTGGTGTGGAGGCTCTGGGACCCACGTCTGAGCTACCCCAGTACACTCAGGGAGAAAATTACAAAAAACAATTTGATGGACAGAATGTAGATCAATGTCTTACATTCACCCCAGTACAAGGATCTGGGCCTAAATCCATCGTTTTTTGCACTCCAAACCACCCTGGGTTAGATAATGGCTTTATGCAAATCAGCTCTGACCCTGTGCCCCATGGGAACAGTCCAGTCCGAACTACACAGCCATATCTTTCCCAGACCGGAATCAAGCATCCGAGGACCGGACCGGTTTCGAGGTAACACCTCTCATCAGCCCGGCTAGCTTGACTCCAGTGGTGTGGAGGCTCTGGGACCCACGTCTGAGCTACCCCAGTACACTCAGGGAGAAAATTACAAAAAACAATTTGATGGACAGAATGTAGATCAATGTCTTACATTCACCCCAGTACAAGGATCTGGGCCTAAATCCATCGTTTTTTGCACTCCACACCACCCTGGGTTAGATAATGGCTTTATGCAAATCAGCTCTGACCCTGTGCCCCATGGGAACAGTCCAGTCCGAACTACACAGACATATCTTTCCCAGACCGGAATCAAGCATCCGAGGACCGGACCGGTTTCGAGGTAACACCTCTCATCAGCCCGGCTAGCTTGACTCCAGTGGTGTGGAGGCTCTGGGACCCACGTCTGAGCTACCCCAGTACACTCAGGGAGAAAATTACAAAAAACAATTTGATGGACAGAATGTAGATCAATGTCTGACATTCACCCCAGTACAAGGATCTGGGCCTAAATCCATCGTTGTTTGCACTCCACACCACCCTGGGTTAGATAATGGCTTTATGCAAATCAGCTCTGACCCTGTGCCCCATGGGAACTGGGGTGAGTGTGTGACATTGATCCACATTCGGTCCATCACCTGTTGTATTTGCATATTCCGCCCTAAGTGCGCTGGGAATGCCCAGACGTGGGTCCCAGGCACTCCACACCACTGGAGTCAAGCTAGCCGGGCTGATGAGAGGTGTTACCTCGAAACCGGTCCGGTCCTCGGATGCTTGATTCCATTCTGGGAAGGACATGGCTTTTGTAGTTCGGACTGGACTGTTCCCATGGGGCACAGGGTCAGAGCTGATTTGCATATCGCCATTGTCTAACCCAGAGTGGTGTGGAGTGCAAAATAACGATGGATTTGGGCCCAGATCTTTGGACTGGGGTGAGTGTGTGACATTGATCCACATTTGGTCCATCACCTGCTGTATTTGCATATTCCGCCCTAAGTGCGCTGGGGATGCCCAGACGTGGGTCCCAGGCACTCCACACCACTGGAGTCAAGCTAGCCGGGCTGATGAGAGGTGTTACCTCGAAACCGGTCCGGTCCTCGGATGCTTGATTCCATTCTGGGAAGGACATGGCTTTTGTAGTTCGGACTGGACTGTTCCCATGGGGCACAGGGTCAGAGCTGATTTGCATATCGCCATTGTCTAACCCAGAGTGGTGTGGAGTGCAAAATAACGATGGATTTGGGCCCAGATCTTTGGACTGGGGTGAGTGTGTTACATTGATCCACATTCGGTCCATCACCTGCTGTATTTGCATATTCCGCCCGAAGTGCGCTGGGGATGCCCAGACGTGGGTCCCAGGCACTCCACACCACTGGAGTCAAGCTAGCCAGGCTGATGAGAGGTGTTACCTCGATAGCGGTCCGGTCCTCGGATGCTTGATTCCGTTCTGGGAAGGACATGGCTTTTGTAGTTCGGACTGGACTGTACCCATGTGGCACAGGGTCAGAGCTGATTTGCATATCACCATTGTCTAACCCAGGGTGGTGTGGAGTGCAAAATAACAATGGATTTGGGCCCAGATCTTTGGACTGGGGTAAGTGTGTGACATTGATCCACATTCGGTCCATCACCTGTTGTATTTTCATGGGTATGGTAGCACAAACGAGCCCAAAAATTTACCTGACTGTTGCAAATCTCATAGATGAACTCTGCAATGCAATGTTTGATCTGATGGGCAAATGTGAAACTGGTCAGCCTGATGATGTACACTCTTTTCGACTTGTCAACAGACAAAATTATACTCATGAGGCATGATGATCCAACAGTGAAGGTGTAATCAATGTATGTGCTGTGTAGAGGTAACAGCTGACAAATGCTGCATGTGAGCAGGGGCCCATATGTAAAGTCCATGAGGTAAACATGCTGCACATTGTCCAGGAATATCACATCAGTGGTCTTCAAGAATGACACATACATGTTAGCTCATAGCTACCATCTGGTGTACCGGAATATGGATGTGTATGTCTCCTCACAGCTGCTGACAGGATGACACCAGTGCAGCGTACAACACCATCACAGGGAATGCAAGACACCCTGGCTGCAGCAGTGAAACACTCGTGCACCTGTCCATTAGGTACGTGTCCCTGTCATAGATTACAAAACCATGACAAATATCCAAATCCCCTTCTGCATAGAATCTGCATTCAGTGTTTACAAAGTTACAAACATACCATTTCATAATGATATGTGTCACATGTGCCTGTTTGTTAATTAGTAATTAACAAACAGGCACTTCCCACTCAAACTACTGGATTGGGGACTGCTTCATCAACTAAACCTGTGAGGAGCCAGGTTCAGCAGTTGACATCAAGGGGGATCGCAAAGGGACACAAAGCTGTGGCTAGGGCTGGTGAGTTTGCTTGTGCATTGTACATCTCCGTTCAACACCTCAGTGCTATGGTGTGAGCTGTCACATGTAGGGGTACCCAAACCAGGACACATGTGCTTCATCTGTTGATGCACAGTACAGTAGAACCAACCCTTGTGTTGCACCACATCTTATACTAGGTCAACTACTTATCCTGTTGCAACCTCTGTGTTCCAGGTGATAATGACAATGAGGGGATGGACCTTCCACCAGTGTAGGGCGACAGGCAATCAAAGGTGAAAATTCACTGCTCCTGCAGGCAGTAATGTCAGCTGCAAGTACCGCGCAAGAGAAGGAAGATGAAGTACCTGAGGAGGCTGAAGAATATGATGATGATGAATACTACCTGTTCATTCTCTCAGAGGATGACAATTCAGATTACATGGCCAGAAAATTTCCCACATTGGCAAAGTTTGGCAAGGCCTCACATCCTCCACCCAGAAAAGTGCCTCAGCCTCCAAAAAGAAAGATTTCCTGTCCTCAGCATGGCGCTAACTAGCCACAGCTCACATGCACCCCAACACATACATCACTCCCTCGGAGTACTCACACCCTGTAGAGACGTAGTGTTTCCCCTATAAACTCCTCCCCATACGGTGTATCCCAATCATTCTCTCCACCATCTGAGGAAAGTACCAACCCTGTTGTGTTGCAGGTATCCCCTGGACACCATTCTCCTTTCCACAGGCTTCCACCTGCCACCCTCCCCCTGCTGTTGGACCTGGCGGTCTCATCCATGGCCGACACTTGCAGAGAGGGCCTGCACCTGGCCATGGTGGCCAGTGGGAGCAGGACTTCTTCCACAGCAGGCAGATGTGAGGCAGCACATTAGTGCCATAGGGGCTACCCTATCAGACATGTCTGAGGCCCTGCAGGACATGCAAGAAATCTCTCAGCTGGTGGACAGACTGACCCATGCTTTGGATAGGGTGGATAGATCATGGCCAGACATGTCCAAGAATATCAGAGACATGATATCCATCCAAAGGGGAAGAGAGTGCATGGCACCATGCCTTGGCCATGAAGATGATGGAGGGCATGCTGAAAGTGATCCAAAGTCTCTATTCACTGTCAATGCAGGGAGGGGAGCCATCACATTTGCCTGCAGCACATCACACTCATACACCTGTACCACATACTGCACTGGACCATAGCAAGGGTACACACCCACCACTGCCTCCTATCCAGGCACTCCCCAACCTGCACATGCACCACCCCCCTGAACTGGCACTACCACCACCTGCATAACCACCCCCTGTCCATGCATAAACACCAACTGTACAGACGCCATCCCCCTGCACATGTACTTCCCCCTGTACCAGCACATGCACCACACCAACCTGCACCTCAGCGACAACCCAGACAAAATCCCTCACATCGATCATCACCTCCGAATTTCGCAGAGTCGCAAGTACAATCCCCATTTTTTGAAAAAAAAATTTCAAACCTTTATTTTCAAATAGTGGACACAGCTATTCAGCCTTACATCCCGGAGGTTAGGCAGCAACTCAAAAAGCAGTAGGTCAAAGTGCAAGAAGCGAGGTACCAGAACGTGTCAAGATTATAATTTTCCATTTTTTGTATTTTATGAAAAGGAACAAGTACAGAAAGAGGCGCCAAAACAGGCGCTAAGAATGAAGGCAATTAAACTATTATGCAGTGGGGCCTAATCAGGGAGTCGGCTAGGCACAGTGATCACAGTTAGGTTCAAAGCAATACGGATGTGTGGGACCACGGGGGGAAGGAAACACAGGATAGTAGTGATACCAAATCGTCAGTTGGAGTTATAGGCTATGGTGTCAGGTGTTCTTCCAGTGGGGCGGATTCCGGTGGTATGCAGATGTCACCCCTATACTCGTTCCAGGCCCCCCACAACTTCTGCCACCTTTTGGGTTTACCCCTGGCTACATACACAGTCTTTTCTCGGAACATACACCAATCCATGTTGGCCTTCCACTGTACCACCTTCGGGGCCGTTGTCGCTCCCCACATCTGTGCAATGTCCCGCTTTGCGACCATATTCCCAAGGGTAACCCACTGGGTGTGTGCAGTGTTGTAATCCGTTTGGCCCCAGATATTCAAGAGGCATCTCCAGGCCTCCGCGTGGACTTCCACCCCGGTCACCTCACTCATGATCATGTGCACCCACCTCCAATAGGAGGCTATCACACTGCACTCCCAAATGATATGCATGAAGGTGGCCAGAGCGCCACATCCTCGCCGGCAGAGGCTGTCAACCGAATGTCCCATATGTATTATTCTGGGGCCAGTGACATAGACTCTGTGCAGGATCTTCAATTGCACCAATCGAAGCCGGGCGGGGATAGCGACCTCCTTGGGGGACGACACCTCATATTGCCAGTCCTCGTTGTCGATCTCTATCCCGTCCCGTACCCACTGATCTCTCACCCCAAGAAGAAGATCCGTGCGAACATTGATCAGTTTTTTATACGTCAGGGAAATAGCGCTGGTTGGCATATGGCAGTCCAGTACCCGATCTTCCAGGGGAGAGCATTCGGGGACTGCCTCGCCCTCTGGCATGGCGGACAGGAGTGCGTGTCGCAGCTGAGCGTACCAAAAATATTCCGTTCCGCCCAGCTGGAACTCCGCCTGTAGTTGGGCAAAAGACTTCACCTCCCCTCGCTTCATCATGTCCTCCACCCTAGAGATTCCAATCATGTCCCACTTGTTGAATCCCTTAGTGTGCCACAATTTACCCAGAATCTCGGAGTCGTAAAGTGGAGTTGCCATTGTGAGTTTTTCTTTCCACCCCTGTGCCTTTGTGATCGTTCTCCAGATGTGCACAGCGGTTTTCGTTGGCCCAGACATCCGCCTATCGAGAGATCTCGTGTATAACGCCCTATGGTATTTCCCACCATCCAGGAGCCACCGATCCATGGCGTAACCTGGACTATCTGCCGGGCCGTAAAGACCGTGATTAAGGGCCGCCAACTGAGAGGCCCAATAGTATCTCCGCACGTCGGGCAACGCTATGCCGCCATCATACCACGGGAGCGTGAGCTTCATGATAGCAATGCGTGGCCGGCCATCCCAGAGCAGGGCACGTTGCAAGCTCTCGATTTCCCCAAAGTATCTGGCCGGGACCGGATCCTGGGTATTTTGCAGGGCATACAGGAACCTGGGCAGGGACATCATCTTAAATACCGCCGTGCGCCCAAGCAGGGAGAGAGGAAGTTTACGCCACCCCTCTACATCACGTCGGAGACGAATAAGAGGGGGAAGCAAATTGTTCTCGTAGCTTGCCTTGGGGTCAGTTGAGATATAGATCCCCAGGTATTTAAATCCCTGTCTCGCCACCTGTATGCCACAATCCCTCGGAAGACAAGGTGTCCCCCCTCTCAGAACGTATAAATGCGACTTCGACCAATTAATGACCAGGTCAGAGTGCTGGCCAAAGAGTCGAAGCACGTCGCATGCTACGATGAGAGATTTGCAAGGGGAGGTAAGGTACAGAAGGATGTCATCTGCATATAGTGACACTCGGTCCTCGAATCCAGGGGACCAGCGAATGCCATGTATGTCAGGGTGGTGCCGTATCCAGGCTGCCAATGGTTCAAGTGCCAGTGCAAACAAAAGGGGCGACAGAGGACAGCCCTTTCTAGTGCCCCTCTGAAGAGCAAAGGACGCGGAAACTCGACCATTGACCGTCACGTTAGCCAGCGGGCTGGCATACAGAAGTTTAACCCACCCTACGAATTCCGGACCGAAGCCGAGCTTCGCCAACACTGCCCACAGGTAGTTCCATTCGAGGGAGTCAAACGCCATTGTGGCATCCAACGATGCCAGAACAGCTGGCTCCCTGAGTGTGTGGGCCCTAGCCAGGGCTCCGTGGAGTCTCCGAAGGTTAAGGGCAGTGTTGCGATGTGGAATAAAGCCAGACTGGTCCGGGTGCACTAAGTGGCCGATTGCGCCAATCAAGCGATTGGCCAGCAATTTGGCAAGAATCTTAGGCTCTGCATTCAACAGAGAGATGGGACGATACGATCAGCACAAATCTCTTGGTTTCCCTTCCTTATGGATAACCACAATGGTGGCCAGCCTCTGGTCGTGGGGAAGCATGCCTGTCTCTCGCGCCTCCAGGAACATGTTCCGTAGGGGCGGAGAAACAACATCAGGCTTGATTTTATACAGTTCCACTGGAATACCATTGGGGCCGGGCGCCTTACCAGGTCTGAGGGAACGAATGGCAAGGGCTATCTCGTCCGCAGTGATGTCCCTATCCAAGTCGTCACGGTCCGTCTCCGACAGGCACGGGAGATCTATGTCCGCCAAAAGTGCACAGGAGTCGGTCTCAGACCGGTCCGAGACCGAAGTGTAAATGCCCTGAAAGTAGTCCGAGAACGACTCAACTATTGCCCTCGGATCAGTGACAAGCAGGCCATCTTTCCCCAACACCTCCGGAACCACGCGACCAGCTCTCTCCTTCTTGTCAAGCCAAGCAAGGAGCTTGCCCGCCTTGTCTCCGACATCATAAATTCTACCCTGTTGTTCCCTACCCATGACTTTGGCAGCATCGGAGACAATATTGCGATATTCTGATTGCTTAAGCGAGAGGGTGTGGAGCAACTCAGGCGTCGGGCCCGTTTCCAATTGGGAGTCCAGCTCCATAATCTCTGCTTCGATGCGCACCATGTCGGCATCTCTGTGTCTGCGGACGTCCGCTATGAGGGTGAGAGCCTCACCTCGCAGAACCGTCTTAAACGCCTCCCATAAAGTGGCGGCTGATGCGACTGACCCAGTATTCTCAGTAAAATAGAGCTCAATAGCTCTGGCCAGGAGTCCGCTCATCTTCGGGTTTCGAAAATACCACGGGTTAACTACTACAGGCCGCTCGGTAACCACAATGTCGAAGTCGAGAGACACCCAGACCGGGGAATGGTCCGAGAAGCCCCTCGCCAGCATGCGGACCTCGGAAATCGCCGGCGCATGGGCCGCCAAGGCCAGGACATAATCTATTCTAGAGAGGCTACTGTGCGCCCCGGAATGAAACAAGTATTGACTCTGGGTGGGATGCATAAGTCTGCAGCAGTCAATCAGTCCCATGGTGTCAAGGAAATCGGGCAACCAGGATTGTGAACTACGGAGATCTCTGGGCGGATGTCTGTCCAAGGTCCCCGAGCAGACTGAGTTGAAATCACCACCCACAATAAGCAACCCCTCGGGTAGGCTCAAAATGGCGCCTCCAAGGTCCTGAAAAATGTTGTTTTGTAGCCCCGGGGGAACATAAACTGAAACCAGAGTCAGGGACCGCCCCTCCCATCTCCCCGTGACGGCAGCGTACCGCCCCCTCTCATCCACAGCACTGGAGTCAATCTCAAATGGGAGGGACGTGCGCATCATAATCCCTGCCCCCCGGAACCCTGAGGAAAACCCCGAATGTGCCACCATTTTGAAACCCTTCCTGTTAAGCGCTCGACACGTATTACCCACCAAGTGCGTCTCCTGCAACAAAATAACATCAGGCATACATCTTCTAAACAGTTGCAAAGCCACCCCTCTCTTGATGCGATCACCCAAGCCGTTAACATTCCAACACAGAACTTTTAATTTCCTACCCCCCATCGTCAAATCGCGGGCCTTCGCCGACCCCAGTAGGCCTCATAGACACAGTGGAAGAATTAGAGCATTTGTTGCATTGCCTTAGAAACAGAAAGGAGAGACAAAGAAAACAAACAGAACCAACCATCGAACCACCCCCCACCCTGCACCCATGCAGTAGACTAAATAGCCCCCCCAACCAGCAGTGTGCCTGTCGCCCCATAAACTAAACTACAAGAAGACCCTAGAGGAGAAAGGAGATCACTTGGTCCCCCCACCCACCCTCCATGTTAGGAAGAAGGATATTCACCATATAGTGCAACAGTATGGCTTATTGGTCATTGTCAACAGTCACTGTGAGGAAATGCCTCTTCGTGATAAAGCTAATATGCTTATTTGAAATGCAGGACGCAAATTGTTTGTGCAGGTGTGGTCTTGTCTTGATGGTGGATGTGGGGTTATGTGGTCACTTGTGGGGTAATTTATACATGGTATCTTTTGTTTGCTTGACAGGTAGAACATGTCTTTCCTGTCTGCAGAGGACACAGAGGTTCCAAGTTTTGGGTGATACTTTTTCATTTACACAGTATTTTGATGCAACGTGTGCTTCCTTATACTTGTACACCCTTGAGTTCCTTTTGCAGTAGCGTATCTTTTCCAAGGTCCTGATGAAAGCTGGAGCACTGCTCCATTTAGCTGAAACTAGTCGACCACTCTACGCAGCGCCATAATGTAGCTCTACATATTCGCTACTAGGCGTGTTTTTAATCATGACACCTACACTTTTGTTGACAAGTTGTTTCCTCAGTCTAGGTAGTCATTTTTAAGTACCACTTTACAGCACTGCATTCTTCTTTTTCACATTTCATTTTGGGCACTACTGTGGCAGAATACGTTGATTTCCTTTCCCGCACTGTCACATGGGCGGGTTATGGAATTACTGCCCTTCCCAGATGATGATATACCGCCAAGAGGGTGGTCTGATGGGACTTTTTCAGCCCAGTGCAACCCAACATATCTATTCACATGGGTGTCCTTGTGATTCCCGCTCACCATTTAGAACGGCACACCATTAACTGACCTGGTCTCCTTTTCGTGTTTTGTATTATTGTCAACAGGACCACTGACCAACAAAGTCAGTGAAATGAGTTCTACTCCTGACGATCGGGGCCTCCCGAGGCGCCCTCCGAATGTTCTTTCTGTTCCTCTCGTCTGTGCGGCAAAGTGTCCAGCCAGTCGCTTACCACATCAGGCATGTCGAAAAATACAGCACGACCATCGTGTTCAATAAGGAGTCTAGCGGGGAACATCATCGAATACTTCATCCCCAAGTCTCTGAGACGCCGCTTCACTCCCGCAAAACTTTGGCGCTGTCTCTGAACCGCCCTAGTAAAGTCAGGGTAAAAGTTGACATCCGCGTTCTGGAACTTGAGGGGCCCGTGCCGTCTCGAGGCCTGTAGGATCACGTCCCGATCTCTAAAATTGAACAGGCGGGCTATGATGGGTTGTGGCGAGGCGCCCGACTTGGGTGGTCCACCAGGCATTCTGTGGGCCCGCTCAACTGAAAAGAAATGACTGAGTCCCGCGGAGGTCAGATGAGTCTTTATCAGCTCCTCGACTAAGAGATCAGCGGCCGAGTTCTCTGCACCTTCCGGAACCCCAATAATTCGGACGTTCTGCCACCTGGCACGTCCCTCAAAATCTTCCAGCCGCCTCGAAAAAAGATCGTTGACAGACCTCAGGTTCCGGACCTCCGTCTGCAGGTCCGAGACATCAGTCGTGAGGCTCGCAGTTTTGATGTCTAGCGATTTTAGTCTTGCCGAGGTCAACCCTGATCAGGTTGAGATCGATCGCCAGGGTATCAACTTTGTGCGTCATGACCTCGTGTTGCTTGTGCATCTCCGATCTGATGCCAGCTATAGCCCCCATGATGTCCCGGAGCGTCGGCTCCGACTCGTCCGGCGAACCCGCACGTAGAGTGTCTTTTGAATGGGTGGCCACAATCGGCGAGGTCCTTTGTTGGGCATAGCGGTCAATCTTGTTTGTCCGGGGTTGGACCGTCTTCCTACTGACCCGATTCACAGTTCTGTCTGGGTCGCCCTTGCCCGCCATGGTAGAGCCGGGGATTGAACAAAGGGTGGTACACCAAAACCCCTTCAAGTACAGAAGCAGATGCGAAGCGTAGCAGCCGCAGATGTTTGGTCAGCAAAAGGCCACTTCGCAACTTCGCTTACTCCGCCGGTTGGCGCTGGAGTCACTCACTCTGCATATCGATCATGCGCTTCAGCGTCGCTGCCGTCGGCCTTCACCAAGACAATGGGTCGTCCTTGGCACGAATCTTCAGCACGACGTATCTTCGTCTATAAGTGTCGGATTTTAAATCGGACAGCAGATCCCGTCTCAACGACCATTCACCAACAAGAATCCACCACCGTAGAACAGGATTTTGATCAGGATTTATGCGGAGGGTCGGAGGGTCTCCGGAGCTCCGAGCTTACGCGGCCATCTTGCTTGCCCGCGAAGCTCCTCCCCCCAAGTACAATCCGCATTGATCACATCCCAAAAAAAAATGTTTAGAGTGAATATATGTAAATAAAAAGAAAATCTCATCACAAGTCAAGACTATGTTGATTATTATGTCCTGATAGGCACATTTTTACTAATTGTGGTGGCCTAGAGATGTGAACATGAATGTGTGTGCGTCACACATCTACAAGTGTAACCTCATCATTGCAACATTCTCTCCTGTGCAGGGCAAATAACTCCCAAAATGTATGTCCATATTTTGTACAAGACATTCACAATGAAGTGAAACAAGATAGAGAAAGTATGATTCAAAATAACATTTTATGAGAAAAAAGTGTGGGAGTAAAAATACAACAACAGTCTGTTTGGTAGGGGTAAAGGAAAACAAATGATGTTCGTAGTACTGAAGGAGAAGGGTACTTAGAGTGGCATGGAGTAACATAAATATAACACATCAAGGAGCATCAGGGGAACCAGTCTATATACAAGGGGCAAAGTAAATAATTGTCCCAAAAAAATTCTGTCCAACAGGTCAAGTGTCCTTCTGGTCATCCTCAATTTGCACAATATCCAAATCCTCTGAGTCTGAAGCAGGCTCCTGGATGGCCAGTGGAGGACCAGGCCCCACACGGGGTTGGGACACACGAGGAGTATGGGGTTAGCAATATGGCACAACGGACAGGGGAGTCATTGAACGTGGTGTGGGAAGGAAGTTGAGATAGGACAGACAATATGGCTGCACCCAAGGAAGTCGCACTGGCAGTGAGGGTGGCCGTAGCTTGGGCATTTTCCTATATCATCATGCGCAGCTCTATACACATCTACAACATGATGCAAGAGGCCATGTCTGGCTGACCTTCATATGCCCATATCACTACCTGTGGTACAGCCACAGTAGTTACAACACAGGGAGGGGGTTGGGTGGAACATGAGGGGTGTAGCGCTTCAGGTTCAAAGCCGATGTGGGGGTCTTCCTGGCAGCCACTATGAAGAGGACTAGTTGTAGGGTATGCAGCTGAAGGCCCCAATGGAATTGGTCCCTCTAGAGTTAGGGGGGGCTGAGGGCAGGCCCAGGTTGTGCAGTGGCCTGCTCCGGGGCCACCTCACCAAAAGAAAGTTTTGTATGGTCTGGGGGTAGAGTAGATCACCTTCCCCTCCCGGCCAGAGGTGTCCAGTACTTCAATGTCCTCATTCTCCACCCAGTCCATAGCACAAGCTGTGTCTTCCGGTTCATTCCGGGTGGGTTCAATTCCCCTGCCTCCTGATGAAGAAGGTCCCGCCTCATCCTCTTCTTCTTCACTTCTGGATATAGGTCATGGCTGCCGGTGCACCAAATATGTCCTGCTCCGAACCCTGTTCCACTGTTGGTCCTCTTGGTCTGCTGAGCCCACTTGAATGTAAGACAAATCATGATGTAGTGGTTGTGCACGTCAGAACAAGGTACATACCTAGATGAGCCAAGGGCAGACTTTGTTCTCTTCTCATCACACTATATAATTGTCAGTGATTAGAAGCTTAAATTACGTGTATGTTTAGTGTTGTCTCCTGATTTGAGTCGGACATGGACATCTCATTTGAATTTTGGCGACTTACACATCTGTACGTACAACCCTCAGCTTTGGCAGTCTTTTGATCTATGTGTCCTGTCACTGCTACATCGGCAGCTTCCAAACCCAGTCTAAAAAAGGAGATCAGAGAGAGTTCAGATGGTATTGGAATGGGCCTGTGATATGGAGTCTCTGTTCTTTAACTTCAAGACAAATGTCATCTGCTGGGTAGCAGTGTATGAAACAACACAAATGCCGATTGAGGGTCACACATCCATAATGGGTCTGGGCTATTAGGTTTGAGGAGTTGCGAGTCTAACCTTTTGATATTCCCTCCAGTGTCAGATATTGGCTTTGAAGACTGAACAGGTAGTTCTGTACACTGGTGAACAGTAGTGGTTAGTTGTTACAGCTACCTGGACTTGAAAAATGGCATACAAGCCACTGAAGGATAGACTGTGTCTATAGACACACTTGGCAAAATTTGAAACACTGAAGAGTGAGGCAAAGAACTCAAAGTCTGTCTTGACTCGATGGCACATGATGATCTGTCGTAATCAGAACCCAAACTCACTGAATGCAATGCAAGTCACAGCATCCAATACCAATTGGCCTATCATACACACTGGATAGTTTCTGTACCATTCCTCATCCAATGCACACATCAGTTATGATGACCTTGATTCACTGTTAGTGGTGCTGGCAGTACACATTTCTGTACAAATGCACGTGTGTGGCTCAATTCCCCAGTTGTCATAATGAAACTGCCACTCCCAGAATGCGCTCTGCCCTGTACAGTCAATGTGCTACAGTGAGTCTTTTGCTTGATGATGACTACTGCATAGACATCGAATAGGTAAATGGAGGCATGGGACACATGATAGTACAGCTCTGTCTTCACTCACATCATACTTTCAGACACATATTGCATATAATGCACTTACCAGGTCTCTGCTGCTCATGCTCTTCTAGCTGAGCATGGAGGGTCAGCCAAGCAGCACACAGGACACACCTGTACTTTGGTGAAAGAGGGGTATGTTGCACATGGTGCTGGGAAGACTGGCCCAATAGCTCCTCAGCCTTGTGCCGGGCCCAGCATTTCTGGTCCTCCCAGCGCTTGCGGCATGCCCTGGCCTTCCAGGTGTACAAGCCCACTGCATTGCAGTGCACACCAATGGTGGCCCATAGTCTGGTCCACGCTACATTGCTCAGCTGGTCCTCTGGCCTCCCATACAACTGAGAATATTTGGTAAGCACCCCCTCAGCGGAAATGTCTACTTATTTCCAGTGAAAGGGGGTGCTTTCTCCTCATAACCCCTCAGCCCTTTTGGGGGCAATTCAGTTGAACTGAGCAGCAGGATGGCAGAGGATCTGATCAGTGAGAGAGGATGACTCAGAAAAAACACAACATAGTTGTCAACCACGTCCTGTGCTGTATTTCCTGCCTACCTCTTCATTCTATGTCATTTCCTGCATAAAAGAATGGATTCCATCGATTTTCGGAGCTTCTGGCCCGAATACGTACTCTCCGGTTGCAGAGCGTAGGTTCCAAAAGCAGTGTGTCACGTTCACATTCGATGCGTACGCTCCACAGCTGGAGAGCGAGCATTTGACCCGGAAGTTCTGAAAAAAATCCATTCTTTCATACAGGAAATGAGGAGTTGAGCGGAGAGTGCATAACCAGCTTCGCCTGAGGAGGGAAGATAGGGCAATATGTTACATTTCCCTCTTATATTTAAACAGAACATGATCTATACTTTGGTGTATGCAGTGTCTGTTGAGAACATGTTTGTTGCTTGATGATTCTTTTTGTACAATAGTTGTTAATGTAAGGTGGCATTCATACATTTAATTTCCACATATCCCTCATTTTTTGTGCTTCAAACTTACCCAGTAACCACATGTTGCCAAATTCTCTCCACAGCTGGGCAAGAGGTGACATGCGGAATACCAAGCTGTCGTGGGTACTGCCTGAAAACACTGCATACACATCAATGAATCTCCCATTGGCATCACAGACAGCCTTCACATTGAAGGAATGCTATCGGTGTCTTTTGCAGAATATGTGTGCAATGAGGCGGGGTGGCTGAAGGGCCACATGGGTACAATCAAGTGCACCCAGCACATGTGGAAAGCGGGAAATAAGATCGAATTCCCTAGCTGCAATTTGTCTCCTGTACAGTGGACGGGGCATTCATATGTGGAAGTGGGCTCTTGAATTGTTGCAGCTCAGTACGTGATGCAAGCACCGCGATTGGCTTGCCTAAGAGATGCCCACAAGGTCACTGGAGAGCCTTTGGAATTACCCTGTCGCAAAGAAAAGGAGAGCAGAAAGTATCTTGAGATATGCTATAATATCATAGAAGCAGCAGGTCACC
Source organism: Lissotriton vulgaris (assembly GCF_964263255.1). Classification (NCBI taxonomy): domain Eukaryota; kingdom Metazoa; phylum Chordata; class Amphibia; order Caudata; family Salamandridae; genus Lissotriton; species Lissotriton vulgaris. The sequence goes on from NC_141691.1 coordinate 496,739,211, forward strand.
GAGCCAAGTTCCTGCTCCCACTCACATACTCTCTCCAAGATGACTTCTGGAAGGAAACAGTATTTGGCCTTGACATCTTGGCCGGACATACCAAATAGGTTTATCCTTTGTCTGAATATCCTCTCTACTCTCCTCCTCCTCCTCCTCCTCCTCCTATGTGCTACAGGGCTAGGATTGGCTGTTGGGCTGCAGTGTTTCATCTGGAGCACAGTGGGGGATGGTAGGGACTTGGACAGGTGTTCAGCATTGAAGAAAATGATCATCCTGCCCGAATGCGGGTATTCTGTCCCGGAAGAGTAGATTCCGGACCGGGTGTGGAAATTCCACTCCGGGTACAGAAATTCCAGCCCGAGAGCAAAAATTCCAGCCCGAGTGCGGACGTAAAGATAGAAGTCTTAAGTGATTTCTGTGCATACGAAAAATCGTAAGTGCCTTCTACGAATACCAAATGTTGTACATTTAGACTTTTGTCTCAGATTACTTTTGTGAATTGGGCCCAATGTGTGAAATATTTGTGCAATGCATCAAACAGGAAAACAGGAAAAACAGCACACATAATGCTAAAAAATAGAGCATCATTTAATAAATACAAAAAAGACCAAAATAACAAAATCCCTATCAGTAGAACCAGAATTATGAATTTTTAAAGAATAAAGTGAAAAATAGCACCTGAAAGCATAAAGCACCAACCATGGCTATCGGGTCACACTGGACTGAGTCAAAGTCAAAAGGTTAGGCCGACTACGATAGAGCAAAGGTTGGATACAGTCCCGGATTAGTCCAGCTGAGGGTTTACCTTTTTTTGTGGTTTATTTTGTTTTTGTACTTGTATAGCGCACAGCTACCCACAGTGGGTTTCCCGGCGCTTGTGCGAATACCGCAAGGGAACCCTTTCTGGCTTCCCCTGTGAAGTGTCCACTCCTGGGCACCCCCATGGTGCAGACCAGGCATCCCTCGCATTGTGGGGGCCGTTGTGGAGACTAAGCAAGCTATTGCCCAGAGTTGCAGCGTGGGACCCATGATCAGAATAGGCACTGAGGCGAGAATATCCGGTCAGGGGAATTAATGAGCCAGAGACCTGCCGGGGCAGGAATCGAACCCTGGTCCCTGGCCAGAGCTCTGCAACAAGGTCTGCCTGCTCTAACCATTGAGCCACACTTCTCCAGGGTTTGTGTCAAGAGTCCCATTCGGAATGGAGAAGGTTGCAGGAGGCAAGGAGAGCATTGTGGGCAGTTGTTGGTTTGGCACAAAGAGCAGGCCATGTGTCGCAGACAGGGAAGATGGAGGTTTGAGTTGGCAGTCCCCCACAGTTGATCAATGCTTGCTGTGTGAAGAGACAGGCTCGTGGCAACTCATCCTGATTTTCAGTGCGAGTTATATGGTTCTGATGTGAACGGGCCCATTCATGGTCGTGTAGAATCCAAAAGCTTGATTTAAAGAGCATGTGAGCCAAACCAAGGATGAGGACCTGAGAGGCTGCCCTTGAAGGGTTTGGAACTCACTGCAGCTATGTCTAGGAACTGATTTAGGGAGCATCTTATGCCCCTGTGGCTCGGATTCAGCCCTTTGAGTCATTCTGGGAAGATGATGTTGCAGGTCCGGTTCTTTTCCATGCAAAAGGGCAGCAGGGCAGCACCGCAGAGCAACAGTCCCTTTAGAGCAGCAGTTCAGCAGAGTGGCAGTCCTAGTAGCAGCACAGCAGTCCTTCTTCCTGGCATCTACAGGTTCAGAAGTGTACTGAAGAGTTTGCGTCTGAGCTCCTTCTTTTACACACAGTTGTGCCTTTGAAGTGGGGAGAAGCTTCAAGAGGCATACCTTTAAAGTGCACAGAAGCCCTGACTCCCTGCCCTGGTTGCATACTAACTATAGGGGGTATGCAGCGTTTTGTGAGAATACAGGACACAACCTATTCAAGTGAAAGTGGTGCTGTACCCAGCTCCTCCCTTTATCCTGTCAGTGTAGCTGTCTAAGAGGAATACACAAAGCCCCACTGTCATCTACACCCAGTCATGTTACACAGAGACAGGCTGCAGGCACCAAATGGGTAAGAGATAGGTCTTAAAGTTATGGAAAACATATTTAATAGTTTTTCATTGCCAGGACATGTAAAACCTAAAATTACACGTCTTACTTTTTAAATATATTAGGCCATGCCCTCAGAACTGTCCAATTCCTATCCTACCAGTGACTTTTATGTACTAAAATGGAAGGTTTGGGCCTGGCTAGAGGTTTACTTTGCCAGGTTGAAATGTCGATTTAAAACTGCAAACACAGTGTCTGCAATAGCAGGCCTGAGACATGTTTAAAGAGGTAAGAAGTAGCATTTCATTTGCAGGCCCCGGCTCATGCAGTGACACTTTACTGGGAACTTACAAGTAAATTAAATATGCCAGTTGGGGACAAGCCAATTCTACCACATTTTAAGGTGCGAGGACAAGCACTTTCGCACTGGTTAGCAGTGGTACAGTGCACAGAGTCATAAAGACAGCAAAGCAAATTCAGTAAAACATGGAGTGAAAGCAAAATTTTGGGGTAACCCTGCAGAAAGGGCCAGGTACAACAGCTTTTCAAATAATCTTTCTGATTTTCATTTTGGTAACCCCCAGTTTGTATCCTGTTACCTTGATGAATATGCTCCAATTATTAACAATAGTTCAGCATGTGTTAATAACACTGAGAGTTATAGTTTAGATCATAGATCTTTTAATCATTGTATTTGTCGGAAAAATACTGCAATAATAGCAATGGTGTACCACACATTTTTTAAATTGATTCTGCAATATCCTGTGAGGTCTGTTCCGTGACCTAACTATAACATATTACATCACTCATGACAATTTCACTGACATCAGTGATGACAACTCTGTTAACATGTCAAATGACATCACTAATTAGGGTGAAAGCTCTGTGTAGTAAGGGCTTGACTGTCAAAAGGGGCTTGATTATCTGGAGGGAGTGAGTGTCCATAAAGAAACATGCACAGGAGAAAGGTTGTGTGCATTAGGGGATTGGCCACTTAAAGGAGCTTAAATGTTTGGAATGAGTGGTCTCTCTGTGAAGAGCTGTGAGCTGGGCGAAGGCTGTGAATAGTAGGGGCTTAGTTATCTACTGGGGCTTGAATGTTTGGAGGGATTGGGTCTCCTTGCAGAGTTGAGCACAGGAAAAAGGCTATGTGTAGTATGTGCTTGGCCACTAATGGTGCTACAATATCTGGTGGGAGTGGATTCTTCATGTAGAGTTGTGCACAGTGCAAAGACTTTGCATAGTAGGAGCTTGGCAACATAGTTAAGCTTGGATGTCTGGAAGGAGTGGTCTCTCCATGAAGAGCTGTGTATAGGGCAAAGGCTTTTTATAGTAGGGGTTTCTCCACACAATGGGACTACGGTGTTAGGTGAGAGTCTCAACTCTGTGATGACCTGTGCACAGGGATAAGGATGTTCATAGTAGGGGTTTGGCCATCCAATGGGTCTTGGGTGTCTGGAATGAGCGGGCTCTACTTGAAGACGTGTTCCCAGAGTGAAGGTTGTGCATAGTTGTAGCTTTGCATTACTATTAAAGAGTTAGTGGAATAGTAGCAGAGTGGCTGATGTCATCAGTGATATCATGAATCAAATAATTTGGGATGTCTTTGGTGGGGTCATCAATTATATAATTGAACACGTCATGAGTGATGTAATGAGGGAGGTCATACGCAGTGCATGGCGGAGGCTCAAGTTATAGTTAGCTCACTGAACTATAAAAGGCTATTTCGTGTTTAAGATATAACACCATGACTTACATTGTCACCTAACTATAACGTGCCTTTAACCTTTAGTTTGTTCGATGTAAGTTAATATCTTTTGTCTATCTCTAACGATAATCTCACTTTAACCTTTGTTTTTTTCAGTGAATGTCCCTTTTATTAATGTAATGTAAGATCCTGTTACCAGTAATATGTCCGGATTTGGAACCAAATACTGCATTGTAGCACTTGACACTCTCAGTGCAGTGAAGCAGAGAATTGCAAGACCTACATAGGGTGTATGGTGTGGGCTAGCAATCCTAATTCACTGGCAGGCAGCAATAACACTCAATAAACTATTGCCTACTCAGTGCTTTTGCTTGTAAAATATAAATGTGCATTTAATAAACACACAATACTAAATACCAGGCATAAAAAAGACGGAAACACAGATTAATAAATATCATGCATTAAAAAGGCGGAACTACCTTTGGTGACGCCCTCAAAACACACTTGACCCCTAGTGGATAATGACCCCCATAATGACAACCCACCCACCCCCAAGTATATCAGATGTAAGGTGGTTTCCTTCTAATTAAGCTAGGTCTACTCGCTTTGTCCAGGGTTCAGACCTAATGGCTTTGTATGGGAGTCACCACATCAACAAAGATAGAGCAGCGCTAATGACTTTGTCAAAGGTTCACCACATTATTAAATAAACCCAATCATAATTTATCATGAAACGCTATGGGATAGAAAACATAATCTATTGCATTGACTTTTAACCAACACTCTGCAATGTTTATTAAAAATAATTGTCACTAAAATATTTTAAATAAAGCACTCGATCAAAACAACCATAAATATGTATTTGAGTCTTTTGTATTACTTTTCAGGCCACATAATGCTGCCATAAGACCAAAAACATGGAGTCTCTCCACTCCAGTTGACAAGCATACAGATCCAGCTACACGTTTATAAAGAAATACTGTGAGTTTTCATTATAAATTCCTGGGGTGGTGGAGATTGCTGCCTGCAACCCCCACATAACCATTCAAATAGATTGATGGTGGTGCTCATACTCTTCCTTGGGGCACCATGAGGAAAACAAAATGCATTAAAAAGCCTTTACAGGGCATGATGGGGTGCCCATCTCTAGAGCGTTGACCTCTTTCTCTGGAGCCTCATTTTATTCTATTTTCAGAGTGCTCCTGACCAACCTGGGGTACCCACAACTCAGGGTCTAGTTGGGAGCTGCGGAGGATGCCCAATGCACCACCCGCCCCCACCTGCTCCCCAAAGGGCAATCACCATTGAGTGCAAAGGTGGGAGCCGGTCACAATTGTGTTCACTCTGGTGGAAGCAGCCTTTTTTTCTGCTCCTGCTTGTGTAGCAATGTTGGATTTCCTGTGTGCACCAGCTAAGATTCGTTAGAGTTTCCGGGTTGCAGTCTAAGCCTGGGCCGAGTTCATGGATTTCTGCTGTGTGGAACTCTGCAAAGTGACAAAAAACGTCTGCCAAGCTACACTGAGTTCCACGAGCTGCTGAGTATGTTGCATTGCATTATTCGTTCTTATTTTTCACGCAGGTGTTTGTCCCATGCTGTAAAATCAGCACAAACAGCATCACGTGCAGTGCAAGAAGGAGAAGCTTCTTTATGCCACTCGAATAGAAGTTCTACTCAAGCTGCAGCTTCCTCTACGCGAACAGAAGGTTTCTCAGCGCGAGCTGTAGTGACCATCCGCGACCGACTGTGTTGAGAAATCTCACTGGGAAGCAGTCTAGCATTGGATTTTAATCACTCGAACACACCAACTTACCATAGGCGAGTACGAAGGCAAAACTCTGCTCAGCGTGAGCTCTGCAGAGGGCAGTGCAAAAAACCCACAAACTCCACACATGGAGGGAGAATACACGGCCCAGGATTCACGCAGACCCTAGGATGCTAAACATGTGTTGGGTGGAGGACTATACACATGCCCCATCCCCAATACATTTTTTATTAAAACTACAACACTTGTGAAAGGCCCCGGAGGATCAGGTCCCTGGGTCAAAGGGTCAAAAGTTATCTTGGGGAGAGGAGTTGATGCACACCTCTTCCCCACATCCATATAAAATAAACAAAATGCGCAGACTTTACAGGCCCTGGCCTACTTTGGTGGGAATCTAATAAAACCATCCATAATCTTTCCAGGAGGGAGCTATGTTGGATGACCTTTCTTTGGAAGGTTTCATCAAGATTCATCAAATAGTGGAAAGTTATTAGCGAAACAAAAAACACTCTTATGGTACATAGTAGCAACCAGCACATATATACATAGATGGGTATGGTGAGTAAGGAGATGTAGAAATGGATGCTGAACGTATGCAGATTTCTCATCTTTAAATATTTTGAGATCACGTTTTCACCCAGTGGTTCATAGCTGCATTAACATCTCAATGCTCATTTAATTCAGCCCGTCCTCTGGAAAGGCTTTAAGTTCAACAGCTGCTGTTCCAAAAAAATGTAATTCTGGAGTGTCTAACTTTCGTTTTTAGTCCTGATACAATATGTTAATACTGTAGTTTGTTTTAGAACACCATGGGGAAGCTGAAGTAGAACATTGGAGAATCAACTGGTAGGCTTCTGCTATTGTTGGAAGTACAAGTTTTACTCAACATAGCAACCTTTTTTTCTTACATCTATGAGAAGTCTATTTTTTGACTATCATCACCCCGCATATGTTTTCCTTTTTTGTGAAACTTGAAAACAGGCTTTCACTACAATGCATTTCAATGAGGACCATGACCCCATGACTGCCACAACATGTTGTCCTATTTGGTGACCAGCCAATAAAGGGGGAAGTCCCTTTAGGATTCCCCATCTTCTAAATGCCCCTTGGTGTTATGGTGTGCTCACCCTGCCTCCTTCATGAAATTGTATATTCATTTTCAGGACACATGGAAAATGGTGTGTATTCTATAAAGGCTGCCACAACATATTGTTTATGTAATGACCAGATACTCAGGAGTGATGAATCCCCTTTAAATCAGAACATATCAATGGTCCAGATAGCAGAAACATTTTCTGGCATATAACTCTCTCATGCTCACCTGAGCACATTAATAAATGCTAAGTTCTTGAAAACTACGGAACGGATTTACTCCACATAAAGAAAATCTTGTTTTTTGAGTAAAGTTTCTTTCTGCCAAATTCGGTGTAATACCATTCAGGTGTTTGTTTTCTGTATTGGAGAGCAAACTTTCCTATGGGCATTAAAATTGTAAATCAATGTTTTGGGGCCCCTATTTCTTCAGCCCGTGCTTGATGGATCAGCGCAGAACTTTCCCTAATGGAGCCGAAGTGGATGAACTTTTTTTTAATCTTCATGCAGATTTGTCGAATGGTGCCAAAGTTTTAAAGAAAAAAGAATGTTTTGGACCTCGCTATAACTACCATACTCTCACTCACACACTTTACGCATCTGCAAAAGCAGAGTAGTAGGCCGTTCTTTCTCCTACTTCTCATACAAAACATGGAATGACATCCCTCAACACATCAGAGCCTCCTTCTCACTTCTTGAATTCTGCATGAAGCTGAAGACCTGGCTCTTTGATCTACCCCAGGGAACCACACACCTGCACATCTGCCAACAGACAGACAGATAGATAGATGGATAGACAGACAGACAGACAGACAGACAGACAGACAGACAGACAGACAGACAGACATAGATAGATAGATAGATAGATAGATAGATAGATAGATAGATAGATAGATAGATAGATAGATAGATAGATAGATAGATAGATAGATAGAGAATGAGAGAGAGAGAGAGAGAGAGATAGATAGATAGATAGATAGATAGATAGATAGATAGATAGATAGATAGATAGATAGATAGATAGATAGATAGATAGATAGATAGATAGATAGAGAGATAGATAGATAGAGAGATAGAGAGATAGATAGATAGATATATTTCAAATAAATGTTTGTGTGTGTGTGCGTGTGTGTGTTTCTTGGTATTGTGGTTAGGCATATCAGTAACAATATGTAAGTTTTCTATTACTGTATCCAAACATATCACACAACATGCACCGATTCCACCAAAGAACAAATACACCTAAAAGAAGCAAGACCTCTTTTAGTAAATTTAAGGATAAAAATGCATGCATTTAGAAGTATGACAGATATGAATCTTGTTCAAAAAGTAATCTTGTTCACAGATATCATAGCGAGGGCAGCTGGATAGAATAATACTGCTTCATTGCCTTATCTATAAACAGCCGGGGTAAATGGTTTCTTCCCTACAGGAGTGGGTGTAGCAATGGAGGGTGAAGGCTGTGAGAATGATGGTCATTAGAAGTAAACAGAAAAGAAGAATGTGGACATTAGTAGTAAGATATACAAATAGAACACAAAATGCATCAATGGGTGAAGGAAACACGAATTTACGTAACTTAAACTGGCTAGAATACATTGGGAAGTGGCCTGTATAGCTTTCACAGTTGAGAGGATAATCTCCAAAATAGACTTCAAAAGAGTGTGAGGTACAGCACTAATCTTATCTGTTCAGGGTGCTTCGATAATTATTCTGAATTAGCAGCTGGAAAATATCACATTCTGGGAGATCCATGGGGGTGATGGGCGTTACGTACTTTACGACCATCAAATATTTTCCATGTAGACAGTGTTTTGCCATAATGATGATAACCGAGCACATTTTCAGGAGTTCATTCAAGGATTCTCGGTTCTAACCCATTACAATCTGAGGTGATTTCAATTGCTTTAGCAATAGAAAACTAGAGATTACTTATTCAAATTATTAAAGGAAGATGTGTCAAGTAAGGCATGCTATTCAGACTATCATGGCCTCATTTGGTCTTGCTGATCTCTGGAAATACCTGCATCAACTAGCTCAAAACTGTTCAGTTTTTCATACATACTCCAAAATATACAATGTTTGAAGATATGCAATGATGAAACTTACACATTACCCAGTGGCAATAAGCTGTTTGGTTCAGGAGATAAACCACATGTTATGTCCTTGAACCTCCAGAAAGCACATTACAAATAATTACAGAGCTATATGTCACTACTTTTATGAGTATTAATCCATGGTGATAATGAATGCAACTATTTTGGCCACACTAAAATACATATTTTGGACATACATTTATCTTATTTGAGGGAGGGGAAGATCCATTTAGTTGGTTCTCACACAATTATAAAGAAAGAATGTTATATGGGCTAGAGTATCTCCCACAGGGGGATGGCTTGTGTGATTTTCCTGCCCATCCCATGCTCTTATTAAGCGTGTGCCATGTCTGAACCACGTGTTTAGTCGAGCCTGTTAATGTTGCTCTTGCAGGATTGGAATAGAGTGCTTTTGTGTAGTTCCTGTCTGGCAGCAACCACCAATCCATTCTGTTACCGGGGTCATCATAGGGTCTATACATGCATTGGTTAATGGCTGCAAATTGTGCCACCCAGTAGTATCTTCTGATGTCTTGGAGTCCTATTGTACAATCGTACCATTCCCTTATCAGTTTTTGGGTCGCTAAATGTGGCTGTTTCCCCTCCCACAGTAGCTCCCTCTGTACACTCTTGATGCTTTTGAAATAGTCTGTGTGAACTGGACCCGGTGAATTTTGTAAAATGTATAAGAATCCAGACAGAGCCATAATTTTTACCAGTGTGGCCTGTCCCATTAGTGACAGTGGGAGATATTTCCAGTGTTTAACGTCACTCTTAAGTCTCAGGAGTGGGGGCAAGAGGTTTCACTCGTAGTATTGTACAGGGTCTTTGGTGACATAAATGCCCAGATATCTAAAACCCTCCCTTGCCTCCTTTATTACATATCCCTTAGGCAGAAGGGGAGAGTCACACCTCAAAACATAAATGACTGATTTGGACCATTTTATGGTGTAATCGGAGTATTTCCCTAAGTGCTCTGTTTATTGAGGCTTTCGGTGATGCCAGATATAACAGTATGTCATCGGCATACAGGGAGATACGATCCTCTCAGTCTTCTGCCCACCTAAGTCCCCTCATGATTGGATCTTTCCTTATCCACAGTGCCAAAGGCTCCAGCAGCAACACAAAGATCAGTGAGGAAAGAGGGCAGCCCTGTCTGGTCCCTCTCTCCATGGCAAACACTCCTGATTTCCTATTGTTAACCACTACTTGCACCAATAGTTCTCTATACAGAAGCTTCACTCAGCTGATATAGTTGGGGCCGAAACCCATTTTTCTGAGAACTGTGAACATATATGGACACTCAATCGTATCAAATGCCATGGATGTGTCTAAGGACACCACTACGGCATCCTCCCTCAGTGTCCCTATTCTACCCATTACACCGTGCAGACGTCGAAGGTTGAGGGAGGTATTCCTTGATGGCATGAAGCCCAACTAATCAGGGTGCACAAGTTTCATGATAACCTCAAGTAGACGGGTGGCCAATAGTTTGGCCAAGATCTTTACCTCAGCGTTGAGCAAAGATACTGTTCTATATGAAGAGCATTTGTTTTTAGGTTTATCACTTTTGTGGATCGCCACTATAGTGGCTAGTCTCTGGTCTGGCGGAAGCTTCCCTTGTTCCTGACTTTCCAAAAACATCTTGAGGAGGTGTGGCGCTATTGTGCTGGGGGCTAATTTATATAGTTCAAAGGGCAAACCATTGACACCCATCGCCTTCCTGGACTGCAGTTCGCCAAATGCAGCTTGGGACTTATATATTCTCTGAAAGTGGTCCGCAAATCCATTTGATATTTCCTGTGGGTCCGTCAACTCTGACTCATCCTTTAATACAGCCACCAATCTATTGGCCTGTTCTCTTCTGTCAAACCACACCAAGAGTTTCCCTGCTATATCCCCGGCTTTGTTGATCCTACAAAGCATGGCCCTGTGTTGTGTCCGTGCAGCATCTGTGGCGAGATCCCTGTATTCTTTCATTTTAATCTCCAGCATGTGCTTGATCTCTGTTATTTCTTCTCCCCTTACCCTCCCCTCCAGATGTAAAATGTCTGCCTCCAAACTAGCGTTATTGGCAGTTTTCTCTTTATGGATCCCAGTGATCTGAGAGACCGCATGGCCCCTGATCACTGATTTGAAGACTTCCCAGAGCGACTGTGCTGACTCAACCAATCCCTCATTCTCCTGGAAATATAACCCTATTTCTTTTGACACTGTCTTTCTAATTGATAGTTTTTTCAGGAACTAAGGATTTATTGGCACTACTCTGCTTGATTGCGGCTCTCCCACCTCCACCCAGACCCACAATGGGAAATGGTCCAGGATACCCCTTGCCAAGTGACGCACCTCTTTCATTTGTCCCACCTGGTCTGCCGGTACTATTATGTAGTCTAATCTGGAGAGACTTTTATGGGCCCCAGAATGGAATGTGAGCTGGGTTTCAGTGGGGTAAATCAACACCAATTGGGATAGATTCATGTTAGATACTTTGACTTTTATAACGAGTCTCAGTTTTTCGGTCCGCTATAGCAGTCCAAATTTTGGAGCATGATGATTGCTCACACTGTTACCGAACAGAGTACAGTCCTTATCTCTTTATGATATTATTGAATTATTAACATTCATTCATTGGTTTCAATTGCATATTTTAAATTTATCGGGAGTTAAAATCCCTATAAATTTCTTTTTTTAAATGGAACTATACAGATAGCTTATGCAAACAGCAGCTACCATGTACATTAATGATGATCAGACCCCATTATACAGGTCTATACTAATGGTGATACATACATTTTTTTCAGCCATTTATTAGAATTAAGAACATCCATCAACTAAGGATTTGCAGGTTTTAATCACTAGGAACTAATCACATTGAAACAGGATCTGTTAGTGATTGGCTACTTATTTTCTATCTAATTGTTTCTTGACTATATAATGTTACAGGCCTTCACTATCTAATAGGCCTCTTTCATTAAAGTTCATTTTTGAGCACTCAGATATAGCACCGTAGATAAATATAAAATTGTAATGTGTGATACATAGGAAGACCGCCAGATTATGTACATAGATTGTTGCTACTGATACACATTGTATTTTTTAGGATATTTGGAAAAAGAGATACGAACTGTTTAAATAGATGTTTTTCTGGAGAAAACATGTCAAGATACGGATAACAATTTGTGAAGTCCGAGTCTTTTTTCGTCTTTATTTTTAGATAATTGTGTGGCTTTACTGAAGAAGGCGTTGTATACGCCGAAACGCGCTTCGAGTTAATAAACATATTGCTACTTTTCAACCCTTTATTTATACATATTGATTAAATGTGATGTGTTACATATTGTGTTTAATTTTTGTAATATTTTGTATAAATATCATTTGTTTAGATAATATGAGAAGAAATTATCAAAACGGTAACAACTTTGAATTTTTTTCCGTCTTCCTTGGTCTTCTTAATGTCATAGATACTGTGTATATTGTTTGCTTTATTGACATTGTCTAGGAGTTTTTGTCACTACCATTTAAGTCCCTGTCCTAGGAATTGAACTATCCATAGGGGGTCCTTGTTCTTTCTCATTTGTGAAGGATGCACCACACATTGGGTGGCTCCATAGCACCCACAAAGCCATGGAGTTGGGTTCATGAGGGTGGTACTTCCTTTGATGGTTTCGATCCAGCTGTCCCAAAATAATTGAATTAAAGTCACCTCCCAGTAGTAGTTGCCCTTCGGGAAGAGCGAACATGAGGTCTCCAATATCTTTAAATGCCGATACGATGGAGGCCTGGCGGTACATACATTGATACTAATATGAGTGTTTTGCCTTCCCATCTCCCCAGAGATTGTGGTGTTTCTGCCCTGTTTGTGTGTCCATGAGTGTTTAATTATCATTGGGAAGTTTTTCCAGAGCATTATGCCCACCCCTCTAGATCCGGTGGTGAATGCAGAGTGCACCTCAAGTTTATATCCCCACCTGGCCAAGGCCCGCATGTGTTTCCCATCAAATGCATCTCCTGCAGGAGAGTACATCTGGTGAGTGTCTCTTTATGCATTGGAGCACTATGCCCCACTTGAACGTATTTCCCAGACCTGTCACATTCCAGGACAGAAGTCTAATACTCCCGCTTGTTGACGGACTCATTTCTTTTAACGCCTGCTTGACTCCGTGTGCTAGGCAATCTCGTGTGCTCAAGACTCCCCTTCTCATTTATGATCGATACCTCGAGATTGGCTGTCGAATTCATTTCTATGCAGGTTGTGGGGAAATTGCATGACACACCCTTCCGTTGTAAATCAGTGTCATCTAATCATTCTAAAGAAAATAACTGTAACTTCAAACACCCCTCCCTGCTTCCCTGCAATCTGTGCTGAAAACTGCTCCTATCCCCAACTATGCAGAGTGCCTGTCGCCCCATGTTAAAACTCTAATAAAGAAAGTGGTGGGGGGTGCATTCTCTATATCTTACCACCATTACATTTACAAAATAGGAAAAAAATGAGATCCCACCATGCAGTTGCAACAGCTATGATTCTGGAAGTCACTTATCTATGATGCAGGAGATATTCTACACATTGTTTCCTTCTTTGTGATGATCCGAGATTTTAGCCTCCATCTGATCAGCAATGCAGTTAATAAATCAGTTTCTAATTCCTACTCTTTCTTTCCATTATTTTAGTGGCTCTGAGTGCCCATCTGGCATTCTTTGCCTCCTTGGAGAATGGTCCCTTCGCTGCCTGGCACCATTTCTGTTGACCAGCCTTCATCCATCCAGCCACTCCTGTGCCGATTCTGGGGTATCCAAAAACCATGTTTTATCCTCTGCTTCAACTCGTAGTCTTGCAGGGAACAGCATTGAGTATCTGAGTCCTCTTTCTCTGAGCTGGTTTTTAGTTGCCTGAAAAGAGCGTCTCTGTTTCTACACATTAACGGTGAAATTGGGGAAGAAAGTCATGACACTATTGTCAATTTTGTGGCGTTGGGGGAGCCCCGGGTTTTGGTCTTCCACAGGGGACACGATGCACCCATTCCACCAAAAAGAAATTAGATACGTTTTTAGATTGTAGGTGTTTGGTAATTAGGTCTCCCACGAAGAGGTCAGTTGTGGGCCCCTCCGCTCGTTCTGGCACACCGAGGATTTGACATTATTCTGGCGTGACCTCCCTTCGTAATCGTCCAGCTTATTTTCCATTGTTTTACATTTTCCTTGCAGGTCTATGTTGCTGCATTGTCTTGGAATCCTGGCAGAAATCTGTTGTGACTGTTTCCATCATCTTGACCTTTTTGCTTATCTTCCGTAGGTCAGCCCTTATTAGTGTTACTTCCGTTGTTATTGAGTCCATCCTGTTCTCAAGCGACGTGCGCATTCCGGTGATGGCATCCATTATATCTTTCAGGGAGGGGTCATCTGCCCCTTGCCTCTGTGTTGTCTTTATCTCAGCCTTTTCTGCTCCTTCAGCGTCTGCAGTCTTTGACAAGGCATATTTCTACAGTTTTGTTTGGTGGGTACTCTCCGCCCCTCTGCTCCAGGACATTGCTCAATTTTACCTCCAGAGGGGGAGGAGGGGCAAGAAAATCTCGCTTTGCTGTAGTTTCTCATCCCCTGGGGGTACTACTCGCCTCCTGCCAGTGGAGCAGTGATCCCACATGTCTCACAGAGCCTGTTGGGATTCTCCCCAGGGCATCAACTCGAATCTGCCAGTTTGAATAGGGTCTCCACTCCCTACTATTCAACTCCTGCTTATTGATTGGTACGTGAACGTTGCGCACAGTGGCTTCGTATCGTGTGCAGGCAATGTAGCGAAGTGCCAGCAGTGTTTCTGCTTTGAGCGTGGGGGCACTGCTTTTAGAATGTTAACCAGCGTTAAGGCCTTTGTCTCTGATTCGGGCTGGTACAATTGTTTCCTTCTGCCACGCCTTGGCCTCCCAATTTAGTGATTTTAGTATTGAAGGACTCAAATATTGGCCCTTCTTTAATTTAGATTGTGTCCGACCAGCAGTGAGAGGCCGTTAAATTGATCATGCCCAGTACAGAAATGGTATTCTGTACTGGGCTTGATTTCTAAAGTTATTGCGTCCTGCCCGGATCCCTGTGGGCCCTATGATATGAGCCACACCCTGCCCATATTCTGTGCACTTGCAGTGGTATAACATGAGCCAGTTCTTTAGAGGTTGCATTGGTTGTGTAAGTCTCTAGGGCCGGAGCATAGATCGCTAGGCTGCTAAGAGCGTTGGGGGTCGCGCTTCTTAACTTATCTGTTGACCCCCCTTGTTGCACCACTGTCATGCAGCTCCGATCACTAATCAAGCCCGAGGCTTCAGACCGGGCCCAGGCTGCACAGCGCTGTATGTCAGTGCTCCTCCGATGGGGGTGATGGTAATTTTCCAGCGGTGTACCAGAAGAATCGTTGCACCACCGCTGAATTGGTATCCCCGATCAGCACCCCCAACAGCCAGGTTGCTCCGAACTCCTGGGAACATGCACCCTTCTTTCATCCGTCGGCCACGTCAGTGTTCCTGTTCTTGCTCGGCTCTATCATGCACGTGAGATCGCAGCTTAGCGTTGGGTCTTGGCTCAATTTCATTACACGGCTCTGTGCAGCTGCTAGAGAAGGCAGTTTTAGTGCACCACTGGCTTTACTGCGATTAGGGCTGCCTTTTGCCGGTGCTTGGACCAGATTTATTAGTCGGATATCTTGGCAGCGGGGTCAGAGATTGCGGAGCTCTTCTACCACACGTCCATCTTTGCCGTCACGTAGCCATGCCCCCCTCATTTGAGATCATTAAGGGATGAAAGAGAGTCCATCACAGTTAAATGCACTATTTGTAGTTAAGCAGTAAGAAAATACTGACTAATATTTATTACGGCATTAGCTAAAATGACATTGCTGCCATGAGACTAAGGAGGCGTTTTTCACAGTTCAATGGGTTGTTTGTAGGTGGAAGACAATCATTTGCTAATAAAAAGAATATGTATGAATTTGAAGAAAAATAATGGCTTTAAAAGCTGCAATGACAAAGGACACCTTCAAGAATGTGTTGGCTTAAAGACAAGGATATTGATGATGTTTTCTGTTCTTTTAACCAAAACCTCCAATGATCCATTAGTAGGACTTCATTACATAAATGTCATACATACTTAAGACAAATTCTTCTTTCTGAAAAGAAGAAGTTGTGACTTTGCTCTGGTCTCTCATATTACAGAATGTGCGGGAGATTTTAAAGCGTGCATCTACGACTAAGGGCCCGATTTATGTGTTGGTGGTCGGGCCTTCCTCCACCTGGGCAACAAAATATTTTACTCCTTTGCCCTGGTGAGGTCCAAATTGTCAAATTTCTAATTGTCTATCAGGCCAAGGACATTAAATCCATTGACTGGAACCTCCATCAAGGACCATCATACCCTAGACCATTATGTTGGCAGAAAGGGTACTCCATTTGCTGTTGAGATGCAGTACCCTTTCCACAACATATAAATCAGGCCCTAAATCTGCCAGCCCAGAATTGTTGCTGGTTGAAATTTCTTAAACATTTTTATACATATTGGTTCTGTGGTGCTCGAGTTGTATGGGATATTCACCCACAAATAAGAGACATAGGGACAATTATGGCATTTAATAAAGCAGGGAATTCACCAAAATGACTGCCATCTTATGGACCCACCTCTGTTCAATGTAAATGTAAATGCTAAAATCTAAGCAAGCATCTTGGACAGAACTTAGCTGTGGTAATCATTTCCTTAGTCTTAGCCTCGTATCAGGGTCTTGGGTCTCAGCATGTCACAGCCAAGCATTCAATTTCTGTTGTGCATTGATTAAACAGAAACCCACCAGTTCTGGCTCATGCTCAAGGTAAAAAAGGAATAGATGTGTGGAGTGAATATTCCATAAGATGGTATGACACATTTTAAACTGGACATAGAAATTGTATCCAAATACAAAAGTATAGCTTGTGGCCAATGCATAGTTTCATTAGATAAACATATATACTCATCAGGACTAATCCCACTAACCTCTTTTAAATGCATTATACATTCACCCCTTTCTATAGCAAATGATGCAAGCACACTCCTTATCATCTATTGTAATAGAGGGCATGCCCACAAAGGCAATGGAATATGCAGCTGTTGTGGTGGTGTCTACAAATGCAGCCAGTACCTCAATTCCAACAATAGAACCCTTTGCAATATAAATAAGTATCAGCCTACAATCTGAACACCAATGAAACACAGATAAGAGCTAAAGGCCTGCTTATCTATTCAGACATTTGCATTACTAGCAAATTTATGTACATGGACATCATATTGACACAAGTACTGTTAGACCTGAGATCCTTGCCATGGTTTTCCCACAAACGTTTTGTCTTTGGACCCTGTATTTTTGCTGACTTCATTTTTTGCTGGCCATAGAACGCTACACACTTTATCAGTGCTTGTGCTCTCTCCTTAATACATGATCGATTGGCTTCTACCCAATTGGCATATTTAATGTACGTTTATGTACTTAGTACAGTGGTAGTACCTGTGGCCAAGGCCTGTAAATTAAATGAAGCTAGTGGGCCTATAGCACTGATTGTGCCAGCCACTTAAATAGCACTTTAAACATGTCTCAGGCCTGCCATTTCTGTCTGGTTGTATGCAGTCTAAACTGCCATTCTGAGTACAGGGTGCAATGTATTTAAAAGGTAGGAGATGTACTTTTAAGTTTTACGAGTCCTGGTAGTGAAAAGATCTCAAATTAATGTTTCACTAATACAAGGCCTACATCTCCCATCGGATAGCAATGATGTTACTGTATTATATTTTATAAGTGTAATGTCCAAATGGGAACAAGGTATCAGCTGATGTTTGGTGTCTTTGGAATTGCAATAAAAAATCTTAACTTTCGGTGAAGTTAGTTTTAAATTACAACTTTAAAATGCCACTTTTTAGAACTTTTAGAAAGTTCTCCTGCTTTAGCCATTTTGTGCCTGCAGCCTGTCTCTGGGTCACATGCCTGGGCGTAGTTGACAGTTAGGCTTTTTGCATTCTTCCTAGACAGTCACACAAAATGGGAAGCTCAGAAGTGACTTGAAGGGCCATCATTGGCAGCAAGGGATGGAGAAGCTGGGAACAGCCCCACTTACACTTAAATCCTGGCTCCACACTAAGGACCACATACCCCCTGTAGTTAGTCTGGAGCTGGGGACAGAAATGTAGGTTCCCTATGCATTTGAAAGGCATGTCTCCAGAAGCTTCTTCTCACTTCAAAGGCCCAACTATGTATCAATATTGGACCTCAGACACCAACTCTTCAGTACATTTTTGGCCCTGTGAATACTTAGCTAGGATGAAGGACTGCTGCGCCGCTGAAAGCACTGCCACTCTGCTGGACTGACGCTCTGATGGACTGCTTCCCTGCTGTGATGACCTTCTGCCTGCAGCCTCATTGCCTGGATGAAAAGGTCTGGACCTGCATCTCTTGAACCCAGAGTGACTCCAAGGTCTAGATGGCTGACCTCCTGATCTAAACCCTCATGGACACAGCAGGTTTCCAACAACATCACACTTGCACCTGGAATCTACCATCTGTGAGTCTACTCTTCCAAGTGGTGCCACCCCGGTGCAGGACCCTTGGAAGTGGGCTTATATTACTGTGCCAGTCTCTTTGGACACATCTCCTCTGCTGTGCTGCACAAAGCCAAGCAGAACTGGCGCATGGCTGCTGCTGCATGGAATGACTCATCGCAAAGACCCCCATTCCTACTGCAGCCTCATCAGAACCACCACTGTGTGGCTCTCTCTCTCTCTGGCCTAAATTTGTGACTTTATCCCTGGCCTGCGCAACCAGTTGGTGCTTTGTGCTTTTTGGTGCTCTTTTCACTAAAATGTTTAAAAAATATTATCTCCAATTCTATGAATTGGCTTTTTGTCATTTTTTGTGTTCTTTAATTTATTAAAGAACGTTCTATTTTTCTACCTCTATTTGGGATCCTTTTTGTGTGGTGTTTTCACTTTATTATTGGTTGAAGTGCTGCACAAATACTTTACACATTCCCTCTAAGCTAAGCCTGACAGCTCCGTGCCAAGCTACCAGAGGGTTCAGCACAGGTTAATTTAGGGTTGGTATGTGCCTCACCCTGACAAGGATTGTGGATGCTCTTTGACAAGAGTTCATACCCAGTCAACCAACTACCCAGTTTCTCACAAGTACCTATATTTTTTTATCATAACTAGAAGAAGAAGTGGGATAATCTCCTACTATCAATACCGAGGTTGTTAAATGTAGTGAATATGCTACTGCTCTCAAAATTGCTATGACTTCTTAAAGCTATACTTGGATATGTGCCAATTGTTTTCTTTTATTGCTTGAATACAGTGATTTATCCCTTTGATTCAAGATAGGTAATATGCTATCTGCAGATTCCAGTAGGGCATGGAGATAATCTTTTCCCAATCTTAGATGGCATTACTGGCTTCATAGACTTAGAGATTGGCAGTATTCTTTCATGTTTGAAATCGTTTTAGATAATCTCCAGCCATTATCCTTCATACCGTTTCATAACCTAGAGTTCCACTCCAGACACTGTCTGTAGGACATTTCAGTTGGCTGTTGGAATCAAGGGGCATATTCTCAGAACCAGCATAGTACCCAAAGCACATTAGTGCTGTGGGGGAACCCTTCTGTCCTACCCATATCAGATATTGGAACACGCTTACTGATTGGAAAACTTTGCAACTATAGTTTGTATACTAGGTCTTGTTTTTAGAGCTTTGCGGATAACCCAAAATCAATATGGTATGTATCCCAGAAAACACACTGAAGAACTTTTTGTGGATTACATTTTTCTCCACCAGTCCAAATCATGCATGGACCTCACCATGCTGTCACTAGTTGAAAATATCCTCTATACTCCTCAGTTCCAAGTTACATATCTCCAGTGTATAAATTGTTTGAGAATACCAATATGAGCAGACTCTGACTTATGTTGGGGGGGGGATACATGATCCAAGAACATATGTAGGTTAATCATGCCTACTATGTGGCTGAAATATATTAAGTTGATGTATAACACAATCATTATCTTAAATTTGATAAACTAATCAGTTATAGATTCTTGTAATGACTGTCCTGCAATCTTTCCACCCTTCTCTCTTTTACCTTAATGAGTTCTCCACTTGCTTTGCCTTGTGCCACTTGTATGCCCTCATCATCCCTACCAAGATAATAATACAGATCACAACAATTATGATTGGCTTTAAAATGTATCCAAGAATTCCCTTTCCTAGGTTGGCAAACCGGCTTCCAACTGAACCAAATCCCTTTCCAATCTTATCCCAAATTCCCTCAGATGTTGTATCTCTTGATGTATATCAGTGATATTATTAATATAGCCCCTCAGATCTTTACTTCTATCAGGGATATAAGTACAACATTGTTGGACCTTCAGCATCCCATGGACTCTGCCTTCTTTTGCCAACAACATGTCTAATGCCAGATGGTTTTGCATCGCCCTTATTGAAACCATCTCTCTATCTTTGGGTAGCAATGACTGAGGTGTGTTAACTGATAACTTATGCACACTAGTGCACAACTTCCTGATCTTGATGTCATTCAGCACCACTCTTAAACTATGTATCGTCTCCCATGACCTCACCAGCACTCAGTCCACATTTTTTTCTATGGTTCGATTTTCCTTCCAAAACTTCCAAATCTTCCACATGATAGATTTTTGGAAACTCAACTGCCACATAACAGGTACCCTACCAATTGTTCGGAAGCCAAACATTTGCATTCTTCCCACACAAAAAATATGCTCCCAGCAACACATGTACTGATTCTTGCAGAAACATCTTCCTGGGACCATTAACTAGAAAGATATGGTCACACACACACTCAGTCCCACAAACATAGGGGCCGATTATGATGTTAGGGTGACAAAGTCCGCCCCCCATCTCTGGTGGAAAAGGGACATCCCGCCAGAGGTGCGGCAGGCCCGCAAAACAAATTAGGATGCGCCCGCCACACTGGCGGGCGCATCCTGTATGTTTACATTGAGGCGGGAGGCAGCACCCGCCACAATGTAAAAATACATGTCTTACATTTGCATGTACAACGTGGCAGGCACTCTGCGGTGCCTGCCTCCTTGTACATGCAAATGTAGGGGGCTACCATAGGTACCCCCCAAGTGCAGCACTCCACCCCCCACCCCCATGGGGGCCTGCAAAGGGCCCCCGAAGGCATTTTCCGTCTGTCTTTTTGCGGCGAAACTCTGCTGCAAAAGATAGGCATCATAATTCCCACGGCGATGCCTGCACGGCACTGCCTCCATAGACCCCTTGTACCTGATCCCGCAAGGCGGGCAGAAAAGGCCAGCCTTGCGGGACCACGGCGGACAGTCTTTTCGTCTGCCGATGTACCTTTCCCCTTCCCACTGCCATCCTAATATGGGGGTGGGAATTCTAAGGGTGATGGTGGGAATTCCGCCACCGCCGGGCCTGCGGTCCTCACCGCCGGCCCAGCGGTGGCGGAATTCCCACCATCGTAATCGGCCCCATAGTGTCATAACGACTCTGAACTTGATGTATGCAAAGTGTCCCTTGTTGCTCCTAATCTAAAGCTATAGGACCATAGCTTCCTTTAGCCTTGTGAGCTAACTCCTCTTCAGTCCATTCAAAATTTCCATCCTGATTATTAAACTTAGCAACTAATCCCCTATGTCTGTCTTCTACTTAAGCTACACATTTCTTTTCAATGTCTGTTAATATGCAGGTTAGGTTATGTTTAGCTAATGTTACAGTGGGTGTGAAATATTTTTCCATTCTCTCTTCTTGCTTATAATAATCGTATTTGTTCAAATATTTATAAACTGGTATTTCCGAGAGTACCCCGTCATAATTTGAGAAGTAGTACTCGTAATGGCCTAATCTTAAAACGCGCTACGGAGCAAACTACAACTAATGCCATATGTTAAGGGTAAGTGATTACATCTAACTCCCTCCTCAACCGAAGCAGGCAATTGCATACACACATAGTAATCTCTCACTTCCATAGTGCTGACATGCTCATAAAGCAACTTAGCATAAGCATTCAGCGTGTAATCACCATTAGAAAAAATCTGCATGAAGAAAGTGACTGGTTTGCTCTATTGAGCTTTTTTCGGATCCTAAGGTACCCTCCTTTGAGGCAACAGTGAAAGGCGTAGATGTCCCATGTACCCCATGTACCCGCCCTCCGTGTTACTCGATCTTACATGCACTTAGAATTGACTCGGTGATGACTACAACTATGACTTTTTTTACTTCTACAATGAGTGTACCTATAATACATTTGTGCCTACGATTCAAATTTCCAGACTCCATTTTCAAAGGTGACTTGTATTACAGCTTATAAGAGAATCAACATACAGAGTCTCTTTTCTCCACCTCTTATTTACATGCAGCAAATCTTTAAGTAACCTTTTCTTTAAAGCCTTTGGAAGATCTTCTTAACAGTCTTTTGCACAATATTTAGGCAGCTTGGAAGACTTTCCTAGCCCTCTTTCTTCTTCTAACTGAAAGTCCCTAATTTAATTCTTCTTCAAATCGGGCCTAGGTTATCTTTTTTCAAGCAACTTATTTCAAGTTCAAGAGTTCAATTTACATCCCCTATGAGATCAGAGCATATCTCAATGACTCGTTGTAACAGTTCAGCTCTCAATACTGAAATCTCTCTAGGAGACTGTGGTGCTCTGAAATTTGGGAATTCGATGTCTTTCAAAATTAGAGTATATAAACAACTCAACCTTGGCGGAAAAGGCATAGTCAATGACAGAAGTGCATTAGCCTTGATTCCAGGATCCCTCAACAAGATCTTGACAATCAGCAACTCCGACCTTGCTCTCATTGATATTTGTAACTAGATAAATCCACTCGGGTTAGGAATATCTCTGACACAGCACTCTTGTCCTCCTGGAACTCCTAGCACTTCCTGGGGTTTGCTCTGCTTCACTCAGATCTGACTCTGAAGATTCACTTATCGGTGCAAGTTCTGTTTCGGATGCAAGTTGCAGATTTTTTCTCCTCTGTCTCAAAGGCCACTTTCATCAACAGCATCTTTTTTCCTTAACTGCACATGACTACTTTCCAAACCAGTCTCTTCTGCTGAGTCAGGATCTATATCACTCGCAACAATACTATCTCCTTCAGAGTCTGTACCATGGTCTTGTGTAGCTTGGCCCCCCTCAACCTGACCTGATGGGTCTCCAGCCTCTTTAGGAACCTCCACAGCTTGACTCGCCCTCTCCAGTTACCCCTCTATCACTGTTGGAACTACTTCTGGGAGAGGATCTGTTTCATTGGAGGGACCTGTGACTCGTCTGGTATGGGAAACATGAACCCAGTTTGATTCTCCTCCACATTTCACATCAATATTGGCCACCGATACAAATCATGGGTTTGTAAAGCGCGCTATTCACCCATGTGGGTCCCAAGGCGGGGGGAGGGGTGCTGCTCCGGGTCAGTCAAAGAGCCAGATATCACTTGATATGGTCCACGCCACTGAGAATCGAGACAGCTTTTCCTCATGTGCTTTAAGATGAGCACCCAGTCACCTGGGCTCAGATCATGGCAGAGGTCTTTCAAGGTCTATGCAGTTGTAGGTTCAACCTGATGAGACACAGAATGAACCACTTCAACCAATCCTTTAAAGTACTCAAGGACCAAGTCATCTGTGACACTTATCAATGCAGTGGCAGGCGCAGCAGGCAATTGCATTGTTTTTTCCATGAGTATCTCATGAGACGATAATCCAGTTCTCCTGTCAGGAATGCTGCACGAACTCTTCGAAACTAGAGGCAATGCATCAGGTTATTTCAAAGATGTCAATGCACATGCTTTTGCTAGTTTCGCTTTCAAGGTACCGTTGATCTGCTCCACCATGCCAGATGCCTCTGGCCTCTTACCACAATGCAGTCTTTGTTTCACACTCAAGGCAGTGCACAACAATTTCATGACTATGTTATGAAAGTGCGTTCCTCTATCTGACTCCAATGTAGTTCAAAATCTGAATCTAGGAATGAGTTCCCTCAACAATAACTTTGCTACTGTGAGACTATAACACCTTCTGGTCTGGTAGGCTTCAACCCATTGATTAAAGATGCACCCAGCAACCAAGATGTATCTCAACCCATTACACACAGGCGTTTTAACAAAATCCATTTGGATCTGATTGAAAGGACCCCATGATTTGCCAATATGGCTCAATGCAACAACAGTCTTTTCCCAGCATTCATTTGCTTGCATGTGACACTCCGACGTCACACTGCTTCTGCAATCACTCGAAGCCTCGGATTGAACAAAGTCTGTATGAACAAATTCACTGTTGCATCCATTCCTATGCTTGCATCCCTTCCGTGCTCCATGAATGTGCCTTGACATTGAGTGTAACAAACATTACGGGAACCCTACCTGTCATCAGCTGATGTTCAAAGATCATTTTCACCTTTCTCGCAACCTGTCCTGATCCAACCCTCTTATTCCTTGTCTGTGGACTCCATTTGCAAATATTTAACTTCAGCGCATGTGTCTGCAACAGCTAGCACCATGCTATTTGATCTTCTCTGTACTCTTGCCAATACATTCCCCATTCAAAAAGCACGCATGTGTAGCACAAAAACAAGCACCTTCATTTGCATATCTATTCCCCGATGTAACAAAGTCATCTCCTCTTCCATGGACTGTGCACTTAACGTCAGCCACCTCTCTTTGTAATTACAATGCATCCAGAAGTTGTTTCACATATCCCCCGTTCCTTATTAGAGAAACTGATTATTTTAGGAACCCTCTCTGTGGCCATAGCTGTCCGAAGTTATAGACCACACAGAAACCATACTGGCTATCGGTATAGATGGTGATTCAGATCTGCACAGAAACAAGGCATGCACGGATAAGGGCAATGATTTCGTCCACTTGTGCGGAAGGTACTCCCTGTAAACATGCAGCTTCAACTCCAGAGAGAATACAAAGAGCAAACACTGCTCTCAAGGGAATGTCTGACAAAATATCGAAAACAAAAATATCGGTATACAAAAATATCGGAACAAAAATATCGAAGTCAAAAATATAGGAATCCTATCCCTAACAAGGTAAGTACAAAAATATTGAAAATAAAATATAGAATATATAGAATGACAAAAATATCGTTTTTTGTACAATATCGTTTTTTTTAAATATAATAAAAATGTAATATTAACAAAATAATACTTATAAATGTAATAAACATATTTAAAAATGTACTATAATATTTAAAATTAATACATAATGTAATACAAATTAATGTTAATAAATATATAATACATAATATATTTTTCATTAATAATAACTCTAAATTAATTATTGTCATAACTTAAAAACAAATAAAAATTTAATAAATTACTAATACATTTATTTACATAAAATATTCACATAAATAACAATTAATAACAACATAATACTAATAAAAAAGCTAAATACATTTTAGATAGCGTATGAGTAAAAATTACTATTCCCACTCCAGAGAGTGCGACAGTAGGGAAAGTGTTGGATAGCGTAGCAGTAACAATTACTATTCCCACTCCAGAGAGTGCAACAGTAGGGAAAGTCTTGGATAGCGTAGGATTAAAAATTACTATTCCAACTCCAGAGAGTGCAACAGTAGGGAAAGTGTTGGATAGCGTCAGGGTAACAATTACTATTCCAACTCCAGAGAGTGGAACAGTAGGGAAAGTGTTGGATAGCGTAGGATTAAAAATTACTATTCCAACTCCAGAGAGTGCAACAGTAGGGAAAGTGTTGGATAGCGTAGGTTTAAAAATTACTATTCCAACTCCAGAGAGTGCAACAGTAGGGAAAGTGTTGGATAGCGTAGGAGTAACAATTACTATTCCAACTCTAGAGAGTGCAACAATAGGGAAAGTGTTGGATAGCGTAGGAGTAAAAATTACTATTTCCACTCCAGAGAATGCAACAGTAGGGAAAGTGTTGGATAGCGTAGGGGTAAAAATTACTATTCCAACTCCAGAGAGTGCAACAGTAGGGAAAGTGTTGGATAGCGTAGGATTAAAAATTACTATTCTAACTCCAGAGAGTGCAACAGTAGGGAAAGTGTTGGATAGCGTAGGGGTAACAATTACTATTCCAATTCCAGAGAGTGGAACAGTAGGGAAAGTGTTGGATAGCATAGGGGTAACAAATACTATTCCCACTCCAGAGAGTGCAACAGTAGGGAAAGTGTTGGATAGCGTAGGGGTAACAATTACTATTCCAACTCCAGAGAGTGCAACAGTAGGGAAAGTGTTGGATAGCATAGGGGTAAAAATTACTATCCCCACTCCAGAGAGTGCAAAAGTAGGGAAAGTGTCGGATAGCGTAGGGGTAACAATTACTATTCCAACTCCAGAGAGTGCAACAGTAGGGAAAGTGTTGGATAGCGTAGGGGTTTAAATTACATACTTATAAATTACATCTATCAATTAATTAATTTTTTAAAATTAATAACCAATTAATTAAATTTATTTACTAATTAATAAAAATAAATGTATGCTTCCTACTAATTAATAATTAATTCTACATAATGAAATTACTTCCCACCCTATTCCCCTATAAATCCATAACCCGCTACAGAACATATTTATCAATTAATTAGAAATATTTACCAAAATAATTGAATATAATTACCAATTATTTTTAATTAATGTATGATTCCTAATAATTAATAATTATTTAAACATTAGTACATTACTTCCAACCCTATTCCCCTAAAAATCCATAACCCGCTACAGAACATAATTATCAATTAATCAATTAATTAAAATTATTGACAAATAATTCTCAATTAATTAATGAATAATTCCTACTAATTAATAATTAATTTAACATAATTAAATTACTTCCCACCCTATTCCCCTATAAACCCATAACCCACTACAGAACATATTTATCAATTAATTAAAATTAATTAAAAATTAATTCTCAATTAATTAATTAATAATTCCTACTAATTAATAATTAATTTAACATAATTAAATTACTTCCCACCCTATTCCCCTATAAACCCATAACCCGCTACAGAACATATTTATCAATCAATCAATTAATTAAAATTAATTAAAAATTAATTCTCAATTAATTAATTAATAATTCCTACTAATTAATAATTAATTTAACATAATTAAATTACTTCCCACCCTATTGCCCTATAAACCCACAACCCGCTACAGTACTAAAAGACAATATTTAATTAAATTACATTAAAAATAAATAATAAAACATAATAAATACTATATAATATACACAAAATGTATTTAAAAATCGATATTAGTAACATCGAAATTATTTATTTCGATATTATTGACATCGATATTTAAAACTTTGAAATGACTAATATCATACTAATATCGATATTAAGACTGTCGATATTACCTACCTTCTATATTATGTTCCATCGATATTTAAACTTCGATATAATTGTATATTGAAATTTAAAACTCGATATTTTGTCTGTGTACCCTCTCAAGGTACCCGCATTGTCCCTTAGGCATGAACATCTACAAAAAGGACTTTCTTGGCATCAGACAATGGCTTATCAATAATGTCAGGTCTTGGCTTCATGCAGAGCTCAGTGATGATCTTCACAATCTTCCCCATCAGTACTTGGAACTGCTACCACAGCTACCATAGTAGCAGGGTTCAACACAGGACATCGCTTCAGGGTTACATTCTCGGCAGCGAGCAACACCTGCTTGTATCTTTTTAACTTGTAAGTCAAATGCTGCGTTTTGGTTCTCATCATCGGGAGCTCAACTGAATGTGGTACTGTAAGAGGGTGACCCAAGAAAATGCTTTCACATCGTTCAATACTGAAACCAGTTGCAGCAATGGATTTGAGACATCCGGGCTACACTGAAGCTACAGGATCTAATGTAGCTAAAAAATAGGCCACTGGTTCAAAACATGAAAACATAACTTTAGTGTTCATATATACAGTGCAATTCATGAATAATTCAACAATTTGTAAATCTTTTATACAGTCAAACAAAGGCATAATTATGCATGTCCCCATATTGTGATACACACCATCATCACACCACACCTCACATTCCATCCCGTCCTAATATACCAAACACACTCATTCACACATCAAGTACATTGCTATTCCAGATTTAATTGGCATGCCAACAAACTCATGGCGAGAACCCTTCACTACTATCCATGGTTATACTGCCAGATGGAGGTCCAACAGGCTGACATACGTTTCAGTGGATCAGGGGGCCTTAAATCTACCTTCTTCAGGACAGCATACTTTCGTTAATTTGTGTAGCTGAGGTAAGATGGGGAATCAATAATTAAAGTTGGCTTAATACGCATGTATACCGGAAAATTGGGTGCATCTGGTGCTTTCTTCTCTGTTGGGAGTACTGACACTCAGTGGTGCCACAATATTCAATAAGCGCTTGCAGGTTTGTTTAAAAGAGAGAAAGCAGATTCCAATGTGAATGCCCATTGAGCTAGGTTTAGCCATTGTTTAATAGATGTAGGTCAGGTGGGAGGTTTTTCATATATATTTTTCTGTTTTTTCCCCTTTCTCCCAGACCTCATAAATTAACACTTAGGGGGTATCCTGCAATCTTAGACGGTGTTTCTCCCATCGCCTTTCTCACACTCTTCTTCTTTGACCATTCTTTCTCCTCCCACTTATCCAACATACTCCATGCTCTCATTCCTATGACCAACTCCCGTATGTGCCTCTTCAACCTAGTCACTCTCTTCTCTTCCAGCTCCTGGGGACTGCAAGTATGCATGTGATTCCCCTGCAAGGTTTTTATTCGGGACAAGTCTACATCATATCTGTGAGCCAATTCTGACAACTTTTCATGTTCCTGTCTTGCCCTTTGGGTGACATCCTTCGCTACAAAGAGCAGGTCATCTGGCTCATAGGTCTCTATCCTGTCTAAAGGTAAATTCCCACTTAGCATTTCATCCCCTTCAGCCTTCAGCCTCACTACATCCAATAGCTTCACCTTCACTGCAGCCTTGATGGTACCCTGCCTTGGTTTAATACTCTGACTCTCCTTGCTGTTATTATACACTCTAAACCAGGATTACAAGTCCGCAACTTCCAAAACATATTGATTTCCAGAGGGTTGTTAATGTTAATGTTAATGTTACTGGGATTTATAAAGCGCACGGATACCCGGAGGTGTCTTGGCGCTGAGGACATTAGTGAGCCTGCTTGGACGTCTAGTTATGGAACAACCAGGTTTTTAGTCCTTTCCTGAAGGAGGGGAGGGAGCTTGCACTTCTGAGCTCACTTGGAAGAGTGTTCCAGAGTTTACAGATGCCAAAGCAAAAACTGCGGCCACCCTAGTGCGATGTTCCAATTCTGGGCACTGTCAGAAGTTTGGCCCCTTTAGAGCGAAGATGTCTGGTTGGTTCATACCAGGCAAGAAGGTTTTGCAAAAAGACAGGGCCTGTGTGGTTCAGAGATTTGTAATCCAGACATAGAGCCTTAAATTTTATCTGTTGTGCTACAGGAAGCCAGTGCAATTTGCCAATCTCTTCGGGGACGTATTTGCACCAAGGTGTGTAGGACAGTAGCAGCACTGCTGTATTTTGTACAATCTGGAGCTTTTTAAGGCAGTGCTTCTGAATGTTTAGATAAAGCCCATTACAATAATCAAGTTTGGACTGAATCAGTGATGTAACAACAGTTTTTCTGGTGTCCACAGGAATGTAAGGAAGAATCTTCCTTACTTTCTTGATAAGGAAATGGGCAGAAGAAACAATTTCATCTGTGTGCAGGTTCTTGGCTTCACTGCAGGTTTAGGTGGATCTCCCATCTCTGCCGGCCACCACAGATTGTCCGAGTTAGGTTGCATACTACCACAAATCAGAATCTCTGTTTTATCAGAATTAACTTTAAGACAGTGTGTACTCATCCATTGGTTAATGGCACTCATGCAGTTCTGAAATTGCTGAAAGGGGGAACCTGATTCTTATATACAGCCACCACAATCTGAGTGTCATCAGCGTACGACGTAAGACTGAACCCAAAATCCCAGATCAGAGAGGTCAGTTCAGAAACAAAGACGTTAAATAGAGACTGGCTCAAAGAGGAGCCTCGTGGCACTCCACACAGGAGGGTAAAAGGCTTGGAGTAATACCCATCAACTTAAACTGTTAATGTCCTATATTGAGGAAGGAGGACAGTAGGGCCAATGCTGTGCCCCTGATCCCCAGACTCTCCAGCTGCTGTTGCAGAAGGGAATGATCAACAGTATCAAAAGTGGGTGTCAGATCGAGGACTACTAGGGCTGCCGTCCCTCCTCCATCCATCACTGCTCTGATCTTCTCTGTGGGTTTAATGAGTGCAGTTTCCATACTCCGTTCTAGGGGGAACACAAAGTGGGAGTGAACAAGCAAATTATTTCCACAAATTAATCGGGTTAGTTGGATATTCATCAGTTTGTCAATTATTTTGGCAGGCAACGGTAACCGGGCTATAGGACGGTAGTTGTTGGGGATGGTTTCGTCTAGTGTGGGTTTTTGTTAACAGCAAAATTTTAGAGGTATCCTTCCACATGGCCGGAAACGTTCCAGAAACAAACATTGAATAGAACATTTCTGTTAACCTGGGACTAATCAGGTCTGCAATTTGTTTCATGAATGTGGGAAAAGCTAGGCAGGGTGTTCTTGTCCGAGTCAGGGCTTATCGGAGGAGTAGTGAGGGGGTAGGCTGAGGTATCCTCAAAAGGTTTTAAAATGTCCAGGACTTTGGTTTTAAAAGCAGCTGCGATGTTGTCACAGGACTTTTGATTGCCCTTGAATCCTGCAGTCCTAGGTGTCTTGAGTTTGTTTACTACTGTAAAGAGTGTTTTAGAGGAATGATTTTCTTCCTCAGTCTGTTTGGTAAAGTGATCGCTCTTTTCTGACATCAGAAAGTTTTTATAATGCGTTAGTGCCGTTCTGTACACTCTCTTCTAAGGTAAGTGATAATTTATACGCCAACGCCTTTCTAATTGACAACATTTTTGTTTTTCTTTCCCTAAAGTATTGGAGAACCAGGGGCTGAAGGGATCTTCCTATTTTCTGTAGTTTCTTTGATGGATCCTGAGGCCTTAATAGCCTGATTCAGCCAACCTGTTTATTTGGTGACAATTAAGCCAGGGTGACCGGTCAAATGTGGACAAGAGCTGTCCAAGTATGTGTGGAAGGATCATTTTGTCCATTTTACTCTAGTCTATCTGGGTAGTGCCTCGGGTCTTGGATGTCCCTTCAAGCCCAAAAGGGGTGATTGGGAGGTAGAACTTGATGAGCGAGTGGTCTGACAAGGTCAAAAGAAAGGGTTTCTTTACATGTGAGACCAAGGGTTGAAGTCAAGATACCATCTAGTGTATGTCCCGCCTCATGAGGAGGGGTCTGTACCAATTGGGTAAGGCCTACCGCCCCCAGAGTATCTAACAATACCTCTGTCTCCCTGTTGTCCCTGTCTTGAAGATAGAAATTAAATAGTGAATAGTGAAGTCATTGTGTAGGAGAGTGGATTCTAAGAGGCTGTCTAGGTTTGTGTTAAAGGTACTTCTAGAACTAGGAGGCTGCTACAGCAGTGCATGCTTCTAACATCACACCACTTGGTCCTCTCACTGCGGTTTCCCACCTTCTTGAATCTGAACTGGGATTCACCATGGGTATAGACAGTATAGTATTAGAACCAATGCTTTCTCCAGAGGGATCAGAAGTGGACCCCATAGGGGCACTAGATTCCACAGGTGCTAAAGATGGACTATTCCCATTTGTGCTCCCTGTTCTTCTCAATCAAGTCCCTTCAGCATGCATGGGCTGTCTCAAACTAAGGTTTCCCACTGAGATTGGACCATACACAGGAACAATAGGACCAATGGTACCCAGCACTGTAAGAGCTTCTGGTAACCATGAAGCTGTGTTAGCTCCATTATGTACTAGAAGTGTGGCTCAATGAGTAGAGCCGCAGACCCTGATGCAGAGGTCTAGCCCGGGACCAGGGTTCAATTCCCAACCTTGGCGGGTCTTGGGCTTAAAAATTCTACGGACCTGATAATTCTCGCCTCGGTGCCTATTCCAATCATGGAGTCCCACTCTGCAACTCTGGGCAATAGCTTGCTTAATCTCCACAACGGCCCCCACAATGCTAATGATGCCTGGCCTTCACCTTGGGGGTGCCCAGGAGTGGACGCCTCACGTGGCAAGCCAGGATGGGTTCCACAGCGGTATTCGTGCAAGCGCCTTGAGACCCTTGTGGGTGAGTAGTGCGCTATACAAGCATCAATTTACAATTTACCTCCAAAGGTGGACACTCCTGTCCCCGGTGGACACTCCTGTCCCCCCTACTCCTGTGGATATCCTTCTGACAACTCCTGTACCCTGACCCACCTGAGCTGTTGCACTTCCTATATTTTTTGCACCTCCCAAGTCTCATCCCCCATTCCCTGATTGTGGATTATAAGGTGGAGGACGCTCAGATAACAACCCATTCAAAAAGCTGTCTTCATTATCGCTAATGTCACTCACATTTGTCCTTTAGCTCCTGTCCTGGGAATCTCCCTCACCTACCAGCACCGGGTATAACTTTTCTCCTTCTATGGTATCCACTTTCCATCTCTTAAGCTGTGCATCCCACTGTGCGTCCTGATATGCCCTCACAGTTTTCCTCATTCTCTCTTGGAATTTCTCCCTCTGCTTAGAATAAGATGCACGCATCCATGTATTGGTCTAGGCAGAGGTTGTAAAGCAAACATTGCTCCTCTTAACTGATGCAATACATCCTACCAAAATGAACCAAAATGTGGAAAGGACAATTTACCACCCTTCTCAGTAATCTTATGCCAGTTTTAAGGCCATATTATGGTGTGAAGCTCAACTTTTGTCACCATATATTGTGCTGGAGTATCCTTGGGTGGCGCCTCTTCACTCATCGAGTAACAACCACTTCATCACCCCTGAACACATCTCGCATTACCCTGAAACACCACATAATTTCAAATTGCAATTTTCCGTTCAACAGAAAATGACGGACAATCTCCTTCAATCACAACTTTCTGATGATTTCCAACCAATCCCAGTGCAGCTTTACACCAACTGACCTATCGCAGTGTGGCACACTCTGATATCACTCTCACTCCTTGCAGCAGCTCACCCTCCTTTACAAATTCTCTGTACGCATTCACTTACACAGTCATCTTAAATATGTGATTGTCTGCCATCTAAAAGTATCAATAGAATTAGCCGCTCAAGAACAGTCACACAGGTGACCCTCGATCATCACAGATCACCCGAATCAGTATAGCTCACCCCTGTACACAAGATCCACTAGACAATTCCCATACGTTCCATTCACACAAAGGTCCCTGTCTTAAGTGGAACTGTAGATGAAGTCTCAAGACAACTCCTCAGTTCTTTTGTCAGACAATCAAAATCTTGGTGTCTTCTAAGCTTTTTAATATGACCTGTGATCTTAGGCCACTTTGGGACCTGCAACTCAAATCTCAATCCTTGGCCCACGTTCGGTCTGAAACCACATTCACTCGACCGTCATACCAACTCCACAAAACATCACCGCATCAAATCATTCCCGCAATCTAACACACAACTTACACCCTGTTAATACTCACTCCTCCTTCTGCCACTGTTCCCATCGCACCATCAAACTCCATCAGTCCTTGCCAGATTCCGTCACATTCTGTGCTCGATCATTGGGCTCTACTTTGGGACTTTGAGGTTCTAAGTTCTATTTGCTCTAGACGATGGTTCTTTTTCATAGAATGAAAGTGTAAATGGGAGAAAAGTCATTAGGTGATGAATCAACAATTTGATATTCCTCTCGGACACCCTGTAACCTAGGTATGGTTAGTTGATTAATCACAAAGCCAAAAATATCTAAACATAGAAACACCTCAATACGAGGGGTAAGAAATACATTTGAGTTAGAAAGAAGCCAAATCTGGGCATCTAGTTTCAACGATGCAACATGAACAATACCATTAGTTCAAGATGCAGAATGCAAAAGATCAGAAAGCATGAGTGCAAGTTTCCTTGCATCGAGGGTTGGTGAGTGTAAAGTATTAACTCTATCCCTACCCTAACACGAAAGGATCATCCCTACTAAGAATCTTCAGGAAGAAGGATGGAAGTTGTCAGCATGTGGGGTCTTCCTAAGAAGTCTCTCCACATAAATGGGTCATGTAGCATAAAGCTACTGGGACAGAGCATGTTCTAAGATATCCTCTCACTAAAGACAAAAGAGAAGTGGGCACTTTCCCTACTCCCATCATATTATTCACAGGTAATATTCCCAGAATTCAGTTCTAGTCACACCATCTGCTCTGGATACAATCCTGAAGGTCTTTTTCCCGTGATAATGGTGTTCTTGCCTAGGAACATTTTGTCCTTGATTCCCAGGCCTTTCCCTGTGTTAAGCACAACGACCTTCCTTTATTGACTCAAGCCACATGATTGTAACTACTTCTCTTCTTGCCTGACAAGTACAACAAAGGCATTATTCTAACTACCATGAGCACTTCTTTCAGCTGCAACGCAAAACTAGTGGAAGAACAAATTCCACAGCAAACAAGCGATTCAACTGTTAATTCTAAAGCAAGATTTCTAGGGAACTGCATTTCAGGCCTACAAAATTCAGCTTACATAACAAGGCATCATATGAGCTTTACAAATTTGCATAGAAAATAAGGCACTTTCAATCAATGCATTTACCTACGTCTAAAATGGTGCAATCAATAAACAGATTTAGTACATATATATTTGTCAGTTACACAACACAAGTTCTTCATGTTAATGTTTTCTGCTAGTTACATTCACTTTCTACATAGATTCTTTGATACTTTTCAATGGTTTAAAACTCATTACATTTTCTCTTTAGCATGTTTCACGATTCTAACACTGTATGTTAATAAAATTAATGATTATATGCGGGCGTGATCTACACATGATTATAATGCACCCCTACTAGAAATTTGTAGTTTTCACTCTATCGCTTCCTTTCTGGATGTATGGGGTCATCAGTGACTGCCGACGGGATGGTCACAGCTCACTATTTCAATTACCTATTTTTTGCATTGAAAATCTTAATACTACGTATGCTGATACGGCTTTCCACAAACGTACCATTAGCGACTCCGAATTTGCTACTCATAAAATATCACAAATTGAGAAGGGCTAAATTGACCCATCGTTTGGGAGACATAGACAGTTCAGAGCTGCTATTCCTGTTTTATTAATAACAATAGGAAATACGTCACTATTTAGGGAAAAGAAGTACCAGGCCTAGTTTTCTTTTTGTTAAAGGCAAAATGCAGTGTGACAGATTTTTTAAAAAACGGATAAAAGGCATTGCAAATAAATGCTTGGAAATTAATACTTGCCATCAAATTGTTACACTGCATACAGATGAAAATATTGCAAGAGTTCCATTCTTCGCAACAGCAAAGAAATCTGTTGGCCAAAAAAAAAATAACAGGACTTTAGAAATTATGAGAGAATCAAATGTGTTTTTTTCCTACCTCTGACATAATCAGACACATTTGTGTTCCACGCTTTATTATTTATCAATAAATCAATCTGTGGTTTATAGAGCGCACTACTCACCCGTGAGGGTCTCAAGGTGCTGGAGGGGAGATAGGGGGAGCAGCTCTGGGTCAGCCAAAGAGCCAGGTATTGAGGTCCTTCCAGAACGTGTGGAGGGTTGGGGAGCATCTGATGTTGACCGGGAGCTCGTTCCAGGATTTGGCTGAAATGTAGGAGAAGGCTCTCCCACCGGTTCTGTTTCTGCGGATGCGGGGACCTCGGCTAGGGCAAGGTCAGCGGAGCAGAGGTTCCTCTTGGGTATGTTCCTCTCAGACCCCACACCTACCACCTGCGGAGTCCCCCAGGGCTCCTCCCTCAGCCCGACGCTCTTCAACGTCTACATGGCTCCACTTGCCCCCATCGTCAGAACCTACGGACTCAACATCGTGTCATAAGCAGACGACACCCAGCTCATCCTCTCCCTATACAACGAGCCCAACACTGCCAGACGCAACTTTCGAGAAGGCATGGAAGCCGTCGCCAAATGGATGAAAAACAGCTGCGTACAACTAAACACCAACAAAACAGAAGTACTCATCATGGGCCCAAACCCCGACGCCTGGAGCGACACCTGGTGGCCCACCGCCCTCGGAAACCCGCCAACCCCCACAGACCATGCACGCAACCTGGGAATCATCCTGGACTCCGAGCTCAAAATGGACAGCCAGATCAACTCTGTCTCATCTTCCTGCTTCCACACCCTCCGCCTCCTTCGTAAGACATTCGAATGGATCCCCCTCGAACACCGAAAGACAGTCACTCACGCCCTGGTCACCAGCAGACTCGACTACGGTAACGCACTCTACGCCGGAATAAACAAAAACCTCATCCGCAAGCTACAGAACATCCAGAACGCCGCCGCAAGACTGGTCCTCAACCTGCCAAAACACTGCCACATCTCCCAGCACTTGCGCACACTCCACTGGCTCCCCGTCGAGGCGAGAATCACCTTTAAGATGCTCACCCACGCACACAAGGCCCTGCACGGCACCAGACCAGCATACCTGAACAGCCGGCTCAAATTCCACGCACCCCAAAGGATCCTACACCGAGGTCCCCCGTACCAGAAAGACCAGATCGGGAGGCCGCTCCTTCTCCTTCCTCGCGGCCAAAGCATGGAACACCCTTCCGCTCCACCTCAGACAGACAACATCGCTCCCCGTCTTTGCAAGAAGCATCAAAACCTGGCTCTTCGACAGACCCCCTCCTTGATGGAATGGAACCTGCACCCCCCCCCCCCCCCACCCCTAGCGCCTTGAGACCCTTTCGGGTGAGTAGTTGCGCTTTAACAAACTCCTGATTGATTGATTGATGTGGAAACAAACTCAGTCGTTGAGGTATTTGGGTCTGATGTTGTTGAGGGATTTGTAGGCGTTGGTGAGGAATTTGAAGGTGATCCTCTTCTCGAAAGGGAGCCAGTTGAGGCTTCGAAGGTGTTGGGTCATATGTTCGAGGCATGGTGTCCCTAGAATGAGCCTCGCTGCAGCATTCTGGATGATTTGGAAATTGTGTAGAAGAGTGTTGTTGATTCCAGCATAGAGGGCATTGCCGTAGTCTAGTCTGCTGGTTATGAGTGCATGGGTGATGGTCTTTCTGCATTTGGGTGGGATCCATTTGAAGGTCTTGCAGTGGACACGGAGGCAGTTGAACCTGGTGGATGCAACGGCGT
Source organism: Lissotriton vulgaris (assembly GCF_964263255.1). Classification (NCBI taxonomy): domain Eukaryota; kingdom Metazoa; phylum Chordata; class Amphibia; order Caudata; family Salamandridae; genus Lissotriton; species Lissotriton vulgaris. Next base: position 496,776,162 of record NC_141691.1, read on the forward strand.
TGATCTGGCAGTTCATGGAGAAGGAGGAGTTGAGGATTATGCTGAGGTCCCGAGCGTGGTCTGTTGAGGCGGGTGAGCTACTGAGGGCAGAGGGCCACCAGGTGTTGTCCCAGACGTAGGTGCAGGGTCTGCGAATGAGGACCGTGGTCTTCTCTGAGTTGAGTTTTAGGCAGCTGTCCTTCATCCAGGCGTCTACATTTCGCATTCCTTCCTGGAAGCTGAGTCTAGTGATTTCTGGGTTCTTGGTGAGGGAGAGGATGAGTTGTGTGTCGTCGGCGTAGGATATGATGCTAAGCCTGTGCTGTCTGACGATGGCGGCAAATTTGGGCCATGTAGATGTTGAAGAGCGTCTGGCTTAGTGAAGATCCCGAGGTACTCCGCAGATGATGTCAGTGGGGTTGGAGAGGAAGGGGGGGAGTATGATCCTCTGGGTTCTAGCCGAGAGGAAGGATTGGATCCAGTCGATGGCGGATCCCTGTATTCCTGCGTTGTGGAGTCTGGCAGCTAGTGTGCAATGTGAGACGGTGTCGAAGGCTGCCCAAAGGTCTAGGAGGAAGAGGGCTGTGGTGTGTCCCTGGTCTAGCAGCATGTAAATGTCGTCAGTGGCGGCAAGGAGGGTGGTCTCAGTGCTGTGGTTGCTGCAGAAGCCAGACTGGGATGGGTCTAGGATGGAGTTTTCTTTGATGAAGGCGGTCAGCTAGGTGTTCACAAGTCTTTCAGTTACTTTGGCTGTGATAGGGAGGAGAGAGATGGCAGGTAGTTCTTCAGGTCAGTTGGATCGGCCGTTGGTTTCTTGAGGAGGGGTTTCAACTATGCACGCTTCCATTCATCTGGGCAGGTGCAGGATAAGAGGGAGGAGTTGATTGTTCGTCTTAGTTTGGGTGCAATGACTGTGGTGGCCCTGTGGAAGATGTGAGGGGGTTAAGGGTCCGTTGGGGTTCTGAGTGCGTTTTCTTCATGGTTCAGGAGATGAGTTTGATGGACGCGGGTGCCCAGGAGGTGAGGATTGGTTTCTTGGCGGTGGTGGGTGATGTGGTGCTGTTTTTTGCTGGCTTGCTGAAGTTGTCGTAAAGGGTTTTGAAATTTAGGTGGAAGTAGGAGCTGAGTTTGTCGCAGAGTTCCTGGGAAGGTGTGATGTCGGAGGCTTCGCAGGTGGGTTTTGCGAACTGCTGAATGACGTTGAACAGTTCCTTGACGTTGGATGAGTTGGTCTTGACTTTTTCTCTGATGAAGGTCCTTTTGGTGTTCCTTATATGCTGGTGGTAGTCCTTCAGGACGCTTCTGTGGTTATTCCATGATTCCGTGGTCTTCTGGCTCCTCCATGTTTTCTCCAGGCCTCTGCTGGCATGTCTGGCTGCTAGAGTTCAGTGGTAAACCAGGCGGCCCTCAGAGGGTACTGTTTGGCAGTGTGGCAGATAGGTGCCAGCTTGTTGGTGCAGCCAGTGACCTAGCAGTAGAATTCCCAGGCTGCGGAGTTGGTGTTGGTCGCGGCCTTGGGGGGTTGGTGGAGGAGGGTGGAGGAGGGTGCTCCTTGGTGACATTGCTCCAGTTTCGTGGTGGTGGGCGTGGGGCGTCTTGTGTGCGGTGGTGGTGTTGAAAGTGAAGTGGACGCAGTGGTGGTCTGTCCAGGGGGGCTGGGTAGCGTGGCTCAAGTGGATGTTAGATCCTCCCGCGAAGATGGGGTCGAGGGAGTGGCCTGCTCTGTGGGTGGGAGCACTGACAAGCTGATTCAGTCCTAGGATGGCGAGATTTTCTAGGAGTGTGGTGGAGTCGGGGTCCTGGCTGATTTTGAGGTGGAAGTTCAGGTCCCCGAGCAGGATGTAGTCAATGGAGGTGATGGCGTGGGGTGCGGCGAGCTCAGCGATGGTGGTTTCGGGCTGGGCACAGGGTCCTGGCGGTCTGTAGATGAGGGTGCTGTGTAGTGTGGTGCTGGGACTGGTCTGGATCTGGAAGTGGAGGTGTTCCATGTTGGAGTGGGGGTCGTTCGTGCTGGATGTGGAGAGACGGAGGGGGGTCTTGTGCGCGATGGCGATTCCTCATACAGGGTGATGTGGGTGGTCCTTTCTCTGGATTTTGTAGCCATCAGGGATTGCTGTGGCGATGTCGGGGCCCGAGGTGGCGTTGGTCCAGGTTTCCATGAAGAATGCGACGTCGGGCGAGAGAATGTAGATCAGGTCCCAAATCTATATGGCGTGTTGGTGTAGGAAGTGCGCATTGAGGAGGATGCAAGTCAGGGGTTCGGTGGGTTGGTTAGTCGGTGGTCCTTCGGTGGCTGTGGGCGTCTTGTCGACTGTGAAAGATCTTTGGCACTGTCCGCACAAGAACTGTCCATGGGTCGTGTTGGGTGAGGATCTTACGCAGTCGGTGTGATCCCCAGCGTTGTGAACTCAGAGGGTTGCTCAGTTGTATCAGTGGGTACCAGGAGGACCAGGGTCCCTGGCGCTGGTCGCAGTCGGGTAGCGGACGGGCGCAGGCGTGTTTGCCTAAGGCGCGCCTTCGGCGCACTAGCGGAGCACCCGCACAGGAGTCGCCATTATGTAGGGGAGGGGCCGGGAGTAGAGGTGAAGGCGGGAGTGGGACTGGGTCAGGGGGCAGGGCTTGTGGAAGAGCAGGACCAGCAGGAAGCACTAAGGCGCTAATAACAGAAATGCAGTAAAACAGTAATGCCCCAGAAAATAGAAAACACGCAATTACGCAATTTTACAAAAAAAACACAAGATCTGAAGCGGAGTCGGGCGCGAGGCTCGAACTCTGCTCGCGAGAAATCAGCTGGGGCAGGTGCTGCCTGGACCTGAGCATGGTTCTTGGTCAGTGTACCGTTTTATATCGTTCCAATTAGTTTGCATATCAGTCAGAAAACTTTCCTCTGCGGGACCTCTCATCAAATTCATGTTGCGACAGCCCATCTATTCGGCCAACGAGTGTGGGAATCCTGTGGACCATGTTACAAAATCAGCTCTTTTTACCCGGAGTTTTATATAGCTCGTTGCTGCATTTTACAAACCACATATTCGCAGAAAAGCATACGATGGACCGGCGTTTCAGAAACGAAAATATGAAAGTATTGTAATACGTCAAGCTCTTACATAGCACCCCGGAGCGATCTTCCTCCATAGTAACACTTCATGGGTAAGAAAGCAAAAACGTGTACACCCGACAAAAGCACTAATTAAATAGAATAGGTCGTTCATCTTTTGAGATGCACTGTTCTATGCTTAAGGACTGCTGTCTGTTAAGTAGAAAGTATTACATCAACTATAAGCTCGAAATACCTGGGTAAAGCTGGTGAAATTTTAGATATATGTAAAACATTAAACATGCAAACGTTGATTCTAAGAATTACCAAGTATTATTAGCTTTTATCTTTAAAGCCCGGTCGTGGGGCATGTTTGTGCAGTATAATCTGCCAGCTGCCGCGTTCACACTGCCAAAACCGGCGTGGCAACCCAAACAACACAGAGACACGTAAGAGGATGGTAGCTTGGGTGTGGGGCACTTATATGCTGGGGATGCTGTAAAGAAACAAAATGTAAACATGCAGCATCCATCGGTAAGGTAAGTGTACAGCTCCCGAGTATTACCCTTGTGAGATAGTATCATTATTTGTGTTGATCCGAAGAACGCACAAAAATAGATCTCAAAATGCAGTTTAGCATCCAAAAGACAAGTACAAATGATGAATAGAAAAATCAAGGCCAACTGACCTTTTGCGCATGGGTGCTTTATAAATGTTTTCACTCAGAATTAGGGGGCATGTTTATCAATGTTGTGACGCAGCGCAGCACGCCTCCTCTCTGCACTGCGTGACAGGGAAAGGGCAGGAATGCGGCATATTTCACATAATGCAGCACATTCCGGCTTTTCCCGGCGCTGGCGCATAATGTGCTGCCTAGCGCCAATGCAGGTACTCTTACACCATGGTGCAAGGGTGCCTGCGCTGCAAGCACAATTGATTTTGTGCATTTGTATCCTCTTTTCTAATTATGCATATATTACCTGTTTCAAAAAGATGGTGGAACACTGTTTTATTCTCCGTGTAGACACTCATTAAAAGTTGTATCTGCTTCTGTCTATTATTCATCACAGCTCATATATTTTAAACAAGAATCACTCTGGTTCAATTAATATTGAAAACACTCCTTTGTGTATTCCGTGTATATTTCTCTTAGAAAAAGAAAGGACAAGTGACTGAGCAGAAGTTTGAAGTCTGTCACCATGGTTCTTGAGGGAACAGAGTTGTCATGTTCAGTTTTTGCCAGAACTGTTCACACCTTGTTTAGTTTTAGGAGGGGCTAACAGCGGCAGTGCGAGCTAGCTGGTCATAGAGACACCATATCTTATGGTGATGCATGGAATCAGTCTGGCACCATCCTAAGTTTATGTAGTCCTCAACCGCTCAGTTCCTTCTGGTTGGTGGAAACTACACAACAGTGGTGCAATGCTATTTTGTGCCCTTTGCACAATTCTGCAATGTTGTTTTGCATGCAGAACTCCCAGTTTTTGAAAGACAGTAAATATGGACCGAAGTGTTTTAGGAGGTGGGTAACCGTAGAAAGACATTTCATCAGCCGTGGTTCATACAGGTAGCAGCGGTGAGGCGGTGGGGGATTTCGAGGCACGATGTAAAGGGTAAATTAATTATTTATTTAATTTTCCCTTTGCATCGTCCCTCGAAATCCCTCCTCACCCGGCCCCACCACCCCACCACTGCTACCTGCATGGACCACAAATGGATTTCATAAAGATTTGAACTTTGGCATTAATAGTTTTATGGCAGGTGGCAAGAACAGAAAAAGCTTTTCACAGGATTATTGTTATAACATGAAACTTGAAGTTAATTTGGAACATTTGAAAAAAGTGTCAGTCTGAATATTTGAGCATTCATTTATGCCAAAAAGGACAGTCTCGAAAACAGGTTGATGAAAGTTTAGTCATTTTATATAATACTGACTCAGGGCCAGATGTAGGACACCAAATACCGGTCGCTAACGGCCAATTTCGGCCGTTATCGACCGGTATTTGGTTTTTGTTATGTAGGGGGGCCTAACATTTACAGAATCGGTAAATTTACTGAATCGGTAAATCTAGATGTAGGTGGCACTGAAAACAGTGCCACAGGCCCTTAAGAATTTGTTATTTACCACCAAATACTATTTTGTGGTAAATAACGAATTCCTGTGTACATGCACATCTGTGCATGTACACCTGTGCCATGTGACACACATACATGCCCTTAGGGCAAACACATACATGCCCTTAGGGCATGTATATGTGTGACATGGCACACAAGCCAGAATCAGGGGTGCAACAGGGTGTCAAAGTGACACCCTGTCCCCCTTGACAATTCGGTAATTTTACTGAATCGGTGTTTATCGATTCGGTAATTGACATTGATTCCTATGGGCCCATAGGAATCAATGGCAATTACCGAATCGGTAAATACCGATTCCGTAATTACCGAATCATACCGATTCGGTAAAAATTACCGAATTTTTTCCTACATCTCATTTACCGAATCTAGAATACGGAATCAGTAAAATTCGGTATTCTAGAGTCGGTAAATAAGAGTTACCTACATCGGGCCCTCAGTCTCCCAAAATTATAAAATGAGCTCTGGTTCTCTCTCAATGCCCTATGTGGTGTATAGATCAAAAACGGATATGGTGCATCATATGGCAGGGAAACATGGGGAATTCAAAGTTAGACATTCTTTCTAAGGTCCAGGGGTATTATTTTTAAAAGAAATGTATAATGCCTAGATCAGCAACACAAAAATTACTGAAGGCTAGATGTGGATATTGAGGATGTGTCCAAAGTAGCCACTTTCAAATTAGCCTTGTTATAGGCATACTTATGGTCCTATTTGATATTTAGTAATATTTGATATTTATTAATTTCTAAAGTGCTGAATCACCCGAAAGGGGTATCTCTGCGCTTAGGATGGTGTGCTGCAGCCAGACCCAAGGGAATCAGAAAAGAAAGGTCTTTAAAAGCGTCCTGAATTGAGAGAGGCTCTGACAATAATGAAGCTGGAGGGGCAATTGGTTCCAGAGAGTAGGGGTAAGATGTGAAAACACTTTGCCACCTCTGCGAGCCTTTTTAATTCTAGGGGTACAAAGAAGTATCTTGGAGCCAGATTCAAGGAGCCGTTGGGTGGGTGTACTTGGTAAGTTTGGCAGACAAGTAGGACAAATACTGTATGTACCTCCACATTATGTCATGATGCTCAGTACTATGCAGCCATACAAAGTGATCTCAATGTAAACTGTGTGGTGTATAACATGTAACATACAAACATCTAACACCAAGCTTATGGGGTTCACTTCAATGACCATTTCATCTCTGTACTACAGGTGATTAAGAATTGACTGCTGCAGATAACAACACCAACCTGCAGAGCCAGTCTCCACCCCCGGAGCATAGACTCTCGGATGCAGACTCTCTAAATTCCTCGGATGCGAAGCCAGAAGCTGGCCTATCAGGTCTGCCAGGGTGCACCAGGTCACAGACCCCCACTGTCCCCACTAACACCCCCTCAGCAACAACAACTCAGCTGACCTCTGCTGTAACAACCTGTGCGGCCTCCAACACTACCACCAACACCACCAGTGCTGCCTGCAACGCTGTCCCTGCCTCAGAGGATACCCACAGCACCCCACAGTCTGAGGAGGGCAGGGAGAGTCAGTGGGTGCATTGAGTGGTGATGCCACAGGTCCGGGACAGCAGGGCAGGTGGGAGGGCAACTGGGCGACAAATCCAACAGGGCACTGGGACCAAAGCCCTGGCCAACATCGCAAGAGTCGTTGTGGCCTATGTACAAACCCAGAGACAAATGGGCCAGGTTCTGGAAGAAGTACATGAGGTCCACCTGCTGCTGAGGTCCATGGACATGCATATGGGCAAAATCGTGGACCTCTTGGGCCAGCTTGTGGGTGTTCTGAGGGATAGGTCGGCGGCACAAAGGACAGCTCAACCTCCCTCCAGTTGCCCGCAGGATGACAGTCCCACCACCTCACCTGTGGCTGCAGAGAGGGGTAAGCTCAAACAGGATGAGTCCTCAGAAACCCCTGAGCCCACCGCAGAGGCCCCCCTGCCAAACGCTCATGGGACTGTCCGAGGTAAAGTACAGGAGGATCACGTGACAAAGCACCAACCAAATGCCTGTCAAAGAGCTAGCCATGATGGCACCTCTCTACAGCTTGCCATTGACTTTGTTGACTATCCTTACCCACACTGCCATGTTGATGGCAGGCGTCTGTTGGACTGTGTCACCACATCAATGTGGTGACTACTCTATTGTCTCATCTACCATCAATGACAACTCATTGATTCACTTTGCAACTTTTTATAAATAATCACTTCCCTGTCACAAATACTTATTCTAAATAAACACTCTTTACACACCTATGTTTATCACAGGATGTACAATGTTGACTCTGATTACAATGTACCAGGAGCACTGAATGTTTGGAGGCATTGAGAGACTGAAGAGACCAAGGAAAACACAAAAGAACAACATTCACTTGTCAGGTGATGGCATCACAGCCATTACACAACACTTGTTATCAAGGTACTCAAACCTGCACACATTACAATGAGCAACAATATCGACATAGACATCATGTAGCTGTGCATAACTACCCTGTCCCAGAAACATTAGCCCTCAGCACAGACCCAGCAACAGGCAGCAGTCATAAAGCCCCTCTAGGCCTTTTCAACAACAAAAACAGCAGACAATGGCAGCATTGTACAATGTCACTAGCCTTCAAGGGAAGTAGCTGTTGATGAGCTGTTGACGCAGGTTGACACCTTCCTCCTCTCCACTATCCTCGTCACAGGACATGTGTGGGTTTGCAGGCGGGGGTCTCAGCTGCCCATCATCATCAAGGAGCAGGGGGATCACTTTGCGCAAGGAAAGGTTGTGGAGCATGTAGCATGCAACTATGATCTGACACACCATTTGGGGAGAGTATATCAGTGCATCTCCGGTCCTGTCCAGGCACCAAAATCGAGACTTCAGAAGACCAAAAGTACGCTCCACCACACAACGTGACCTCCCATGGGCATCATTGTAGCAGACTCCACTTGGGGTCCTGGGATTCCTCAGTGGGCTCAGCAGCCAAGGCTGGTTGGGATATGCAGAGTCACATATGTATGAGCTACATAGAACAATTTTGTACCATAACTGTGGCCAAGGATAGCATGTCACACATACAGCACGCTACGTGTCTGCGTACTCACCCGCAATCTACTCACACTCTGGATGCAGATTTTCCTTTAGCTGTCGTAAGATGCTGTTACACAGGATGTAGGGGTCATGGTCTGATCCTGGATATTTGGCACAGACATTGGAGATTATCATATCCACCTGGAGGTACCACTTGCACATTGATGGAATGGAAATGCTTCCTGTTCCTGTAGATGTGCTCATGTGCCTGTGGTGGAACCAGGCCAACATGTGTGCAATCAATGGCACCAACAACATTAGGGATGTGGCCAAGGTCATACAATTCACCCTTCACTGCTGCCAATTTATGCCTCCTGGGGAAATGGATGTAGCTGTCCCTGTAGGTCATCGTAACGGACAGGACATCACGTAGCACCATGCTGAACATTGGTTGCGACATCCCACGTTTGCTGGACACCATTTACTGGAATGAACCAGTTGCAAAGAAATGCAGGGCCATCATCACCTTACACATTGGTGTCAAAGCAGTTTGATAGGTTCTGCGAGGCCTCAGATGTGGCTCCAACTGACCACATAGGTCTTGAAGGGTCAGTCGATCCAAACGGAATTTACGTATGATGGCCTCATCCTCCATGTCCTCAAGCAATGTGAATGGACGATGCACATTTGGTCGCCTCCTAGGTGAGATGAAAGGGGACACGTCAATTCAATTTCCCTCTGAGATGTGTCAAACATCTTATGTTTTGACTGACACAGCGCCAACAATGACTGGCATGAAACAACAGCTTACAGCACGAGTACGATGTAGGGACACCTTGATCTAAACTAGTTGTACACTTATCCAGTATTCACACAGTGAGTACCCCCAAAATAGATTCAGACTATGTTAATGCCAAAAGGTACATTTCAACATCTTGTGTCACCAGCCCTGAGAGTAGTTGACACAGCACATGTGTGAAACAGCAACACCGCTGGCTTCTATGTATCTGCTGTAACTGCCACACCTTTCAGCATAAGTTGGAGAGGGAATACATTAAGTACACAATGAGCACAGTGTGTGCATAACAATCAAGTATGTCCATGAGCTCAACAATGTACACAGTGAAATAGGCACATTATGTAGTCAGACCTTCAACATTGTGGGTTGCTTAGACATCTCACACATTGACGTGTGTACATATTGGAGAGTCCATCACAACACATATCTGTGTACATGCACAACAATATCATAAGTGACATAGGAGGGAGTACATGCCAATGCATGTAATCCTGTGCACTGACATGGCATTTGTAGTCATCAGTGAGCTAAATGTAACACTAGCATTGGCTTGAACATTCTGGTGGCATGAGTCATAGTAAGTTTTTACTGTTCAATGTTGAGAACTGGCCATTGACATTGCTATAGCATGATGTGTCCATAGGTGACGTAAGCGTGCACCATTACCGCAATCACGGCCATAGTGACCAATGTCAAGTAGCCAAATCGCAGTAGTGACCACCTGGGCCCCGCGGTGTAACACCGCAAATGCCCATGCCCAGTCAACCAATGGGAACCGAAATCACGTTACTGATATACACATTGGAAAATGGAGGCTGGCGTGCTCCACCAGCACAATCGCGGCTATAGGCACCAATGTCAAGCAGCCAAATTGCAGTAGCGAACGCCTGGGCTCCGTGGTGTGACACCTCCAATGGCCATGCCCAGTCAACCAATGGGAATCACAATCATGGTAGACAAATGCATTTTTGAAAATCTCGGTAGGCGTGCTCGCCTGCCACTTGGCTGGTCATTGGATGCAATTGAAAAAAATTTAATCGTGGTAGTGAATGCCTGGGCCCCGCAGTGTAACACCGCCAATGCACATGCCCAGTCAAACAAATGGTATCGCAAACGCGGTAGACAAATGCATTTTTGAAAACCGCTGTAGGTGTGCTCCGCTACTGCGGGGCAGGTCATTAGATGCAATTGAAAGAAGCACGATTGCGTTAGCGACCGCCTGGCCCCTGCGGTGTGTCACCATCAATGCCCATGCGCTTACAGCCAATGGGAACCGCAATCGCCGTAGACACATGCTTTTTCGGAAATCGCGGTAGGCGTGCTCTGCTACTGCGGGCCAGTCATTGGTCGCATTTGAAAAAAGCTGACCTAGAACAAGAATTGCAGCAGATGAGTACAACTGAAACAACCCCAAGGGGCTATATATGTGTAGGAGAGAGCCACACATTTCCACTGCTTCCAGACACTGCTGACTGACACTCTTACCACCAACAGCTGCTGTTCCTGTCTCATGGGCCCAGTGATGGCGAGAAATGAGAACATCAGGGCTCGTCCCTTCATCACAGAGGAGCTAGAGGTCCTGGTGGACCAGATGCTCTCACCGTATGAGAGGCTATATGGTGCACCTGATGTCATGGTAAGTATTGCAGAGTCAAAGTAGGAGAGTGCAGGGAGTGCACACATGAAGTTGATCTGCTGCAGTATGTGCCTGAGAGTGTGGGTTTGTGTAACTTCATGCTGACTTGAGGAAAATGGGGTTTGTTGCCTATTTTACAGATTTCCCGGGCTGCATTTCAGGATGGGAAGGACATGCAGTATTTTTGCTGCCATGCAGTGAAACTGCTAGTTTGGAAAGTGGAAGTCATAACAGACATTGCCTGTGCTAATGGATGTCAGAGTCCATGAGGTTTTCACTACTGCTGGGCGTAGTTTGCGAAGTAGAGCTACGCGTAGCTACGCAAAGTGCACTTCGTGCTACGCGAACTACGCGTAGCACTACGCGAACTGCGCAGTACCTTATTCGCACTGTCAAAGATGCCCTTTTCAATGATTGCACAGTGGGGACAAGCATCCGGCACTGTGCAATAATTGAAAACGGCATCTTGCACAGTGCTAGCTGTAGTTTTCTGCCACTCGAGGATATTTTTACTCGAGCGGCAGCTTTCTCAATGCAAACTAGTAGTTACTCATCGCGAGAGGTCGCGAGCATAAGCGACCACTCGCAATGAGAAACCAGACCTCCCTGCATTGAGAATCTCGCTGGGAGGTTTATTTTCCACGTTCGCGATCGCCAGGATGTCATTTTGCTTGCTCGCTGTCCCCAACTTGATGTTGAGGACCGTGAGCAAGCAAAAAATGACCACTGCACTATGCTACAGGTGTTCGCACTGTGCTACGTGCAGTTCACGTAGGGCGAAGTTGCTCAAACTTCGCAAACTATGCAAGCGTAGCGTAGTGCTTTGCCAAGGCCTAGTTTTCACATGCTCATTTGTGACATTACAAAGACTTATGTCGTCCAGATGGTACTGATGGAAGTGTGTTATACTTTGTATTGCCACCACAGATCTGTGAGCAGTATGAACAAGAGTGAAATACCTGAGGGTGACACTCTTGGTGGAAATTCCTATATGACACAGCAGATTGTTGTACTTCAGAAACATCCCCCTTCCATTCTTTTCATTATGTGTACAGACTTGCATGCGTAGGCACTGTTTGGCCTCTCATATTGTACATGCATGTGACTGTTCTGATGGCCCACGTTTAACCTCAGTGTGAGCCCCCCCAGCCTGCACAGTTAGGGCCTGATTCACAGAATGAACTTAAGACTCAATCCTAAACTTACTACTGTTTTGGTATTCACAGATTGCACTTACTACTTTTGGTATTCACAGAATGAACTTACTACTTTTGGCATTCACAGAATGCACTTACAACTTTTGGTATTCACAGAATGAACTTACTCATTTCGGTATTCACAGAAGTTAGGACTCCTAACTTTAGGACTCCTAAGTGCCTTCTGTGAATACCCAAAGTCTTAAAATTAGGATTTTTCTCAATTTAGTAGTAGTAAAGTTGAGACTCCTAACTTTAGGACTCCTAAATGCCTTCTGTGAATACCGAAAGTCCTAAAATTACGATTTTTCTCAATTTAGTAGTAGTAAAGTTAGGACTACTAACTTTAGGACTCCTAAATGCCTTCTGTGAATACCGAAAGTCTTAAAATTAGGATTTTTCTCAATTTAGTAGTAGTAAAGTTAGGACTCCTAACTTTACTACTACTAAATTGAGAAAAATCCTAATTTTAAGACTTTTGGTATTCACAGAAGGCATTTAGGCGTCCTAAAGTTAGTAGTCCTAACTTTACTACTACTAAATTGAGAAAAATCGTAATTTTAGGACTTTCGGTATTCACAGAAAGCTTTTAGGAGTCCTACAGTTAGAAGTCCTAACTTTACTACTACTAAATTGAGAAAAATCCTAATTTTAAGACTTTCGTTATTCACAGAAGGCATTTAGGAGTCCTAAAGTTAGTAGTCCTAACTTTACTACTACTAAATTGAGAAAAATCGTAATTTTAGGACTTTCGGTATTCACAGAAGGCATTTAGGAGTCCTAAAGTTAGGAGTCTCAACTTTACTACTACTAAATTGAGAAAAATCCTAATTTTAAGACTTTGGGTATTCACAGAAGGCATTTAGGAGTCCTAAAGCTAGAAGTCCTAACTTCTGTGAATACCGAAATGAGTACGTTCATTCTGTGAATACCAAAAGTAGTAAGTGCATTCTGTGAACGCCAAAAGTAGTAAGTTCATTCTGTGAATACCAAAAGTAGTAAGTGCAATCTGTGAATACCAAAACAGTAGTAAGTTTAGCATTGAGTCTTAAGTTCATTCTGTGAATCGGGCCCTTAGTTACTGCCCAACTTAACAGGGACCCATCACTGAATGACAGAGTGAGACATATGTGTTGTCTGCCACCTTATTCCTAAATGAGCTATATTAGGTCTGTGGATTGCACGAGACAGACCTTGTGAGAAGTGTGTGAGAATGTAAGATCATGTCCCTAAATGTGACCTCCATGACACAGGTAGCCATTCACAGGTCAAGGACATTGAGGGTGTGCATTGTTGGACACAGTGATTCTGCCCTGAAACATCATTCACCATGTAATGTATGTCTTGATCACTTACAAACTGCATTGCAGATATGAGCCTTCTTCACATTGCTTTCTGTGCTGGCGTTCTGCATGTGCATGAGATGGCCAGGTGCTGTGTCCATCCTCATACCTGCATGCATTTAGGTATGATTGTCTTATGCTAGTGTACTACGTGTCATGCTGTATGGCCTCTGCTAAACATATCTGAATAGCTGTGCTAAGTTTGTGCATGCTCCTATACTGAAACACAGTGGTACATGACCCAGTGTTACTGATATTTCCTCCTCTTGTCTCCCATGCCTGCAGCTTAAAGTCCACCAGCATAAGACCTCATGGAGGGCCATTGCACGCAAGGTGCGGGCTCTGGGTGTCTCCAACCGACGGCACACACACTGTCACAAGAGGTGGGATGACATCTACCGGCTGAGCAAAAATGTGGCAGAGATGACGCTGGGCTGCTCACTGGCAGGTTGGCAAGCAGGAGCATGACACCACTAATGGCTCACATCTTGGCAGTGACACAGCCAGAGCCGGATGGACATTTGAGGGCCTATCAGCAGCAAGTTGGGGGTGAGTATTCTGCGAAGTGTGAATTTGGGTATGAGTGTACCCCAACCCTGAGCCAGTGCCGAACTCTGTGATGTTTCTAGTATGATGCTATGGCTTGTAAGTGGCCTCTGTGTTGAGTGCAGCTGTCATGCATTTACACTACATGTACTTTCTCATGTGTTTAATGTAATGGCCCTTAACATTGCATTCTGAGATGTGGCCTTATGGCATCTGCTGCTTTAGGGGAGTCATGGACATCACTGGGAAGTGAACAGCAGTGTGCCTCATCTTAGTGTGCTGTCGTTTATGAGTGCAGTGTCTGACGTCGAAATTGTGTGAACTGCACATCTGACACCAATGTGCAACTGTAGTTGTGCTTCAAAGCACAACATAGTGGATAGCAGGAACGTTTGGCCATTGCAAAAGGACGTTTTGGAGTCTATCTTTGTTGTCCCCTTATGTGACTGTGACAACATGTTGAGATGTACATCTTTTTCACCTACAGACATCTAGGTATGCCTACCGGAATCTGTATGTCGGGTTACATGGAGGCACAGGCAAGCTATTTAGCTGTGTGAACATCACATGTCATTAATGCCAAGTATGCATGCTACCTTGCATCTTTTGATTTTTGCATTAAGGTTGCACATGCAGACTGCACAGGGGTGTATGCAACATGGGGGTATCATCATCTTGTTTTGTGCTTTGTTTGCATATCATGTTTGTGAGTATGGCATTAAACTGAACCTACGTCTCTGTCTCTTGTAGCATCTACTGAGGGCGCAAAAGGACAGGGGACGGATACCAGTGGTGAAGCTTCTGGCAAGACTGCTACACATGATCTCACTGACACTGATGTGACCAGCACCTCGGAGGGGGAGAGGAGTGTCCTTGAAGAATCACGCCCAGAAACACCAACCTCAACGTCATCTGATGCAAGTGGTGACTCCTCCATGTTGGCGGGCACAGGGAGTTCAAAATCTGCCTCTTCTACCCCACATCGTCCAGTGCGCACCCTCCCAGCTACTTCCACTAGTGCTTTCTATGCCTGCAGCAGTAAGAAGGGAAGAGTGTCCTTAACCCCAGGCACCGCTGCCCCTGCCCCAGTCTCCCCTGCTGCCCTCAGTGTTGAGGCTCTGGGCCTTTTGCGCCAGCTGTGTGTGGGTCGCACTGCTTGACTGAATGCCTTCCAGGATCATGACAAGAAGTTGGCACAGGTAGTTGCCTTCATGGAGGGCATTCATTCTGATGTGGGTGGGCTACACAGAACTGTCCAGTCTTTGTCCTCCACAGTGACAGCAGCCATTCAGCTGTCACTGGCTCAGAGTCCAGCTCCAGTCCCTTCGGCAACCCCTTTGCCAGTGGCAACATCTGACGAGAGTGACCACACACCACAGTCCCCAGACTCCGGGTACATAACAGGCAGCACACAACAGCAGCACCCCAAGTGGCCCAGAGCTCAGACACCATCCCCCAAACAAACAAAAAGTCACACAGGAGTGCAAAAGCCCTCCAGGTAACATGCAGGGGCATCAAGCCAAAATGCAGGCCTCAGGCTCACATGCTTCCAAATCAGCGCCATCAAAGGACAGTACTGTCCTAAAAGCAGCTCCCAAAGACTGACAAAAAGTTGCTGTTCCTACTGTGAAGCTGGTGCCTTCAAAGAGTCCGCAGTAACAGCCCTGTAAGGCAGATTCACCCACAACCTCAACTCCCACCCATACCCCTGTGAAGCTGGGGCAGGAGGGCACTGCGGGGGTTCACATGGTCAACACAGGATGGAGGGGAAAAGGCAAGGCCAGGCCAAGAGTACTGCCGGATCCAGCAGATCCCCAGAGGGAGGGCCACCACCTGCACCTGATGCACTTTTGGTGGAGAGTGGGCCTGTTGTGCCCGCCTCACTTCCCACTCCTACCAAGATGGTTCTGGCCTATTGGATCCCCAAGAAGTGAAGAGGCAGCCCTCCACATTCACTCCCACACACTGTGTCTCACAGCAGCATTTCCCACCTCCATGTGTCACCACGCCACCCGGACCAAGCAGACCCCCGGCTCCCAAAGCCACTGATGCCTCTGCCTCAGCTGGTCCTCTCTTTCCCAGGTCCAGTCCTCCAACTGGCCCGACAATCAGCCACCTCCCAGTTTGACTGACAGCCAAGTATGAGGCAAAGTCCCCCTCCCAACACAATCTCACCCACAGCAGTGCCTGGGCTGTCCGTTGTTATCCCCTTAGCTGTGTTGCTTACCATGGCAGTGTACGGTGTCACCCATTCCCTGCGCATGTTCTCATGCACACATGTCCCTCCTTTGAACTATGGACTGGCCACTGGCCTTGCTGTTTGTAACTTTGGATGCTCATTCCCTATGCAGATTCTCATGCATGCATCTACCTCCTTTGAACTATGGACTGGCCACTGGCCTTGCTGTTTATAACTTTGGATGACCATTCCCTGTGCAGGTTCTCATGCACACATGTCCCTCCTTTGAACTATGAACTGGCCACTGGCCTTGCTGTTTGTAACTTTGGATGCTCATTCCCTGTGCAGGTTCTCATGCATGCATCTACCTCCTTTGAACTATGGACTGGCCATTGGCCTTGCTGTTTATAACTTTGGATGGCCATTCCCTGTGCAGGTTCTCATGCACACATGACCCTCCTTTGAACTATGGACTGACCACTGGCCTTGCTGTTGTCTACTTTTGATGCCTATCTTGGTGATATGTAATAAAGATAGTTACTCCTGTTGTCTGCTTGGTCAGTGTCCTTGCTAATTAAAGTGTTTTCTGTATGGATATGGTTGCATGTGACAAATGCTCTGTATGCCACTTTAACATTGCCAATTGCTTCTTTGGCTTTTTCTGGGTTTGCCAGTGGTGAGAGGCACTTTAGTTCTTCTTCATTCTGTGGCTTGAGGGTGTAATGTTGGGTGTTTGTG
Organism: Lissotriton vulgaris; assembly: GCF_964263255.1. NCBI lineage: Eukaryota > Metazoa > Chordata > Amphibia > Caudata > Salamandridae > Lissotriton > Lissotriton vulgaris. Next base: position 496,792,766 of record NC_141691.1, read on the forward strand.
ATGATCTACTATTATCATACTCATCATATGGTCATGTTTGCTAAATTATACATTTCATGTTCTGATGCAATATCAGAACAGAGGTGAATTCTATCCTCAGGATTACTTGCAGGCTGGCCAGGGTCCATTATATCTGTGTGATCTTTCTTGAAGTGTGAACAGAAGTGTTGATGTATGGTCATCTTGTGATAACCTGTCTTCCTAGTCACATGGGTCAATTTGAATGTGTGCACTTGAGTGGTCATAAAGTGTGAAGGGGTGACTTTGTCAGTAGTGTTGATGTGTGTGTGCCACTGCACATATGTATGACCCAGAAGCTGAGTGTCTGATTGTTTCAATTCTATGTCATGAGCTTCAGATTATGGGCACATGTAGGAGTTGTAGGTTGGGCACTGTGCAGTGTGTTGGTGTGTCCTTGCACTCCTGGGGACACCTACTTGTTGTTGCTGCCAGTTGTGAGTAAGCAGAGTGTGTGCCAGCCAAGTCTGTGTTGTGTTCGGTTGATCAGCCATGTGTCTTCTTACTGTTTGTGCACACTGTGCAGACCCGCTCAGCCACACTGACATTAGTAGTGAGTTTCGCCATGCATTGCTGTCACTTGACCCATTTTTGGCTCCAGTATGGTATGGGGTATGTGGAGTTATTCCATCCCCTATATGTGCTTCTGATGCCTGCACATTCTGAGTGACTCCTCTGTGTGTTTGTGTACTGTACACACCTCACCTGTCCACTACTGAAGTACACACCACTTCAAGCTCATGTCTTCCACCCCATGGCTTGCCAGTGTGTAAGCCTCCCCACCACTTCATAGTGTGACACTATGCTGTGTGAGGCTTATCTGTGTACAGGACCAATGTGCTACTCAAGACAGTTTCCCAATTCGTTATGTGTGATTTTCTTGTACTGGTTTGCTGTCATGGTTGCTCATGTGCAGTGCAAATGTTTGGGCAGCATAGTCCTCTGGTCATGTTGTTTGCACCTGGGTTTCCCTGAGTTATGCATCTGTGGGTAATGGCTAAGCTGTATGTTTGTTTGCTGAGTTACTGCTACCCTTCCTGAGTCTGATGTTCTCTGTGTGCTGTGCTCATTTGTGTTGTTTAAGTACATGGTGTGGCACTCAGATGTGTGTGCTGCTGATTTGGTTGGCGTGCACACACTGATTGGTTTGCATGCAGTGTTGTCAGTGTATGTTGCCTTGTATTTGCATGGATTGGTCTGTGCATCTGTTGTGTTTTTGTTGTGGATGTATGCAGTGTTTGGCCTATGTTGGCTCTTTCTACTGACAGATGCTATGTGTGTGTGATGTTCTATTTGATCCACATTGTGTGTGAGTAGTTGTTGCTGTGCGATACATTCAGATGTGTGTTGCAGGTGTGGTGTGCATTTCTTGTGTGTCTGTCACATGCAGCAAGGTGGATTCTTGTTGCTGGGCTTGTTTTGAGTACACATTGGTGGTTTTTCCTCCTATTTTCGACCTGTCACTTGTCAGGATTGTGCATGTGTATGATTGTGGCACAATACGGCACCTTGTCCATTTTATGAGTGATGTAGTGTCTCTGTCTGTGTTATCTTACTGTCCCATTGATCCCAGTTAGTGTTCATGGTTGATTTTTGAATTTTGATGCACTTCTTGTTTGTGTTGTGTTGATGTATGGTGTTTGTGCATTGGCCCTGAGTGATAATGTGTATTCCTGTTCTGTCTAGGGTCACATTGCCTTTCCACAATTTGGCTGCCCATGTGTGGGCTTGTTGGACTTCTGTGTATGTTGTTTGTGAGATTTGTGTTTGGTTATTGTTTTTGTATCTGCATTGGTTCAGTTATTCCTAAGTGTGAGTGTGATGTTTCACACTGATGCTGAGTATTGCAGGTGTGATGTGATTAGAGGAGGGGCATGTGTGATGGTCCTACTTGTGTTTGACAGTCAGGGAGTGTGACAATGAGCCATGTGTGTTGTGCTGATGACATGCATAGCAGGGCTTGCCTTGATGTCTCCCTGTATTGTTGCATGGAGGTCACTTTGGTTTAATTCCAATCACTGTGCCACCCATGTCTGATTTGATGGCTTAAGGGTGGTGTGATATGTTTTTTCTCTTGCATGTGATGTACACATGCTATGTGGCTTGCTTCATGGCTTTCCTGCACTGTCCACTTCACTTTGGCTGGCCCATTTATTATCCTTCATTGCTGCTGACCTATGGTATGAGTATGTGGCAGAGTGTTAGTGTGAGTGACTTGACAGGCAGTGTGAACAGTTCAGTGCATTTTCATATGCAGTGTGAGTCTTCGTTTTCTAATTATACTCAGTTTGCTTCACATGAGTGGAAGGTAGGTATGAGGAGGAGGGTTGTCCAGCCACTGAGCTTCTGTGCAGGGTGTTCCTCTTAACCCCACCTTCCAAGACAGGCTCCCTTGTCATGTTGTATGTGGGATGTAAGATCTGGCTACACCTAGCAGATTAATTGTGCAGGGGGGGCACAGGAGGGGCGCACAACATGTTCACAAATGGCTATGGGAAGCATAGTGTGTGCAGGGTGGAGGTGGAGCCCTGTTAATCTTTATGGACTGCCCATCCCTGGCGCCAGCCCTTCCTACTACATTGTGCGCAGGTTTTGCTAGGTCTTCACCGCTGCGGTGATGTGACCGGGAGATTGCAGTGATTTCGCGGTTGATGGGTGACCCGGATGCGGAGGGGTGAGTTTATGACAAGTAGGACATGTGTGGGTATACTTGAGGATGTGTTCCTGACCCCACCAGAGTGTTGATGTGGACAGGAACCGTATATCAGCACAGGAGTTGTGTGCTGTGGTTGTGTGCGGAGTAGTGTATTTGTGTACCTGTGGCGTTGTCCACGATGGCGCCTAAATTGCCGGTAGTGGATGAGGTACAGCAGCGGAAAGGTTTGAAGTGCTAGATCCATTGCAGTACGGACCGGGTGGAGGGGACCGGGAGTCTGGTTTTGCGCTCCGCTGTCATGCTTCCGCCATCTCCGGGTGGGTGGATTCTTCCCTGCACACTGCAGGGGAAAATCCACCCATCACACTGATGGGCTGTTTGGGGCATTGTGATTTGTACGGCGGACGGGACATCATTCTACACAGTGGTGGGTCTCTAATGGCTCCCTCCACCACGGTGGCTGGCACAAACATCTGGTGGTTCACGTCGCTCTGCGGCGGACGGGAAATGGGCTATGTTTTCCCATTGTAATATGGCGTGCACAAAGACCGCTGCTGGAGTGCAGAAAAGGTCATTTTCCGCCAGCACCGCGGTTTTGCCTCTGCCCGCCATCATAATGAGCCCCTATATTTTTACAAAAGATATTAAACACTTCAATACTTTTTACATCGATATTACTTACGTAAAATCAATTTTCTTGACCACAATATTTTGTCTGACAATATTTCTGACCCACAATATTTTTACCTCGATATTTGTGCAAGTTGATATTTTTACATCGATTTGCTTACTCTGCACCATTTGGGGCACTATTGATAGAGCGCGCAGGTCACCCGACCAAACACATTGCACACTCGGGCCCATAAAATACCTTTTGATTTATACTTATTTTAATCAGGTAACCTACACGCTGTTATCAGCAATTCAGTTTCCTTCTTTCTATTTCCATGTACCAGACTTACCAATCCTTGAAATAGGTAACTAAACTTACAATGGATCAGGAACAAGTTCAGATGTAGGTGGACATTGCAAAAATATCATGCAACATGTGAAATAATGGTTGTACTTTATAATAACCACAAACGCAAGAAGTTTTCAAAACCTTTATCTAGTTATCGTTTTCTTCATTTTCCTTGAGCCACAGGTTAACACACATCAAACTATCTATCACTAAGATTAAGAAGATGGTATAACTATGAATTAAAGTGAGAAACATTTAGAAATCAAAAAATAAAGGGAAGGGAGAAGTAAGGAACACGCTATTCTTAGATCAGCAAACTTTCACAACTTCACTAAAGGCGGGTAAGGAAAAGGGAACATACTCGCCAAAGCAGACTTTGATTAACACAGTCTATAAGAAACAAAACTTTAATTTGATTGGTCCAGATGTTCTTATTTACTAAAGGGAGGATAAGAATGGAACAAACTATATATGCATACGATTCAATATTTGACTAAAGGTAGGGAGAGAATGGAATATGCTACTTAACTGTGGAGAGAAACAGGATAACGGACAATAGGCAATTTTGCTTTATTCGAAATAGGGAGAGAAGTTTAGGAAAGACAATCACCCACGCTGTTTTTTTATATTTACCTAGGACAGAATGAAGACCAACCCTGGCCACGGGTCAGTTGGAAAAGCGGGAAGGGACCCTCAAGGACATAGGCTACCAGTAGGCGAGCAGGTACAGCTCATGGACAGTCAGGACAGGATAACCTCAGGATTTTGGATCAGGACTGGGCTCATCAAAGGGTACGACCAACACCTGCAGCTTCGGATACAACGCCTGCGCAACCCCCTCTCTGCAAGGAATCTGCCAATAACCCCGATTGGGTTCTCCAATCTCCCAGCAAAGTGCTTCGCCAGCACTTAAGGTTTCTCAAACTCCGACTGAGTCTGGGGAAATTACGGACAGAGTGCTCCGCAGCTCTCTGTATCAATCACCTATAGAGTTCGTTGGGTCAGTGACAGGTCAGCTATTCGGACAAGTCGGACGACTTCTCTAGCTAAACCTAGGCAAATTATACTGTTTTCGGGACAATGTACCACCCACAAATGTTGCAAGTGAAAGGTTCCCTAATTTCTGATTGGGCAAGGGAGGAGGTTAGGTCATGGTACCTCCTAAAATTCAGACTTTCTCAGACTTAATATTCATTTTCGAACCCACCCCTTACATTCCAGTTCCCATGGCAAGAGAGGTTTTAGCAGACAATGGGGTATACTGTAAAATTATACAAATGTAGCAAATGCAGGTACAAGTCAGCTTCTTCAGCTGGGTTGGAGTTCAGGTTCCCAGGAGCATCTTGGCTTCAGCTGCCAGCTGGCTGGGTTCCACTGCTGCATGACTTTCTTTTCCCTCATCACATGACTGGTTCTATACGGACTTCAAGATGGAGTAGTAGCGCCTCCCAGGCCCCCCGAAGATGGTACATGAAAAGTAAGCGAAAACAATTTAGAAACACAGGAAAACATGAATACACTGTATACCGTGAATGGCTATACTACATCGCTTACTTTATAATAACTATAGCATTAGGAGTTAAACAGAACAAACGGCTTTGCAAAAGCAGCAGTGCAAGCATGGAGCATGTGAAAAACAAAGTGGCCATTTTAGCAATACTGCGCATGAGCACCAAGTTCCCTCCAGAACTGCGAGTGCGTCACATCACGTCGGTATGACCGACGCATGCGCAGACTAGATTCCCGCAAAGCAGCAACCATATTAGAAGCAATAGTCATTACTTTTAGTAAACACATAGGCAAGCGTCTCTGGGACACCCCCGTGTAGTGTAAAAGTGCAATATTAGTAAGACAAACATATTGAATTAGCTCATTAATGTTATCCGAGGCTCTTGATACAAGCAAGTCGCGTCACATGCGAATACTTGCTCCATCAATCCCCTCTTTGATGATATTTACTATCATCACTATAAATGGAACCAGATGCCAACTTGTTACAAATTTCCCAATTCAATCTCCTCAATCATTCGATTCACCTTTTCTTTCGTATCTTTATTAGGGTGCGAATTTTTCATCCTTTTATAAATTTGATTATATTGGGGCATATTATCAATGGGGTTTATCTCCGCTTTTTTGGCTTTAAAAGCCAAGAAAGCGGAGATAAAATGATCTCCCTATTACCTAGCTGTCGCTAACACCAGTTAGCGACAGCTAGTAGGAGATAGCGACCATCTTGGGCCCCACTTTGCATGTCAGTGATATTTATCACTAATGACATGCAAAGTGGGCGTGCCAAGATGTTAGCGACTGGAAACAGTTGCTAACATCGCTATCTCCTATTACCAACTTTTGGAGATATTCACGCTAAGCGCGAATATCTCCAAAAGCTAACACCTGCCCTGAGCAGTTCTTAGCCATGTTATCCAATGGGAGGTGGATAACATGGCTAAGAGCATTAGCTCGGTAATGCATGAATATCGCTGATTTTTCAGCTATATTCATGCATTGCGGCCGATTTTTATCGCATTTGCGATAAACCTTGGTAATACCAAGGTTTATCTGCGATAAAAATCGCCGCAGCTCAGCGTTAATTTTTTCACGCTAACCAAGCAATAGCGATAATTATCGCTATTGCTTGGTAATATGCCCCTCAGTTCCTCCAGTTCCAATTCATCCACATTTCTCTTCACTCCTCTCTTATTCACAGTATACTTTTTCTGATGTTTGCGACATTTACAACAAATGAATATGAAAAACACTTCTATACTTATACCCATGATTGGCAATAGTATTTTACTTAAAAGACTTTTCCCTAGGCTAGAAAACCAATGACCTACAGAGGAGAGACCATCAGTCAGTCTCTTCCAGGCACTGTCAACTTCTAGTGGTTTGAGCTCTTTTTCCAAATTTGTAATATTCCTCACATACCTTTTGATCTCCACACTTTTGTCAGGTATGTAAGTGCAACAATGTCGCGCTTTCAACATTCTACAGACTCCGCCCTCTTTTGCTAATAAGGTGTCAAGAGCAAGCCTGTTTTTTAAAACCATAGATCTGATCGCAACCAACTCGGTATTGACCATCAGGAAACCTCCAGCAGTGTCAGTAGATAACCGATCCACTACTGTTGACAATTTGCAAATTCTGTGTGTATTCAGAGTCACTCCCACTGCATGTATGAATGCACTAAAAATATCTCCTACTATTTCTCCAGCACTTTCTCTTTTTGTGCGTGCTAATTTGTTAGTCTTTTCAATGCTTTTAGTGCTTTTCCCCACATGGTATATCTTTGGAAAGACAATACCAAAGTAACAGCTTCCGTACCAATGGTCCGGTAATTTGAAGTAAGCCTTGTTTCCGCATATAAAATAAATTCCAGGAAACACTGGCTCTGACCCATCTTTGAATCCCCAACCCCCAATTACCTTATAATTATGTTTGCACTTACTGGAACCAATGAATATGTTATTATAGTAACTAGTAATTTCTCTGTGAAGACAAAGTGTCCCCTTCTTTTCGAAATCCAGCAACAAGGCAGCATTTGCTCTACCATTCGAGGCACTCTCTATATTTTCTGCCCATTTATGAACTTTCTGAGTTTTATCTTTGGCTTTCTTTTGTAAACTTTCTCTACTCTTCTCTGCCATATCTAGAAATTCTTTCTCCTTCTCATGTAGAGAACAAGTCAGGTTATTCTTGTGTGCGTCATCTATGTTAATTTTCCCTACAGTTAAAAAATAATCACCCATATATTTAGCTACATCTCTAGTCGTATGTACAGGATTCAGGAAGTTCAGAAAATGTCACGTCAAAGTTTGAGGTATAATACTGTAATGGTCCTCTTCTGTAAAATAAGCTAGTCAGTATACTACAGGAAATTCCATAGTTTAAGGGTAAGTGGTGGTAAATCACACCTTCAGCTACTGAAGTGGGTAGCTTCATGCAGACATAACAGTCATCTATCTCCATTGTCTCTACATAATGTACTAATAGGTTTGCAAAAACATTTAAATGAGTCTTGTTCTTAATCTTGTTAAAGTGTAAGTCTTCCTCATCTGGTGCTTCTAAATCCAGTTTTGCCTGTTTCAAGCTAAGTGGTCTGTCTAGTGCGTCTATACTTTGTGGTGTATTTCTAGTATGCGATTCTACAGTGTCATCTGGTAGGTTATTATTGGGGTACAGACTTGGGTTTTAGCTCATCATAGAAGGAATTGTTATAGTCAGTCCTATCCAGAGTATTAGAATTAGTGCTATACTACATACGCATATTTGACAACATGTTTTGCAACAATTACGCCTAGGTCTTCCATTTACACTGGAATCAGACATTTTGGCTCAAAAGAAGTTTTTCAACCCCTCTTTGTAACTTTATACAGGTTTTCTTACATCGAGCAACTTCAGGTTGGCTATTCTTCTTCGGTGCTCTGATTAGCAATCACCTCTTCGTCACTTTCGTCACTTATATCAAGATCCTCAAATTCTTCCAATACCAAAAATGTCCATTCAGGATCCCGATATTTACTGTTTTGTTTCTTTATTCTGGCACTCTTTCTCTTAGGCTTGGTTCCAGATTTCTCCTTTTCTCTAGACGCCTGTTTCCTCTCCTCGAGCTTTTCCTCTACAGTCTTTAGTCTTAGTCTCAGTCTTTTGATAAATCTGGGTTTTTTTCTTGAATCTTTTAACTGGCACTGTTACTGGGCTTTCTTCTAGTGATCTTTTATTTTCATTCAGTTGTGGCACATCTGCTTCGATGGTTTCTTGTTCCCTATCTGTCTGACTAGTTCCAGGTCTTGGGTTTGTTTCTTCTGCCTGGTCACTAAGCTGACCTTGTTCAGGTGTATGTTGAATTTGGCTTTGTTTTATTTCAGTTTCCTCTCTCTGAACACATGTATCTATTTCTATCTGATCCTGTTCAAGCACTTCGAACCCTTGATTTTCTTCTGCTTGAACCTTTGCTCTGTTTTCTAACTGTCCCTTCTCAATCTCAGGAGTTCTTGGAGGTGTGTCGATAACCTGTTCTGTCCCTATCTGACCCTCCTCATTATCAGATTTGCCATGGATTTCGATGATCTGATTATCTCTTTCTAATCCTGTCTCGTCCTCACTATCCCACTCTCTATCTAAGTAGGCTTGTCTTCTGGTTCTTATGGGATCAAATGTCAGGTCGATAACTGGAACCCATTCATCTCGACTGGTACTCGGTTGTTCGTCATCAGCTACTTCAGGACCAACGTCAGGAGACCCCTCAGCTGCACAACCTTCAGCCTCAGTATCTTCGTCTTCAGTTACTCTTTTCGTATGACTGGCATGGATCCACTTCGGCACACCTGCACACTACACTGCTGTTGTGGTAACAAGAATCACTTGTCTCGGTTTTAGCCACTTCGGTGCGAGGCAACTCGACTGGGTCTGTTTCTTTAGCACAACCCAATCCCCTGGGTTCAGATTATGGGCTGGAGTTGCTGGCCTGGCGACGGCGTCTTCCCCAATCTGGTGAGAGATAGAACGCACTTGGTCACCCAGTTGCTTGCAGTACTCTAGCACCAAATCATCAGAAATGCTTAGCAGTTTGTGTCCTGGTACCCATGCTTGTCGCATTACTCTTCCCATCAGTATCTCATGAGGGCTCAGGCCTGTCTTGCGAACTGGAATACTTCTGATTCCCATCAGGACAAGGGGCAAGGCGTCTATCCAATTCATTCCAGTAGACTCACACATTTTTCCTAATCTTGATTTGATAGTGCCATTCAGTTGTTCTACCACTCCAGAAGCCTCTGGGCGATATGCACAGTGCAATTTTTGGGTAATTTTGAATGCTTCACAGAGTTGGCCTATTACCTCATTGTGAAAATGCCCACCTCTGTCTGATTAAATTGTAACTGGAAAACCGAACCTTGGAATCAATTCCCCTAGTAACAACTTGGCTACAGTAATGACATCATTTTTCTTTGCAGGATAAGCTTCTTCCCATTTTGAAAATAGGCAGACAATGACAAGGACGTACTTCATTCCTTTACAGAGGGGTAACTGTATAAAGTCAATTTGTAATCTGACAAAGGGACCTTCTGCTTTTCCGATTGTACCTGGCAAAACTACTGTTTTCTTTCCAGGATTAAACTTTTGACAAGTAAAGCACCTCTGGCAGAGTGCCTCTGCAATGTTCCTGAATTTCGAATTGTACCATGTCTGTTTAAAGACACAAACCATAGCATCCCTGCCTATATGTCCATCTTCATGTATTAGCCTTAGCTAGGAGCAAGCAAGCTGTCAGGCAATACAGGCATACCATCAGTGTAAATCATAACACCATCCTCACTCCTTTCCTGACAACCAGACTTTCTCCACCTTCTCTTTTCCTTTGGTCCTGCTGGGTTTTGCAAATCTTTCAGTTCTTCCCATGATTGCACATCCTCAAACACCATAAGTTGGAAGCTGTTTCCATATCCCCCCAACTTGATGTTGACTGACATTTGATACCGTGCACAATATTGGGCTAGTTGGTCAGCATATCGATTACCTGCTGTCACATCGTCATTGCCAGATTTGTGAGCAGCACACTTGACCACTGCCAGTTCTTTTGGTAACTGGATTGCCTCCAGTAGCTCCTGTACAACCTTACCATTCCTGATAGGAGTACCTGAAGAAGTCAGGAACTCTCTTTACAGCCACGATTAGCCAAAGTCATGCACAACCCCATAGCCGTACTGGCTATCCGTATATATGGTTGTCCTCTTATTTTTCCCAACTTTACAGGCTCTTGTCAATGCAATCAATTCGGCTACTTGTGCAGACTTGACTCCAAACAAATAGGATGCTTCTACTACACGCTCTAATGTGCACACTGCATAAGCAGCACTTAGGCCTCCATCCTCATGTCTTATACACGAGCCATCTACAAACAGTTCGAAGTCTTCAATAGGCAAAGGCATTTCTTTAATGTCTGGGCGTGGTTTTGTACTGAACTCGGTCAGGTCTATGCAATCATGCTCGACCTCTCCCTTCACTTCTGCAATGAGGGAATCTGGTAATAGGGTAGCTGGATTCAATATGTTACATCGAGTAATGGTTACATTTGCTGCGCCCACCAGAATCCTTTCATACTTAGTTAGCCGACTAGGAGTGAGATACTGGGTCTTAGTTCGGGTCAGTAAGATAACAACTGCATGTGGAACATACACAGTTACCGGATGCCCCATAATGATGGATTCACTCTGCTCAATACTCATGCAAGTTGCAGCTACTGCTTTCAGACATCCAGGTAATCCAGCAGCCACTGGATCTAAAGTGGCAGAAAAATATGCCACAGGACGTCTAGTCAAACCATGCGCTTGGGTCAGAACTGACAATGCACAATTGTCGCGTGTGTCACAAAACAGTGCAAACTCTTTCGAGTAATCAGGCATTCCCAATGCAGGAGCTGTACACAGACAGTCTCGTAATTTGGTAAAAGCTGACATGCTTTCTTTGTCCCACTCCACTGGGTCTTTTGCTCCTTTCTTTGTCATTTTTATCAATGGTTTTGCCAGAACTGCAAATCCCACAATCCACTGTCTACAGTATCCTACAACCCCAAGGAACATTCTGATCTCTTTCTGAGTTATGTTATGTTATGTTAAAATGGGACTTTTATAGCGCAACGGCTACTCCAAGGGAGTGTCCCGGCGCTTTAAGCTCCAATCATAGGGAGAGCATGAAACATAACAGTAGCAGAAAGGGCCAAAAAAGAAAGATTATCCAGCAAACAACCAGGTCTGAGTATGGGGTAGATACATGTTTTTAATTATCCTGATTCTTTCTGTGGTTACTTTCCTGATACCTTTCTCTATCTGGTGCCCCAGATATTTCACTGAAGAGGTACAGAACTGTAATTTGTCTGGTGATACTTTATGCCCTCCTTCCCCTAAATGGTTCAGTAAGGCAATGGTGTCAACAACACAGTCTTTTCGACTTTTAGACGCCACCAAAAGGTCGTCTATGTATTGAACCAGGACTGATTCTCTAGGTAGGACCAAAGATTCAAGGCATTTTTTCAGAATCTGATTAAAGATTGAAGGGATCTCTGTGTACCCCTGAGGGACACGATTCCAGACGTAGATATGACTGTTGAATTCAAATGAGAAAAGGAATTTGCTGTCTGGATGCAATGGGATTGAAAAGAATGTGTGACATAGGTCAATGACGGTGAACCATTCAGCATTCCATGGAATTGGGTACAAGATCACGGCAGGATTTGGTACAATAGGACAGCAAGGAACGATGATTTTGTTTACCTTGCGCAGGTCCTGCACTACTCTGTACTTTCCACTCGGTTTCTTGATTCCAATTATGGGCAAATTACAAGGTCTGCTCATTACCTCCTGTATGATGTTTGCTTCCAATAATCTTTTTATTTCGATGGCAACCCCTGCCTTTACTTCTGCACTTATTTTGTATGGTTTGGTATTCGGGTAGACTGCATCTTCTCTTATGGCTATTTTAATTGCGTCAACATTTGCCATTAATCCTACATCTTTTCCAGTAAAATACCACACCTCAGGTTTCACTGTCTGTTGGAGTTCTTCAGGTAAGTCTTGTATTGTCAGTCTTTAATTTCTGAGTCAGGCCTTATCAACATTAATTTGTAAATTCCATCTTCATCTGAGGTCTGAATTTCAACGCCTTTTGGTGTGCAAAAGAAGGTACAATTCATTTTGCACAACAAATCACGTCCTAATAGGTTCACAGGACTGGAGTCACAGACTACAAATCTGTGCATCTCTTTGAAGTTCCCTATTGTGATCTCCATGGGCTCGGTTACTGGGGTACTAATTAACTGATTAGAAACACCCACTACTTGGATTGCCTCTCACGAGAGGGGTAGTTTTGGAACATCTGCTGTTCTCACAGTAGAACGGGTAGCACCAGTGTCCAACAGAAAGGTGACATCATTTCCTTCAACCTTTCCTTCAATAGATGGCCCTCACTGGTCTACCGGCAAGGAGGCGCCAAGCACGCACTCCTCGTCCTGCCCCCTGAGGCACCGTCAGTAAGGTTCATCACAGAGGAAGGTATCATTCAACAGGAATTGCGAAGTTGCTGCATTTCTATCCTCCCTTCCTTCCCAAACCTCTACTTCCTCACTCTGTTGTGCTCTATTCTTATAGTTTGGCCTAGGCGCACAAGGCAACTGTTGCTGCTTTACCTATTGCTGTGTCTTTCGTGGCCCCTCTTTCTGCACCTGTGGATTCAAATCATTATTGGGCACGTTACCATTCTGTACCACCAGACACTCGTCTTTCCAGTGCCCTATCTGTCCGCAACCGTGACAGGGGAACTTCTTTTTGGCCTCCTCTCGGCTCATTTTTACTCTGGGTTTTCCTCCACCCCCAGGGCCTTGATTCTGGGTATTATTATTCATTTTACGTAACTGCTTTTCTTGCTGTTCTGCTAATTTTACTTGTGCCCACATAACCTTCCCTTTTAATTCTTTCCGTTTATTTTCCAGCTCATCTTCACAATACTTGGCGTATTTCAGGACCTCATCTATAGGCTTGTCTTGCCAACAGATTTTATTGTCTTTAATCCATTGTGAAATTTCAGGTCTTAACCCTAACACGAATTGATAAATGAAATGGGTCATGTCCTTCATCTCAATGTTATCTAGTCCACTGTACGTTTTGAACACCTGTAACAAATTCATAGTATGAATGTACAGTTTCATCACGATTTTGGGTAGTTCTATCTATGCGGGTCCAATCAGTTTCTTTAGCAGGCACCTTGCCTTTCAAATGCAGTATTACCTGGTCATACTTTCTCATTACCTCTGAGGGGGCTCCTGTCTTAGGGTCTCTCGGATACTCCTCACTTGGCCAATCAACAGCAATTTTGCATTCTGTCCATAAATCTACGGGAACTACAATGTCAAAGAACCCATCTAGATCTTTCAGGAGACATTTCTGCACTTTAACAAATCTCTCGACCTGGTTGTACCAGTCTACAGGTTTCTCTCGTAATTTTGGGAAATCATTTGTAAATGGCACAATATCCTGTCTGGACCATGGAACATGTACATATTTTCCACCTGGCACCTCTCTCATGGGATACAATGCTTCAGCCTTGTCAGCTTCTTTTAGGACATATTCAGAGAACACGTGTCTGGACCTACTGTCTTCCTTTTTCTTCGCCCACCTCGTTTTCCCTTTTTCTAGATCTCCCCATTTCTGTAACAGGTTCAGCAATTCTCTTATCTGCACCTTTTTCCCTGACACGTTCATATTTTCTAAATCTTTGTCGGAAAATTCTGCTCTGTATGGTTTCTGCAATACCTTTGATTTGCTGAAATCTATTCCCATATTAGCTGCGGTGTCCATCAGTTTCTCATGGAACACTCTGGTATTTCTGGTAATACTTTTACAGATTAACAGTAGCTCTTCTTCACTAAGGGTGTTCAGTCTGTCTAGTCCCACGTTCGCAGCCATCAGTTCTTCCAATTCTATTCTTAACTTGTAAATATCTAATGGTTAAGGTTGAGGATTTATTTTTTCTAATTCTCGGGTCCATCGATCTATTTCTTCTGGAGTCACTACCGTGGCACTTCGAGTACCTGCAGATGACTCTATCAGTACTTCTCTTGCACTAGTCTGAGTGTTCTTTCTTGGTGCACTGCCTTCCGGTTCCCTTATAGGTAAATCCATCAGGGAAATTACAGATTCGCATTCACTTGTCTGGTCATCAACTATTAAAGGCTCTTTTCTTGGCTGCTCTACAGCTGGAGTAATAACTGGAGTCTTTGAACTAACCTGTCTATCCCCATAAAGAGGAACAACTGGGCCAATAGTTACTGGAATTGTCAGGGCTTCAGGACTTGAATTTAACTGGGATATTTTCTGAATGAGTTCCCTTCTCTGTTTAGCTAAGGCTTCTCTCTCTCGATCCTGTAAAACCTTTTCCATTGAGGTTTCATGTACTACTTGTGGAATCAACGGTGGATAAAGATTCGGGGCAGTTGGAATGGTTGTACATGGTCCCTCACCACAGGACGGTCTATAACATGGAACAGTAGTATCGGGCATGCTAAATCCCTCATTACCACTAGGCCTATAACCTGGACCTGCTTTATCAGATGCACTGGCCCTTCTATTACTAGAAGGCCTAAAGAATGGATTTTTTTTAACTCAAGGACCTAGACGCCTCATAATATGGAGGTGGATTTTTCATTAATAAATCCTCCAAATATTCATCTTCTGAATCACCCGCAGTCATTAAGTGTCGGGCTTTCTCTGTCCTTTTCCCTCCTATGGGTTCGTCTACAGCACGTACTGGAAATAGTCCTTCTACCATCATATTCTGTCTCCACTGTTTCAATTTTTTCTCTCAGGTCTCCCTCTGATTCTTTGGATAACATTTTGCTAACCCTTTATCCATTCTGGGTCTGTCTCGCTTAAAGGCCTCAATCTCCCATTCCTCTAGGGCCTCGCATTGCGCCTGTCTTGGTCTGGGGTGTACATCATTCATTCGGGTCCTCAAATTAAACAAGATTGTACCATTAAAGGTACCATCTAAAGGAAAAGCTAAAACTCCGTCATCTTTAGTATATTCCACCCAATTTTCCAACCATACACATGTATGATACCCTTTGTCGAACATCATAAGCGACGCAGGAGTATTACGTGGTGTAATGATTACACCTTCTCTAGTTTTAATGGGTTTATCCTTTTTGAAGTAATTTTTGACTCTGTCTGCGAAAGTCATTTTTCTCTTGCTTCCGTACATTCCGTCTAATCTACGACCTTTCCACTGATCTTTCGTAAACCCTAAGTACCTAGAATCAGGTCGAGTCTCGGGATTAAGTGAATACCACATATACTTCGTAAAGCCTAACTCGGGCTTAAAGTACGTACTTTTGTTTACAAATTTTCTTCCAATGCTAGCGCGTCTTGTAGATTTCAACAACCAATTAACACTGTGATTGCAAACAACTTCAACCAATGGGTGCGCGGCCTTTTCGTGAGATGCGGTCTCAAGCTCCGGCACTCACCCCTCCTTTACAATTCCAGCTCCGTTACACACCCGCTGTTTTGACCAATACTAGCGCGGCACAGAGTGACGTCAGCGCAGCTCCGCGACTGACTCCCTCCTTTACATGGTAACGGACACTTGATTTCTTTCTTAAAGTGCAAGTGCTCTATTTAGTTTACAACGTATAACATTCGCCACTGTACTCGAGTGTCTAGAAAGAAAGATTTGTTTCACTGCAAGTAAACTTCTGTCTACTTTTCATACACTACGGATAGACCCTCCTGCCTACCCTTCACACAAGCATTAGAGAACCTGCTACTTCTTTGACTCATCCACTCTTTCCGGGATACATACTAAGTCCAAAGTTTCACTAGCGAACTGCTTTGCTATCACTCAAGCTCCGACAAACCTACTACTCCTTCCTTGACTCCTTCCGTGACAATTGTAAATGGTGTTTTCGACTCGCACGAATATGGTCGAGTCTGGTATCTATGAACCGCAAATGACGAGTTTAGTAAGTGTGCGCAGTTTCGCTGTGCTAACTTAAACCGTTCGTTTGTTATGTGGGTTTCTCATCTGTACCCACGGGTTCCATCTTAGATACGGCATCCATTTTGTCTCTTGCCCTCAAGTAGCCAGCGAACGGACGCTGTCCGCTTCGCGACCCTGGGACTCCCAAGATATTTGCGGAAGACACATGTTCTTTGTAAGTGTCTTTATGACGAGGGGGATGATACTGTAAGGCAGATGGCCCCGCTCGAGGCTCATCTCGCCGTGCTGGTTTATTGTCCCAGCCGTGCATCTCATTAGGCACGTCCCTTTGATGCCTGTATCTCGTGTTTCCCGATACCTCCCCTTTTACACCCTTTCCGATCTCCCCACTGTCTCCGTCTTCCTCTGCACCTGTCTTTGTTCCTATTTTGATCTGTTTTACTGCCAATTGGAATGCACTAATGTTGGGAAGATGGGTTTTTTCAGTTGGGAACCGCCAAATGTTTCCGCACTTATGTTCCGGACCTTATGTGTATCAAAGTGACCAAAGCGACCCCTCTGGGGGATAATGGTGGGAACCGGGTTGTAAACCTTTGTGTATCATGTTGTCCTATGGGTAAAAACTGTATAAAAGGAGCGATCCACAGAACCAATTTGAAGCAGTCTCCCCAAGTTGCACGAGTTGTACTTGTCGTGATTTCTGTGTTCCCTGCAGCAAATAAACCTTGAATCTTTGACGCCGAAGGAAGTGTCCCGTGTCTCTGTGATTCGTACGC
This sequence comes from Lissotriton vulgaris, assembly GCF_964263255.1. NCBI lineage: Eukaryota > Metazoa > Chordata > Amphibia > Caudata > Salamandridae > Lissotriton > Lissotriton vulgaris. Next base: position 496,809,666 of record NC_141691.1, read on the forward strand.
CGGAGCAGGTTACCCACGAAGGTTTCAGGTGTTGTGCCCTGGCACCGCTGGGTCTTAAAGAACCCAGTCCTTCAGTTGGCGCCCAACGTGGGGCTGCATCAGTGGTACCGGTCCAAGCCTGACGATCATGAGGAACTTCGTGTGAAATCTCCGAGGGAAGGTGCACTCCGCTTCATCGATCCTGTTGTCGAAATAAGTGGCCCGAAGACTTTTCCCGCGAAGATTCCCGCCTCCTGACGGCTGCGACGGACTGCTGCCCTGACTGTAGACCTGTTTTGGCGCCTGGCGTAGACCTTGATAGAGCGAGACGATTGACGGGCCTTCCTGGAGACGCCATCGATCTTTGAGTTAAGTATTTGTGGGTCGCTCCCAGAGTTCTTGGTTGTTGACACTTTAGCGAGTGTTTTTGTTGTTAACGCTGTGTGAGTGTTTTTGTCGGTGACACTTTGCTAGCGTACTTTGTTGTGTTATTTGACGACTGCAGCCGCCAAAAACCGAGGGTTTTGTTCTTTGCTGGGACTTGGTAAATCCCGTAACCCTTGAAGTTTGTGAAACTCGGCTAGTGTGCAAGATGCCTGGTCGCAGTACTTTGTTCAGTTGTTTCAGGCCTTGTGGTACGGATTCCCGACTGGAGGACTCGTGTCCGATACCTCCGGTTGGAACTCCCACTTATGAACTGTACAGCAAACATGGCTAGGCCCGATTACTTTTAATGAATACTGGATCAAATATACAAAGAAAGATGGTGACCTTCGCTGGCCACCACATGGTAGCTTCGAGGCCCCGATCTTAGATAATCTAGAGGTTAAATTGTTCGCGAAGAAGTCAAGGCCGGCCATGTTTGATGCCTTTCGGTTGTGGCGTAAAGAAGCCCGACAGAAAGAAATCAGACAGACTAAGCGAAATCAGAGAGATAGTGCTGGTACCATTGTAAAGAAAGCAGAGCAGTTTCAGCATGATAAGGAGATTAGGGAAAAGGAGGTGTTTGATAGATTACAGCGTATGACTATAGATAAGTGCTATCCTACTTTGCCTACGGAGCCGGAAAAGAAGGATGAGTCAGTTGAGGATCCTTTAATGTCCTATCTTATGAAATCGCCACCTCCGTACGTACAGGGTATCGCAGCCCCTGTGATTCCCCCTGTACCTGTTCCTGCACCTATTCTTCCTTTGCCTGTTCCTCAACCTGCACCCGTTCTTCCGACTGTTCCTGCTCCTTCGTCTGTTTCTATTCCTACTGCTCCTCCGCTTCCACATACTCCTGCTCACGCTACTGCTCCTGCTTTATTAACTCCTGCTGTTGTTTCTGTTTCTACTCCTTCACTTGTTAGTCCTGTGTCCTATACTTCTCCCTCTACTCGTAGTCGTAACTCTCCTCTTGCGGCTAGCTTCTTTCACTCGCTCGGACCTGTTCTTGGGTCCGCTGGTTCCGATGGTCCTCAGAGACGTAGTCAGCTTCCTGGTAATAGGGAACGTGCTTCGCTATATAATATGGCGATGGGTTGGATGACGCACCCCCTTAGAAATCCACCACGTGTCGTACTCGATACGTTTTGTCAGTTCAATATACCAACCCAGAGATTTGTGTTCGAAGAGATGTGTAAGGTCCTTCGTGATCAGATATCGGCCGATGCGCCTGACGAGGTGCTGACCGCTTTGTCTGATCTACAGCTTCAGTTCTCGACTGGACTGATAGTGGATACCAACGTTCGACGTGCTGTTGAACGATTGTTATCTTTTCGTCCCACTCCTATACCGCAAGCTTTGTTTGTCGAGGATGTCGAAAGACAGCCAGATGAGTCTGGTCAGTTTCCTATGCGGGAAGTTCCACCAGTATTGATGCCAGGTAATCCTGCAGCTAACCCTCCAATCCGGCCGTTTTTCCAGAGAGTATGGATACATCTCCCATGGAAGCGATCAGAAGTGTTACAGGTGAAGCAATCTTTGCCTGACCCTCGTAAAAATCCTGCGGGGTATTACAAAGAATTATCGCAGCTCGTGGATGCTACGATAATGAATCTTGCCGATATCGACATGTTGTTTGGCAATGTCGTACCGCAGCCGGTATGGGCTAAGATTCGCCATGAAAACCATCCGAATGAATTAGGTGGTGCTTGGGCTGCCATTGTAGCGGCAGACGCCGGACAAGTGGGTGGTGCTAAGCCCGACCAGCTGATTACTGATCTTCCCCAAAGAATAATAACATTAATGAAAACTCTTATGCCAGCTATGAGGGTAAATTGGGACAAATTGTCAGCTTGTAAGCAAAAGAAGGACGAGAGTGTTTCCGACTTCTTTACGAGGTTCGAGGAGGCATTTATCGACCATAGTGGTCAGGATATGAGCACTGAGGGTGGTCAAAGGTTGTTTGTGGATAAATTTGTTTCGAACTTATTGCCCGATTTGAGCAATAAATTGAGGAATTCGGAAAGTGCATGGGCCGTTTCTACCTCAGCTCAGATATTGGCTACGGCACAATATTATGAGAACAGAGAGAAAGAAGAGAACGACCGTGCTGATAAAAAAACGAAAGAGCTAAAAACTAAAGTGCTGTTGCAGCAAGCGTATCCTCCACGTTCGAATCAGAATAATTCGCAACAAAATAGATCACAGCCGCAATCAAACCGATCCCAAACTCGTAATGACTCCTCTTCCCAAAGATCTTCGTTAGGGTACAATCAATGTGCTTATTGTAGACAAGAGGGTCACATTAAATTCAATTGTCCTGTTCTAAATGAACGTAATAGTGGTAACTCGTCTAGAGGAGGTCGTGGTGGTTCGCAGCAGGCATCACGTGGTAGAGGTCATGGTGTTCAGAACGATCGCTCAGATAACTCATCCAATTCCGGTAATTGTTTCGATCAACGTGGATCGTCGCAAGGACGATCTGCGCAGTACAATGTAGACGATTATTACGTCGATCAGGGAACTGACGACAGTAATTACTAGGACAGCCAAAGACAAGGAGAGGGAGTGGTATCAGTTCCGGTTGATCAGAGAGGGCCTTACATCGCAGTTGCTACATCGGGCGTCGTTGAGCCTTTTCTGTTGGACACTGGTGCAGCGAAAAGTTCCATTAAGCATTCGAACCTCCCTGGCGCACCTTTGTCTGGCTTAACAAATGTTTCCGTTGGATTCTCTGACGCCCCTGTTAGCAATCCAGTTTCACGCCCTTTGCCCCTTAAAATTGGGCCACGTGAGTTAGAGGCACCGTTGATCCTAACCACAGGTTGTGGTGAAAATCTTTTGGGCCTGGATTTGCTTAAACGTTTGTATGCGACTTTGTATTGTTCTCCTGCGGGTGTACAGCTTACGATAGGAGAGAAGGTTGTCTCTCCCATGTACTTGTCTCTCGATAAGCTCCCACCGGAATTGAGTTCTCTTCCTGCGTCTTTGTGGGCAACGGGTCCCAATGATGTGGGCCTGCTTGATATCTCACCATATGTTGTTCAGTTGAAATCTAATGTACGATTGCCACGTATTCCCCAATATCGTATCTCCCTTGATGGTGAACGAGCACTGTTAGCGATCATTTATGATTTGATCGAGAAAGATGTTATTGAAGAGACACGGGGAAACGTGTGCAATAGTCCTGTACTGCCCATTCTAAAACGTACTGATCCTTCAAAACCGCCTGTTTATCGTTTTGTTATCAATTTACGGGAGGTGAATAAAATTGTGGTTCCTCAATTTCCTGTTGTGCCTGACATCACGGCATTACTGACTCTGATTCCAGCTTCTGCATCGTGGTTTTCGGTGATTGACTTGAAGAATGCGTTCTTCAGCATCCCGATTGCAGAAGAGAGCAGAGATCTTTTCGGTTTCTCTCTTGGTGGACGCAGCTTCCGGTTCAAACGCGCTCCTCAGGGCTACTGTGAAAGTCCATCGATTTACAGTCAAGCCTTGAAGGGTCAACTGGATGCGTTTAGGTTGCCGGCTGGTGCGGCCTTAATCCAATACGTCGATGACCTATTGGTGGCTGCTGATACTCAGGACATTTGCAAAATTGCCACGGTGTCGTTGCTGCAACATCTCTGTGAGTTAAATCACAAGGTGTCACCTACTAAACTCCAATATTGTTGTCAAGAAGTAACCTATCTAGGTCACTTATTGTCAAAGGAGGGAAGGAGGTTGACCCCAGAGAGAATTGCAGCGATTGCGCGAATGGCTGTGCCAACAACCCAAAGAGATGTGCGTGCCTTTCTAGGTATCACGTCGTACTGCAGGCAATGGATTCCTAATTTTTCATTGCTAGCGAAACCATTAGTGGCTCTTACGTGCAAGGATGTTTCGACTCCTTTACCATGGACGGAAGAATGTCAGAAAAGTTTTTCTGAGCTGCGTGATTCATTATGTTCGGCTCCTGTGTTAGGTACTCCTGACTATAGCAAGCCGTTTACATTATATGTTCACAAGAGAGAGGGTTGTGCTTTGAGCGTTTTAACGCAACCTTTTGGTGGTAAGCAACGTCCATGTGCATATTTTTCCTCGACCTTGGACCCGGTAGCTAGAGCATTGCCGAGTTGTTTACGAGCAACAGCGGCAGCCACGGTCTCCATCCGACAATCAGCAGGATTGGTCATGGATAATATGCTTACGGTGATGGTTCCGCATGCAGTCGATACTCTTTTGAATCGGACGAAAACTCAGCACTTGACGAGTGCGAGGTTGTCTGGGTACGAGTTGACGCTGTTGGCAAGCCACATTCAAATAAAACGTTGTAATGTTCTGAACCCGGCAACTTTGTTACCAATTAGCTCAGAGTCAGATGAAATAACAGAACACGACTGTTACTTGAGGACTGAAGAAGAAACGAAAGGTCGAGTGGACCTTAAAAACACCCCATTGGAAGATCCGGATGGTACATTGTATGTGGATGGGTCATGTTTTAAGTTGCCGAATGGCGATGTGACTACTGCTTATGCTGTTGTAACGTTGAATACGGTTGTTGAGACTGCAAGATTAAATCAGAATTCTGCCCAAGCTGCAGAGCTGATTGCTCTTACTAGAGCGTGTGTGTTAGCGAAAGGGAAACGTGTGAATGTGTTTACCGATAGCCAATATGCGTTTGGCGTTGCACATAGTTTTGGACGATTGTGGAGAGAGAGAGGTTTCTTGACGTCGCATGGTACGAATATTCAGCATGGACAGCTTGTGAATGATCTCTTGGATGCACTGACGTTGCCTAAGCAAGTTGCGATTGTTAAATGTAGTGCGCATCGTAAGGTGACGGATGATGTTGGTCGTGGTAATGCGTTTGCGGATGAGATTGCTAAGGAGACTGCCCGGAACCTTAGCACTCGAATGTATGTGACGAGTTCGGTTAGGTGGCCTACAGAATCGAGTATGTGTGAGGACACTATCGAGAGTGTGAAAACAATTCAGGATGAAGCCACCGACACTGAAAAGACGAAGTGGAAAGAAAGAACGGGAAAGTTGGATGCGAATGGTTGTTGGATTGATTTGTCTGATCAGAAAAGATGGATGTTACCCGATGCGTATGTGCTGGCTGTTGTGACAATGGCACATGGGTTAGCACATATTAGCGCGAAAGGTATTTGCAAGTTGCTATCTCCTGTATGGAAGAATGATGGTATTACGAAATGTGCTGAACGTCTGGTGAAGAATTGTATGGTGTGCATGATGTACAATCCTGGCAAAGGAACCCCAACTCCTCCTGGCAGTTTTGCTCCCCCTTCATGTCCCTTCGAGGTGATTCAATTGGATTTCATCCATATGGAGAGATGCAATAACCTGAAATACGTTTTAGTTGTGGTTTGCGCATTCTCCCGATGGATCGAGGCTTATCCTCTCAAAGACAATACTGCTTTGTCCACTGCGAAAATTCTGCTGAAGGAATATTTTCCTCGGTACGGAATGCCTAGAGTCGTGTGGTCAGATAACGGAAGTGAGTTTGTGGGTAGTGTGATGAAGAGTGTGTGTAAGGGCCTTGGAATTAATCAGAAATTCCATAGCGCCAATCATCCCCAGTCAGCTGGTTTGGTTGAAGGGTATAACGTTACCCTTAAACTAAAGCTAGCGAAGATTCAGGCTACGACTGGTCTTTCGTGGCCTGACGCTTTACCTTTAGCATTACTGTCAATTAGGGCGACGGTACACCCCGAGTAGGGCTTAGTCCCTATGAAATAGTGTTCGGTCGTCCTGCGAATGTGTGGGGGGTTCCTAGGCCAGGTATTTTTCGTGATCTTGAGTACCCAATGTTGATCGATTATCTTCATGACTTGACTGCTAAACTGAGGTTAATTCACCAACAGGTTCACGAAGCATTGCCGACGCAGACGAAGGGTCCAGGCCACCAGCTCCAGCCCGGAGATTGGGTGGTGACGCGGAACTTTTCGCGCAAGACCAACTTGGACCCGAGGTTTACCGGACCCTACCAGGTCCTCCTTGCCACGAGAACTGCAGTTCGACTTGAGGGGCGGAAGAATTGGGTGCACGCCACCCACACAAAGAAAGTCCCCATCCCGTTGCCAGCAGACTCATGGGTGAGGAAAGGCATTGCATCAACTGAAACCGAAGGATTGCCGGCGTTTGTACCTTTTAGCGACGCACAACCTGTCGGAGAATCCTCAGTGCAGCAGAGAGACATTGTTGAACAATTGTCAGCAAAAGACTCAAGACCAAAACATTCAGCTGATCAACAGGACGCTGTCCCTTCAACGGATCCTTTGTTTGACGAACAGACACGTCCTGGGAAAACTCGATACTTTTTGCGATCTAGCACTAAAGACTAATAAAAGATCCTGCTTTGCTGTATTGACAACTGCATTATCCCGTTTTCCGTGATCAGTTTTGAACATTCGTATCATTGTAATTATTTTGTATATATTCGTTGAGCTTTATTCCTTACACTTTTTACTTCCACAGCTGAGAGACTATTGTTTTGCATACATATATATTGTGCATTAAAGGCCGTAGGGCCGCGCGCGTACTTCCTTCTGGATAGTAGGTCTTGACGCTAGGTTAAAGACCGTCGGTTCCTGGGAACCCCTAGGGACTGACTATTGCTACACAGAACGAAGTGCGTCAAGAAACGTTGCGGACGGTCGTAGGGAATGGCATTCTCGAAGCTGAATGATTTGGAAGGAGCTCAGGCTCATAGATTCAAGCTGCAGCAACTCAGTCGTACCAAATGTTTTATATTCCAACTATTCGTATTGTTTTTGACTGCTTCTGCATTATTGGCGGGTGGGGTGTATTACACAATGTCTTATTTCTTACCTTCTGCTACACCTACTCCTACTCCTGATCCTAAACTTACCTCCACTGTTTCTCCTCATTCCTTTCATATGCTACCCGAACACGAACAGGCTAGACGTGTAGAATTCCGCAACAATTCCTTTATTCAGCTCCTTCATCAGCATCAGTTAGTGGTTAACACTACTAATTGTTGGGTGTGTGGGTTGATGCCACATACTACGGATAAGGGAATTCCATATCTGGTGTTACCGTATAGTTCCCAAGGGTCTGCTCGAGCATTTCAGACAATGTTTCGAAGCGCACTGGGTTTCCACCCCATTCGAGAACCACGTTCTCCCTACTCTGGTCCTACCTCGTATCAAAAACCTTTGTCGATAGCAATAGAGGATTTAGATAGCGATATCTATGATCCCTCGCTTATTCCCGAAGAAGAGGTACAAGCCTATAGGGTCCTAAGTAGAGGTGAATATAGTGCGTTCACCAGTGAAAAGCAGCTTAAAAGCTCGCCTCCGATATGGGTCGTACCCCACACTGGTAATTTTTGTCTCATGGGTCGTGGCCGAAGATCACAAGCCCGACTTGGAGCGAGTGCTTGCACTGAAAATTACATTCTGCCGATGTTCTCGTCCCCTGTGTTTCTGGCTGCCAAGGGTACATACTTTATCTGCCATGATCGTGCATACGCATGGTTGCCCGCTGACTTCATGGGCTCATGTTTCATTGCAAATCTGTTGCCTCCGACGTTCACTGTAGATGCCGATTATCATAAGACTAGAGTTGTGCGAGGCGTAAATAGCGAAGAAGATACTGCCGGTCAAGAGGCAGGAGACTTTTTCAAGGGTTTCCTCCCGTTTTGGGGACCTATGGTTAATAGTAGGAACCTGAGACAGTTGACTCGAGTGGTAGAATCGACAGCTAATATTACTGCCAGTGCCCTTGGTAATATCACCACTGAACTTCAGACGGATAGACTTATGACGTTACAAAACCGTATGGTTTTAGATGTCATCTTAGCAGATCGAGGTGGGGTATGTAAGGTGATCCATTCGAGCTGCTGCATTTTCATTCCAGATAACGCTCCGACTGTCTATCAAGCCATCTCGAGGTTGCATAAGATCTCCGAATCCATACACGTGGATGTAGGGGATTGGACGCTACTTGGATGGTTTTGGGGCCTGATGTCGACTTGGGGTTGGAAGATTCTGATGATCATCGGAGTCGTTGTGGTGTTCCTGTTCACGTGTTGCCTTTGTGTGCAGTGCGGTCCTGCCTTATGTGGCCTCTGTGCTACAATGTGTATGAGACAGCCACCTGTTACCAAGGGGACTCGGTTGGACAGAGCTATGCTACAGCAACATCTCGATGGTCTGATGAATATCGAATATGATTCCGACTAGTGCTTGCCTACATGAGGGCAAAAGGAGTGTCTGAGGTTCCGTGACAATTGTAAATGGTGTTTTCGACTCGCACGAATATGGTCGAGTCTGGTATCTATGAACCGCAAATGACGAGTTTAGTAAGTGTGCGCAGTTTCGCTGTGCTAACTTAAACCGTTCGTTTGTTATGTGGGTTTCTCATCTGTACCCACGGGTTCCATCTTAGATACGGCATCCATTTTGTCTCTTGCCCTCAAGTAGCCAGCGAACGGACGCTGTCCGGACCCTGGGACTCCCAAGATATTTGCGGAAGACACATGTTCTTTGTAAGTGTCTTTATGACGAGGGGGATTATACTGTAAGGCAGATGGCCCCGCTCGAGGCTCATCTCGCCGTGCTGGTTTATTGTCCCAGCCGTGCATCTCATTAGGCACGTCCCTTTGATGCCTGTATCGCGTGTTTCCCGATACCTCCCCTTTTACACCCTTTCCGATCTCCCCACTGTCTCCGTCTTCCTCTGCACCTGTCTTTGTTCCTATTTTGATCTGTTTTACTGCCGATTGGAATGCACTAATGTTGGGAAGATGGGTTTTTTCAGTTGGGAACCGCCAAATGTTTCCGCACTTATGTTCCGGACCTTATGTGTATCAAAGTGACCAAAGCGACCCCTCTGGGGGATAATGGTGGGAACCGGGTTGTAAACCTTTGTGTATCATGTTGTCCTATGGGTAAAAACTGTATAAAAGGAGCGATCCACAGAACCAATTTGAAGCAGTCTCCCCAAGTTGCACGAGTTGTACTTGTCGTGATTTCTGTGTTCCCTGCAGCAAATAAACCTTGAATCTTTGACGCCGAAGGAAGTGTCCCGTGTCTCTGTGATTCGTACGCCGGAGCAGGTTACCCACGAAGGTTTCAGATGTTGTGCCCTGGCACCGCTGGGTCTTAAAGAACCCAGTCCTTCAGTATGAACCTTACTAGGTAATATCACAACTGAAGTTTCAATAGCGTACTCGTTGCTATCATTTTATTCAAATGTTCATGCAGAAACCCTAATTAGCGCTTCCATTTCTGCCTAACCATGCACTAATTTTCCTCGAGCCACTGACCTCACTGCAAAGTGGATTCTCCTCACCACCCGTTATTCTGCTCCCGGGGATTCCAGACAACATATAACAATCACTAACAAGTGGTTAATACATTTAAAAAATCATTTAGCAGGATTTCATCACAACCTAAAAAAAATTTCATAGCATTTCAAAACAATATTTTACATTTGATCGATCAACTTTTCAAAGAAAATATTTTTAGCAGCACATTTAATTTTTCACGGTTTATCCACAAATAACCTATCCACCTATCTCAACTAGTCCTAACCATCCTCTGGCTACCAGAAAATTACTGATAGAGCGCGCAGGTCACCCGACCAAACACATTGCACACTCGGGCCCATAAAATACCTTTTGATTTATACTTATTTTAATCAGGTAACCTACACACTGTTATCAGCAATTCAGTTTCCTTCTTTCTATTTCCATATACCAGACTTACCAATCCTTGTAATAGGTACCTAAACTTACAATGGATCAGGAGCAAGTTCAGATGTAGGTGGACAATGCAAAAATATCATGCAACATGTGAAATAACGGTTGTACTTTATAATAACCACAAACGCTAGAAGTTTTCAAAACCTATACCTAGTTATCGTTTTCTTCATTTTCCATGAGCCACAGGTTAACACACATCAAACTATCTATCACTAAGATTAGGAAGATGGTATAACTATGAATTAAAGTAAGAAACATTTAGAAATCAAAAAATAAAGGGAAGAGAGAAATAAGGAACACGCTATTCTTAGATGAGCAAAGTTTTACAACTTCACTAAAGGCGGATAAGAAAAAGGGAACATTCTAGCCAAAGCAGACTTTGATTATCACTAACAGTCTATAAGAAACAAAGCTTTAATTTGATTTGTCCAGATGTTCTTATTTACTAAAGGCAGGTTAAGAATGGAACAAACTATATATGCATACGATTCAATATTTGATTAAAGGTAGGGAGAGAATGGAATATGCTACTTAACTGTGGAGAGAAACAGGATAAAGGACAATAGGCAATTTTGCTTTATTCGGAAAAGGGAGAGAAGTTTAGGAAAGACAATCACCCACACAGTTTTTTTATATTTACCTAGGACAGAATGAAGACCAACCCTGGCCACGGGTCAGTTGGAAAAGCGGGAAAGGAACCTCAAGGAATTAGGCTGCCAGTAGGCGAGCAGGTACAGCTCATGGACAGTCAGGACAGGATAACCTCAGGATTTTGGATCAGGACTGGGCTCATCAAAGGGTACGACCAACACCTGCAGCTTCGGATGCAATGCCTGCGCTACCCCCTCTCTGAAACAAATCTGCCAATAACCCCGATTGGGTTCTCGAATCTCCCAGCAAAGTGCTTCGCCAGCACTTAAGGTTTCTCAAACTCCGACTGAGTCTGGGGTAATTACGGACAGAGTGCTCCGCAGCTCTCTGTATCAATCACCTATAGAGTTCGTTGGGTCAGTGACAGGTCAGGTATTCGGACAAGTCGGACGACTTCTCTAGCTAAACCTAGGCAAATTATACTGTTTTCAGGACAATGTACCATCCACAAATGTTGCAAGTGAAAGGTTCCCTAATTTCTGATTGGGCAAGGGAGGAGGTTAGGTCATGGTACCTCCTAAAATTTAGACTTTCTCAGACTTAATATTCATTTTTGAACCCACCCTTCCTGCGAGAGCCTACACTTTTCTTTAGAATTCTCTCCTACCACTACATTCTCTGGCATCTTAGCCTATCGACCACCTGGCGCTCCCAACAATTTTGTCTCTAACATGACAGACATTGCCGCCAATGCCGTGCTCTCCTCGGCAAATTTCACCTTGCTGGGTGATTTTAATTTACATCTGGATGACCCTCCTGATATATCAGCCAATAGTCTTCGATCCAACCTTCAGGCTATTGACCTATGCCAAAAAGGCTTTCTTGCGACACACATCAAGGGACACCTCTTAGACCACATCTATAGTAATATAGACAGTCTCACAGTTGAGACTCCTATTCCACTACCCTGGACTGATCATTTTTTAATACCCTTTACATGGTCTATAAATCCCCCCTACCCCTCAAAATTCCAATAAGCACTGGGGAAGGAAATGGGCATCGCTTTCGCTCCCTGACTGGGAATTGGCTCTGATCAAACACCCACCTGAGAGGGCGACCAATCCCAACATTGCCACGACTAACTTTGATAACTGGATCTCTAGCACCCTGGATCAAGTCCTTCCGAGGAACCCCTTGAAATCAATAATAAGACCCAAAGTCGCTCCGTGGTGTGCGCCCGCCCTTAGAACAATGAAGCAAGCCTGCCGTAAACTTGAGAGAGCTTGGAGGAAGGACTGCTCACAACATAGGAAGGCTGAATACAGAGCAGCAATAAAGCTGTACAAAAATGAAATAAAAGCTGCACAATCCCACTTTTATGATTTAAAGATTAATCTGGCCGCTAATGCTCCCAAAGAAATTTTTTAAATAGTTAAATCTTTAATCTCTCCCTCCCCTGAGCGCCCGTCATCAGACGGCGCACAAACCCGCTGTAACGACCTTGCCATCTTTTTCTCCCAGAAAATTCAGCCCATCTACTCCTCATTTACCATTGGCAACGATGATATTCAACCTACCGCCCCTACAGCCTCTGACTATCCCGCCTCCTGTCTGCTTGACAAATTTCCACTCCTCGACCCTACTGCATTAGACAGGCTGATTCCTAAGATCACCTCGGGATCTCCCAACGACCAAGCACCCCCTCAGACTCTCATTAAGGTGATTGACGTTATTCGTCCGGTCATTCTTGATATCCTTAATTCCTCCATCACTTCTAAATCCGTCCCACCCCCATGGAAGTGTGCGATGGTTAAAGCTTTATTGAAAAAGTCCACATTGGACCAGAACAACTTGGCCAACTATCGCCCTATCTCTTTACTTCCATGGATGAGTAAACTGCTCGAGAGGCACGTTAATAACATCTTAGTGGACTATCTAGAGTCCAACAGTCTGCTCCGTGCCTCCCAGACAGGGTTCCGCCCTAAGCACAGAACTGAAACCGCTCTCCTAGCGGTGACGGAAGAAGTTAGAGCTGTGTTGGACCGGGGAGGAAAGGCTGCCATAATATTACTCGACCTCAGTGCCGCGTTCGACACGGTCAACCATGCTACATTGCTACAGCGATTAAATAGCTTGGGTGTGTCGGGCGCGGCCCTGGAATGGCTAACCTCCTTCCTGGATGAACGATTCTTCCAGGTGTTTGAGGGTGAGACAGTTTCCCCAAAGCATCCACTTAGGTGTGGGGTACCACAGGGCTCCTCCCTAAGCCCCACTCTTTTTAACGTCTATATGGAACCTCTAGAAAGGATAGTCCATCCCTTTGGTGTGCGTATTGTTACCTACGGCGATGACACCCAATTGGTGGTCTCTCTCGACCACTCTGAGGGATCGTCCACCACCTTAGGTCCCTGTCTAGAAGCTGTTGCCAGGTGGATGCAATCTTCCTGTCTTAAACGTAACGGGGAGAAAACAGACATCATGCTGTTGGGCAACCCTCCTCCTTCTGCCCTAGCAACCATCTGGCCCCCATGTCTTGGCCCGCCCCCCCTTCCCAAACCCCAGATAAAGAGCCTCGGAATCTGGCTGGACAAAGCGCTTGACTTTTCGGTCCAAGCCACCAAAACTGCCTCGACATGTATTGGGCTGATGAAAATGCTTCGCAAAGTGCTCCCTTTGCTCCCATTCCAGGCTAGGAGGATCATGGTCCAGGCCCTCATACTCTCCCGCCTGGACTATGGGAATGCCCTATACATAGGAGCCCCAGTAGCAGTGACACATAGGCTCCAAGTCACTCAAAACTGTGCCGCCCAACTACTGTATAACATCCCCCGCTGGCAGTCGACCAAGAAAGCTCTGTAAGAACTTCACTGGCTCCCAGTAGCGGCCAGAGTACAGTTTAAGGCCATATGCATTGTGCACAAATCTTTCCATCGCACCGGTCCGGCAATTCTGCACCCCATAGCTACGCCTTATGCACCCTCCAGAACCTTGCACTCTAGTTCCTTACAGCTTGCAACAACTACTAAAATCAACAAAGCTCGCTGGGGCGGTCGCTCCTTTTCCCATACTGCGGCCAAGCTTTGGAACTCTCTCCCCCTCTCCCCCCGAGAGAACAATAACTATACGTCCTTCAGAAAGGCCTTAAAAACACACTTGTTTGCAAAAGCGTGTTGATCCACCGGAGTTCGCCACAAGTAATCAGTCACAAGCGCTGCGAGGCCTCCGGGTAGCTACGCGCTATATAAGTGCAATTTTTCATTTCATTTCATTTCAACCCTTACATTCCAGTTCCCATGGCAAGAGAGGTTTTAGAAGACAATGGGGTATACTGTAAAATTATACAAATGTAGCAAATGCAGGTACAAGTCAGCTTCTGCAGCTAGGTTCAAGTTCAGGTTCCCATGAGCATCTTGGCTTCGGCTGCCAGCTGGCTGGGTTCCACTGCTGCATGACTTTCGCTTCCCTCATCACATGACTGGTTCTATACGGACTTCAAGATGGAGTGGCAGCGCCTCCAAGGCCCCCCGAAGATGGTACATGAAAAGTAAGCGAAAACAATTTAGAAACACACGAAAAAATGAATACACTGTATACCGTGAATGGCTATACTACATCCCTTACTTTATAATAACTATAGCATTAGGAGTTAAGCAGAATAAGCGGATTTGCAAAAGCAGCAGTGCAAGCACGGAGCATGTGAAATACAAAGCGGCCATTTTAGCAATACTGCGCATGAGCAACAAGTACCCTCCAGAACTGCGAGTGTGTCACATCACGTGGGTATGACCGACGCATGTGCAGACTAGATTCCCGCAAAGCAGCGACCATATTAGAAGCAAGCGTCATTACTTTTAGTAAACACATAGGCAAGCTTCTCTGGGACACCCCCGTGTAGTGTAAAAGTGCAATATTAGTAAGACAAACTTATTGAATTGGCTTATTAATGTTATCCGAGGTTCTTGATACAAGCAAGTCGCGTCACATGCGAATACTTGCTCCATCACTATCATGAAGAGCTATTCTGCCTCGGGCAGAGATCCATGTCTGTTTTTTTTGTATTTGCAGTTTCTAAAGTTCATACAAATACCTTGGAAATTCTCCAACATCAAGGCCAGACTAGGGACCCAAAAACAGCCTTGGACTCAATGCACAAACTAACCCCATTCCAAATGATAGATTACCAAAATGAGAATTCTAATTCTAATTGAAGAACAAACCTATATAAAATATTTTAGTGGACTCTAAAAGAGGAATACAAATTGTGATAGTTAAAGTGATAAGATCTGAAATAGACAACAGTATAATTGATGAAAATGAGAAAATATATCTTATACAAAGTAAAGGATTAACACCAGTATTATATAGTGTGCCTAACATACATAAAAGTCTGCAATATACCACTTTGATATATGATGGCAGGACAATATCTCACATTTGTACCATTAGTGAACTATTTATTCAAACACCTCCAAAAACTCCTAGGGCCCGATTCACAGAATGAACTTAAGACTCAATCCTAAACTTACTACTATTTTGGTATTCACAGAATGCACTTACTACTTTTGGCATTCACAGAATGCACTTACTACTTTTGGTATTCACAGAATTAACTTACTACTTTTGGTATTCACAGAAGTTAGGATTTTGTCTTAAGTCTGTCTTAAGTCTGTCTTAAGTTTGTCTTAAGTCTGTCTTAAGTCTGTCTTAAGTTTGTCTTAAGACAAACTTAAGACAAAATCCTAACTTCTGTGAATACCAAAAGTAGTAAGTTCATTCTGTGAATGCCAAAAGTAGTAAGTGCATTCTGTGAATACCAAAAGTAGTAAGTGCATTCTGTGAATACCAAAATAGTAGTAAGTTTAGGATTGAGTCTTAAGTTCATTCTGTGAATCGGGCCCCTACAGTGTATATCAACTTTGATAAAAGATACTATGGATATACTGTTTGACAGTACAAGAATCTAGCTGTAAGGAAGGCCAAATACTGTTCACATGTGATGTACTAAATGTATACAGTAATATACCACATGATGACGGGTTAGAAGCAGTGAAGACTTTTTTTCTGCCACTGTACGATCATTAAAAAGTTTTTTTTATTGTTAGAGCTGTTATACCTCAAACAGTGCAATCATATTTTAGGTTTGAAAACAGGTTTGTGTTGCAAACTATTGGTGTCTTCATGAGAAGAAACATGGTCACCAAACTATGCGATTAGCTTTGTGGACACATTTGACCATGACCAGATATTGTAAAATAAGTGGTTGAAACATGATTTAGTAAGGTGGTTTTGGAATATTGACAAAGCCTTGGACTCTGGTATGGTAGTATTGAAAAATGTAGCAATTTCGAAAGCTATGTAAACACTTGTCACAATACTGTTAAATTTGCTTTAAAGATGCGAGTACCTACAATTGTGTATCTGGGTGTGAATGTTATTGTACAGGATTTTAAATTATGTATAGATCTTTGATGCCAGAGCTCTAATTAATAACCTACCCATACAATCAACTGCTGAGACTTAAGAGAATAATTAATGATGAAGATGTGTAAGCCAAAAGGCAATATGAAATGGAACAATAGTTCCCTAGGAGGAACTGTAAATAGGAAACAATACAGTAGACTTCGGAACAAATACAAAATATCAATATGAAGGATATTTTAAGGACATTGAAAAAAGACACTTAAATAAAAAATTACAATTATTCATTAATAAACAGAAACATATTTATATTATTAATTCCACATAATACCAGTATAAAGCAAAAAGAATTCGTAACTACCCATTTATTAACCCCTCCCATGCTGGTGACGGAACCGCTCCGTCACCAGCCTCGGTCGCGCTGTGCTGGTGACTGAGCGGTTCCGTCACGGCCCACTCGGCGCGCCTGCGCGGCGCTGATTTTGAGCCTGCGCTGGACGTTCCATTGAGCGGGCGGGGCCGTGACGGAACCGCTCCGTCACAAGCACAGCACGCCCGAGGCTCGTGACTGAGCAGTTCCGTCACGAGCATGGGAGCGCCGCGCGGCCCCCCCTCCCCCCTAGCGCTGCGGCGGAATTGCCGATGCAGCGAAGGGGTTAATGCTTTTGATTTAAAAATATTTTGTAATTATTTCAATTGCTTACTTAAAATTGAATTTTAAAAACACAGTTACACGTATACAAATATATTCAAATATTATTTAAGTTAAACTACACCCACACTCTATTTACCTTCAACCTCAACAACGTTAAAATTAAAAAACAATAATACATTATATAACTAAGTAGTCTAATTATTACATCAGTTATTCAAATAATAAATTACTAATAGCATATATATATATATATA
Organism: Lissotriton vulgaris; assembly: GCF_964263255.1. NCBI lineage: Eukaryota > Metazoa > Chordata > Amphibia > Caudata > Salamandridae > Lissotriton > Lissotriton vulgaris. The sequence continues at coordinate 496,826,725 of NC_141691.1, forward strand.
TATATATATATATATATATATATATATATATATATTTGTAAAGTTCTTTTGAGTGCAAATCCCAAACAAACCAAACTAATCCTTGAAAAATAAGTAAATACAAGTACATCTATTAGTATAACAATTAAGTACTTAACAAACAATTATTGAAATATACATATTATATCATTGCTATTTTAAACACCTCTCACCCTATTCACTTATAAACCCAACACCAATTCATTAAAAACTAAAACTATATATATCAATAGCAGAAAATGAAAATAAAAATCATTAAATACATTTCTTTTGAGTTATAAAAAGTAAAAATAGTTAAATAAAGTCTCAAAATGTATTTTCTACATTACACGTTCTAACAAAATAAAAAACAACAAAGTTTAAAAAAATGTATAAACAGCAATTCCGAAAATTAATAAACATTACACAAAAGTAAAGCATAGAAAATACAACTAAAAACAACACTATCTAAAATAATATTAAATTAAACAGTGTTATAGTATTCATAGAAATTATATTCATAACACCTGAGAAGAACTAATGTTGAACAGGTGTAATTCTTTTCACATTTAAAATAAATAAATAGGCGTGGCCAAGATTGCGGAGTGAACGGACGTGTTCTCTTTGACCTCCGCTCCCGCCTGGCCTGCAGTACTGACTACTGTACCTCAGATACCCGTGGCACCCACCAAAAGTGACAAGATCTCACAGCGCTCAGGGTCATGACCAGGGAGATGACCCTTCCACTTACCAGCGTGAGGCCTGCATCATACCACCGGTCCCCAGTATGAGGCCTGCTCAGCCCCTGCTGCTGGAGGGGCTCGATAAACTAACTGATAAACTAACTGCAGCACCCGTAGGTCACTCGGCGAGGAGCAAGTGCCCTCCGGCCCCGTACACGGCCACATCTGAACCTGCAGGGCCCTCATCTGCTAGGAGTGACCCATGTGGGGCCAGTGGAGTCTCGGAGTGCCATCTGCACATGAGGGTCCCAGAAGACGCACTGCCCCGATCTGTACTTGGAGACACCAGCAGCCCAACTGCAGCTGCATGTTCCCTGGCCCACAAGCACACAGTTCGGCATTAGGCCTGCAGAGCGGCCCACAGCATAACTAGAGTTCACAGCGTGAGGCCTACTAAGCACCCTGCTGTCTGGGACAATTATAGCAACGCACCGTAACACCCGAAGACCACCCTGTGTGGAACGTGTGCCCCCCGGCCCTCCTTATTGCTGCATCGGTGCTCACGGGCCTCCGCCTGCAAGGTGCGGCCACACTAGCCCAGTAGAGTTCCAGAAGACTGCAGTGGATGAGCAGTGCTGGCACAGAGGACACTAAGGCACGGGCCCCCGCTCGGCGACTACCATCATAATCGAGGAAATGCTGTCCTAGCACCCGAGGCCAGATGGTGGAGGCCTGAGAATGAACTCTGCTGAGGCTTGCCAAGCAGTGGAGGCTCCAGAGCCTCTCATCCTTGACTTCATCCCCCCTTCACACCTTGCAGGCATGACAGGTGAAGGCCGTTGGGCTGCACTGGTCACTGCTGATGTTTGATATTGCTCCTATGGACTAAGGTTCAGTGGTGTTTGTGGGCGGCAGTGCAGCAGATCTGGTGAAGTGCCGGTGGCCCGTAGAACCCATCTTCAACCTCCCCGAGGGGCTGTTTGCCCCCCAAGAGCCTCACTGGGCCCACCACCTACTACCGTTCTATAATGAGGGAGTATCAAGGACTCAGCCCCCTTGCAGCCTAACGTCAACACTCCTACAGGAGCTCTTGAACAGGAAACAGCACTTCTTTTGGGAGCTAGCATGCCCAATCCCCCAACTACCGGCCTCCCAGTTCGGAACATATCCCTTCTCCTGGGCCCGTCCCTGACCCATAGGAGGGTCAGCCTCAAGACTACACAATGGCGATGGCTAAAAGGAAAAAGGATAGGTCCATTCTGGACCTCCTCATAATATCGGCAGGGATGTCTCAGGATCTAACGTGGTGCCAGGGGGAGACAGCCCCGATGGTGCGGTCACAAGGGAGTTCCTGGAAGCATTGTTTGCTTTTCAGAGGTAGGAACTCCTGGCCATTAAAACAGACCTAAAGGCAGACCTCCGGGAGGTACGAAGAGACCTGGATGCTGTGGGGGAGCGGGTGGCCTCCCTGGAGGACTCAGCAACTGCCAGGGACAAAGAGATCGCAGCACTTCAGCAAGAAATCCTCTGGCTGTGGGAGAAACAATTGGACCTCCAATTGCACTCAGAGGACCTGGAGAATAGGTCAAGGAGGAACAATATCCGTATCCGTGCAGTCTCAACCGGGGCAGAAGGGTAAGACCTTGTGGGTTATATGCAAGTCTTCTTCCGAGTGACTGGGAACACACTGGCGGACTCCTCCATCAAGATTGACCATTGCCACCTGGTGGGTCCACCACGCCAACTGAACACCCCCCTACAGACATCCTAGTATGTGTGCACAAATTTACAGTAAAAGAGGAGAAACTTAAAGCAGCCCGATCTAGTCAACTTCTACGCTTTTGGGACCACTCTCCACATCTATTTCAGGACCTGATAGCCAGTACCCTCCAGCAGAGACGAGACTTTTGCCCCATCTCTAACCATCTGCGCTTGCAGAATGTATCCTATGCTTCGAGCCACCCATTCCGATTCATTTTCCTCTTGGGCGGGAAGCTGCATCAAGTCCACTCAACAACCGGAGCCTGTGAAGTGCTGGATTTGAATCATGATGACCTGCCTGCCCAGCCAGATGCCTCGGAGTCCAGCACACAGAAGCCCTCGGGACTCGTGCCCCGGGGTGGTCGGAGCTTGGGTCGCCTCCACCCGGAACCAGCCACAATCAAGTAGAAGTCTGCAGTGCTTTGGACCCTTCCTGTTGCAGACTGGGACACCCTGTACTCTAATGACTGAGGGTAACATGCCTTTGAGTTTGTTCTAATGTTTTTTGGGTCTGGCGGGAGCGAGGGGATCTCTCTCTTCACTAACTAGGGGAGCCCCTCACACTCTTAGCAGTCTCCACTTCCTACTGACCAACTTCAAGATGGACATTATGGGCTTGCCCAGGTTATTGTTTTACTGTTTTTGGGATTGTCTTTATTGTTATGTGGTTGGGTGGGCATTTTCTCCAGTGAGCTTTTTTTTCATGGTTCCTCCGTAAGGGTTTGTACGGTTACATACACACATGGGGTTCCTTTTGGGCTTTGTCCCTCAGCACTGGCGGAACAGCTTTAGTCACAGCACCCAATGGTTCTTCCCCAACCGATGGCAGTCAAGATAGTCGGCCTTAACAACCCCACTAAGTGGAAGGCAGTACTCTCTTTGCTCGAGCACACAGGAGGGGATGTGTGCCTACTCCAAGATACCCATCTACTCCACAGCGACACTCACCGCATGCAACATAGAGGCTTTCCCCTGCAGTTTTGGTCCTCGAGGAAAACTAAGAAAGGCAGAGTGGCTATTTTGTTCTCCAAACACTTTAGATTTTCCATGGTGGAGCCCGTGGCATAGATCAAGGGGCGCCTTCTTGCGCTGCGACTACACATAGGGGCCACCAATATCACAATAGCCTCACTCTGCTCCCTAAACAAGCACCAAGAGAAATTTTTGACGGATGCTTTGGCGAGGTCCTACACACACCCGATTCCCTCGTGGTGGTGGGTGCAGATTTGAATCTAGTTATGGGTGCAGAGTTGGACCGATCCAGCTCGAGGTCGGGGATATCAGGCAGCGGTAGGGAATGGTTTGCTGGCCATGGGATCGAAGATGCATGGCACAGTGTACACCCTGACGAGAAAGATTATTCCTTCTATTCAGTGGCCCATAAGTTGTACGGCCTGTTAGATCACTTCCTAGTCAGCAAAACCACTTGCCCTGCACCAGCACCTCCACCATTGAGGTCAGATCTCCCTCAGACCACACACACATAACCCCAACACCGCGCCTGCTGCCCACGCGCTCATCCCCATCAGACTGCCGTCTGAGAGAATCCCTGCTACCGTCCCCAAAGGTGGTAGAGGACCTGCGACGTACGTTCACTGATTATCAACGATGATGGTTCCAACCCCCTGTCCTCCGTCTGGGTCACAAGAGGGGTCCTAATTGCCAAAGCGGCTTATGACAACAAAACCAGGCAGGCTAAAAGAGAGGACCTAGAAGCCAATGCCTCTACGCCGATGGCATAATTTTCTCTGTGGCAAGTCCCTTGATTTCTATGCCAGCTATTGTGGAAGACCTGCAGGTCTTCAGTAGGGTTTCTGGATTTAAAATACATTTGCAGAAGTTGCACATACTGAATCTTACTGCAACACATGTGACAGTGGATGCCTTGCGTGGCCAATTTGACTTTGACTGGGTGAAAGACTGTATAACATACTTAGGGTTGGTCCTTCACAAAAGTCTAGACAAGACAGCAGAAGTGCAGGAGTAAACTATTCTACTCTACTCTTTCGCATCCAGAAGGATCTTGCCCAATGGCAGCACCTGCCTCTGTCGTGGCTTGGGAGGTTGTCTGCGGTTAAAATTAATATCTTACCCAAAGCCTTATATCTCTTCCAAACGCTTCCTTTACTGCCTCCACCAAACTCGCTCTCGCACATACAAGCTGAGATTGAGCATTTTCTTTGAGGCTTGATCTCTCCAAGGCTGCAGAAATCTCTGCTGCTGAGTCCCAAGAAGTAAGGCGGCCTTGCCTTGCCAAACATCACCCGCTATTTTCAGGCTTTGCTGCTGTGTTACCTTGTGGTATAGAACCGCCTCATGACTGAGAAACACTGGGTATTCATGGACCACACGGTGGCAGGCCACCACATCTGGATAGAGGCTTGGTTAACTAAGGCATCGCACTCATGGGGACTATAATCCTCGCCAGTTACTCGCCCACTATGCTAACTTGAGATAGAGTGTTCACATGGGCTAATCTTACTACATTCCCCTCTTCCATGTCTCCAATCTTCTCAAACCCAGATTTCCCCCCTGGATGGTAAGGGAGCGGTTACGATGTGGCTAGAGGGTGGGTGTAAATGCTTGGGGGATCTGTTCGACCTCCAGGGTCATTTGAGCAGCTCCAGGAGGATTACGGTTTTGCAGGCTTGGACCTCTTCCTATATACGCAACTGTTGCACTGGGCAACTGGTTCCCTAACATGACCCCTGGTTATAGTTAGTAGACCAATGCTGCCATTCAAAAAGTGGCTTTTCTTAAGAAAGAGAATCACAGACTCATATCTGAAATGTATACGTTCCTCACTTAGAGCATTAAGAGAGTGTGAACTGCAGGACCGAGACGGTGGGAAGCAGAAATAGGTTGCACCCTTTCAGACAAAGAACAGGAGGATATCTTCTACAGGACCCACCACACTGCACATTCCATGGGCCACACCAAAACTGCATTTAAAATTGTATCTTACTGCTATTACACCCCAGCTCCCCTAACCAAAGAGAGCTCCCAGTGTGATGGCCTCCGTTGGCATGGCTGCAGGAGCCCAGGCACCCTCCTTCATTTGCTGGTGACCTGCCCAAAGCTCACAAGATACTGGAATAGATCCTCAATGAAATCGATAAGGCCTTTGACACCACCATCCCTAGATTCCCGGCTTATACTATCTTAGGTTTTCCCATTGCATTGACCTTCCCCTTGCGCTTTATCAAAGGAAGCAGATTGCCCTGGTGCTGAGCACTGCTCTACGGGTACTCTTGACTGTGTGGAGGTCAGACAGGATCCCAGAGCACACACAGTGGCTGCATCAATTGTGGTCCCTCTTGTGGACCCCTATCGGACTAGCATCAGTGTCTCATTAGCTCTCCGTCCTACAGCGAAGCTACCAATGATTAGACAACCCAGAACATGCAACTTAGGGTACTCTCAGGAATGGTGGGAATCAAAAACACTCTTTCGTTTTTATTCTCATACCAGTCCACAAAGTGAGTAATCAGAGACACGGAAAAGTTTAATATTTTAATGACGTGCTGTAAGATGCAGTATTTTTGCTAACATAAGCAGGCAATACAATTAATACGATCAGCATTGTTACAATTCCATAAAACACAAAAAGGGAAATCATATTATAATGATAGTGGAAACAGGTCCTATAGCGCCTTCTGAACCACCCTCCCCTGCTAGGAACAATGATTTATAATAATAGAAGATCTCTCAGGCTTGAATGGGGAACCCCATACCTCCAAGATCAGCAGAAGTGTATCACATCAGGATCCACAACGCTCTCTCACTGGAAAAGGTTTTTCTACAAGTGCCCAATTCATGCATGCAGTGCAATATTAAAGGCACAAGGATTTCAGTTAGCTGCAGCTCTGTTCGTGTTGTGTCTAGAGCGTTGGTCGATTAACCTGAATAACAGCATACATCGTTAGGGTGACCTTGAAGGCTTCTGCACGCAGTGTATAGACTAAAATCGCGATGTAAGTCTAAGGATGTTAAAAACAAACTGTTCTCATGCGAGGAAAATCAAGCAGTTTAACTTACAACAACAATTACATATAGTGTTGTGTGCAGCAGCTGCAAAGTGGCAAAACGTTGTTTAACTTCCAAAAAGCTTATGCTAACATAGCAATGTGTGCAAGCAGGGCCCTGCCTTCACTACAAGAGACTGTCTATGGTCACTTGGGGGATAAATCAGAATACGCTAAGATCTAGGCCCGCTTTATCTCAATTCTGTCCAACTGTTATGTTCCCCCTACCTACGGATTTTGAAATTGATTACTGAGAGTCAAGAGAGTGGCTAGAGTATTCAGTTCCAGATGGGTCCACTGGGTCTTCAAGTCACCAGCAGTTCTCACACCGGATCCCACTTGTGTGTAAAAGTGTACTTGTTCCCTTTTTTTCTTCTTCTCTCTTATATATGTTAGCCCACCCGGAGAGAGGAGGGGTGGGGGTTTCGGGTGGATATCAGGTCTTTTAAATTAGATTTTGTTCTTGTTTAAGTCGCAATGCTTATTCCTTTCTTAAAAGGCAGACTCTATCGCTTCAAGCCCTCTATGACGAATCCTTGGTTCATTGCCACATACATGCTCATCGCACAACAGTCTCTTCTCATGTTCACATTTCACAGAGCCATGACCGTTTATTGTCTTCCTTTAGCAAACGCGGCCGGCCCAGGATGAGTTGTAGGCGAATGCTGTGTTAACTATCTATTCAGAAAAGGGGGTGGTGATGAACAGAGTGTCTGAATTAAGCAGACCACTCTTACCCAGTCCAAAGATCAGGGCTTGATCCATCACCGTTATTTATCTCACTGCCCCATCCCAGCTCAGAACCTGGCTATATGCAAATCAGTCTGTCCCTGGCCCAGTGCATCATGGGAACAGGGCAGACTAAACTACCAAGCCAATTCTTCACCAGAAAGGAGACAAGCTACCGGGGACATATAGCCAGGTTCTGAGCTGGGATGGTGCAGTGAGCTAAAAAACGGTGTTGGATCTAGCCCTGATCTCTTGACTGGGTGAGAGTATTCTGCTTAATTCAGAAACTCTGTCCATCATCACCCCTTGTTGTGTTAACTATCTAAGCAGACAGCTTCTGACCCATAGTTCCCACATTTCTTTGCTGATTGTGATGCAGCGGGTCCGTTGGGTTGTCGGCAACGATGCACTGTATTCTTATGCTATGTGTTCTGCTAATAAACATTTTTGCGGAAACGCGTTGTTTGGTGTCATTAAAACGTAATCTAAGCATGCTGGAGTGTCTGAGTATTTCCTGCTAACATGGGTGGAGAAATTGTATATTTGGGGGGTTAGCCGGTAGCACAAACTCGGACTGGCCACGAGACAGCCTTGGAACTGACCGAGACTGGTGCGTTGGATATATATATATATATATATATATATATATATATATATATATATATATATATATATATATATATATATATATATATATATATATATATATATATATATATATATATATATATATATATATATATATATATATATATATTGCCACAGCTTCTTTTTTCCACATCGAGTAGATCAAAGGACACGGCACAGCAACAGATGGTTTTAGCGTTTTTTATTCACACACCAGTGCAAATGTAACGTGCATCAACAAAGGACGGTCTACGCGTTTCGGCTCCTGCCTTCCACTGGACCAGGTCTAGACCTTATTTAAATAGTGTGACTAGTGTAAGTACCCTCTACCATTTCCATGGTCATCTTGACCAACCCACCCAGCAATGTATATACAAGGCCAGTACATGTTTAAAGGTATATACACTAATATGTACAATCAACGTAAAGTACTCAGCTGCTTGATCAGGACTATACATTCCAAAATAAAGTATTTACAATGTAGTTCTTTTATACATATTTGTGTTCAAAATAATTGTGAAGTACCATTAGTGAATCGAACCAATAATTATAAATAAAGTATTAACAATAGTTATTTACAATCAGATCCATCTAATCATATGTGGTATTAATTCATACCTATTCAATAAGTCACACAAGAATGAGGACTAGAATAATTAAGAAATAGTGATGGCATGAAATCATATGACGGTTATTTCGCAAGGCTTACGAAGTGACGATATTTGGATTTTATGAAGGGTTGGGAAACTGCTGCAGTAGTCTAAATAAAGTATTATATGGACATAGAAAAGATACTAAGTAATGCATATTGTTATTCTCTAGGTATGACACAACCTCTCATCTATAATTACATGCATTATTTCGTCAATTCTTCCCATGCAGCTACCCAAAAATTAATGTTAAGTACCAATCTTCTTACAGTTCCTCATCTTCTCCTAATGATGTCATATGTTTTATAGATAACTTGTCCCACAATTCTTACCCTCAGATTATGATTTTAGGATCTTATAAGTCAGTTGGTTCTAATTCTATACAATTTACAACATGTACACATTCCAGCTTCAAATAGGTGATTTATATATGATTCCCTTGGAATACTACACATTCAAATGACAGCATTGTTCTTTTGTTCTTTGGTCAGATCACAGATGTACATACAGTTCGGCATCCAAGTTATGACCAAAAGGTGCCTCAGTACCCATGTTTAGTATCATTCGTGACTCTAGGCGTCTCAATAGTTGTAGTTGATCTCCACCCCGTTCCGGGAGTTTGCACAGTTTGATTCCCGAATACTTCAAGAGGGAGGTGTCACTTTGGTGGTACTGAGTAAAGTGTGTGGCCATTGGGTAGCACGGGTCCTTGTTTTTTATCGCCCTTAGATGTTGTAATATCCTTAACTTGAGTTTGTTTATAGTGCTCCCAATGTAGTATTTGCCACATGGACATTTGAGTCGATAAACCACACATTTGGACTCGCATGTAATATGGTCATGGATGGTTTCCTTTCTGCCATTCTGTAGTACATAATGTTTGATGTTTTCCCAATGCTCACAGGCTTTACATTTGTGGCATTTCCAGAAGCCAGGTGTTGTCAGCCATTTCTGTTTTCTCTCCTTACAAGGTTCTAAATGACTTTGTGTCAATATGTCTCTTAGGGAGGAAGTCTTTCTGTATGTTATACTTGGGTTGGCTGTCAGGCTTTCATTCAAGGTTTTGTCCAGACGAAGAATTGGCCAATGCTTTTTATAGGCTTTCTTCATTTCTATGCTTTGGTTATCATACTCCACAATAATTCTGGTTGTTCCACTGCTCTGATCTGTTTCATGCTCTTGATCTCTTTTGAGTTTCTTATCCTTAGGGGTCAGTAGTTCTTCTCTTTTTTTCAGATGCATACGATTTTTAGCAGTGGTGATCACTTCAATTGGGTATCCTCTTTCGAGGAATCTGAGGCTCATATTCTCTATTTCTTCATTCAGATTGTCTTTTTCAGAACAATTCCTTTTTGCCCTTAACATCTGTCCGTAAGGGATACTCCATTTTAATCTGGTTGGATGCCCACTATTAGCATGTAGGATGCTATTGCATGCTGTTGGCTTTCTGTGAATTTTGGAGCAAAGTTTATTGTTCATGATGAATATTTCCACATCAAGAAATATCAAAGAATGGGAACTGGTCATAGATGTAAACTTTAGAGTATATCGGTTGTTATTCAAAGTTTCAGTGAATTTTTTCAACGATTTCTCATCTCCGTCCCAAATGACGAACAAGTCGTCAATGAAACGACACCACAATTTAATTTTCGGCCCATCCGGATTTTCTTGATCTTTCTTGATCACCTCAGTTTCCCAGGCCCCCATCAAGATGTTCGCATATGTGGGCGCAAAGGATGTCCCCATTGCTGTACCCTGCTTCTGGAGATATGTATCTCCCAGAAACAGGAACGCATTGTGTGTCAGACAGTATTGGAGCATGTCCAATAGCATTATTGAATGTTCTAGAAAGTTCACAGACCGTGTCTTGAGGATTTCTTTCACCGCCTCAATGCCATCCTCATGGCGTATTGAGGTATACAGCGATGTGACATCGATTGTTGCCATTTGGTAGGTTGACTTCCATTCACAAGTTGATATTCTCTGCAAAAAATCCATTGTGTCCCTTAGGAAGGATGGTAGATTGGCCACATAGTGCATCAAAAAAATGTCTATGAATCTTGACGTGGATTCTAGTAGAGACCCTATTGAGCTCACGATGGGTCTCCCTGGTGGCTTGTCTAGTGACTTGTGGATTTTTGGTAGAAAATATATGGTGGCCATAATCGGGTTATTCGTTTTCAAGTAGTTGTACTCATCGAAGTCAAGGAGACCCCTATCTTTCCAGGTTAACAACTTTGAATGATATTCATTTGTCCATATTTCTAATGGGTTTGTACTTAGTTTTTCATAGTGTTCCTGGATGAGGAGTTGTCGGTTTGCTTCCTCAATATAATCCGCAACATTTTGAATAACGAGGTTGCCCCCTTTATCAGAGGATTTTATGATTATAGACACATCGTTTTTTAGGTCCATCATTGCTTTTTGCTCTTCCAGAGAAAGATTTTGTTTTCCACCTTGTCCATTTCTCATGGATTTGTCCGAAATTTTCCTTATTTCCTCCACCATGAGTTCTTGAAATAAATCAACTTTATTCCCAGGAGGGAGTTGTGGACAGAATTTTGAAGCTCTTTTCAATCCACTGTTTCCACCTATGTTGGTGGGCAGACCAATGCTTTCACAGAAATTAATTTCCATTTCAGAGGTGATTGTATTATCCCTTTGGCTGTCGGAGGGGGTCTCTTTGATAGATGATAAAGTTATCATGGCAGTTAAATCCTTTTGTGTAACTGCTGTTGTTATGTTGGTATCCGAGGCACATGTTCTTCTGTTTTTGGGATCGAGTTTTTTCAGCAAAGTGTTTTTTAAGTTTCACCTTCCTGAAAAATTTGTAGAGGTCAATGCGAGCATTTGGTACATTCATTGTCTTTGTTGGGCAAAAGGAGAGACCTTTATTTAGGAGTTTTAGGTGGCTGTCCGATAGTTGTTTATTTGATAAATTTACCACTATGTTCGGCACGGACAGTTGTTTCTTCACCTTTATTTTGGCTTTCCTTTGCCTCGCTTTGGTTTTGCTTCTTTTTCCACCCCTTCTGGTTTTTGGTTTGTCGGGGGTTTCTTTGGTGGACGCTGTTCCATTCCCCAGGTGTTGGCTCTGCCTCTTCCTCTTTGTCGCGTTATCATGTGCGCTAATTTGATCTCCCCCTGAAAATCCAAAGGGGTTACATTCAGATCTCCTTCAACTGAGCTCACCTCGGAGCTGTCTACCTCTTCCGTGGGATCAGTGGATCTGTCCATGTTTTTGTCCATGGTCACATGGCTCCTAAGTGTATCATATTTTCTGGCGAAGGTGTAGATTCGGCCATTCATATAATCCAATCTGTCTCTCATGAATTTGTTAGCCTTCCTTTTTTCTACCTCCATCTCATGCTTCGCTACCTTCTTTTCCATAGTTTCCAATGCTTCTTTGCTCTCTTCTGATGTAGGGATATCTTCGAGTTCTGCTTCCAAGGCCACTATTGTGCTCAAGATCTTTTCAAGTTTCCTCTCCGCATGGATGATTAGGGTCCTCATTAGTTTGTAAGAGCATTCATTGGTATCTGTTTGCCATAATTTTATCAGGTCAGCGTCCAGGTCATTTAAAGTTGGCATTATCAGGATCCTCAATCCTCAAGGTACTCTATATATATATAGCGTTTCACCACACGCTCCTAAACGTAGCGTGAATGCACTCGGGAACCAGCAGTAATCACCATTCAATTAAACCATCCGACAGTAGCTCGTGGATATTCAATTTATTTCCAGCATGGAAAAACAGTGCATATATATATACTACTATTATAAAGAGAGAACACAAACCTTTGAACCAGGTAAACTACAAACGTAATGCACCAATCACTACACCCAATACACCATTTGAAAGGGGAGATGTGGCAGAAGGACATAGGCTATAGATATGTACACCATATACATTAAAAAAGCAAAAACGCCAAAAGTGGTAAAGTAGTCCCTTGGGGGCGTGGTCGTGGGCGTCTCAAACAACAAATGTGGGCGTTTACAGGGCCGTGCCAAGTGCAAATAACAAACATAGGCCAAGCGACTTCACAACACACTTACATATGCACACAAAGAGCGGAACTGCGCTTTCACTGAATTTAGAACGCACAATATGCAGAGATAGAGTGGAAATGCACTTTCAATGAATTTCTAACAAACATTTGCAAATCCCAACACATACAGCGGAAATGCGCTTTCAATGAATTTAAATTCACACATACAGCGCAGTAACACCAATATACAAAAACAGCAGAGGTGCGCGCTATAAGAAATATTCACACATTCGTTGCAGTTACCCAGACAACATTGACGCCTTCACATTAAAAACCGGGCGGGCCTTCCATCGACGAGGAGTGTCAAATGACGCCACACAGGGGGCAGGATTAATCGCATGCTACACCAATCACAACGCACTAAAGAAAACACACACACGACTTCGGCTTACCAAAAAAAAAAGTCTTTAACCATTGGCCATTGACCAACGACGTCACACATGAACAAAAAAATCCGACATTTCTTAACGGAGAAACGCAATTGACTGCGCATTCACGAGACTTTCCTCACATCTTGCGGGCAAGATAAAACGCTTACAATAAGACATACGAATAACGAAAATAACACAACTGCCCATAATCACTCGAGCACTGCCAGGACTTCACCACACAATTGAGAAAACGAAAGGGAAACTTCTTTGGAGGGATTCAAAAACGAACACACGGAAAGAGCCTTCGAAAGAATAAAAAACATTAAACAGGTGACACAACACTTTCCTCACATCTTGCGGACAACATAAAATGCGGAAAACAATACATATGAATTAAAAAAATAACACAAGTGGGCCAAATCAGTTGAACAGTGCCAGGACTTATACAGACAACTCTTCTGCGGGGCGGGCGGGGGCCCTGAAGCAGCCTTTTGCTCCCGGACAACGTCGGGACGGGCTGCAAGTATATATATATATTGCAGCACGAATCAACTTCATCCAGTTGGAAAAATGGTAAGCGCACTGGTGTCCGATTTCCAAGAATGTTTATTGCAAACCCCCTTCACCCCAGACAGACGCGTTTCGCTCTACTAGCTTCGTCAGTGTCAATTCGTGTACTACCAAATTGCGCCATTTTAAACCCTGCCCATCATTGTTTCAATCAACGAAATAGAAAAAGATTTCATTCGTAAAGGCAGTGGCCATCTTGTAGCATACATATTTTACCAAACATTTTATGGGTTTTAGATGGCAATCAATAAAGTGCTTAAGTGATCATTTTAAAAGAAACCTTAATTTTGGAACCAAAAACATTTCATTTTTGAGTACACTCCATAGAGGCATTGTTAATATGCATTCATCTCTGTACGGTCACAATTATATGTTTTTAATCTGATTTTCGTTGACCTGAATGGGTATTCTTAACAGCTTATCTTTGCCCTGAATGGGCAATGTCTACACCTTTATCGTTGACTGATCTATTTTGTCTCATTTTGGGTACCTCAGGGAACCAAATTTTGGGTGTATTCTAAGAAGTTTGTAATCTCTTATTCAGGTAGGTTGGGCTTTTGTTATACATGATCCCATGTATAAAATTAGAGGTGAACCCACATCTCATCATCATTATTCAGACCCCAAGGTGTCAGTGTTTTGAGGTCGATGTTGTATCTGGACTCTAAGGTTCGGAGTGCCTTGACCCTGTCTCCCCCACATTCTGACCGGGTTACTTGGTCAATGCAATAGTAACTCAAAAGATCCCTATTACTTTGATGATGTTCTGAAAAATGGCGAGCGACCGGATACGATCTATCTTTGTTTGCGATCGCTCGCATGTGTTCCAGGATCCTGAGTTTAGTGGGGTTGATGGTGCTCCCTATGTATCGCTTTTTACAGGGGCATACTAGGCTGTAGATTGTATAATCCGAATTACAATTTAAGAGTTTAGTTATTTTTCTTTCAGGTTCACCAGTCCCCGTTCTACCTGGGTAAGAAGCAGCTTTCTTGCTGAATTTGCAAGCTTTACAGCGGAGACAAGGAAAAAATCCATTAACACCTGCCAGATTTTGGGGCTGGACTCTAGTTGAAAAGTGACTGTGGACTAGGTGATAAGACAATGATTGGCATCAGTGGTATGTTATTAAAGGCCTGTCCGAAAGATGTTTCTTTAATACATTGTCTGTGGCAAACATATGCCAGTTCCTTTTAAAACTTTGGACCAGCTCACCCGACTTAGTGTTAAAGTTGGTGATCATTCTAACCTGATCTTCCTCCTTCTTGTCCTCTTTGACCACCAGGAGGTCCCTCATGTTCACTGTTTCTACTTTCTCTGCAGCAGATTTAAGTATGTTGCTGGAGTACCCTCTGTTCAGAAATCTTCTAGTGGCCTCTATTCGTGCCTGTTGGTAATCGGTGTTCGCTGAACAGTTTCTTTTTAGTCGCAGCAATTCACCATATGGTACATTTTTGATCGGACTTTTCGGGTGATAACTTGCCGCGTGTAACACGGTGTTACCCGCTGTGGGTTTTCTATATAGTCTGGTTTGTAGGGTATTATCTTGTATAAATACCTCCAAGTCTAAATAACATACACTGTTCGAACTGATTGTATTAGTGAATCTCAGGTTAAGGTTATTGTTATTCAAAGTGGCGATGTATTCCTCTACCGAGGTTTGATCACCCCTCCACAAAAAAAAAAATATATATAATAATAATAATAATAATAATAATAATAATAATAATAATATTAATAATAATAATAATAATAATAATAATAATAATAATATATATATATATATATATATATATATATATATATATATATATATATATATATATATATATATATATATATATATCACAAAAAGACCACTTCATTAGAAAGCAAGTCCAAGGACATAACGGGGAACATGTCGGGAAACTCTATATTCACTGGCACAGCTGGGCAAAATGCATTTCGGCGTGTCAGCCTTCCTCAGACGCCGCTGTTTCCACATCGTCACCTCCTCCCTCCTTTGATGTTTCTCCGGCGCTCCCATTGGTGGGATATCAGCTGACCTTGATGCAAAAGGACACTGCAATCAAATGTGAGACTACAGTTCCCAGCGTGCATCTGGTGAGGTAACTGCGACAGCAAGATCGAGTCTTCCCTTTTTAGGTGCTGAAGTTTGCCTCGCAAAGGGGGGGACGTGTAGCAGCTGGTGATGATGTAATGCTCGTGTTTAAGGGCTCCCTCCAGTCCCCTACGTCCGAGCCTCCAGATAGAGCCAAAACCGGGCTGCAAGGTGACCTGAAATCATGCTCACCTCCCTGTGCAGTCACAGGCTGCCATTGGCAACAGCCCCGGTCGTATATATTTATATATATATTCACAGAAAAAACCATAGGTTATAGACCATATATAGTTAGGAATTTGCATTTACAAAACCTTGAAAATTCACTGAAAAAACCATAGGTTATAGACCATATATAGTTAGGGATTAGCATTTAAAAAAACCTTATTTTATTTGCACAAAACCATTGAAATTCCATATATAGTTAGTTGCACTAACTATATATCGCGGACCCGCAATCCACTGCTAATGATGTCACATATTACATCATTCATGACATGGTCAGTGACATCACTGATGACATCACTGATGACATCTCAAATGACATCACTGATGACATCACTGATGACAACACCCAGTGACTGTATGTTTCTGTAAAGTTAAAATATGTCTTACATATTGAAGAATGAGTGGATGTATAAGTGTCTGGATGAAGGATTTAGTAGGTGCATGACTGACTGTATGAGAGAATGATTAAATGTGTCTCACTGAGTGTATGGGTTAGTGATTAAAGTGTCTTAATTTGGCAATCATTATTTATGTCGTTCTGTAAACTGCTGCATGTTTAAATCAGTAGCTATATCAGTAACTATATGGGTTATTGAATGGTTGCCCAAGTATTTGTATGGGAGACTGAGTATGTGTGTGGGTGGCTGGGAGGTGTATAACTCTGTGCATAGATGTGTGAGCAGTTGATTCCTTAGGTGTATGGGTTCAAAAGTGCATGTAGAAACAGCTGTATGGACAGTTGACTGTGTGCATGAGTATATTGGTGAGTGAATGGATATCTCAGTGCTACATGTCAAAGTAAGTACATATGTAAAACACACTCCATGTGAGAGTTGACATATATAAATAACTGAACATAAGAGCCAGTGAATGTGTGAGTGGCTGTATGAATCATTGTGAACTTGTATCAAGGATTGTATAAGAGAGTAAATATGTGTTACTATATGTTTGAATAAGTAAGGTGTGTATAACTGTATAGTTGAGGAAATGGAGATGTGATTGATTCTTTGCATGACTGACTAGGTGTGTGAGTAACTCCATGGATGTGTGACAGTCTGTGAGTGCCTGTTTACACTGAGTGTATCTAAGGTTATATTAGGTCCCAGAATGAGAACCTAGCTAGCATTCCTAGATTCGAAAGAACCCGCACAGGAGGACGACAATTCTCCGTTCAAGCAGCTACGGGATGGAACGCTCTTCCCCGCTCCCTCAGACTTGAACCTAACTACCTAGCATTCCGCAAGAAACTAAAGACTCATCTGTTTCCTAAATGAAGTCCCCTTGACTGTCTCCCCTCCCTCTCCTCCCCCTCAACAGGATCACAAATCTTATAGCGCGGGGATGCCCTTGGGTCACCAGGCGCTCTAGAAATCGTTATTAAATTAAATTAAATTAAATTAGAGTCTGAAGATGTATTATCACATAAATGATATCATCAGTGATGTAATCAGTAATGTCAAATGAGATGTCAGTGATGTCATCAGTGATGTCATTTGAGATGTCATCAGTGATGTCATCAGTGATGTCATTTGAGATGTCATCAGTGATGTCATCAGTGATGTCACTGACCATGTCATGAATGATGTAATATGTGACATCATTAGCAGTGGATTGCGGGTCCGCGATATATAGTTAGTGCAACTAACTATATATGGAATTTCAATGGTTTTGTGCAAATAAAATAAGGTTTTTTTAAATGCTAATCCCTAACTATATATGGTATATAACCTATGGTTTTTTCAGTGAATTTTCAAGGTTTTGTAAATGCAAATTCCTAACTATATATGGTCTATAACCTATGTTTTTTTCTGTGAATTTCATTGGTTTTTTAAAAGCTAATATCTATAGCTGTAAAATATATTCTTTATTAAGTGACTTATCACGTAGCCCGTGAGACGCCTCATGATGCATCGCATAACCGTGACGTATCGTCTCTGCAGCGCAAACCAAACCCAAAACGTAAGCGCGCCAGAACACGCTTAAAGATATATATATTTTTTTAACCTTAATTAGACAAAATCCACACGTGCACATATCACAAACGTTCAAAAAACACAATATGTCGGACTCCCGTTAGGCTGCCGGTTAGCTGCCCGGTTAACGTACCAGGAAGCACCTTTACCGCGAAAAATCGCATTTTTTTTTTCTTTTGCCCCGCAGGGAACTTTAATTGCCCCCTCATCCATCCTAGGGGTTCAGGAGGGGTCTGCCTTACCCCTTTCATTCATTTACACCTTTTTTTTTCCACCTCTTGTCTCTCGATCCTACCGAGAGACAAGATGGCGGCCGCTCTGGACTGTTTACAATGTTGACAGCCAATCAGCTACTCCTCAGGATTTTTTTTTTTTGGGCCTCGCGTGGTTTTATAATATCCCCCTCATCAATCCTATGGGGTCAGAAGGGGTCTACCTTGCCCTCTTTCCTTCATTTCCCCCTTTGTTTTGGTCTCCTCTTGTCTCTTGATCCTACCGAGAGACAAGATGGCGGCCGCTCCGGACTGTTTACAATGTTGACAGCCAATCAGCTACTCCTCAGACTCCCGTTACACTGCCGGTTAGCTGCCCGGTTAGCTGCCCAATTCGCTTACCAAGACGCGTCTCTACGGCGAAAAAATCGGATTTTTTTTTTTTTGGGGCCCCGCGTGGCTCTATAATATCCCCCTCATCAATCCTAGGGGGTCAGAAGGGGTCTACCTTGCCCCCTTTCCTTCATTTCCCCCTTTGTTTTGGCCTCCTCTTGTCTCTCGATCCTACCGAGAGACAAGATGGCGGCCGCTCCGGACTGTTTAGAATGTTGACAGACACCGGAGGGCCAATCAGCTTCGCATCGCAAAGTTCCGATACGCGAAAAGTTCGCTAACCGGATCGCTGCCCGGAGCGCTGTTACAGATATATATCTTGATTTAAACGTTAATTTCTCAAAATCCACTGAAGCACATATATTGAGACCTAGCAAAGGCACATCGGGCTAACAGTCCCTACAATTTTGCCAAGTTTCGTGGAAATCCATTCAGCCGTTCGGGCTAAAAGTGAGTCCAACCGCACCAATGGAAATTAACATGGGAAAAATGCGTTTTGGGACCCCCCTTTTTTCTCGGCCCCCCCTTGACGAACCCCCCCCAAATTTCCAGGAGCTGCTCAGAAACAAAATGTGCCATTTTCCTGAAAATTTCAGCCGATTCCATCCACAAACGCCAAAGTTATTAGACATAGAATTTTCAGAAATCCCATAGGGAAAAAATCCTAACTATATATACCTACTGGCGACCGCCAGTAGGTAATATATATATATATATATATATATATATATATATATATATATATATATATATATATATATATATATATATATATATATATATATATATATATATATATATATATATATATATATATATATATATATATATATATATATATATATATATATATATATATATTACCTACTGGCGGTCGCCAGTAGGTATATATAGTTAGGATTTTTTCTCTATGGGATTTTTGAAAATTCTATGTCTAATAACTTTGGCGTTTGTGGACGGAATTGGCTGAAATTTTCAGGAAAATGGCACATTTTGTTTCTGAGCAGCCCCTGAAAATTTGGGGGGGGGTTTGTCAAGGGGGCCGAGAAAAAAGGGGGGTCCCAAAACACGTTTTTCCCATGTTAATTTCCATAGGGCGGTTGGCCTCACTTTTAGCTCGAACGGCTGAATGGATTTGCATGAAACTTGGCAAAATTGTAGGGACTGTTAGCCCGATGTGCCTTTGCTAGGTCTCAATATATTTGCTCCAGTGGATTTTGATAAATTAACGTTCAAAAAAATATATATATCTGTGACAGCGCTCCGGGTAGCGCTCCGGTTCGCGTACTTGGCGCGTAACGGAACTTCGCGAAGCGAAGCTGATTGGCTCTCCGGTGTCTGTCAATATTCTAAACAGTCCGGAGCGGCCGCCATCTTGTCTCTCGGTAGGATCGAGAGACAAGAGGAGGCCAAAACGAAGGGGAAAATGACCATAAGGGGGCATAGTAGATCCTCCCCGACCCCCTAGGTTTGATGTGGAGGCTTTGGGGGCCGAGAAAAAAGGGGGGTCCCAAAACGCGTTTTTCCCATGTTAATTTCCATAGGGCGGTTGGCCTCACTTTTAGCTCGAACGGCTGAATGGATTTGCATGAAACTTGGCAAAATTGTAGGGACTGTTAGCCCGATGTGCCTTTGCTAGGTCTCAATATATGTGCTCCAGTGGATTTTGATAAATTAACGTTCAAAAAAATATATATATCTGTGACAGCGCTCCGGGTAGCGCTCCGGTTCGCGTACTTGACGCGTAACGGAACTTCGCGAAGCGAAGCTGATTGGCTCTCCGGTGTCTGTCAACATTCTAAACAGTCCGGAGCGGCCCCCATCTTGTCTCTCGGTAGGATCGAGAGACAAGAGGAGGCCAAAACTAAGGGGAAATGATCATAAGGGGGCATAGTAGATCCTCCCTGACCCCCTAGGTTTGATGTGGAGGCTTTAAAAGGGCCCCCTGGGGCAAAAAAAAAAAAAAATCTTTTTTTTTGCGTGGGGAGCGCCCGGTACGCTTTTGTTCAATGGGCGGTGGTAATCTAAATGATGAGGAGGGGGGGGCAGCGTTCAAAGCACATCAGCGTGCATAAACACGAAAATGTTTTTATCTACCACGTACTTGACTTATCTCTCTGAGATGCATTCCCTTGTGTTTCGGCAATGGTAGTCTGTTCATTACATAGATCGCCCGAGGGCGGTAGTACAGACTGTGCGTAGGAAAGGGTCAAAAGCCAGGGGTATAGGAGTATGTAACAAGCGAGCCATTTAATTGAAAAAACTAAACGTGACAAACGGTTGCAGGATCAGTGAAGGTTGATTTTATAATTGAAAGTATAACAGGATCAGTTACAATAAAATCGTCCATACGCACACCATAGGCGAGTATCATGGGTAACATTATTTTGAAGCTTTATTAATACAATAATCAATAATGAAAAATCAACATCAATAGGGTTGTCCGTATTCCCAGTCAGTACCCTTCCCCGCCCGCCATGTGCACAAAGACCGCATACATCCCCCGTAACGTCAAGGCTAAGTAACTAGAACGTCATAAGGAGTTGCAAGTCGCTCCCATACTGGCGCCATTTTGGTCGAGGCCAGGCAGGTTCAGAGTATAGTTCAATGTCTCCAATAAGTAGCGGCAGGACCAGAATCCCTTTCGGCAGTTCTGGCTTTGTCATTACGAGCACTAGAAAACAAGACATTCTGGGCAATACCACCCTTGACGCAGCCCTTTATTCTACAAGATGGTGTCTTTCAAAAGCCAGGGGTATAGGAGTATGTAACAAGCGAGCCATTTAATTGAAAAAACTAAACGTGACAAACAGTTGCAGGATCAGTGAAGGTTGATTTTTTAATTGAAAGTATAACAGGATCAGTTACAATAAAATCGCCAATACGCACACCATGGGCGAGTGTCATGGGTAACATTACTTCGAAGCTTTATTAATACAATAATCAATAATGAAAAATCGACATCAATAGGGTTGTCCGTATTCCCAGTCAGTACCCTTCCCCGCCCGCCATGTGCACAAAGACCGCATACATCCCCCATAACGTCAAGGCTAAGTAACTAGAACGTCATAAGGAGTTGCAAGTCGCTCCCATACTGGCGCCATTTTGGTCGAGGCCAGGCAGGTCCAGAGTTTAGTTCAATGTCTCCAATAAGTAGCGGCAGGACCAGAATCCCTTTCGGCAGTTCTGGCTTCGTCATTACGAGCACTAGAAAACAAGACATTCTGGACAATACCACCCTTGACGCAGCCCTTTATGCTACAAGATGGTGTCTTCCATTCAGAAAATATTGTTGGCAGCATTTTGAAAGGAAAGATAAACGGCCGTTCTCCTACTGAGTCTCACATTGTTACATTTATGAAGGATGTTGAAGAGTAGTATGTTGAAAATCTGAAACCATCGTTCTACAAACTCTCAACCGGCCTTGGATGGAAAAATCCTGAAGAATGTACAAACTGAAAACCAGTTTTTGTCTGCATAGCATCAGCAGCAACACTTGAGTCAGCTTTGTGTGAAGCCGCCATTTTGATCCAATCAATACCGTCCCCCTGCACACATTCAGGGACCAGGCCGCAGGACATGTCTTCAGGTCAAACAGATTGTGGGACAAGGTGCAGAATGGAAAAGTCACCAAAAGGCAAAAAGTTCCGCCGGACCCCGGGAGCCGGCTGCCTATGTCGGGGTCGATCTCAGGCCACACCAGGGCAACAAGACTTGGGGAGGGGGCAGGAGCCAAGCGCCCCCTCCCAGTCCGCGCCACCACACCGCCCCTCGGGGGCCTCCGTCAGCGGTTCAGGGAGGCACCGCAGGCAGCGGTTCTTCAGATCAGTGGCTCTCACCGGCAAGGCTCCCCTCCGTTCGCAACAATCGTTGGCGCTGTGGTTGCGGCCGGAGGCCCCGCCTAGTCAACGCCCCGGCCTCTCCATGTCGTAGGCCGCAAGAGTGGGCGCAACTCAGCTGGCCGAGCGAAGAATACCGTCCCCCTGCACACATTCAGGGACCAGGCCGCATTGCGAGGGCACCGCAGGACGTGTCTTCAGGTCAAACGGATTGTGGGACAAGGTCCAGAATGGAAGAGTCACCAAAAGGCAAAAAGTTCCGCCGGACCCCGGGAGCCGGCCGCCTATGTCGGTGGCAATCTTAGGCCAAACCAGGGCAACAAGACTTGGGGAGGGGGCAGGAGCCAAGCGCCCCCTCCCAGTCCGCGCCACCACACCGCCCCTCGGGGGCCTCCGTCAAGCTGTTCAGGGAGGCACCGCAGGCAGCAGTTCTTCAGATCAGTGGCTCTCACCGGCAAGGCTCCCCTCCATCAGCAGCGATCGTTGGCGCTGTGGTTGCGGCCGGAGGCCCCGACTAGTCAACGCCCCGGTCTCTCCATGTCGTAGGCCGCAACAGTGGGCGCAACTCAGCTGGCCGAGCGAGACTTGGGGAGGGGGCAGGAGCTAAGCGCCCCCTCCCAGTCCGCGCCACCACACCGCCCCTCGGGGGCCTCCATCAAGCGGTTCAGGGAGGCACCGCAGGCAGCGGTTCTTCAGATCAGTGGCTCTCACCGGCAAGGCTCCCTTCCGTCAGCAGCAATCGTTGGCGCTGTGGTTGCGGCCGGAGGCCCCGCCTAGTCAACGCCCCGGCCTCTCCATGTCGTAGGCCGCAAGAGTGGTCTCAACTCAGCTGGCCGAGCGAGACTTGGGGTGGGGGCAGGAGCCAAGCGCCCCCTCCCAATCCGCGCCACCACACCGGCCCTCGGGGGCCTCCGTCAAGCGGCTCAGGGAGGCACCGCAGGCAACGGTTCTTCAGATCACAACAGAGTCTCATGCTCGATCGATTGAGCTGGCCGAATCAGGCAACAAGAAGGTGTGGGGGGGGGCACCTCTTGCTTAACCACCACCTGAGGAGGTGGTGCTCTCTTCCTAGGAGGTGGTGGTGGTGGTGGGGATGCACCAGCTGAAGCTACAACACTTGCTATTGCTAAGTGATCAAAAAAGGTCTTCCTCTCACAAAGATGAATGTCAGAGTGAGGAAACAAGGAGGGGTTTTCATCATTTGGGACAAAAAATAGTTCTAAACCAATGAAAAGTGTTATTTTTAGGTCACATGACATAGCCTTACATCATTAGGAACCCAAAAGTGAAATGAACCAATGAAAAGTTTTATTAACAAGTCGCATGACCTGTTATGCTTACGTTACGCGCTCCGCACCGCGCCCCGGATCGCTTCCGGGAAGCTGCGCTTCGCGCCTCGCGCACCGGAGCACTTCTGGGTGTGCTAACACGGCGCGTCATATGACGCATTACGCGACAACGCGATACGTCGCGATTACGCGACGCGTCACGATGTTGTTTTCTAATGCGGCAGTTGCGCAAACAGAACGTTTATCGGATGGGCATATGGAATACATACACATTCATACCATACAATCAGGGCATGTACGCACAGTCACACCACACGTTCCCAGTGATGGTCTGCACTCCATGCAATATCTCACAGCGCTTGTCTATGTCTTTCCTTACATGGAGCACGGTGCGGTCCATGTCCACTCCATTCTTCAGTCGGAACTCCGATGTAACCTACAGAGGAGAAAAGAAAGGGGGGGATACAGCATTCAGAGGATGTCAGCGCGCGCAAACACGAAAAAGTTTCTACTTACCATGTATCAGATTAGCTGCAGGAACGTGTGATACAACAGATCTTGGCTATCGCTTTCGCATTATTTTTCTGTGTAACATATCCTCCCCTTCTTATGATGCCAAAAAATGTTTCATTGTATTTGTCTTTAAATTCGAGTTCCCTCTTCGTGTATTTGTTTCTCAATTAGTCTTATTTTATGGGGCAAAATACCACACCTTACATTCGGCAGATACCTTAAGCTACGGTCGACCATTTTCTAACAATTCTGGAAAAAGGGCTGGTGTGACGGATACAAATTTCAATCAATCCAAAATTCAGGCAAAGGGTCTGCATTATCTGTCTTCTATTGTTTGGGAATAACAGCCATTATTCTAAAACCCTACCAACCTAGACGATTGTTATGACGCTGATTCCATACTTCCTTCGAAAACTCTTTTTTGCAAAAATGTCAGTATACAAATACGGGCCTACAACCACGTGGGCCGGCCACGGAGCAAACTGGAATCGTATATGATGAGGGGACCTTTACACTGTAGAAAAACGTAATGGGCGGGCCATTTGGTTGCAGGAATTAAGGTGTCTAACAGTTACAATGAAATTATCTAGATATACATTTGCGGGCAAGTACCATGAGTAACGTTAATTCGAACTTTCAATAGTACAGTAATGAATAATACATCAGAACTTAATATCAATAGGGATGTCCAAATGTTCATTCAGTACCCGTCCCCGCCCGCCATGTGCTCCAAAACTGCATACATATCTCGTGATATCAAGGCTGAGCAACCAGTACGCATCAAGGAGTTGCGAGTCTCATTTATACCGACGCCATTTTGGGT
Organism: Lissotriton vulgaris; assembly: GCF_964263255.1. Classification (NCBI taxonomy): domain Eukaryota; kingdom Metazoa; phylum Chordata; class Amphibia; order Caudata; family Salamandridae; genus Lissotriton; species Lissotriton vulgaris. The sequence goes on from NC_141691.1 coordinate 496,851,556, forward strand.
GAGGCCGGGCAGGTCCAGAATATAGTCAAAATGTCTCCACCAACCAGCGGTCGGAACAGAACCCCTTTCAGCAGTCCAAAAAGTTCTGTTAAATGACAACAGAAGGGACAGGCAACAAGAACCATCAGTCAAAGAGGGGAGGGCAAGTTCTTCTCTACCGGGTCACGTTGGGGCTCCACCGGAACTGATCGAATTGGTAGTCTACAGTGTTTCTGGATGTTTCAGACTGAAGCTGGCGTCAGCATGAGAGCATTCCGTGGCTACGTCGTGGCCATTCCGCGAGCAATCATGGCAGTCGCTCCCCACCGGAAGTCTGCGGGAGTCGGGGGCCCCGGTGACTCTTGTAGAATCTTCAAGGCTGAGGGGACGCTTTTAGGAATGGGGCCCATGCCCTAGCAGTCAAGCGTCCGAGTTCCAGGGTTGCCCAGAGCCATCCTTGCAGGCCAGGCCCAAGTCTGTGGAGCCGACCGCCATTTCGTGAGCTCCGTGGCAGCCGCCTGTCGCTGTACCACAAGAGTGGGTGCAATTCAGCCGGATGGCGGGTGAGACGCTGTAATAGCAAGAGCAGGCGCAATTCAGCTGGCCGAGCGAGGCACTGTGCCGCAAGAGCGGACGCAACTCAGCTGGCCGAGTGAAGCGCTGGGGTGTAGCTGAGAAACCTCCACCTGGGGAGGTGGTGGAGGCTCGTTCGCGCCGCCTCTCCCTTCCAGTGCACCCCACGCCGTCTCCTGGCGCAGGTATATGTGATGGTCAGACCAGGGCACCGCAGGACGTGTCTTCAGGTCAAACAGATTGTGGAACAAGGTCCAGAATGGAAGAGTCATCAAAAGGCAAACAGTTCCGCCGGACTCCGGGAGCCAGCCGCCTATGTCGGGGGCGATCTCAGGCCACACCAGGGCAAGAAGACTTGGGGAGGGGGCAGGAGCCAAGCGCCCCCTCCGAGTCCGCGCCACCACACCGCCCCTCGGGGTTCTCCGTCAAGCGGCTCAGGGCGGCACCGCAGGCAGCGGTTCTTCAGATCAGTGGCTCTCACCGGCAAGACTCCCTTCCGTCAGCAGCAATCGTTGGTGCTGTGGTTCTGGCCGGAGGCCCCGCCTAGTCAACGCCCCGGCCTCTCCATCTCGTAGGCCGCAGAGTAGTCGGGGAGAAATCCCGGGAACTGCGGCATGCATTTGGATCGATGTTGCAGCAGGCTGCCATGTAAATAGTTATTTAATAAAACGTTTTACCCTGTTACTTTGCTGGTGTGTTGTATATATTTATAATATTTGCATAGGGTTTGTCGTTGTTTTGGGCGGGGTGGGCGGCGGAGCCGAGCTGTCTTGCAGCCATCATGGCGTCGAGCTCAGTTCCTCTCACTAGTTTCATATTTCTCATGAGGTATTGTTCCTAATGTTTCTATTTTAGCGAGGTCAAAAAGAGATCCCATTAGTGGCCTACTGATTTTGCTTGATTCCTTTTGTTTTTTCTAACGATTTTTCACTATCTGCAAAGACTAAACAGAGAATTGCGACTGTGCTTGTTTGTAAATAGAGAATGAACCAAAGAGAACCAATTCCAAAACAGTAAATGCTTGGATAACAATCAATCAAATGGAGAGGGAAGCAGGCCCGACGGATTACAACGGGGGCAAAGGCCTGCGTTACCTACCCTTCACTATCTGCAAAGAGAGAATACTCCTAAAAGAAAAGAGGGGGGGGGCAGCGTTCAAAGCACATCAGCGTGCATAAACACGAAAATGTTTTTACCTACCACGTACTTGACATTTTAAAGCTTTTGATATTTGCTATTAAAAAACCATTGAAATTCACTGAATAAACCATAGGTTATAGACCATATATAGTTAGGAATTAGCATTTACAAAACCTTGAAAATTCACTGAAAAAACCATGGGTTATAGACCATATATAGTTAGTTATTAGCATTTACAAAACCTTATTTTAGTCACACAAAACCATTGAAATTCCATATATAGTTAGTTGCACTAACTATATATCGCGCACCCGCAATCCACTGCTGATGATGTCACATATTACATCATTCATGACATGGTCAGTGACATCACTGATGACATCACTGATGACATCTCAAATGACATCACTGATGACATCACTGATGACATCTCAAATGACATCACTGATGACATCACTGATGACATCTCAAATGACATCACTGATGACATCTCATTTGACATCAATGGTCACATCACTGATGATATCATTCATGTGACAATACAATGCATCTCCTCACACTTTAATATAACCTCTGCTACATCCAGTGTAAAATACAGAATATAATTTTTTAAACCATTGACACACCAATACTAGTTACTACATACGCACTCACTGATTCCTATGTCTACACACACATTCACTCATTCACTCATTCACCCATACAATCATTTATACATACAATCACTCATCTTTACACTACTATCATATGCACTCATACACCTATACAGACACTCACACTCTGCCACTCATCCATGGAGTTACTCACACACCTAGTCAGTCCTGTAAAGAATCAATCACACTTCCATTTTCTAATCAATACAGTTAAACATAGAGTACCTTACATTTTCAAACATATACTAACACATACTTACTCTCTTATACAATCATTGATACAAGAACACATTGATCTGCACAGAGTCACACATCTCCCAGCCAGCCACACACACACTCAGTCTCCCATACAAATACTTGGACAATCAATCAATAACCCATATAGTTACTCATATAGCTACTGATCAACACATGCAGCAGTTTACAGAACAACAGACATAATGATGCACAAAATAAGACAGTTTAGTCACTAACCCATGCACTCAGTGAGACACATTTAATCACTCACTCATACAGTCAGTCACGCACCTACTAAATCCTTCATCCAGACACTTCTACATCTACTCATTCTTCAATATGTAAAACATATTTAAACTTTACAGAAACATACAGTCACTGGATGATGTCATCAGTGATGTCATCAGTGATGTCATTTGAGATGTCATCAGTGATGTCATCAGTGATGTCACTGACCATGTCATGAATGATGTAATATGTGACATTATCAGCAGTGGATTGCGGGTGCGCGATATATAGTTAGTGCAACTAACTATATATGGAATTTCAATGGTTTTGTGTGAGTAAAATAAGGTTTTGTAAATGCTAATTCCTAACTATATATGGTCTATAACCCATGGTTTTTTCAGTGAATATATATATAATATATATATATATATATATATATATATATATATATATATATATATATATATATTGATTACCAGTCCAACTCCAAACCAATTACGGAAGGCACTGACACCGTGAATCTTCAACTCAAGAAAAAATGTTTATTCCATGAAACTGCAAAAAGACGCGTTTCGGCGGAAGCCTCCGCCTTGCTCACTTGCTCACTATATATATATATCGACGAAGACCCTCCAACTGAATGAAAGGAAGGAATCCCAGGCAGGGAAATACAGGTGGGGTTCTTTATTGAAGTTCCTTACAGCCGGGCATAATGCATTTCGGATTAAACTCCTTCCTCAGACGCCCCTAGCTGCTGTACCTCATGTCCGTTGTGCACAGATTGAGTGTTGTCAATCTAAATAAAGTTCACTCCTGGCGCCGCCCCCGCTCATGTGATCATCCGCTGTGTTGGATTCAGTATGGAACTCCAACTCCCAGAATCCTGTGTGCCTGGTGTAGCGTGATGGGGGAAACAAAAGTTAAGTCTTTGTGTCTGCAGGAGTTGGTGAATCTGGGCACGCATGGTGAAGTAAGTGTTTAGGCATCACAACCCCTTGAGTCCCCGCATTGCTTCAACCTGTCGGGCGCTGGTTATGCTGGAACGTGGAATGGCGACAATGCACCACCGCCACCGTGCAGTCACGGTCCGCTTTCCTGCGGTGTTCCTCGCGTTGCAGCGCTCTAAAGGTGGGTTTGCCTGAAGTCAATACCTTGACAAGGACGTTGATTGCTAGCGCAAGCCACCAGTGAAGCAGGCAACCTCTTGATGAAGCGGGATTCCTTGGCGTGTCTCTGGCTGACACGTGAATATCGACGAAGACCCTCCAACTGAATGAAAGGAAGGAATCCCAGGCAGGGAAATACAGGTGGGGTTCTTTATTGAAGTTCCTTACAGCCGGGCATAATGCATTTCGGATTAAACTCCTTCCTCAGACGCCCCTAGCTGCTGTACCTCATGTCCGTTGTGCACAGATTGAGTGTTTTCAATCTAAATAAAGTTCACTCCTGGCGCCGCCCCCGCTCATGTGATCATCCGCTGTGTTGGATTCAGTATGGAACTCCAACTCCCAGAATCCTGTGTGCCTGGTGTAGCATGATGGGGGAAACAAAAGTTAAGTCTTTGTGCCTGCAGGCGTTGGTGAATCTGGGCACGCATGGTGAAGTAAGTGTTTAGGCATCACAACCCCTCGAGTCCCCGCATTGCTTCAACCTGTCGGGCGCTGGTTATGCTGGAACGTGGAATGGCGACAATGCACCACCGCCACCGCGTATATATATATATATATATATATATATATATATATATATATATATATATACACTGACACTACAATAGTCAATGTACTCTAGGGTGAAATCAAAGTTTAATGTGATTGCATAGGTAGGATCTGTAAAATTATCTTACATTATATTGAAATAAACCTTGGAAATTCACAGACAAAAAAATTAAAGGGATGTTATAGTTAGGTGAAAAAGTAAGGTAAAATGTAACATTTTATACTAACATAACCATTAAATTCACCAGATATAGTTATTTCAAGTAACTATAACTATAAATTCTGCCCTAAAGTAACACTAACTTGCACCTCTGCCATCCACAGTGTTACCAATGACACTTCATAAAACCAGAAGAGAGATTGTAAGCTAAGTGTATTTCTTCCATGGATAAAACTTTGTTGGCATCAATAACACCAGTGTGTGAAGGTCTTCTAACAAATGGAGTATAGAATACAATGCAAAACTTTGCTAGTATTCCACTACTCACTGCAGTGTTAATATGTGAAATATCTGAGATAAACCATGATATTCCAACTATTGGTTTGGGAGCCACAGGCCGTCTCTAGCCTGCTTGGTCAAGTTTTGGTCATTCAATTACCTGTTTATCAATAGCCAGTGTGGGCCCGGGGTTCGCTGAAACTTTTGGACCACAAAAATATACCTCTAAACAATGCCCGCAGATTAATGAATAAGAGAAAGTGTTATTCCTCATTTTCATGTGATAAAGTGTCCTTGAGGTAAGGCACATCCCACATCAAAATGTCACTACTTCAGTCAATTAAGTAAAGGGCCCACTAAGTCCTAGTTAAAATGAGACAGAAAAACGTTATATGTCATAGGTAACTTGTTTAACCCCTTCGATGCTGATGACAAGCTCAGCTCGTCATCAGCCACGGGGGGCGTGTGCGGATGACGAGCTGAGCTCGTCATCTAACGCGGCTTTTAGAAAAAAGCAGCGTAGCGCAAAAATAACTGCTGCAGCGATGCGGTTAAAAAATAATATCAGTGTGTTCATGTGTACAGTGTAAAACCACATTCAACACGTTGTTAATGAAGCACTAAAATATAAAAGCACAAACATTCTTAAATCCAGATGCCCCCGTTTCTTATCATAGAATTGCCTAGAGAACTCAAAAAATGGCTCTTCAAAGCCCTCATTATTGTTGAAGAGAGTGCTTGATATTCATTGTAACTGTCTTTTGGTTGTAGTTTTATATGGCTTGAATTGGACCCAAGGGCACCGGAGCACCATACATGAGCACCGCTTACATTACACAAGGTCACATTTATGTTTTTTTAGTCATGGGCAGATTAAGTGATTTCGCAGGAATCACAGGATGTTGAGCCAAATACTGATTTCTCAATCTCAAAGTCATCAGCTCCGGCCGTAAGCCACATCCACTAGAACAGACTATCATTCTCGAATAGCCTCCTTAACTCTGCAGCATCGAGCATCTAGCATTCTACTCTGAAAAACTGTGGGTCATATTTACAAGGGCTTAACGCCCCAGGAACATCACTTTTTGTGACGTTTTTTAGGCGATAAACCCTACGCCTTATTTACAAGGTGGATTCATGCCACTTAACGCAGCTTAACGTCACCTTGTAAACAACGCCCCTTTCACGCTACACTTCGCGTGAAAGGAGCAGGCAATGAGTCCACCTTAACACCCATTGATTTTGATGCTGCCCCCTATTTACAAGAGTGGCGTAACTATGGAGCAGCGCCAAAATTAAGACCAATATTAACATGGTCTTAACGTGACGAAACAACGAGTAATGATTCATTTCTCATAGCTTTTGCTGTTTCTATATGTGCTGCATTGTGCAGTACATATAGAAACAGCAAATTGCCATGAATGATTACTTATGTGCAGGAAGGTGTCCCTTCCTGCACAGCAATCATTAAAAAAAATGACAATTTGCAATTTCTATGTTTGCTTTTCATGTCAGTGGTGCTCCAATTCACAAGAAATGTTTACTTTACATTTCAGTGAGTCTGCACAGTTTGTAACATGTGCGCACTCACGCATGTTACAGAAAACAATGATCTATTGTATGATGATTTGTAAGCCCTTGTCCACAATGTAGGATCGGAGGCACTTTTCATCTAAAATTGAGAAGGTGTGCTGTATAAATGCCTTGTGTAGGACTAATACAATTACCATGGTGCACACAATTTTCACAATTTCTCTCTCCCCTGCCTTCCCCCACCCCTATAAATTCAGGTACAGGACGGCGTCTGGTTGAGGCTGTTAAAAACAAAATAATGAAATTGCTGTGTTTTCCAATCAGACTGTGAGTCGGTTCCATGTACTGGCTTCAGCCCAGCATTAAGAAGTTAGTGAATTTTGCCATTTTTCAAAAGCTCACTACTGCTTTTTTAATGTTTTCTTTGTTTCACATAAGACAAGATGGATTAATGTTGTTTCGGTGTGTGTTCAATAACGGCGAGTTTTAGGACATTGGTATAGTCACATCTGGCACTGACCTTGTGGGGTGGGGTGGGGTCGCTGTATTAAAAATAACTTTTGGGTTTGAAATCAGATGCTGCTAATTCCCTTGGGTGTCCAGAAGTCTTCAGGCAGCAATAAAAATGCTCCTGTCTTATTCAACTCACTCCCCATCCTCTACAATTTTTTATGTTAAAGGTGTAATCATAGATACACATCACATACAAAATTTCACAGTTACCAACAACTGGAGATGCCGTAAACAACACCCAACTATTTCTAAGTTTCAGTACCTTATATTGTACAACTGCTCACCAAGCTCCAACTTACAGCAAAAAACTGTGTATTATTAATCACGTAGGCCAAACCTTTACCAATGCTTGTTAATACATATGTTTCCCCCTACGGTAGGCTCTTGACAGCCTCAAGGGCAGGGTGCTGTGTGCTTAAAGAGTAGGGTATGTACTTTGAAGGTTTACATGTCCTGGTAGTGAAAAGTTCCTAAATTCATTTTTACTACTGAAAGGCCTTTCTCTTCTAGAGGATAACATTATAGTTGCCGTATTACATTTTACAAGTGTAATTTCCAAGTGGGAAGAGATAACTTGTTTATGTTTGGTGTCTAGATTCCTAATTTTAAATTCTAACCTATGGTAAACTCGGATTCTAAATTACAATTCTGACAATGCCACTTTTAGAAATTTGTTATTTTTGGACTTACTCATTTAGGGCCTGCAGTCTGGGTCTGGTCATATGACTGGGTGTAGTTGGCAATTGGGCTTTGTGTATTCTTTCTAGACTGCCACATATTGGGAACTTAGGTGTGAACGGATGGACTATCAGTAGCAGATTAGGAGGGATGACTTTGTCCCAGCCCCACTTACACTTGAATAGGCTGCGTCCAGTCTCCACACAAAGGGTGGAGTACATTGTCATCTTGAAAGCTGCCATTGCTGAGAGATATGTGGGCCTGTGTTGAGGATGCGTTGCACACTGGCCGTTTACAAAGGCAATGCAGGCTGCGGCCGTGATGGAAGTCTTTGTTACGAGTCTAATCCGAGCAGCAGCGGAGATCGGAGATGCGTCAGTTCTGATTGGGGTTGTGCAGCAAACCAGAGGGGATGCATCAGTCCCGCAGGATCCACAGAGATGTGCAGAGCCCTTTCAAGCCCACTTTCAAGTGTCCAGGACTGGGGTGGCACCATGTGTAGAGCAAAACTCACAGCAAGTAAAATCCAGGTGCTGGGTTCTAGATGGTTGGAGCCCTTTCTGTCCTAGATGCTCTGATCAGGAGGCCAGCCAACTAGCCCTTGGAGTTACTCTGATGGTCCTGGGATCAACATGCATGTGCAGTTCTCATATTTAGGCAGCAGGGAAACAGGGCAGCAGGGCAATAGAGTAGCAATATTTCTTGTGCAGCAGCACAGCATTCCTTCTGAGTCTTCCAGAGGTGTACTAAAGGGCTGGGTTTGACAGTCCATTATTTTTACTTGGTGCCCACTTTGAATAGAAGAAGGTTCTGGACGTTTCATCCCCTAATAGGTGTTTGGAATTCCTTGTCTCCCTGCCCTGGACCACCTTGTCTAGGGTCACATAGGACTAGTGTCAAAACCTTTTATGAGTCTGCTGGGCAGAGCCTTTGTGATGTACAAATGTGGTAGGTGACATCTCCTTCCCCTTATCAAGTCAGAGATGGCCCATCCTGCCAGCCACTATTCCTCGTTGTCTCATTGACTGGGAGCAATACACAAGGACTAACTTGCAGCTACACTTAGTCATGGGACCCAGAATACAAGCAGCGGAGACCGAATAGTTGGTAGAAGAAAATGCCAACTTTTTCAAAAGTAGAAGAAATGGAGCCTCGCCAGGTCCCCAGACAAAATGCACAGCCACCTTAATAAATGAATCCATAGTCTTTGAACCAGCCTCTCACTTTTTAATCTTCCTTTTACAATTCATCTTGCACATATATTTCAAAATTGCCTTTCTTGTGAGCACGATGAATTGAAAAATCATAAACACTTTAAGATAAACAAATGGAGAATTTTTTTTAATTAAAAGAAGATTAAAAAGTGGGTAACTGGTTCAAAGTCTATGGATTCATTCATTAATGTGTCTGTGCATTTGGTCTAGGGACATGACGAGGCTCCATTTCTTCTAAGTTTGTAAAACGGGCACAGATGGAGAACGCACCAAGATCACATGCCTTAACTCTGGTGAGCATATTTAAATGTTGGAGAAATCATGAGTGCTCTGGTTTGCAAACGTTATCAAAAAGTGGCATTACAGAATTGTGACATAAAATCCGACTTTGCTGTTACAGAGGGTGTTATATTACAGTCCTTTAGACACCAAATTTAACATTCCTACCTGCTCCCAATTGAAAGTTACAACTTCAAATCTAATATGGGAACCCAAAGTTATCCTATGGAAGAGGTAGGCTTTGCAGTAGTAAAACACAAATTAAAGACTTTTTCACTAGCAGGCCATGCAAAACTTAACAGTACATGTCCACCTTTTTAAGCAGATTGCACCTTGCCCTCTGGGCTGTTTAAGGCCTAGACTAGCAGTGAGTGTTATGCATTAACAAGAAAAGGCTTAGGCCTGGGAACAAGTTTAGTTTGGCAGGTCAAAATAGCAGTTTAAAACTGCACACACAGTGTGCAACAGCAGGCCTTGGACAAGTTTAAAATGGCTACCTAAATGGGTGGCACAATCAATGCTGCAGGCCCACTATTGGTTTTTAATTTACAGGCACCTGGGCCCATGTAGTACCACTTTTCTAGGGACTTGCAAGTAAATTAAATGTGGCAATTGGGTGAAAGCCAATTTCACAAGGTTTAAAGGAGAGAGCAAACACTTTAACACTGGTTAACAGTGATAAAGTGCAGAGAGTACCGAGGCTAACAAAAATTAGATTCTGCAAAAATGACAGAGTGAGGCAAAATGTTTGGGGGAAGACCACCCTAAGGCTAACAGGTCTAACACAGAATTACTACTCGGGCCACCTTCATTTGTAGACAGGTGGTTCTTAGGCAACTTTACTCCAGTCTCCAATGAAAGATAGCAAGGGCTTCCTAGTGTCCTCTGTCCGTGTCTTTAGACTTTTCTGGCTAGTAGTGTAGTTCTAATCGAGCATGGGTAGCAGAGCAGGCCAGAAGGATTTCAGTAGGGCATCAGGTTTAGTTCTAGTCTAGACAAAACAGGCAGAATAAAGCTTCATACCATGGTCCATGCATGATTAAGTAGAAATCAAAATTTGTTATGCTGCATCTTGGTTCCAGTTTATATACACAGTCCTAGGTAGCTGAGCAGCAGTTCACTTTAAATCAGTGTAGGTGCATCCTTAATTGCTTTGCAGAGCTATCCTTTCAAAATACACAAGAGTAGTGATGGTAGGATTGCTTGCAAATAGTCTAAATCACTGATAATTACTCTCCTTAGCATTCAACCCTTCCATTTTCATCCGTCGTGCCACTCTAAACAGAGGCCCACCTCAGGCAAATCAGAGCTAACCATTTTCCCCTTGGGAACAGTCCATTCTAAACTGCTAGGTCAGGCCCCCTTCAAAAGTAAAAAGAAACAACCCAGACTGGTTTTGTCTTTGTTAGAAGTTGGTATTCCCTACTTTCGGAATGACTAGAAGGAGGAAGGGGGTACACTGCACACAGGACCTCAAAAAGGGCCATTGCCCATTGATTTCCTGAAGAGGGAGATCGTGTGTAAGACAGGTTCTGAAATTAAGTGAGAGAGAAAGATAAAGAAGCAGGAGATGTTAATGCACTTGCCATTTCTCTAGGGACAGTGGCCTTCCATTGGCTTATGTTCTCCATCCATACAGAAAAGAAGATCACTGTTATCTCGCGGTGACCCTAATGAGAGGTGTAGTGAAGGTGATTATCCCATTCCAACAATCATTATTGATTATAGAGTTGTTGGTTGACAGGACTGTGAGCCCTGGCCAAGCAGCAACCACAACCCTTGTCTGGGTGAGGGACAAGCCATTCCTAAATTAACGTGTTATCAACCCTCTGATAGCTTGGCACAGAGCGGTTAGGCTTAACTTGGAGGCAACGTGCTAAGTATTAGTGCAGCATGTAATAAACTTAAAATACCACAGAAAAAGAATCCCACACCAAGTTAGAAAAATAGAACCTCCTTTAATAAATAAAATAAGACCAAAACAACAAACATCCCTACAATAAACCAAAAATATTACATTTTACATTTTGGGTAAAAATAGTGCCAAAAAGCACAATGCTCCAACTCTGGATTTCTAGTTGTGCCAGACCTGGACAAAGCCACAAGTTCAGGCCATCCACACTAGAGCGCAGGCCAGGTACAGGGACCCAGTTTGGCCCAGTGAACAAAGTACCTTAAATCATGGTTTGCTGAGCGCAGCAAGGATCCGCATAAAAGATGTATCACGCAGCCGAAATGATGCACCGGTTGCGGGATGCAGAGGCAAAGAATACAGGAGTAAACCTGTTAACCCAGGTGAGACCGGGTACAGTTTATATCAAAACACAATGTCTCAACTGGAAAACATTTTGAGAAGGCAATTCTTTTAATAAAAATGATAGCAGAAGTCGCAAGGGAAGGGGAAGAACAGAGGGAGACCACAGTAAGAATGGTGCAAGGAACAGGATTATTTTATATATAATATATAAGTAGTTATATCAGCACTACAGTATAATTAAATAAAACAGTGGCCATACCATACAAGTGTGCACTGAACGTGAAAGTGACAGTGGGCGGCGCAGTGACACAAGGGTGAAATAACAGCGTGAACGGCGCAATAGAAACATTTTAAAAAAAGTGGTCAAATATAAAAATTATACAGGGTCAATCTAGGTCAATTGGGTAAATTAATTTGACCACAATAAGCACCAGCGTTCTGAGCTGAGTAGTCAACGGCGTTTCGACCTGTTCAATTTCAGGTTTACCTACAGACCAAAGGTGTCGCCATGGGCGCTTGCTTCTCCCCTAATTTTGCCATTCTATATGTACATCACCTTGAAACCACTCAGTTTCTATTGCTGAACAACCCCTTCCTTGACAAAATCAATCTCTGGCGTTGCTACATCAATGATATTCTACTTTGGCATGGCACACATGAAGACTTATCATTCTTCAGTTCTTGGCTTAAAAACTGCCAACCCCATCTCACGTTCACCTCTGATGTGAGGACTAATGACCTCCCCTTCCTCAACCTCACACTCCATGCAGAAGAAGGGATGATAGGCACCACTCTCTATCGAAAACCTGTGAAACGTATCACCCTTCTGATGTATTCGAGTTACCATCCAAGAGGCCTTAGAGATGGCCTGCCATATGGACAGTTTCTCTGTATCCAGAGAAATTGTATTAGTGGCATAAGGACAACTTCAGAGAAGTTGCCATTCTCTCTGAGAAATTGATAAAGAGAGGCCACCCTAAATGCATTGTTTCACGGGCCTCCAAACAGGCTTGGTGCTGCCACAGGGAAATACTCCTATCCCCTTTCCCTAAGAGAACCAACTCATGCATCCCCTTTGTATCTACCTACAGCCCTTCCAGCAATGTGATCAGCAAGGTGATCAAAAAAAGCTGGCCCATACAACGCACCCATACCTCCTTCAGGGAACCCCCCTCTTCTCCTATAGGAGGGGTAGTAACCTCTCTGACTAATTGGTTCATGCCATCACTTGGCCAAAAAAAGAGAAAAGCCCCATTATGTAACATCAATGTGGGGTCTCCCTCCAGTCATTGGCCATTTCAGGTGCCAATCCTGCTCTGTGTGTAACCTTACCTGTAAAACTAAGGAATTCGCCACAGGAGAACACACCTACCAACTTCCACATTTTTCCAATTGCCGCACCAGCAACATCATTTACATCATACGTTGCCCCTTCAACCTATTGTACATCGGCCAGACCACACAAATGGTCAAACACCGCATCTTCCAACACCAGAGCCGTATAAGATGCAATGTTGAGACAGCACCTCGGGTTGGGCACTTTAAAGAAAAAAAAAATCCTGAAACTGATTTTGTGTGGCAAGTGATCGACTGCCCAGAACTTCCCATCAGGGGCGGAAATCTGCAACTCCTAATGAACAAGTGCGAATGTAGATGGATTGTGCGCGGCAATTCTGTAAATAGGGGTTTAAACACAATTGATGAATGGAACTCAGTCATCAATACACCTTAGACACCCTACATGATCTGCCCCACACATGATCCTTTGACCTGTTACCTGTTAGCGACAAGTATACCCCTTTCCTAGCTATGCTCTGCCAATATACATAGCTAGAACCCCTACAGGTTATCCTATGTGACTGATTGGTATACAATCATATTTTTAACCTTTTAACTATGTTGACTGTGTCCCTCATTGTATTCAACTGTGTCCATCATTGTATTCTGGGAATTTTACTTATTATTATTTGACCAACTGAATAATTGTAACCCCTGCTCCATGCTATGACTGTTAATTAGCATGTCTCTTGTTTGGTCTTATCATGCTCACGAAATGGAATTAACATGCAGCTTTCGATGTGAGCGTATTTTAAGATTGATGTATCTTTTTTTGTTTAATACATGGAGCCTAGAGTTGACCCTCCTCTCTCCCTCCCCCCTCCGCCCGGAACTTCCTTTGGCCTTGAACACATTCTCCCCTACACTTCAAACGCAGTAACTGTCGGTCCCCCCTGGGGCCTAGTACTGTGTCCATCTCCCGCCGTCTAGTCTTTGTATGCCATGTGACCACGATTAAGCGCTGCCTCACAAAAGGACTGTTATATTTGGGGGTCTCTAGTTGGCACAGGTAGGTACTTTTGACAAATAGGGACCCTCTCCTCTAGTCAGGATAAGGGGATTACACTCCTAAAATAACCCATGCTCACCCCCTTGGTAGCTTGGCACGAGCAGAAGGGCTTTACTTCAGAGGCGTTGTAAGTTAAGCAGTTGTGACCACATACAGTAACCCAGGGACAACACTACAAATGGACACCACACAGGTTTTATATCAAAAATAAGTGTACTTTATATGGAGTTAGCACAAGACCATAAACGACAAAAATACACAACAAGATTACTTTAAGATGGTAGATTTAAGCTTAGTTCAGTTAAATTCTTAGATGCGACACTCTGCGTCAATGCACCTTAAGTTGTGTTGCGCTTCCACGACAAGCAATGTCGCAGCGATGGGAAATGCGGCAAAGTTCAGATACATAGAAATATAGCCGTGAAGATCTTCCAGATGCGTCACGCTTCTCGGGGATGTGAGAAGTCCTTGGTTCGATGCGTGGACTACAGCGGCGACACCCTTATGATATGACGACAACAGCTCCAGCGGTGATGCTCTTCTCCCACAATGCGTGAAGCTTCCGCTCGATGCGACAACTACAGCAGCGATATCCAAGATGCGACAGTAGCAGCTCCGACGGCGGCGCGCTTCTCTAGGATACGAGGTGCACTTGGTCGATGCGGTGCAATGCGACATTTCCAGCGGCGACACCCTCCTTCGGAGTTGCGACGGCAGGCAGAGCGACGGCGACACACTCCGACCTCGTTGCAAGATTCTTCTCCTGATGCGGTGCAGTGTGACAACTACAATGGCGACACCCTCCTTCGGAGTTGAGACGGCAGCAGCAGCGACGGCGAGAAGCTTCCTCCGCGTTGCGGCATGCTTCTCTGCGATGCGGCGTAGTGCGACAGTTCCAGCAGCGACACCCTCCTTTGGAGTTGCAATGGTAGGCACAGCGACGGCGACACGCTTCTTCTCGTTGAGTCGCGCTTCCAGCTCCTTGCAACACGCTGTTCCTCAGAAGGCCCAAAACAGCAGCAGGCACTTCCATAAGTACTCTGGGAAGCTGGGAGTTTAAGTCTGTTGTCCCTGAGGCTTCAGCAGGAGGCAAGCTATTTTCCAAGCCCTTGGAGATCCTTCACAAGTTGAAATCAAAGTACACAAAGTTCCTTTCTCCTTCCTTTGGCAGTAAGGCAACCACTGCAGGCCAATCCCCCAAGCAGCACTTCAGCTTGGGAATAGTCTCTCCTCAGTTTCTTCAGGTTCCTCTCCCCAGTAAAGGTTTCTTCTTGTAGTCCAAAGTGATCTAATTTCATGGGATCAGGGTCACAATATTTTTACCCCAGAATCCTTTGTTCTCTGAGGGGAGAGGGGCCTTTGCCCAGTCCAAACCAGCTCTGAAGCACTATGTTTACCAGACTTCTCCTTTCCTATCACAGTGCAGGGCAGCACATCAGACGCCCCACCGGAGGTGGAGCCAGCATTGTGGAAGGCAAGTACAGTCCTGGAGGACTTTGTTTACAAGACTCCTTCTCTTCTTTCAGTGTGCAGGGCAGAGACATCAGCCGCTCCCCAGGGGGTGGAGCCAGCATTATGGAAGGCAGGCACAGCCCTATTCAAGGTTCAGGTGCAACTCATCCCTCCCATCTAGATGCATATCTACTGGGTGGCTCAGCCTGTCTCTTGGAATCCACCAGCCTTGTCACTCACAATACCAGACAAAGGAATACGCAACCTAGCATAGGCAGGTTTGAATGGCTAGACAAGCAAATACCTACTTTCTAAAACTGGTATTTGCTAACAGAGAATATTAAAACCAACTTCAATAAAAGGTGTATTTTATTATTCTGAATTCAGGCATACTAAACTCGAATTTCTACCATGTTTTCTGAGACAGTTAGGATTATAAAATGTAATAACTCTAACAGCCAATTCTGGCCTATGGAGAACAGGTAGCCCTGCAATAGTGAAAAACGAAAATGGCTGTAATTCACTATCAGAACATGCCACACACACCAGGGCTTATCCTACCTTATACTTACAATGCACCCTTCCCTTGGGCCTACCATAGGGGTGACTGATATGATGAAAAGGGAAGGTTTAGGGACTGGCAAGTGGGTACACTTGCCCAGTCAGCATGACAGTACCAGACTGCATGCAGGCTCTGCAATGGCAGACCTTAGACACATTTTACAAGGCTGCTTCTGTGGGTGGCACAACCAGTGCTGCAGGCCCACCAGCCTGGGAACAAGAAAGGGTTTGGCTTAAGCGCAGTAAGGCTACGCCACATCTATATATAACAAAACAATTGCCAATACTGCTCAAACAATTTTATCATAGAATCAATATGTTGAGTTAATAATTCTCAACTTGAGAGACCACTCTTTCAGTCCTGCAATGTATCTCAAGAAAATTGTATACATTTATTTTGTTTCTACCAACAATTTTTTAGGAGTTGTTTTCTTTTTTTATTTATTTTTTTATTTTTTATATCAACATAAAGCGTTCACAATTTGAAGTATTTCTATTGTTCTAGAGTTACACTAAAAAGGAAGTCTGAATCTTTAGAGGGAAATAGTGAATATGTACAGTTTGGTGTGACAAAGGATTGTGTAGGCGAAACAGGGGGGACAAACTACATATATTTCAAACACTTATACATCAAACTCGCAGAATATCACTTATCCCACAAATATTCTAGACATTACATAACACATACAAAGTGGTGGGGGAATGAAAAAGTAAGTGAGAAAGAAAGTAGTCCGCAGACGTGAAAGACACTGGATTGGTTGCACTCGTTAATAAGGCCCCTCTTAAATATTTACAACTAGGGTGGGCCTAGAGAACTGAATTCGAAAAGCGAATGATAGTCTAATTTAAATACAATTCAATGAATCAAATGCAAAACATGCGGTCATCAAGTCTATACAAGTAGATACAATCTGAAAAACATAAAACTAACACAAAAACTCAGTCAGATCTCAACAAACAGAAGAGACTCTCAACTTCACATTCGGAGCAACACTCGCTCACGTAGTACCTGTAGGGGTTTCTTCTGGGTTTTTTTGGTGAAGACTGTGGACATAAAATTGTAAATCTGTCAGTTGCTAAGCCTAGGATGTATGGAAAGTGTGTCCATATTTGAAGTTGAGAGTCTCTTCTGTTTGTTGAGATCTGACTGAGTTTTTGTGTTAATTTTATGTTTTTCAGATTGTATCTGTGTTGGTCCTGAGGAGAATCCCATGGCTTAATGGGATTCGAAACACGTCGACCTACTTGTATTGAAATACCTGTACATGACCTACTTGTATTGACTTGATGACCGCATGTTTTGCGTTTGATTCATTGAATTGTATTTAAATTAGACTTCATTCGCTTTTCGAATTCAGTTCTCTAGGCCCACCCTAGTTGTAAATATTTAAGAGGGGCCTTATTAACAAGTACAACCAATCCAGTGTCTTTCACGTCTTCGGACTACTTTCTTTCTCACATAATGAGAGAGGATGGATGGATTGATGAGAGGGGACAGATGGAGAGAAAATGTAAATAGCTGGATGTATGGGTGGAAGGGTAGCTGGATGATGGATGAGGGGAAAGATGGATGAGGGGAAGGATGATGGATGAGGAGAAGGATGGATGGATGGAGGGGAAGTATGGATGGATGAGGGGAAGGATGGATGGATGGATGATGAGGGGATGGATGGATGGTTGATGAGGGGGTGGGTGAAAGGATGGATGATGAGGGGAAGGGTGGATGGATGGATGGATGAAGAGGGGAAGGGTGGATGGGTGGATGATGAGGGGGTGGGTGAAAGGATGGATGGATGATGAGGGAATGGATGGATGATGAGGGGGTGGGTGAAAGGATGGATGGATCGATGAATGATGAGGGGAAGGATGGATGGATGATGAGGGGAAGGATGGATGGATGAAGAGTGGGTGGGTAGAAGGATGGATGGATGATGAGGGAAAAGGATGGATGGATGATGAGGGAAAAGGATGGATGGGTGATAAGGGGAAGGATGGATGATGAGGGGAAGGACAGATGGATGGATGGATGATGGGTGGGTGAAAGGATGGATGGAAGGAAGGATGGCTAAGTGAAAGGGTCGATGGAGAGAGAAAGGGAGGATGGATGGATGACTAAAATAGTGGATGGGTGGATCCGGTGGGATATCAGGTCCTGTTCAAAATACACTGTAAAGGGGCGATAGGTATAGCCATCATTAGTGCAGCAGGTACAGTGGCACCAAGCTCCAAGGCTATTGCAAGACACAAACTGACCTGCAATGGTACGCCTCTTCTGGCGCAGGGCTTTGCAACGTGACGCATCTGGGAGATGCGTCACGTTGTAAATACCCCGCACCATGGTGCATCTTTTGCGCTGCCGCTGCGTCACAAAAGTGACGCAACGGCGGCGTAAAAGCAGTGCAAGGGGCTTGTAAATCTGCCCCAAAGTGTCTACATTGTAAAGAAACCAAATAAACATAGCTTCATGTTCTTAAATAACTAAAAAAACTAAGATATCTGTGTTTGTTGTAGGAAAAATGGCCACATAAAATGCCGCAAAATTGCCGCTAAATTTCCATATTTGTGCCGCTAAATTTCCATTTTTGTGCCGCTAACTTTGCTAATCCATGCCTCTATATCCTGGGGGGTCTGAAAAGTGCACACAGCCATACTGTTGCCTCACACTGAGAAACATAAAGAAGACATTTCCCTAAAGTCACCCACAATCACTCACAACATTGCTACCTTAAAACACTGCTGAATGTGTTGTTGAAAGAGTGTTATCTATTCGGGCAAGAAAACATCACACAACAGGCAGCCCTTACAACACAATGCATACTCCTCAAATAAGTGAGACCTATTGGCTTTGCTTTTGTTGATGGGTTAGTAGCAGCAGAAACCTAAAGGAACTTCTTTTTAGGCGGATACTCAAGCCACACCGACGAAGGAAGGGCTCAAAATGTGCCTGAATCAAAGTTGTGATAGTTATGACTCTAGTATTTGTTCCAGTTTTCCGCAAGCTTCCAACCTGCCCGGCGCGTTAAACAATCTTTTACTAATACAAGCAGTTTTCACTGTTGTCAGCAAAAACATTATCAGCCTTCTGTCTTTGTTACTGTTAAAGGCGAACTTATATGTTGCATGTAGCTATAATAGCATTCATTAAATACTCTTTAATTTCTATAATCTGTCATCTTCATCACTTCCTTCATTCATATCATGTACTCAAGTGGTTTTCATATTAGGTTGTAAATACACTCGTGGTATTTTATGGTTTTTCCGGTCATATCGTTAATAGCTCTTGAGATTAGCACTTTGCTGCCCTCTTTTAAATACATTTTACATCTTAACCCACTCCGTAATCTCCTCCATTTTCTTTACACCTGAGATCCTGCAATACAATCTACCTATCGTTTGCTAGTGCATTTGCCCTTATCATTAGCATATCTTTTACTTGCTTTTCATTTTTCTTTCTTTTCCTAATTTTGAAATGACTTCCTGCACTCCCTCTACAAATGGGGGTGGTAATGGAAACCTTGCACCCAGTTGAAACAATCCATCCTTTTTGAGAGAACTTTCCATATGTAAATGGGATAGAAAGGCCGTAGTAATGGTAGTGAATACTCATAAAGTTACTTTTTCATGGGTGTCCCCTGGGATGGCCCGTGCTCCCAGCACAGTCCTTGTACCTGGTACTATAGAAAATATCTACTACAAATGTGAATACTGCATGGTACTTGTCTTCGTCTGATAGTGTGTGAACTTTGTGTAAATAAGAGGGTACCCCCCTAGGACGTACATATCTTGGACAGGATTTGGAATTGTTATATGTTTGATTATTCCTGCATCTGGGTGCCACCCCAAGGCCCACAAAACATCAACATTAGTTCGAGGAAATGCAAGCATATTCAATTATGTATTTTTGTTGATACAATTGTTAAAAAAATATGATTACGATTAATAGAAGATGCAATAAATACAATCAATCTGTTTTTATATGGTTTCTTCTTGTCATCTATTATTGCAACATTTCGTATTTCTGGAGGTAAGATGTTTACAATAACATGTTTCACACCCTGTGGCTTGCAGGCCTGAGGCTTCAGCAGGGCTCTACAGTATTAGCAAATACATACATATATGAAAGCAAAAAGTAGCGCAGAATAGGGGCAAAAAGAAAATAAAACAAAAAATGAAATAGTTGCCAGTAATTTCTAGTCATCATGTTGTTAATAATCATACAGTTCCACATGGTTGAGAACAATACACACTCTGTGGGACTTAGCACACATGATCAAACCGACCATGCTAACTAGTTTCTTCATTCTTGTGGCATGGTGTTCATACAAATATACACATGGAAAGCCCGAAAAAGACCTGTAAATAAGGCAGGAAGCATCTGTTAAGTGAAAATAAAAGGCGCACACATGACTAGTGGTTCATGCAATATCTACTAATATAGGTGATGGAACAACCTATCTAAGATGGGGAAGACATAAACGTGTCCATGTATGGGCTAATGTTTGAGCTGAACGGAGAAGATGTGTTAGACATCAGTCTTTCTATTAGTCTAAATATAAAAATATATTGAACAGAAGGGTTTTTAATTCAGAGTACACACATTCCTAAGAGTTACTTAAGAGATGCAGTGATGCGGACTTGTATCAACTGAGCTTTAAGTCAATCTAAATTGAATAATGTGTCAGTCGGTAAAACTACAAAAGAACAGGGGTTGGAGAGGGGTTGGAGAGGGAGTCAGAAGAGATTTCAAAGTGCCTGGAAGTTTGGTGACCTAGACAATTCTTACTTTGAACTTTAGGATTGTACAACCGCAATTTTATTACATAAAGTCAGATTGGATGGAGGAGAACGAATGGACTAACCCAGGATGGTGGCAGCTGTGGTCATTAATCTGCAATGGTTTGAAATAAAGAGGTGGTACAAGGGCACAGGGAGATGCGAACAGGGACCTGAAGTTGAACAGGTTAAATACACTGTACCTAGGCAAAAACGTTTGAAGGAGAACATGGGTAATATTTGAGCCGCATCATGAGGCAAGAAGCTCAAAAAATCAAAACAAAATGAAAAGTTGTTTTTAGATTGTAGCTCATACGAGCTGGATTGTGAAAAAAATGTTAGTATAGAATTACTTGGTGGGGTCCTTAGCACAACTCGTTTGTTGGCCATTTTGAATTGGGTAAGGAGTGGGATTGTGGAAAGTCCTCGGTAAAGTTGTGAGAAGCATTTCAGAGGGAGGATCAATGTTATGAGTGTTTGAAAGAGAGGCTGAATATATTAGAGTAAAAAATTGGTTCAATTGAAAGGAATGTTGGTGTGCACCAGTTGCATGGGGAAACTGGTGTAAAAGTTGTAGATAGTGAGTTTGGTGGCCATGGTGGAGATAGATGGAAGGCTTAGCTGACACTATGAGTGTTGTGTCACAGAGAGACGAGGAAGGAACTTTGTAAGTGATGGAAATTGGGTTACAATTTGAGGGGGTGAACCCCTAATCAAGATGCAGCCACAATTTCTGTCAGAGTGAAGTTACAAGTAAACTCCAAATTAACCTGTGCTTAACCCTCTTCTAGCGAGGCACTAAGCTGTCAGGCTTAACCTACAGGGATTGCATAAAGTACTTATGCGGTACTTCTAACAGTAAAACACTAATACATTGAAAACAAAAGAAAAATCCCACACCAATTTAGAAAAATAATACATTTGAATGAATTAGTTGACAGCAAAACAACAAAAAGCCAATCAGTAGAACCAGATAAATTACATTTTAAAGATTTAAGTGAAAATAGTGCCTAGAAGAATAAAGTGGCAAATGTGACAGATACAGAGACCAAATTAGGCCTGTGGAACAAACTACCTTATGTCCTGGTTTGTGGCCATTGTAACCTCCCAAGTCAAGGATGCATCAAGGATGCATTGCACAGCAGCAGTTCTGAGAAATCTGCAGGACTACAGGACTGCAATGGGAGTCCCGAGTCATCATTGAGGATGCCGGCGATGAGGGGCTTGCAATGTGAAGCCCTGAGTCGAAGATGCATCCAACACCGGCAGCTTGGAAGAAGCATTCGGGCCACTGCTTTGCAGTGTTGCTCCATGTGAGCGGTTAATGCGTAACATGAAGGGACAGGCTGATGGAACTTCGCATTGCTAGGCTGTGTAATTGACAAGGATTCGGCACCACCAGGTCCATTTGCGGTCGTGGGGAGCACAATACTTCAATTCAGCCTTAGGTCCAGGACCTCAGTGGCACCACCTGGGGGTCTGGGGCTTGCTCCAGCTGGATCTGGGTGCTGGTTCAGGTGCAGGTGGCTGGAAGCCTGTTATGTCCCTGTGACTCACAACAGGAGGCCAGCAGACTAACTCTTAGTGCTACACTGGGAGTTCTAGATTCAAGAAGTGCAGGTCCAGTTCGTCACACCCCAGCAAAAGCACATTAGCAAGCAGGTTAGAACAACAGGATTGCAGTTCCTTCAGAGCAGCAGAGTGGCAGCCCTTTCAGCAGCACAGCACTCCTTTTCATGTCAATCTATCCACAGGTCTAGAAGTATTCTGAAGAGTTGGTGTCTGAGGTCCAATATTTATACCTGGTACCCTTCCTCTGGTAGGTAGGGGAAGCATCTATAAATTCCCTTTGAAGTTCCCAGGCATCCTGCCTTACCTGACCTGAATCCAGACTAACTACAGGGTGTACACAGCCCTCGGTGTGGAGGCATGACACAGCCCATTCAGTTGTAAGTGGGGCTGGACCCAGCTTATTTATTTATTTATTTATTTTATTTTGAGAGTTTTATATACAGCTGGCTAGATCCGGAAGTATCAGACCGCTTTACATAAAGTTCCAAATAAATTACCATATTACATCAGTTACACCTTACATCAGTTACTAGAAAAACATTTCAAGAGTGTAGAAGGTGAAATAAATGGAGCTTGGAACGGTAAGGGGGTGGGGTAAAGGGGTAGGAGGTGGATAGGATAGAGAGATGAAGGAGAGATTGCCCAAAGTCCTGCTGGGTAGGTGACGGCCGAGGGGGAAGTCCACAGCCCATCTCCTCTTTAGCTATCAGGTAGCTCCACAGGGCATCAGCCAAACAGCTAGGTCTGGAAGGAAAAACAATTAAAGAGCAAAGAGGAGGGATGAATGGAGCATAAAGGAGAGAGGGGGTTGAGTAAAGGGGTAGGAGGGAGAATACAATGGAGAAACAAAGTAAGTTCTGTCCAAAGACCGGCTAGGTAGGTGACGGCTGAAGGGGTAGTCCACAGCCCATCTCCTCTTTAGCTATCAAGTAGCTCCACCGGGCATCGGTCAAAAAGCTAGGTCTCCACGGTCAGAGGTAGGTTCACAGATTCCTCATCCTGATGTGTAGGCCAAATGGGGGATGTGTTCGAGGACTGGCCAATGTCTGTTTTTTCTAAGAGTAGTAGCACAAGGTGGTAGGGACCACTGTGACCGGGCCCCTCTTATCTCTGGGGGTCCCCTCTTTGTGCTGATAGCTAAGGGTGCATCCATAGAGAGTTGTGCCTGGTATGTGCCCAGGTCCTCCTAAGCCCCTGAAAATGTGGGTCTCCTTGAGATGACTCATAGTGGCGGTATCTTAGGGTGTTTCGTTGTCTCACTGTGCCTGGGCCATCTGCTCCTCGTCTTAAGCCCTGTCAAGGTACTTCAATGACTCTCTCCAGTCTACCCCCTCTCGTTAGGGGGTCCCAGCTGCCATTTTGAAGTCAGGCAGGCTGACAGGGGCTTCCCCCCCTCCCGGTGGTCGTTTTCCTTGACCCTTTTCCCTTGACTGGCAGGAGCCCACAGCTGACATGACCAGAGGAGCCACAACAGTCTACTCACCACCTCAGGATGCTCACACATGTGTCCGGTGGGCCCTCCGGTGGTCGCGTCTCCCGCAGCACTTCTCGCTGCACTTGCTCACCAGAACACCTCTTTCACTGCTCCCAGCCGCATCCACCACCTCGAGCCTCCTCAGCACTCAGTTGCAACACTATTCCCGAGTTCTCGGACAGTTTCAGCGGTCCCAGCTGAACAGCGCCATCTTAGGTTGTGGCATGCAATCCAACCGATTGGCTGTTTGCACCACAGCGCGTTGTCGTCTGGAGTCCTCCTGTGCGCCTCCTCATCCACCAAGCATTACGGCCTCGAGATTTGCGTTTAGCAGCGTTGGATTTGTACTAGTATGGTGATTACCAGCGGGCTGGCGAAAGAGCTGGAATGTCTCACGTCCGTTCGGCCATCTTGGCTCCTTCTCACTCTACCTGACATTCTGCCAGTGATGTCCCACCCAGGCACACCTAAGCTCCCTATTGTGTGTGGCTGTCTAGTAGGAATGCACATACCCCCAACTGTCATCTAAACCCAGTCATGTTACTCAGGAAAGGGTATAGGCACTAAATAGCTAAGGGAGGAAAATGCCAATTGCCTTAAAGTGGCAATTTCAAAATTGTAATTAAAACTCCAAGTTCACCATGAACGAGTACATTTCTTTACAATTCCAAAGACACCAAACATGAGCTGGATACCTGTTCCTATTTGGAAGTTACAACCTAATAAATCTATTAGGTTTACTCTAATCTTATCCTATCGGAGAGGTAGGCCTTGCAATAGTGAAAGATGAATTTAGGAGTGTTTTACTACCAGCACATGTAAAACTTAAAAGTAGTACACAGCCAATGTTTTAAATACACTGGACACTGCCCAGTAAACTGTCTAGGGCCTACACTAGGGGTGAATAATATGTATTAAAAGGAAAGTTTAGTTCTGGCAATAGGTTTATTTGGCCAGGCCATAATGATAGGTTACATCTGCACACATATGCTGTATTGGCAGGCCTGACATTAGAGGCCCAGCCCCTCAAGGGCGACTGGGGCAACAACATGCATCAACACAATATATTTAAGCAATGAAACGTTCAATTCATTTTATCATTTGTTCATTCAAATAAACGTTTATGTTTCCACAAGATTCTTAGAAGAATATTACATCAACAATTTTTTTCAATTACATTTGAAAAATGTCATATGTTGCAACCAGTGTTACAATGTACATTATTAACTTCACACCCAATGCATTTCGAGACCTGGGTCTCTTCTTCAGGGGTATAGCTGCAAAAGAAAATATATGAAATGAGACCAATTCATTTGAAAAAAGGTAAAAGGTTCTACTCTATAGAAATCAGTGAATCATGCCCAATCACCAGCACCTATGTGACAAGCCACCTAAGCCAAACTTACTTGAAGTTTTCAATGTAATCCTAAAAAACAACAACTGAAAAAACAAACAGACTTAGTCAAAGTCCAACAACAATTTCTACCTGAATTTGAACTCGCGACTGAGCATTTTTAAAAGGCTACTTAAGTGGGAGGCACACTCAGTGCTACAGGCCCACGGGTAGCATTTAATTTAGTATCACTTTACTAGGGACTTATAAGCAAATTAAAGATGCCTATTGGGTATGAGCCAATTTTACCATGTTTATATGAGAGAGTACAAGTACTTTAGCACTGGTTAGCAGTGGTAAAGCATAAACAAGTTCAGCAAAAACAGGAGGAGTGAAGGTAAAAGAAATGTGGCATGAGCACTAATTTGTCTGGGTGCTATTCACTCACTCGCTTGTGATACATAAAACATTCAGGCACATCACTGTACAGAAATAGGTTTTTCAGGAGAACTGGGTGTTCCCTCTTAAAAGTATGTTTTTGATTTCAGTTTGGGAAGTTGAGGGCCTACCCACATAAAGATGTCTCACTCATTCTGAGATTCATTTGTAAATTGTTAAGGTGTTATTACAGTTGATCAAATCTGGTAGTTGAGTGTTATACCCAGTTGAGGGGGAAAGTCCTTAGTGTTTTTTTCTTCCTGGTTTGCATATGCAACAGTAATGGAACACTGTTGTGACCACCCAAAAAGTTTCTTAAAAGGCACTTTCCTTTTTGATTCTATAACCCAAGGAAGTTGTGGAGCACTCCCACGGATTTGAACAATAATGAAAGCACACAAATAAAGCACTTTTCTACAGGCAAATTACTTAAATTATCAAGTGTTTCAAGTAAGTAAAACTGCATCTTAAAGGTAAGTCGAGAGTGTGAAGAATCATGTTGTTTCATGCCCAGAGTAATCGGTTGTAAATGTGCTGCATATTGTTACACACGATTGAGAATTAGGGCTAGAGATTCTAGAATGCTTGAGAATTAGGGCTAAAGAATTTAGAATATTCTCAAAACATTGTGCAGGATTTCCTCCTTGAATCCAGGAACGATATAAAACACATTCCCAGACTGCTAGGCAATTGGTGATTTCAGGAGAATTAGGAAGGGATAAAAAATTAAAATAAAACACAGAGTGCAATCAAAAGAAGAAAAACTCTTAACACCAATTATACAAACATAAAGGAGTTTAGTTGTTAAAAGGGTCAACAGCGTTTCGATCTCGACAATTGGAGATATTCATCAGGACAAGATTGTGAGCATGTAGTATCGACAATCTAAAGAAATTGCATGGTTCCGAATATTTTAAGTCATCCCAAAAGAACACCAGCTAAACATGAGAATCCACATTCTCATTCGATATTTAGACAAAAATGTGATAGTTATATTTAAATATATTAATATTAAATATTTGTCTTGTTTTGATTGCACTCTGTGTTTTATTTAGATTTTTTATCCCTTCCTAATTGGGATTACTCATTTGTTTTGTCTTAATTGTTTACATTTGCCGTCTTTTACATTCGCTGTCTCTATATTTCTTCTATGTATTGTTACACTGGTGTTCCTTTCTCCAAAATTGTGGAAATTGAATACTTCTGTGAATAAATTCAATTGCACACAATTATACTCCTGTGCGCCCGTGCACACTGTAAATACACTGTCAGCGGTCTAGTGCTTACTCCATGTACCGCTCTCCCGGGTCTATAATTTGACCTTCTTCATGCCACGACGACACAGCTCTCATTGGAGACAGACAGAGCCCTCACCCATCCTGGATTTCTACCGACTATATCCGTACAAGTGCCTTCCACTGCCCAGACCTTGTCGCTATGCATCCCATTTTATCTTCTCCCACTAGAAATAGTCCCACAACATCGACTCTGCAGTGTTGCACCAAATTGGACAGGGCCTCACTCCCCAGCCTTGGTATCTCCACTCACAACTAAGTTCCATGGCTACTTAGATCCAAAGGGCCCATTTTAATATTATCAGCAGTAAGTGTCTCTTACACTATTAGTCCTTGTCAATCACCTATAATTTTACTCACACGCCTTACCCCTTTAGTCCTAGAGGCAACTACCACATATAGCGTGGCATACAGCAATTGCCTTTTGTGTAAAAAAATAAGTGGCCGCAAAAAAGGTGCGGACATATTTAAAGTTAAAGCACAACGTCACAGCAAACGTTTTTTGTAAATTTAAAGCGGACGCAAAAGCACCCAGATATGTGCCCGTTCGTAGTTAATTGTAATAAGCGCTCGGCGGCAGCAGGGGGAGGGATTCACTTGCGGGAGCAATGATTGCTACCAGATGGCACCGCGCACTCCTGCAAGTGAATCTCCTGACATGCAAGAATTGTAATTGAAGGCAATGGAACGCGTGCACGTGTTTGGCTGAAAAGCCATGACGATCCCAAAAGGTCTACTTGCCTTTGTAGCGCATGCGCGCTGCGTAGGCAAGACCTAAAAAAGTGGACTTTTATTTGGGATGGGCAGTTGCCCACCTCAATGAATAAAAACAGTAACTTGTCAAGGAGAACCCCAAAGTTACTATATTAACCTGAAATCAACCTCCTGGTAGCTCTGGCACAGAGCAGACAGGCTTAACTTAGGGCAATGTGTTAAGTATTTATTCAGTACCAAAACGGTTCTAAAGTCAAAACATCAAACAATAAAAAATACTAAACGAAATTAGCAAAATAGAGTACAATTTAATCAACAAAATGCTAAAAATTAATAAAGGGGAAACTGAGGTATGAATTTTTAAGTTTCAAGTAAAAATTGCACCAAAAACCACTATGTGCCAATGATAGTCCATGAAAGTAGTAGACTGGGACTGCGGTGTAATTTCATGTCGACAATGTTGAAGTGCTGGTCACCTACACCAAGCAGATATGTACCTGTCAAAGTTTTTAACTTCTGACAGTAGCTGGTTTAGAGTTTGGCAGGCCGGTTATCCTATCACAAACGTGACGGATATCCTGTCTCCCATTTTACAAGTGCATTATATCTTATGTAGAACAAGTCCACCAAACTCTATATCAGGCCCTGTATTTTTTGTGGAGCTTTCATTCCTCCAGCAGAGAAACCCTGAAGCTGTATCTGTGGAAGGTGCCTGAAAATCAGGCACTTTTGCCATGAGGTCCCTATGACAGCTCCAGAGGTTTTAGAAGTCCAAAGATTTCTAAGTCCTAACTTTTCGGGGTTTCTGGAAGCAGCTCCTTTAGGTTACTTTTGAGGCTACTGGAACCTCAGGACAGTACTTAAGCACCAAGACTCACTCCAGCTGAGGGGCACAAGCAACGTCCAGTCCAGGTCCAGTTGGCACTGGTCATGTACCTGTAATCCACTTCTTTGTCCTGAGTGGAAAAGGGAACAGGTCCAGTTCTTCCGGGCTTTCCTTAGGTCACTGACAGCAGGTCCAGATCTCTTCTGATCTTCGACAGGTATAGAAAGTATTCTCAGGAGCGAGCCATGGAATGCAACATTTTTGAATGGCACCAGCTAGTGGGTGGCGGTGAGTCCTGGCTCCTCCTTAATCAACAGAGTAAAAGTGCCCAAGGGCAGCCCCATACACTTTTGGAGCAGTTCCAGTTTGCTTTACTGCAAACAATCCCACAGTGCACCTTACTCTCAAAATTCCAAATGGAGAAACCATTCCTCACTTGTGCAAAGCCTCAATGCCCACCTAGAGGTATGGCCATGGAACTGAGCTCCTCTGTGATTACTCAAAAATGGTCCTGAGTGTAGCTCCCCTACCATTACGTTGGTGCCTGCCTACGTGGCTGACAAAATATTGCCTTCTCCAGGTCTCACCTAACATTTACTGGTGAAAGTGTAGGCTCATTTACATGTTAATGAAGCTCCTGTGCCCATCCAAACTGGTCTTGCTGCAAGGGGAAGAAAAACACCTCCCCACACGAGGCCATTGTTCCCAGGAGCAGTTTTCACATTCCATTAAGGTTAAGAACTTGCTGTGAAGCTATCCCAGACTAATGTAATTTCGCCCCCTGGACCTTTAGGCAGGGACAAGATACCATTCATAGAGGTTTTTTTCCTATTTTTTTTTTAAATCACCAAAGAATTTGATTTTTATTGAATATGAAAAATAGCCCTTGAATGATTTTTTTTAAGCCATTTCCAGTTAAAAGTATTAGATTAAAGTTTATGATCTAATCTATATGTTACCATGTTCTAGGCTCCAGTAACAGCCCTGCCAGTAAAACTAATTGCTTTTGGGGCACATTCACATTTAATAATCAGGCACCTTACCTTGTGAGCGACAAGTTGTAGTAAGGAGTGACTTGTTAATATTTAAAAGCAGGGTTTCCCACCAGTCAGAAGGGATTATTTTGACAAGATTGACCGCATGTTTCTAGGATGCTGCTTTCAGACTGCATATAGGATACTGAAGCCATGTTTTACAGTCCAACCCTATGGATGGCACTGTAGGTGATGCAGCCTACATGTGGCATTTAACTTTCAGGCCCTGGGTACATTTTCTACACCATGTACTACGATATCAATCAATCAATTATGTGTAAAGCATGCTACATACCTGACAGAGTCTCAATGCGCTGGGGGTGGGGCTACTGATCGAATAGCCAGGTCATGAGTATCCTTCTGAAGGTCAGCAGGTCTTGGATCTGTCTTAGGCTTAGTGTGAGGGTGTTCCATGTCTTGTCGGCAAGGTGGGTGTAGGATCTCCCACCTGTGAATGTTCTTCGGATGCGTGGGATGGTGGCGATTGAGAGGTCGGCGGAGCGGAGCTTGGTTGGGGATGTAGAAGGAGAGCTGTCTGTTGAGGTAGGCTGGGCTGGTCTTGTGGAGTGCCTTGTGTGCGTGGATGAGGAGCTTGAAGGATATCCTCTTGTTGACGGGGAGCCAATGCAGGTTTCTCAGGTGGGGGGTGATGTGGCTGTGGCATGGGACATCGAGGATCAGTCATGCCGAGGCGTTTTGGATGCATTGTAGTCGTTTGATGAGTTTGATTGGGGATCCCGTGTAGAGGGCGTTTCCGTAGTTGAGTCTGCTGCTGACAAGGGCCTGGGTGGCTGTCTTTCTTGTATCTGCCAGGATCCATCTGGAGATCTTGCGGAGCATGCGTCAGGTGTTAAAGCCGGAGGAGGAGACAGCGTTGACTTGCTTGGTCATTGAGAGCATTGAGTTGAGGATGATTCCCAGGTTGCGTGCGTGCATGGTCGGTGGGTGTCGGGGTTGCCCCCAGTGCCGTCAGCCACCAGGAGTCGTCCCAGGCTGAAGGGTTGGGGCAGAGGATGAGGACCTCCGTCTTGTCCGAGTTCAGCTTCAGTCGGCTGGTCTTCATCCAGTCTGTGATGGCCTTCATTCCTTCATGGAGGTTGGCTTTGGCGGTGATAGGGTCCTTGGTGAGGGAGAGGATCTGCTGAGTGTCGCTGGCATAGGAGATTATGTTGAGGTCGTGCTGTCAGGCTATGTGTGCAAACGGGGCCATGTAAATGTTGTACAGCTAACTTGTTATCAGGCCTCTTAGTCTATCGCCCTCCCGGTCATTCAGGCCCTTTTTCCAGCGCTCTCCTGGATGTCGTAGCGTCTCAGGCCCACTCCACTACCAACTACATGATACTAGGGGACCTGAACATTCATTTTGATGACCCTCTGGATACAGGAGCAGCCGACCTGATTGTAGATTTGGCGGCTTACGACCTCCAACTCTTAAACTCCGGAGGTACACACAACAAAGGTCACTTGCTTGACCCGGTGTTTACAAACATCCCTACCATGCAGGCCACAGAGTCCCTCCCCCTCCCATGGACGGACCATTTCTTAGTCTCTTTCCGTCTGCCAGGAGCTTTTAGGAAATCTCACAAACCTCCCACTTATACCAGGGACAGGGCATGGTCCAAGCTCTCCACAGAAGACTGGGCCAGAACCCTGAAGTCAACTACCCCTACCTACTCGGAAGATCCCGCTATCACAGACAGTAATTTCAGGGAGTGGATCGTTACATCCCTGGACTCCACACTTCCTATTAGAACCCGGGAGGATAAAAATGGGAAACCAGGATCAGCCCCATGGTATACTCCGGAACTTCGGATGCTACGCAAAAACTGCAAGAAAGCAGAGCGGCTATGGAGGAAAGACTGGCAGCATGCCAGCAAAGAAACTTACCTGAAATCGGTGAGAATATATAAATCAACTCTGAAACATACCAAAGCTTCCCATTACGATACGAGGATAAAGAACTCCACCAACTCAGCAAGGGAATCCTTCCTTATTGTAAAAGAGCTATTGAAAATACCAACTCCATCTTCCTCCAATACCCCCCCGGTAGACCGAAGCAATGAACTGGCTACCTACTTTAATGACAAAATTGCCCGCATTCTAGCTTCCCTTCCCCCTCCCTGTCTATCATATCACTTGGACAATGAAACACCCACCATTCAGACAGGAAGCAGCCTGCGCCCTCAACTAGCTGCTTTTAGGACAGTAACATGGAACGAGGTAGATACAACCATGGCCAAACTGAAAAGCGGCTCACCTTTGGACCCCGCACCTATTACATTTCTTAAAACTGTAGCCCTTGTCATTGTGCCTACGATCACGGAGCTTATAAACAGCTCGCTCGCCCAAGGCTCGGTCCCCCCTAGCTGGAAGAGCGCAGTAGTTAAAGCACTATTAAAAAAAAAACAGCTGGACCCAGCCGATATGGCGAACTACCGGCCAATTTCACTCCTTCCTTGCATCAGCAAATTGGCCGAGAAACTGGTCAACGGACAACTGTCACAGTTTTTTGAAATAAAACAACATCTTACGGCAGTCCCAAACTGGGTTTCGCCCCGGCCATGGCACAGACACCGACCTTCTGGCCGTCATCAAGGAGGCAAGGCGCATTTTGGATACAGGAGGGTCAGTGGCAGTGATCCTCCTGGATCTTGGTGCAGCCTTCGACACAGTTAACCATCGTGTCCTACTCCATCGGTTGGCTGCAGCAGGGCTCACAGGCTCGGCGCTCAGGTGGATAGAGTCCTTCCTTGTAGGGCGCTCGTTCCAGGTATGGGATGGCAATCACCACTCTACCACCCTCCCCCTCACGAGCGGGGTCCCCCAGGGGTCGTCACTAAGCCCCACGCTATTTAATGCGTATATGGCCCCTCTCGAAGATGTGGTTACCCCCTTCGGGATTAAAATAGTGAGCTATGCTGATGATACACAGCTGGTCGTCTCTCTATCCCAACTGGACGACCGCCCGGACAATCTGTCAAATTGCCTCACGGAAATTCACAATTGGATGTGTGAATCATCACTGAAATTAAATGGGTCAAAGACCGAAGTCATGCTCATGGGCAAGCAATGCGCTACCATCCCCCCATCGGTCTGGCCAGACGTTTTCGGGGAAATTCCTACCCCGAAACAAGAAATTAAGACCTTAGGAGTCTGGCTGGAACCCGAGCTTTCGATGAAAACCCAAGCATCCAAAACAGCAGGTACCTGTTTTGGGCTTATGCGCACTATCCGCAGGATCCTCCCATTACTCCCGCCCCTATCTAGGAAACTCCTAGTCCAAGGTTTAATACTGGCGCGGTTGGATTACAGCAACATGGTATATCTGGGAGCCCCAGAGGCTACCATGGCTAAACTCCAACGCACACAGAATGCAGCCGCCCGACTACTTATGAACCTTCCCTCCAGAGTATCAGCCAAACCAGCAATCAAGGCCCTACACTGGCTCCCAGTGCGTCAAAGGGTCGAATTTAAGGCCCTGTGTACTGCACATAAATTGCTGAATGGCGTCGGCCCTGCGATCCTCAGTGACCTGGTCACTCCTTACAAGGCCCCCAGATCCCTTCGATCTGAGAATGAGCGTCTGGCCAACATCCCCAGATACAGGAAGACACGGACCGGCGGCCGACGCTTCTCCGTGAAGGCATCCGCCGGATGGAACTCTCTTCCCCGCACCCTTAGGCTGGAACCAAGTTATCTGATCTTCAGAAAAAAACGGAAAACGCTCTTATTTCCAAAATAAAGTCCCCTCCTCCCTCTCTCCTCTCTCCTCTGGTTCCCACAAACAATATAGCGCGGGGATGCCTCCGGGTCACCAGGCGCTCTACAAATCGTTAAATAAAAAATAAATAATAATAATAATACAGCGTCAGGCTGAGGGAGGATCCCTGGGGTATGATTATCTCGGAGGCTTTGGAACGGAATGGGGGAGGCGGACGCTCTGGGTTCTGCCAGAGAGGAAGGAGGTGGTCCAATCCAGAGCCTTGTCTTGGATACCTGCGGCGTGGAGGCATGCACGTAGTGTGCTGAGGCAGACGGTGTTGAAGGCGGCAGAGAGGTCTAGGAGGATGAGTGCTGTGGTCTCGCCGTTGTCTAGCAGGGTCTTGATGTCATTGGTGGTGGTGATGAGGGCAGTCTCGGTGCTGTGGTTGCTGTGGAACTCTGACTGGGAAGGGTCCAGGATTCTATTTTCTTTGAGGTATCGGGTTATCTGTCTGTTGACAGTTTTCTCAATGACCTCGGCTGGGAAGGGGAGCAGAGAGGT
The DNA here is from genome assembly GCF_964263255.1 of Lissotriton vulgaris. NCBI lineage: Eukaryota > Metazoa > Chordata > Amphibia > Caudata > Salamandridae > Lissotriton > Lissotriton vulgaris. The sequence goes on from NC_141691.1 coordinate 496,885,080, forward strand.
GGACCGGAAGATCTTGAGGTCTCTTAGGTCTGCCTTAGGTTTTTTGATTAGGGCGTTGATCTTGGCGTGTTTCCAGATCTCTGGGAAGGTCGCGGTATCAAGGGAGAGATTGATGGTGCTGCACAGGTGGGGTGTGATGGAGCTGCTTGCTCTGTTGAAGACGTAGTGAGGGATTGGGTCTGACGGAGAGCCGGAGTGGAATGTGCGCTTGGTCTTGATGGTGTCATTGATGCTCACACTGGCCCAGGCTAGCAGGGGGTCGTGGTCGATGGTGTGCGGAGGGTCTGTTGTGTTGGTGTCTGTTGGGGCTGTCTGGGTGTTGAAGCTGTTGTGGATCTCTGCTATCTTGCGGTGGAAGAAGGTGACAAGGGAGTAGCACAGGCCTTGCGACGGTGGGATGTCGTTGGTGTTGGAGCTGGGGATGGAGACTTCCTTCACGATATTGAAGAGCTCCTTGCTATTGTGTGCATTGTTGTCGAGGCGGTCTTTGAAGGAGGTCCTCTTGGCTGCCCTGATGAGGTGGTGGTGGTTGCGGATGGCATCCTTGTGTGCTGCTTGGCTGTCCGGAGTTTGTTCACTGTGCCATTTCTTCTCTAGTTTACGGCAGGCTTGCTTGGAGACTAGGAGTTCTGGGGTGAACCAGCTGGCCCTCTTGCTGGTATCTATGTGGGGGGGTTTCTTCAGCGGGGCGAGGGTGTTGGCGCAGTCCTCAATCCAGCATCTGAGGCTGTGGGCAGTGTCATAGGTGTTGGAGGGTTCGGTGGGTGGGCTGAGAGTGAGGTTTGCGTGTAGTTGGACTTCGGTGATTTTGCTCCAGCAGCTGCGGGGGATCTGTTGGGTGCGGTGGTGTGCCGTGGGCTTCCAGAAGGCAAAGTGGATGCAGCAGTGGTCTGTCCAGAGGAGTTCGGTGGTGTAGCTGACGGAGACGTGCAGGCTTAAGGAGGAGAAGACGGGGTCATGTGTGTGGCCAGCGAAGTGGGTGGACGAGTCGCTTCAGTCCGAGGTTGGCGAGGTTATCAATCAGAGTTGTGGAGTTGTTGTTGTTGTTGTTCTCAAGGGGAAAGTTCAGGTCTCCGAGTAGTATGTAGTTGGTGGAGTGAACTACTGGGTTTTTAAGAACCCAGCCGTGCCAGGGAGCACACCCTAAGACTTCGAGTCCTTCCTGTTTCAGACTACAGAAACACAGAGTCTTCTAGGTGAAGTCAAAGATCATATTTATTGGCTGCAGCCAGTAACAGGTATCTGGAGACTGCCCAATCTTACAAAGCCAGCCTTCTCTTTTTATACAAAATATTATGCTTTAGGCAAACATTCCTTTTTTTACAGTTGACCATTCACATATTTTCACTACAAAGAAAAAGCAGAGTCATGTTTACAAGCCCATATTTCAGTTTGGTCAGCCCACAATCAATTACCCAGCAAGGCCCAGTATTTTCATCAGAAATCGACGGACACCCAATAAAAACGGGCACCTCCTCCTCGTAAAGCAAGTCATAAAGAAAGAAACAGGGACAGGTGTGTGTAAGATTAGGCATGGTTTGTGTGCGATGAAAGGTTTATGATATGTTGTGCTTTGATACTAATCTCATTCGGCCACTGGGAAAGGGACTGGCCGAACAGGTTTGGCTTTAGGCAGTGGAGTCAGCTTGCCCAGGTCACAGAGGAGTCAGCAAAGGTATACGTGTCCTTCAGACTCGTTTTTGGCCTTAGTCATTTGGCCTATGTGAGGGCAATCACAAAATGGCTGCCATTCACAAAATGGAACCAGAGGGTTCAGGACGGAAACTCTGATTTCAGGGTGATTTTGTCACCCGAATATGACGAAAATGCTTGTGCATAGTATTCTAATCATTCTCGGTCTGCTGATACCAAAATCGTCATGATACGACGATGTTTATAACACGGGTCCAGAATTTTCAGTACCACAAGAGGTCAGGGCGTGCATGCTGATCAAGTCGGCGATGGAGTCGCTCAACTGGGGACTGGGTCCGGGGGGTCGGCAGATGAGGGTGCCTCTGAAGGTGGAGTTAGAGTCTGTGTGGATCTGGAAATGCATTTGTTTGGCGGTGCTGAACGCGTCGTCGGTGCTAGTCGAGACCCTGATGCTGTTCTTGTGGATGATGGCGATTCCTCCTCCGACTCCCAAGTATGTGTTGAGTCCTGAAGAAGGGGGCCTTTTTAATCATTTCTATAACCACCAAAACATGATGACAACAGCTTTTTTAAGAATCCAACCCACAGGAATTTCTTGGATAGGATTAGTAATCCCACCAGGTCTTCTTTCTGAACATGCTGTTTTGAATCAATTTGGGCAACAGTATATAGAACTGTGCAGATTGGGTTTCTGTCTGTAGCTTGGTGTATATATGTTTTTTAATTATGTTGTCGTATTTTAATTTACTGTGTATGAATTGAATTATGTTCAGCAATTTTATGGTTTTCATGAACTTTTATTGATGTGATTTTACCGTACGCTCTGGTTCTCATAGTCAGTGTATTCCTATTCTCTTTTTTTCTCTTTCTTTTATAAAATAAAATATTTATAAGCGCTGCATCTTAATTTGTTTGCTTTTACATTATTATGATTAAAATTTTATGTTGATTTAAGTAAAGACAAATGCTCGGTGAGAATGATTTGAGAGTAAGTGTAAGTGTTAATTTTAAAATCCAGGGGAAACTAGTTTTTTCCTCACTGATATGGAGTGCCTTGTTCCTTTGGACAGTGGGGCCACCTCTCGAGTTTTTACACTTTGAATTGCCCATGCAGCCTTTTAACGACCTACTAACTTTCATAGTGCCACCATGTGTCACATGACATCGGCTCCCTACACACGTCACCCAGTGAAAAGCTGATATTACATGGTGGAAGGCAAGGGTGCAGCTAGGTCTTTTGTCGCCGTAGTGGTACCTGCATGCCACCAGCAAAAGCAGCAGATAAGAGCGGGATGTGCTGGTGATCCCTGTGATTGCTGCCCCGTGACGGCTGCAGGTAAGAACGGGGGTATCGTGGGCTTCCGCTTCCAGAACTTGTGCCGCCCGGGGCGGACCAACCCCACCTCCCTCCTTCCTTGCTATGCCACTAGTGGCAGGGAAGGCAAGCTCGAGTGGAAACCACTAATCTCAGTCAGTTTCCAGCTTATCTTTTGAGCTATGATCAGTCAATGCCCATAATGGGTGTTAAAACACCCCAAACGACAGCAGCAGCATCAGCAAGCTTTTGGCTTTTTTTGAGAGGGGGGTTGGTAGAAGGAGGGAGCAGAAATATCTTTTTGGCAGTTTTCAGCAGTGGCGTCACTAGGGGGGGGGGGGGTGCGGACCGCACCAGGTGTCACCCCATCTGGGGGTGACACCAATCTTAGTTACCTGCTGCAGTAGCTTTAGACAGCGCGCCACTCACGCACCGCACCGCACCACCAGACCACCTCCCCGATCATACTGTGTATGCGTGGGTGATGATCGTCATCACTGGTGTCTGGTGTGGTGGTGCGATGCCTGCGGATGCGCGCGGCATACCCACTGGACAAGCTGGCACTGGCAGTCACTGTCTGGCAGAAGGAGTGGGCAGAAGAACTGAATTTAGTGCAGTGTGAATTATTGCATGCACTGCCGGCTACCGCTATTCTAAACAGTCAGTACGACCCCAGCAGCAGCAGTTTGGGTCCCAGCTGGCCTAAACACTCTCATTGTCTCTTTTACTATGCCACACTGATTTTCTTCACAATTGCTCAGCACGCATCATGTAACATTTAAGAAAAAAAACGTGCCTTTAATTCACGGTTTGGGGGGCAGCGTGCACGCGATCTCTACAGGTCTTCACAACAACTGAGACCTTCGCCCTGCTCCAACCCTCCTCCCCCGCACATGTCCAGGTTAGGCTGAGTTATATATGCATTTGGGTGGCGCTTAATTTGTTGGAAGAGAGTTGACAAAAACTGCGTCGCTAGGTTAAAGCTGCAGTAGAGTCTTTTCAAAACATACCTTTGGAAAAGAAAACTGACTATTACTCGCTCTGTTCATATACTTTTTTCCAATTAGCATAAGCCCAACCCAATGAAGGCACGCTGTCGCTCATTCTGGCAGTGAGTTACTGAGGCAGCACTTGTCACAGGTGAGGTGTGATGTGAATGAGATAAGATGGTGAGGGATAGGCCAGTGCGCCTGTCACCTTACCCAGGGAATAATACCGGCACTTTCTCATGTTTGAAGATTCTCCAAAAGCCGAGACATGATAAACAGGACTTTATACAAATAGTCCTTATTCTTTTTAACACCGACTTTCAGACTTTTATTACGTTATCAGTCATGGACCATCGAGGCAGCCCCTCCACACTTGTTAAAGAGCATATGCTCTTATGTTTGCTGTTTTAAATGTGTGCTGAGAGGGAAACAGTGCCAGCTTTGGGTGATTTTTGTGCTGAGACATTTAAAATAGTAGTCAAGCAGATTAAAAAACAGCCACGCGCCAACTCTATAGGCTGGTTCTGCTTGCTGTATCTGGGGCCAGATTGGCTTGGACTGACTGGTTGCAAAGATATGGTGTTAGCATGCACCAACTGGGCAGGGACAGGATGTTTCTGTTGAGGGTTAAACGATTTAAAATGGACTGGGCAGGGTCACACTGGTGCTTTTTGTACGTGACCCCCAGTGCATTGTATCAGATGTGAAGGCCATTACCTTACAACACAGCCTTCCATGAGTGTAGGGGGTCTTGCTTGATGGTCGTGGGTGTTTACTTGAAAACAATGACAGCGTGCACTATGACAACCTCACTGCACTTTGTGCAGCTTCCAGTGATAGTGCAGTGGGAGCTGACTTGCTGCCTCCTTCTCCTTCCAGCACACTTCTCAGAATGATGCCTCAGAGACTCCATGTCTTCTGTGGGGTATGGCCCCACAGACAGATAACCGAGTGCCCTCCTTACCAAGGTGTGGAGCAGGTGTTTGTGCCCATTCGTGACCCTTGTCATTCAGTCCTGGTGCATCTAGGTGGATGAAGATTCTTTGTCAGGGTGCTAGATTGTATGGCCTTGGGTCTCGGAATGTGGTTTGGCTCATCCTGGGTTTGATGAAAAGTGGAAACCTTGTCATTGGTCAATATTCGTGCTTTTCCTTCTAACTAGTAGTAGCAAGTTATGGTCAAAACTTTAAATATATAGATTTGTTTTGTATTCCTTTTCTAGTACTAGGCACAATTGTTTCCTTGCATATTAGACTAGAACAAGTGACCCAACATCTTTTACACAGAATGGCTGGTACAGAGCAAGTGAGTAATAGTGAAGAACTGAGCCTCATGGTGTTCAGTATGAAATGGGCAACAGGGTCGTAGGCAGATTATCTGTAAAGGTGCAGTTTGTGTCCACCAAAGGTTGTCTTGTTGCACTGCAGTGTGTAGGGGGCTTCCATCCAGATGCAAGTCTGGGACGGAGTAGCAGGCCTTTCCTGTAGCTATTGAGGCCCTCACTGACTACTTTAGAGACAGGCACTACCACGGTAAAGAGTAGAGTGATGCACTACAGGGAGATCCTCACCACTACCCTGCTCCTCCGAGCGGGAAGATCTCTAGCATGGCAGGTGCTTAGGACCCCTGCAGCTCCACTCTGCTTTTTGCTTGAAGAATCAGCCACCCCCCCCAATGTTTTCTTAGGCCCCCTCCCCCCCCCCCCCCGGTTGAGACAGTCCACTTCATGCTTGCTACAAAGGATGGTGTACTGGGAAGACCTCTAGCATACTAATAAAGCAAAAGGGAACCCCTGAGGAAACTATAACTAGGCAGAGTAGCAGGGAAATAAAAAACACTTAAGACAGACGAGAGATCTGCCTAGGTGGGATAGATCTATGGGCTCATATAGAGTCCCAAATTTGTACACACAGTCCGAAGCCCACTATATTCACCAGTGTCATAACATCAGATGGCGCAGGCGGAGGGGAGATGGTGCAGGCAGAAGGGAGATGGTGCAGGCAGAGGGGGAGAAGATGCAGGCATAGGGGAGATGGTGCAGGCAGGGGGAGATGGTGCAGGCAGAGGGAGAGATGGCGCAGGCAGAGGGAGAGATGGCGGATGCAGAGGGAGAGATGGTGCAGGCAGAGGGAGAGATGGTGCAGGCAGAGGGGAGATGGTGCAGGCAGAGGGAGAGATGATGGATGCAGAGGGGAGAGAGGGTGCAGGGGGAGGGGAGATGGTGCAGGCAGAAGGGAGATGGTGCAGGCAGAGGGGGAGAGGATGCAGGCAGAGGGGGAGAGGATGCAGGCAGAGGGGAGATGGTGCAGGCAGAGGGGGAGATGGCGCAGGCAGAGGGGGAGATGGCGCAGGCGGAGGGAGAGATGGCAGATGCAGATGGAGAGATGGTGCAGGCGGAGGGAGAGATGGAGCAGGTTGAGGGGGAGATGGTGTAGGCAGAGGGAGAGATGGTGCAGGCGAAGGTAGAGATGGTGCAGGCGAAGGTAGAGATGGTGCGGACAAAGGGAGAGATGGTGCAGGCAGAGGGGAGATGGTGCAGGCAGGGGGTGAGATGGGGCAGGCGGACGGGAGATGGTGCAGGCAGAGGGGACATGGTGCAGGCAGAGGGTGAGATGGTCCATCTGGTAAGTTGTGAGGGGGTGACACCATGAGTTACCCGCACCGGGTGACACCAGCCCTAGTGACGCCACTGGTTTTCAGCACGAAGCCCTCTCTCCTCCAAGGCCCCATCCAATTTTAATATGGTGAAATATTTTTTTAGTTGACAGTTCTGTTTTCAGAATGGCAAGTACATTTACTCAATGCGTCCTTTGCTTTTGTTTGCACCTCGCTAGTGCCCACACAACTAATTTGGAAGTAATCACTGCAGTTGTCCTGTTCAGACCCCACTGGAACGAAATATGGCAATGAAATTTAAGCATATATATACATATGTAAGTTAACAACCCAGCCTGCCCTTTATCAAGAGACCTCTGTATGAACGCATTGTCAAGAACGCTTTCCATCACATCAAGGATGTTCTGACACCACAGCCTTGCAAGTACCCAACACTATTCAATGACGAATACTGCAACCCACTCGGCGCACTATTCTACATACAACTTGCAGTTGCACTCTGCGGTCTGTCAATGGGTACCACCACATCAGAACACTTTTGGGCAGGGTGATAATAAAGGGACAAACCAGAACTTGAAAACCCATACCTGAGGCCTGTATAGCAAGTAAACACGTTAAACTGTGTTTAGAGGAAGAAGGAAGTTGGAATGAGAATGCAGATTTACAATACTTTTTAGTAGAATATAAATCGTAAAATATTTTGGGATATATGTTTTCATAGACATGGCATTGTACTGGGTAAAGACTTTTTAATGGATAAGAAAATAGTTTTAAACGAATTTGACCGTGAGACTGGGGTTGCAACAGATGTTGAGTTTGGCTAAGTTAAAAAAAACTGATGTAGAAATAAGGTCCGCGTTTAGATTTTTAATGAAGTCTCTTAGACTTCTTCCCGGCTGAATAAATGCTCTTACAGGTGTGTCCATAAACAGGTGTTTTAAACATTTAAAGTAATATACCTCTTGTGGTTTATATATATGTGTAATTGTTCGCTTAAATAACCCTTATTTTCGATGGAAATGCTTATAACGGAAAGTTTAGTGATTGAGGTTGCATTTTTGAAAAATAATATTTGGTATAAAAATTAAAAAAAGAACTGACAGGCACTGCAATATGGTAGTAATTGAGTCATCAGGCCTTTTATAAGTTTAATCTAGTGAATACATACCAAAAGAAATGAATAAAGAAAAAAAATGTACACAAACTAGCTTTAGTTTGAAACACACTTTGATGTAGTAGATGTGGGAAGTAGATTTATTTAAACCTACAAAAGCAGGACATTCTCTTTCTCACAATGAGAGTAGGGTTCGTAATAACATTTCTGGGTTACTTGAGGTGGAAAATTAAAGTGATTTCAATAAATGTGTACCTTAATCTAAGTTGGTGGGAGGGAAGACAACTGTGCCAGCGATCTGAAGAAATTAAAACGAAGTACCCGAATCTGTGACAGAAGTGGCTGTCGTAAGTCTTCCATATTTCTTCAATAATGTTTCCATAAACCCTCTCAATACCTTTCCCGATCATCGAGATTTCCTTTATGACAAACATCAGTAGTTTACGCCGGGGTCAGCAGAAATATGATCAGCCTTTTTATTGCTTATGCTGTCAATAAACCCACGTTGCTATTTTGAGGACAGCCCAATGTATGTATCTTTAATAGCATTAATTAATTACTCTGTAATCTATATTACCTGTCACCTACATCACTCCCTTCATTCCTGTCACGTACTCATGCGGTTTATAGTGTAGGCTGTAAATCGACCCATGATACTGTATGGTTGGACCGAGCATGTCCTTAATTGCTCTTCGGTGACTTGTTTTGTACTTTACTGGCCTGTTTAACATGGATTCGATGCTATTGTCCCGAAAACGATCATGTTTTTTCTATATCCCTCAGATTTTGAACAGCATCCGGTGTATGTGCAGTGATCGTTATGAATGTTTTGATCATTAACTTGATATACATCCTCTTTTGTAAACTATTCACCTAGCACTATTTTTCTATAAGAAGTGATATAACAACGAACCTTTATCAGCACCTTGTGCTGGGTTTGCATCACAAAAGTGATCCAAACTGGTGTAAAGTGTTGATTTTGGGCTTTACTTTCCAGTGCCAAACACTTTGCATCAAGGGGGGTGTCCCTTGGGTGGTACCTATGCGTTCCCATGCAACCACCCAGGGTTATTTACACAAATCTCTATCTATTAACATTGGTGGACATGGATTTGAACCAAAAATGTATACATGCTCAAGGCAGGTGTAATGTTAGAGAAAAGTTTTATGTTCCCAAAAAACTTTAACTGTGCATGTGTGCTGTACTCAACAGCACACATGCAAGATTTTAAAAAATATTAAACAGTGCAATATTTTATACTTAAAGGTTCGCATTTCAATACAAAACCTACTCTTGACCTCACAAACATACCCTTGCACTATAGTGCAAGGTGTTTACCTTGATGCAACACTGCTTAAAGTGAGCCAGTGAGGGGAGAGAGAAAAACAGCAAATATTTTGGTAGCTATGGCACTGTTCTGCTCTCTCCCTTTCATGCAACCAAAGCCCTAATTTACCAGGAATTGGCATAGTGCAGCGCCGCAAGTCTTCTTGCTGTGCTGCCCTACGGCAATGTGAAAAGGCTGGTAGGCACCATATTTATGACATATAGTGCATTCCTGTCCTTTCCCACTGTGTTGGTGCACAATTTTCTGCCTTTTGCCAATGCAGGCACCCTTGCACCATGATGCAACAGCGTCTGCAACAACAATTGGTTCTGTGGGGAGTTTTATTTCTTTAGCAAGAACATAAATTCATTCACAAATACTTTATGTAGGTCTGGTAACTCAATCACGCTTTGGTACGGACCACATATTATGAGACAACAACACACAAGAGTTTGAAAATAAGGTATATTATTAATCAAAAATCATGAAGGCATTACATTCCTAGTAAATCCTAATGAATCACAAAAACACAGAGGGCTATTAAAAGACATAAAAATTGATAAACACGGACTGGAAAAATACATAAAAAGAAGCCTAAATAATTCAGGACTTGAAACAAGCTTGACTTATACACAAATACAAAGTACTTTTTGAAAATTTCCCAAAAAAACAGATGCCTAACCAAGCAGAAGTCCTTTATGTATTTACAATATGGGAAGAGCTTGGCGGGTTACGAGAATACCCGAAATTATTATCAACGTTTCGACCCATTATATGTGTAATTCATAATCATCACGTTGGGTCTTCATCAGGACTGGGCCAGGAAAACAGCCTGTGTGTAGAAAATATGTGTTGGTGTCAAGTAGTGGAGACACTAATTAAGCCAAGAGTTTCTCTATTACTCCCTGCAGTTCTCACCTATAGTAATAGTTAACAGTGGCCTCTACAGTTCTTGTCTTAACCACACCTTGGATAGGTGTTGGATAGTCCACAAAGTAACCAATGGTTCTCCCCTAGGTTGTGCCAGGCGACAACGTATTTATAATGCAGGACATGTACTTGCAAGTTTTACATGTCCTGCAAGGCCTATATCTCCTATAGCATAACATTGGGATTACCTTATTTCATTTTATAAGTGTAATTTTCAAATGGGAAGGTATGATTGGTTCGAGTTTGGTGTCTCTGGAACAACTATAAAAAAATCCTAACTTAGGGGAGGTTGGATTGTAAATTTCAATTCTGAAAATGGCACTTTGAGAATGTTAGAATAAAAGGGGGTTTCGTCCAAGCAACGACAGGTAGGACCATTGAATAAAATTACAAGAGAAGAAAACCTGGTTGTCAGTTTATCATGCTGCTCTTTATTGAAGCAGACTAAAGCTTAGACCAAAAAATTCTTAAGCCAATTGTGTCTTATTCACAATACTTTTTCATGTTAAATATTTTCATAGAATATTTTCCTCCTGTCAGAGTCAAATACACATCAATTACACAACAACTGTGATACTTGAAGTGTGTGTATAAGATACAATGTGCAGAAAAAACATGTGTGGTCATAAATCATATGTAAATTAATAAACAACTTCCACTATTACACCAGCAGTAGATAGTTGAAACAAAGGATACAAAGCAGTACCTTGAGGACCTATTACTTGGGGGCATTTAGGAGTCTGCTGCTACAAAGAATGCATGCTAATCTATGGGGTACAAATACATTTGAGGTCCCTATAGAGGTTGAAAACATCTCTTAGTGCCCTTTGTAGCCAAATGTGAGAGGAAATGCTGACGCGTTTCCAATACTGCGTAGAAATCACTGGATTTTCATCAGGGCAAAAGCACAGTGTCACCTGAAGTTGTAGTCCTGAGCGTTTTATACTTCTTAATTAATCGATCCACTAGGATTGGATATTTTGAGTACTGACCTATCAGTACATAAGTCAGTTCAGAAAATACCAATGTCTTTAGTGGAAGTTGATGCACAAATTACGACCACTTTTGCAGAATCCATTTTGGTACAACCCCTATAAGAAATATCAAATTGCGAATCTTTATTAGTTGCAATTTAAAGTTTCTTATTTTGAATATTTGTACAGGTGGCTCAGAATGAGGGACTTGAGAAGGTGGTGACCTAGTTACTGATTGTGCAACATCAGATCCAGGCCAATGAGGCTATACTGAGTGAAGGAGTTGTTTTTTCTTCATTGCAGGTGGGTGATTGACAGGAGGCCAAAAGGAAGAAATATGGATTGTTTGACACTCCGTGATGAAGTTGACAGTAGAATACACGAAGAGGCATACACATGGCCTGTAAATGGGACTTAATAAGGACCAGGTGTCACTTGTATTGCACAGTTGTAGAGGAATAAAAAACATGCTGCTGCTGCCCACACTTAGGGAAGGGAGGTAGAAACACACAGGCCTCACACTATGTTGATACACCTCGGTGAAAAAATATTGATACAGCTGACAGTGCTAGAGTTGTTGGAAGTTATTAAATAGAATTCGAAAGTAGTGCAGGATTGGTGGGACCACAGTGATATTTCCAACAACACACTTTCTTCCTACGAGGGTATGGAGAGTGGCTTGCAAACCAGCGGCCATCAACAGAGTGAAGAAGGAGGTCAATTAGGAAATGGCAGACTTTTGCAAGGTCAGGAATATTAGGGTGGTCAACCATGTGGACATTGGCTACAAATATTCAATGTTGTTCAGACAAGATGGGGTACATGTATCCCTACTGTGAAACAGATTGTAATTGCTCAAATGATGGAAACTGTTGAGGATTGGTAGGAAAAAGATAGTTCCCTAGTGGGGGGACAGAAAGAACACTAGGAAGGCTTATTTGATGGGGGAAGAAAAGAGCTCATGTTGACACATTGGAGAGCAAGGAAGGTTAGTAAGAGGGAAGAAAAACAAAAAGAACGCAAGAAGGGGAAAAAGATGAGGCAGCTTGAGCCTAGTGTGTTTGGGCTGGACAAGATTTGAGAGAGGATTCAGGAGAAGGGACCAGGTTTTAAGAAATGATGAGTTATATTTAACTGGCCAAGGTTCAAATGCAGGAATTTCAACTGTAAGTGGCCGGTAATGTTTAGACCAGGACTGATATGCATCAGCAGCTGCTCCATTAAGGCATAGGAGCTTTGCCCACTGCTCTCTGAGTAGTGCAAGAAGGAAAAGTAAAATGCTTATAACACAATGTTATTATCATTTTAATTTTCAGTCCTGAGTCTGATCCAGTTTAGGGTGAGGTTGGGGCTGGGTTGTCATGGTGAGCAGGGAGAAGGAGTAGTTTGCACCATAATTGCTCATGGCGGTTTGGCTGGCCATCTTAGGACAGCCAAACCGTAATGTGCACTTGGCATTTCTCCACCTGGCTGTGTTGCACTGCGGGTGGAGAACAGTTTCATGGTCCCAGGCACTGTCTGGGTTGCAAACCAGGCCACTCAGACCAATCACGATGCTGCTGTCATGCTATGAATACTATAACCAGCATGACAGCAGCATCGTGATTGGCTTTGGGAAATATGGGAGCCTGTGTGCTGCCAGGAGTCAGAAGAGGAAGGATGAGAGGCGGTGGCCGGCAGGTAAGCCATCGTTTCAATTTTCTTTCTGTCCTTCACCCCACCCCTGCCCCACCACTTCTGTGCCACAGCAACTGTTACTGTAGACACGTTATTGAAAAGTGAGCATGTAAAGTGTGTGTTGAAAAACCGAAGAATGTCACAATTTGTGTACAGTAGCACTTTACACAAATGAAACAAATGAAAGAGTGTTTGTGGCCTTTTTCCTCCTCTGACGGAAGTTGGAGTGAGGAAAAACAGAAAGACTATCGAGTATAGTAACAACATATTGCTCTTGTCATATGTTGGTTATAATATCTGGTTAAACACAAATGTGTGTTTCTAGCTCAAACTATATAATTGTGCTAAGTAAAATGAACAACATGAAGTGCAGTACAGCAGCTAACGCTTTCAAAGATTAGCTGAGTATCTTGCAGTTGTTGATTGTTACATTCAACTAATAAAATGGCGTTAATGGGGTGAAACCTTTGTTCAGTCAGTATTAATGTCTCCAGTTGATCGATTAGAGAAATGTTTCGGCCTTTGCACAAAAACGAGTCTGACATATTTGAGCGTATTCCAAATAGGGTGGAAATAATGATAGCTTGTTTTTCATGAAAGTGCTTTGCTTCATTTTTCATGAACATTCATGTAACACCACATAAACACTGTTCGCACATCAGCAGTTATTTCAAGAGGGCATTAGAGAACAGAAAAATGGTAACCATTTCATTTGATTTTATAATAATGTTTAGAATCTTAGAGTGCCTCCAAGCGAGGCATTTGAAGTAAACATATGTAATGTGCGATTCTGTACTGCAAGACTTATTCTTTAAGGAAGAAGCTGTTCTAAAAGCAAGATCATATCATCATTTATAGGTGAATAACATTTTCAGTAGGGTCTGCAGGCTATATGGGCACGATTCACAGAACTAATCTGAGACAAAATACTAAACTTACTACTTTCGGTATTCACAGAAGGCATTTAGTAGTAGTAAAGTTAGGATTTTGTCTTAAGTCTGTCATAAGTCTGTCTGAAGTCAAACTTAAGACAAAATCCTAACTTTATTACTACTAAATGCCTTCTGTGAATACCAAAAGTAGTAAGTTTAGGATTTTGTCTCAAATTAGTTCTCTGAATCGCCCCCCTAATGCTTATAGAGCTTAAGAAATGTTTGTATTTTACATAGCTCTGGGCTTTCTTTTTTTTCCATGAATATAAAAATGGCATAATATTGAGATAACTTTGCCACAGAATGTGCTGCATACTACCTCAATACCTATCTTGCCCTAATGCATAATTGGATTAATTTGTTTTGCTCAGTTCGCTTTAATAAAAAAAATGTAGCTCTATGAGGGAAGGGGCCAAGATGGCCACTTGAATCGACGTGCCTCTCCGTCGCTCTGCTGAATAATTATGTTTAGGACCCCCAACCCCTTGGTCCCATCTGAACCCCGCAGGGTGAGCGGAGCCCGTGGAAGTGACCCCCACCCCCACCTGGGAGAAGGCAGAGCTGTGTCTTTTTGCTGGTACAGGCTGCATGAGGGAGTGTCTCTCTGGAGCACGACAGGGATGGGCGGGATCAGCACCCAAGGTTGGGAGACACATTAGTGGAGGCCCTGACAAGTGTGCTCCTAGAGAGGCCCAGAAGGCTGTGGAGCGAATGTGGCGCACACCAGGTATCAGCTTGTCTAAAAGTGATCAAGTGGAGGAGCGAGGCTTCAGGTGAGGGACATGGCCTGGTGGATCTGATTGGATATAGACAAGTTTGCGGGCAGGACCTGCTGAATGGAGGCTCGGTGGTGGTCAGAGGGGGGAGGAAGTCATGACAGCCCCTACCCCCGTTACACACAGCATTGATTGTGCCACCCACTCAGTAGCCCTTTAAACGTGGCTCAGGCATGCCACTGCAGAGCCTGCTTGTGCAGTTTTAAACTGCTATTTCGACCTGGCATGTTAAGCTACTTGCCAGGACCAATCCTTCCTTTTTATTGCATGTAATTCACCCATAATGTAGGGCCTAGATAGCCTCTTGGGCAGGGCACAGTGTTTTTAAAAAGTATGGTACGTACTTTTACGTTTTACAGAAATACACTTAAATTCATTTGTCACTACAGCAAGGCCTATGTCTCGGATAGGTTAACGTTGGGATTGCCTTAAACACCCTTTAAGCATAATTTTCAACTGGGAATTGGGAGCAGATAGACATTTGGAGTATGGTGTCTATAGATTCACAATTTAAAATCACAACTTATGGTGAAGTCGGATTTTGAAATGTAAGTCGGAAAATGCCACTTAAAATGCCTCTTATATAAAGTTTGAATATTCTTACATTAACCATTCTCTGCCTCTGCCCCTCTCTGAATACATTTCTGGGTTGGGTGACAGCTGTGCTTTGTGCATTAACTGTAGGCAGAGCTGGAGTGTGGCATTTGCATCCTGATGACCCATCACTACGCTGATGGGCCTTCTTGAGGTAGATTGGAAGAGTGACACTGACAATTGCACCTGAATTGGGCTGTGTTTGTCCCCACACAAAGAGCTGTTTGTCGTTTTGGTCTTGGTTTATTCAGATAAATATTCTCTATTTTTCCAAACTAATGTGCAGTATTTTTATGACATTTTCACTGTTACTGTAGTTAATGAGTTGCACAAATACTTTACACCTTGTCTCATAACGCTTTAACCGCGGCGGTTTTTCCGTTGCGGTGTGGGCATTCTGAAGGGTGGGCGGGGCTGCGTCTGCCGTTGGCCAACGGCAGCACTAGGGAGGGAGCACTGAAGGGGTTAAGGCAACCCTGACTACTCTGTGCCAACCTACCAGAGGGTGAGCACAGGTTTATTTAAGTTGTGTATCTGACTTACCCTCACTAGGACTGTGACTTCTGCTTGGAAAGGGTGTATACCCTGCAAACCAGAAACCTCCATTTCTAACACTGATGGACAAGAAAGAGAGAGGATGAGGAGTATATTTACATGCAACAACTGGTTCCCTGGCGCACTCGTAACAGCCTCACACTACCTATGTTTCTAAGACATAATGGGGAGGGAGATGGCTCACACTGTGTAGGGAACCTCTGCAAGGTTGGTTGGTTGGTGGGATATGCCAATTTCTGCACTAGATAGGGTGTCTTGGGCAGCTGTTTTCTTGCAGATGCTCCTCTAGCTGTGGCTATTTGTAAGACCCAGGAGGAGATTCAGAAGGAGCCAGAGATGCATGTTTTAAATCAGAAACGGCCAGACATGGGGGAAAGCACAAGCGGCAAGCGCACACAGCCACGCACATCACAACATTGAAGTCAGAATGGGAAGGTAATACAGGAGAAGAGCTGAGTTAGCATGAATGGGCATCCATCCTGGGCAACTGTAGATGAGTGACCCGAAACGCACAGCTGGTACTAATATACTTACACGGATTATGTCCCACCACAATGGCTGCATTGGCTAGACTCTTCCAAACAAGAGCTCTGTCCCAGATATAAGTTGACTTTGGGGACTTATATTCATATGCTCTGGGCGTGACCGGGCATGGGAGCCTTCTGGGGTGAGGTAAATTAGGTGTTGCAGGTCCTGACTGAGATACCACTATTGCCAATGATTTGCCTGTGTCTATTGGGCCTTATGGCACAAGCTAAATACACTAAGTATGCAGAGAAGGTAATGGAACTAGGCTTGGTTGTAGCAAAGAAACGTAGAGCACTAAGATGAATGAATAATCGTCTCCCCATTAGGAAACAATGGCGGTAGGAATTTGCAAGATGGGTGCAGGTGGAATATAGGTTGCAACACCGATTAGTGTATAGTGGGACCGGTCAAGAGGGCAGCAGGAAACTGAGGATGTTGTTGCACAGCAGGAGGCGGGACCCAGCGTCAATTTATACATGAATGCACGCAGGGGTATAATAGGATGGGACATGTCTTAAAATGAATGCCTCTGTATGCGTTTCTCCTCTTCACTCTTTACTCTATCTGTGTGCCAGGTACAGACTGTTGAGTATAAGAGAAGGGGGTTTACCCAGAACAAGTCACTGGGACCTGGGTTACAATGATGCTAAGAGGGAAGGGGTCCCAGTTGAAGGAAAGTAATTGTATATCAAATGAGACTAAATACAAAAACAATAAATGCGTCTATAATGTTTTAAGCACATTATAGAACAAACCAATGATATAGTATCCAACATTTTCATTTTGTAGATGTTGAATAGTGCCCCTGGGGGTAAAGAGGAAGTGATATAGTGAGGGTAGTGCAGGTAGGGAATAGTGACAATAAAAACAGATGTATATCTGAAATATCCACAATTCAATTCTGAATATACATAAAACGGTCAATGATCAAAACAATTCACAGAACACATGCCCCACAATACATGATATGAAAGAATAGGGGGTGGGGGGCTGTGATTGAACAGGGACTTGTCGACGTTTCGACCCCAGACAAGCAGGATTCAGTGGAGTCCTTGCGGCGGGGTCTTCATCAGGACAAAGTGGGGACTAGCAACCTATTAAATCGGTGCCTTATGTCAGATAATCAAAATCAGGGAAATCCGCGGATAGACCGATGTGTCAGTTGACTTTGTAGGTAATGGCGTTATGGCAAGATTAGAAGATTGACCCAGGGACACTGGACAGTGGGATTCACTCGACGTATCGGGTATTATTCAAGAAGTAGAAAACTTCCCTGTGGGAAGCACGAAGCTCCGCATTTGTCGGATATCGTGCACGTTCTGCGAAGAGACCGGCGTCTACGCAGACTGTTGACATAATGTTTGCTGTGGCACGTCTCTATATCTGTGGGGTTGGGGGGGAGTGTAGGGAGAGTGAAACTGTTAGTCAATTGTGCTGTTTATTTTATTAGATTCCTAAAATCAATAAAAGAAATATGAGAAAAAAGTGTAGCACTATGATCCAGTGCACTCTTTCTGGGTAGTGAAGACAATTCAGATATTTTGCCTGTTTGTCACATGTCATCCATTCCACTTTCAAATTACCCTATGAGGCTGTAGTGGTAGACCCTGCGGAAGGTAAGGCAACCCATTTTGGTTGAGTAATGGGCAACATCGAACCCAAGGGTACCTCAGATCCATTTTCTGTGTCTCAGCCGGCATTACACACCCATCAGAACCTATACTCATTACAATCTTTCTGCATTTTCCAAAGGTTCCCTGTGGTTTATGGTTTTTGTGAAGGTGAAAGAGACAGGTCTGTAGATTCCTTGAAAATCTGCTATGTGGGTCTGACATTGGGAGAGGGCCCTAAACCAGGAGCTGCAGTGTCACTGAAGCATTGAAAAATGCCAGAAAGGGAGGTCTCTCCTTCTTATAGTGGGTGTGAAGGCCATGAAAGAGTAGCCAATGGGGAGACAAGCACCCTCCGAGGAGTAGGACCTCGCCAAGATATGCCAAACCCATCAAACGTCCAGAAGGACGTCAGAATGTTGCGTGCCAAGGTCCATGTAAACCCGTCTTTGGGAGCTTCTTAACATTCTTGTCAGGCTCATTCAAGGCAAAGTGTTGTAGGAGGTATTCCTATAGTGTGGATGTTATGTTGGAGAGCTGGACACCATCCTGATGCCTCCTTATCCTTTCAGTTGACCAAAGCAGATGCCATGGTCTCTCAGCCATAGATCTAATAAAGCACTAAACCCTTCGGGGCAGATTTATGTTGGACTTGCGCCACGTTTGCGTCACACAACGGTGGCGTAAACGTGGCACATCCCTGCGACCCATTTACAACGTGACGCATCTAGGCAGATGCGTCACGTTGTAAAGCCCTGCGCCACATGTGGGCGTTCCGGCACAGGGTGAGCGTTCCGGGGCAGGTGCGCCTCGCAAAAGTGGCTGAGTGAAATCTACAAGATTTCACTCGGTCACTTTTAGGCCAATGCTGCGTCAAAACCCTGCACCTGCTTGAAGCAGGCGTAAGGCTAGACGCAGCATTGGACAGATATGGCACCCCCGAGACTTGCAGGAGCTGCGTCGCGCTTGCGACGCAACTTCAGCAATGCGCCACTTGACGGCACAGATGCGTCACGCATCTGTGCCGTTTTTGCCCCATGGTGCGCCGCATTGTAAATGCGGCGCACCATGGGTGGCGGAGCTGCGGTGCACAATAACTGGCGCATCCCTGGGGATGCGCCAGTTATTGTAAATCTGCCCCTTCCTTTTTGGAAAAACCCACCAATGAACTAAATAGATCACAGACCCCCTTTCGGGATTAAGCAAAGAACTGGGTAGCCCTGTGAATGGAACAGGCAGTGCCACCTGCGGCTCCCTGCAGCAACGTTTTGTTGACCTAGGAAAGACTGCAAGAACCCTCAGGAAAGAATAAAGGACACCGAGTAGGAGAACACTCTCAGACTTAGTGAATTTGGAACTGGGAGACTTCCTGTGGAGTTTTGGGATCAGCTCTCCCCATCTTGTTCCCAAGCTTGCCTGTTTCATAAAAAAAAAATGCAACTACCATAGTTGCGTCAAAAGTGGCATTACTTCTCCTTCAGTCACACCACAGCTCTTCACTGGACAGACCACAGCTGCGTTCCCTTCACATACAATAAGACCACAATCCACAACCATCCTCAACCCACCATGCGAAGAAACTGGAACAAAATCACCATCGACCAGATCTCCTCATCGCTTCTTCAAAACCCTCCTGTCCACTCCTCAAACCCCGACCAAGCAGCCATTAACCTCACCCAATGGATATCCAACAGCGCCGACATCCTAGCACCGTTGAAAAAACGTCAAAGCAAACCAGGCAGCAAAAACGCCTCCTGGTTCAACGATGATCTTAAGAAATCAAAGAAACACTGTCGCTCCCTCGAGAAGGCCTGGAAAAAAGACCCAAACACCAGCACCAGGGACGCCTTCAAAAACGCCACCCGCATACACCACCAACTAATCCGGTCTGCCAAGAAAGCCGCATTCAAAGACCGTCTAGATAACAACGCCCACAACAGCAAGGAATTATTCAACATCGTCAAAGAATTTACCAACCCTTCAGCCAACTCCAACGACATCACTCCCTCTCAAGCCCTCTGCGACTCCCTAGCTTCCTTCTTCCACAACAAAATTGCAGACATCCACAACAGCTTCGACAACCAACCCGGAGACCAACCCACCCAACCTTCTGCCGCACCCTCACCCCTGTGAACATCCTCAATGACTGGAACCCCATCTTCACTGAGGACACCATCCGCCTGATGAACTCCATCCACTCAGGATCCCCAACTGACCCATGCCCTCACCACATCTTCAACAAAGCAGACTCCATCATAGCTCCACACCTCCGAGACGTCATCAACTGCTCCCTCTACTCCGCCACCTTCCCGGAAAGCTGGAAACACGCAGAACTCAGCGCCCTTCTGAAAAAACCCACAGCTGACCCTACCGAACTCAAAAACTACCGCCCCATCTCGCTTCTTCCATTCCCGGCCAAAGTCATCGAGAAAGCTGTCAACAACCAACTCGCCTCCTTCCTCGAAACCAACAAATCCCTCGACCCCTCACAGTCCGGCTTCCGAGCCAAACACAGCACTGAGACCGCACTTATCGCAGCAACAGACGACATTCGAACTCTACTGGACAATGGAGACACAGTCGCCCTCATCCTCCTCGACCTCTCCGCTGCCTTCGACACAGTCTGCCATAGCACCCTTCTACAGCGCCTCAGAAGGAAAAGCACTGGAATGGATCACCTCGTTCCTCACCGGAAGAACCCAGAGAGTCCGCCTCCCACCATTCAAGTCAGAGGCCTCTGAAGTCTTCTGCGGCGTGCCACAAGGATCGTCACTCAGCCCCACCCTCTTCAACGTATACATGAGCCCCCTTGCGGCCATCGCTTGCCAACACAATCTCAACATCATCTCCTACACGGATGACACTCAACTGATCCTATCACTCACCAAAGACCCTAACACCGCCAAAACCAACTTACACGAAGGAATGAAAGAAGTAGCCGAGTGGATGAAGCACAGCCGTCTGAAACTGAACTCAGACAAAACAGAAGTCCTCATCCTAGGCACCTCCCCCTCCGCCTGGGATGACTCTTGGTGGCCAGAAGCCCTTGGAAAAGCACCCATCCCGACGGACCACCCACGGAACCTGGGTGTCATCTTGGACTCCTCACTCTCGATGACCAGACAAGTCAACGCCGTTTCATCATCTTGCTTCAACATTCTTCGCATGCTCAAAAAATAATTTCGCTGGATCCCCACCGAAACTAGAAAAACGGTCGCCCACGCACTGGTTACGAGCCGACTGGACTACGGAAACATACTATACGCCGGTACCACCGCAAAACTCCAGAAAAAACTCCAACGCATCCAGAACGCTTCAGCCAGGCTCATACTAGACAACCCGCGTAAAGAACACATCTCTGGTCACCTGAAAAACCTCCACTGGCTCCCCGTAAATAAGAGGATTACCTTCCGCCTCCTAACCCACGCACACAAAGCACTTTACGAACTTGGACCCGAATGCCTCAACACACGACTGTCCTTCTACACCCCCTCCCGTCAGCTACGATCCTCCAACCAAGCCCTTGCCACTGTTCCTCGCATCAACAAAACCACCATGGGAGGTAGATCCTTCTCCTACCTGGCAGCTAAAACCTGGAACTCACTTCCCACTCACCTTCGCCTTACTCAGAACCACCTAGCATTCAGAAAACAACTTAAAACTTGGATATTCGACAAGTAATTCCCCACCCTTCCTCTTGCGCCTTGAGACCCTATGGGTATGTAGCGCGCTATATAAATCTCTTGACTTGACTCTCCCTCTCTTGACTTGACAAGCACCATCCTTACTAGCTATTTATACCTAGAGGCAGTTAAGTTAATAATGTGCAGTGAGTGCTAAAGTTTATACAAACATAGAAATATAGGTAGGGACAATATGGGTGAGAGAGTGACTACAGTACGAGTTTACGAGAAGAAGTCCGATGAAACGGTTCTGTTTCTGTTTATGGAGCTATTGTATCAATTTGGGGAAAGAGATGGCTGTATCTTGGGGGGTGGACGCAGCAGAAACGTAAGAGAAAGGGCTTTATAAATTAAAATTCTCCTTCAGAATCATCAGAGAGTGCTTTCGTCTAGAGAGTGTCTGAAACACGAATGACACAGAAGCAGTTACGTGAAGGGAGTGTGCACAGAACCAGAGAAAGGGAAGGCAAGCTTTTTTGCAATTGTTTTGCTGACAGCTCCGTTGCCACTTGGTGCAGAGATATGACCACGAAGAAGGGCTACTTATGAGGCAGTACAAGCAGCAATTTCTCTTCCTTGTTGATTACAAACAGAAGAATAACAAAGACATATTATCTTTAGGTATTAATTTGCACACTGATACATAATATCCGATTTAAGAGTTGGGAAATAGTAGAAAACACCAGATTCAGGACGAAATGTTCTAGGCATGTGCTGAGCGGTCATAAAGATAGTGACCCACATAAGTGTGCTATTATGAGGAAACTAGAAGCAAGCCACCATCCAACAATGTCTGTCTTGCTCTGTTACAGGGATGTGTACTTCAGAGTAGCCCTAAAGTCTGGAAATCTAACTGATGATTTATATGTGACATGGCAAAAGACTGCCTCTGCCTCCACAGAAGACAGTGTGCTGCTGCAGAGCAGCCTCACATGTCACATAAAACATACACTCCCCCCCCCTACTCACAACGGCAGATGTTCCTGCCAATCCTGTAACTGAAAGTTCAGCTAAGCCCAAATCAGAGCAAACCTGGTCTTGTTCTGCTTGCATTCCAGCTTCGACTGAACTGAAGTGGCATAGTGGGCAAAAAACTACGGCTGGAATGCGACCCCCAGAGATTGTCAGTGGTTAGACTTATTGCAAGCATCTTACCATCATCTTTAGGTGTTTGGTGTAATGCCCTAAGTGTCCATGGGTATGCGCAAACACGTGTTTCTCACTACCACTGAGTCTGATTCACAAATCCTGTTGGAGGCCTTGCAGTCGTGGGGGAATCTTCACTCTTGGGCGGGATATCCGCATTGAGAATTCTCATTGCCGAATCGGAGGACCTTTGAAAATCCGGCACTGTGCCACTGGAGGCACACTGCACCTGACTGATGAGCCCTAGTCAGGGCAAAACCAGTCTTGCATTGCTTGTGTTCGAGTTCACAGAGGGCTTGGCCTGGCAGTTTGGACTGAATGTTCATATTGGAGCAGAGTCAAGACTGCTTTGCATATGACTGGGTCGAAATCAATGTGACAATAGTGCTACTTAGAGCACCTGCCAGTGGTTATACTTATTGCAACCATCTTTCTATGTATGTTTGCAGAATCATTCATGTGATACCTTACGGAAGGCTCTACCAAACATGTAACTATCCATTTTCCAATCCTCTTTGGTCTTTCAGTAGTAGCTATGATGCTTCTTCTAAACCCCATCTCTGGGAGGGGTGTAAAGTCAGTCAGGCTTCGGGAGAGCAAGAAACAAGGAGAGTGTCATGGGGTAAGAAAAGTTAGGGAAAGAAGAACAGTTAGAAAGAACAGGAGGAGAGATTAGGTTGGGCAATGCTGTAAAAAAGATAGGGGTAGGAAGATAGAAGAAGATTCATATAGTGAAACCTGTGTCAGGAAGAGAAGAACATGAAATAAGTGAGAATTGGGGACATGGGTGGTGTAAAGAAAAGTGCAGAGATGAAAGGTGTCAAAGATGATGGCAGAAAGACAAGAAGGGAACTAATGAAAAGACTGAAAAGAGGACTGAAAAGAGCAGGGTCGGTGGAGATGGAGGAAAGGAGAAGAACAATGGCAAAAGAACAGACATGGAAATTGGACTAGCATAGAGAAAATTATCAATGAAAATAGGTACATGGTGAGAATAAATGACGCAGAAAAAGAATGCAGAGAAAGAAATGGGAGAAGTCAGACGAAAGGCAAACTAGAAGGCAGGAAGCACACACACCTGAGATATATGAGTGAGACACGCACACCAGAGAGATAGGAGTGAGAATATTAAAAAAGACGAGGAAAGGTGATAAAGAACAGATATCAATTTATAAGAGAATGGTAAGAAGAGATCAGAGAAAGATGATTTGGGTGGATGAGGTAGTGAAGTATCTAAGGAATGTTGGCCTACTGGTTCTACCTGGATCCGCATAAAACTTGGGGACGGATCACACACATCAAGGAAAGTACTAACATCACGCGGAGTGAAACAAGGCTGTGTGTTAGCACCTCTTCTTTTCAACCTCTTCATTTCTGATCTGTCAGAGTCACTCGATGAGGTTAACTCTCATCCACCAAAACTCGCTGGGGTAAGAGTTAGTAATCTATTGTATGCAGACAACCTGGTTCTGCTGAGCCACACCAGGGTTGGCTTACAAAGACTCCTTGATCAATTGTCCCTTTACACCATCAGAAACAAATTAGAACTGAATCTAACGAAGACAAGGGCAATCACTTTTGAGTCAAGGAAATACAGAGGCGGCGGTTGGTTATACAATGGTAAGAAGGTAGAAAAAGCAAACACTTACAAGTGCCTGGGGGTCCACAAGGACAGAAGGGGCTCCTTCTCTAAACATAGAGATGAGGTAGAAGCCAAAACTCTGTCTATCCAGGTTGCCTTCAAGACACTCGCCAGACAACTCTCAGGGCCATCCCTGACCCCTCTCATAACTGTCATGAAGGCAAAAATCACTGGCTTTCTTACCTACGGCCAGGAGATCATGCAAGGGAAGGACAACAGTCTTGTGAATAAAATAACAACAAGAATATTCAAACAAGCTTTGAACCTGCTGAAATCCTCATCCCCTGCTCAAATACGCCTCGAGTTCGGCCTTCAAAACCACCACGCGGTAGGGGAAGGAGCATTCATTAGGCTGTGTAATAAGCTGCGTAGTTCAAGAAAAGGAAGCCTGGGGGCCCTCCTGTGGCAGGAAATTTCCGTTGGTCAGCTAGGTGAAACATACCGATGCTATTACATGATTCATTAATACATCACAGCAGGCACTCAAAATCTATATAAAGAGGAAAGTTCGCCTCTGGTCCTTTCACTCGGACAGAGCTCAACTTGCTAAGCGTAAGCACGGCTGGACAATCATTGCATGGTTAAAGCCAGGGGTCATGGCCCCATACCTGTCATGCACCTACTCCGTGTTATGGAAAAAAAGATTCATGGCCCTCAGAATGGGCAAATGGCCATTCTTGTACCATCTGCCTACTTGGAAACGTGCAAACACCGAGGTAGCATGCATGGGGTGTGGTAGTGACAAGGAATTAATTGAGCATGTGGCATGTCACTGTCCAGTACTTCTCGGCGACCGGAAGTCCATGTTAAAAAGCAAATGGAACAAACTGGGCATACGTACATGCAGACAAGCCATACTCGCATCAATGAACCCGGACAACCCAATGCTTAACATTCGGTTTACTAAGTTCATGACAAGAGCAGCAATAAGATTTTCAACCGGAAATGCCAACAAGTAAACAATGGTCAACATTAAATGAGATGATCTACCCTTTTGTACCATAAAATAGCATGTGAATTAATTTTATATCGTTTTTTTTATAACCTCAAATGAATGCTACTTTTAATATTCTGTGATGCTACAAACGGATGATTGTAATGATTTTAATTAATCAAACAATAAAATGTTACTTTACTTTACTATTTTAACCTAGTTTATAATAACTATATCAAAGGGTTTGCAATCTTTTACATTACAACTTTCAAACTGCATAATGCAATGAGTAGTTCTTGAATTAAATATTTAGGTGAATGCTTCTTTTAATTGCAAACACTTGTTGTGCCGTGCTTTGGAACTTTTTCAGAGCAATCATGTTAGGATATAGATATATATATATACAGAAAGCTCCAGTTAAATTACACTTACATGTAGTGTTGAGACCAACTGTTATACAGGAAGGTCCATATTGAGAATATTTATAAAAAATGTGTTCAGTTTGCCGGAATATATACTTAAAAGTATAGTCTGAAATGTGCTCTGGTAGGCCTTGATGTAGTAAAGAACATGTTGGAGCTTTTGTATTTCAGGTTCATCTACCTACTCATGCTCACGGTGTTTGGGTTAGAATTTGTCAAATATCACACTGTCTCAGACACATGTCTTCTGCCGGCAGGATGACTCAAAAGGTTCTGATGGTAGTATCTGTAGTTTGTGCTTTTGTTTTTTAACTTTTGTTATCAATTTTTATAATTCCCAAAGAATTTACTTCTTGTAAATTCTCTTCAACGTTACTGTTAGAAACAGGATTTCTGGTTGGCTAAGGCTTGCACCAAAGCCATGCAGAAACCAACATTCTAGTCAGGGCAATGGAGTTAGATGCCAAAGATAACCCCTGCTCTCCCCCTTGGTAGCTTGGCACGAGCATTCAGTCTTATCCCGGAGGCAATGTGTAAAGCGTTTGCACAACACACACAGCAGCAATACACTAGGCACGCCACAAAAGGAACTCCACACAAGGTTATATGAAAAATAGCCTTTGTATTATCATAAAACACATTAGATGGTAATCACACAATATACACTGTGCCAACAGGCACTGTGCAGTATTTACAAGGCATTATATACACAAGACAGGGCCATGTTGACGACAGTCAGAATCATCACTTAATAGAAATAGTAAAAGTAAGATTTATCTTAGACGTAGAACACAACCAGTAATGGTAGCACAAATAGTAAATGAAGAGCACAACCAGTAACTACCGGCGCAATAATGACCTCAGCATTATCACATTAGGCATAAACACATTAGGAGAATGCGTTGCACAATAGGCATCACCAGTATAACCTGCATAAACACAGTGTGCCCCAAGTGGGGGCAACCAACCTGGAACTGGCCCCCAGGCCAACTGGCCTTCCTCAGGGGCTCCAATGCTCTATGTCAATCAGAAACCAACCCTACCAATCCGAGGCGGAGATATGAAATCCTTGCTTAATAAAGCCGAATGCAAATGGATAACAATTTGTAACTCTGTGAATAATGGCCTCAACACCATCGATGAATGGAACAGTACTGTTACTACTTAATGATATACGTCTTTTTCCTTGAACCTGTAATCAGTCTACCCCGTCCCATCCAGTTAACTGAATCCACCTTTCTCTCTAACTCGCTATCCCGTCCTTAATAGTCAACTGAATAACTTTTCACTCTGACTTGCTACCCTCCTTCCCCTCTTTCCTATTTTTATCTGTTCTGTCGCTCCTCCCCCCAACCCACGCCCCTTCCCCCACTTCCCTTTCCCTCTTTTCCCCTCCTCCTCCACCCCCGCCCTCCCTTTGTTCGCCCCCCTTACCCATCCCCCTTCCCTCTCCCTTCCCCACCTCACCCGGTTCTCCCTTCCCTGCCCCCCTCCCCTACCTCTTTTTCCCACCCCCCAATTCTGCTGCCTTTCCTTTCTTTAACTATAATTCAAATTCTCAATTAGATCTGCATAATACTGTGAATAATTTCAATGGCAGATAGATTTATACAATAGCCAATCGCGTCCCTTAAATATACAGTGACCTGTATTATTGGAATATGTAAAATTGGCGGCACATTCTCTTTGCAATCACCTGTTCTCGTAACTCACTCATAATTCAGTGACGCTATGTTTGCTAAAAGAGCAATGCGATGATGTGCATTATTCTATGTATTACTTGTATCTTGTATACATTGCGCCAGTTATTTGCATATAATTGTGATCATGCACTCATCGGACCGCGTCTTAGGCATTCCCTTTAAATGGATGATTTCCCTTTAAGACTCGTCAGTCTACAGTCAAGCCCCTTTTCCTACGTCATTCTCCCAGACCCCGCCCACTCTCCTCCCACATGCGGAAGTATATTCTCGGTCTCCATTCCAACGCCAGCTGCCAACAGACCTTTGGATTTACTCTGGTGCCGGCACACTGATCTAAGGTACACTAGCCTTACCCTTCACCCTAACGCGCCTTCCTAGACATAGGAATCGTTCGCATACCGAGCATTATTCACCCTGCTCCTGTCCCCTTCCTTTACAGGACTTGTGCAGGTTCGGCGGATCGCAGACGACCGCCCAGCTCCTCTAGACCTGTATGTATTTTTAGATTTAACATCATAATTTGCAATTGTTAATAGCTGATTATGTGTCCTGATCCAAGACCCACTCTTCTTCCCCCCCCCTTTCCCCCCCTTTTCAATTACAGAGCCCCCGTGCAGGTCACGATTCAATCACTGACGATCATTCCTGATCACCCAATTCTTCAGGTAATTACTACCCTGATTTTCCAAGCTCCCTGTTCCTATTCCATCACTGGTCCTTCGTCCCTCACTGCCCCCTTCTTCTTCCCTTGCAGCACGCCCAAAACAAGACAACCAAGTCCTGATGATGATCCTCATTAGTATGGATCGAAACGCCGTCGACTACACAGCTTATTAATGGGCGCATTTCGCTATTGTGGTTCCTAAAATCAAAAAATGGAAATATAACTTTGTATCTGTGATTCCACTTTGTCACATGATCCGAACCATTCACTGTAGATATTTTGCACCTCCTCACAGTGCGCCGTTTCTGCTGTTTCACCTTTTCACTTGCGTCGCCACCTGCACCACAGTCACTTTTTGTAGAGCACCAAGTTTTCTATGGTTGTCATCTAAATTGAATATATGCAGTGCTGCTTACAACTGTATTATTCTGACCAAAAATTTTGCATTATAAAACAAGATGATTCACTACCTTGTCTGAAAGTTTATAGAGAGTCTCCTTTTCCTTTGTCAGCAATGCAATGTGCATGCATGTATAACTGACTGCTCATTAATTCCTATAGAGACATTGTTTTTTATGTATACCTATGTCCAACAGAGTCAGGTGTAAGCTGCCGAGGCAGCAAAAGCAAAAGTACACAAAGCACTGCCCTAAATATGGCAGCTGCCCACTACTTGCTGGGCAGCTGTGCAGGAAAAAATGTGGGCACCAGCACTCCTGTGCCCTTACTCTCCACTGGGATGCTGAAAAACAACTGTGCCCTGACAGGAGACTGAGCCCCATTCCGGGACTCTTTCGAACAAAAGTGCCCCCTTTGGTGCAGCTGCCTGCTATGGTGGTGCAGCTGTGAGGAATGTAGGCGGTACGGGCCTGTGAGCTCCCACGCCGGGACTCTCACCTGAATTGCCCCACAACCAAATGAGCTCATGCACCACTGTGCTTACAGAGCCCCCAATGGGGCTCCTAGACATCAAGTGCCACAACGTTAAAGCGGTCCTCTGCCCTGCGGGGCTGCTCAAGAAGAACCGGTCATGGGAGATAACGTCCCACTCACCTGAGACTCCCTCGAGGTCTCCGCTTCTCTGGGCATCTTCAGCGCTGCTGGTCTTCTTTGCTCTGCCCCGCTCACTGGCAGTCCTGGGTCTCCTCTTGCTGGCGACGGGCGACTGACATGGAGCATGCAATGCCCCGACTTCTCTGTGGCTGCGGGGCTCTCTCCTGACTCACGAGAGCCCCGCTCAGACCTCCACCACTTCCGGGTGGCCTCCTCCTTTTTTCCGGGCACCGGAGTGCAGGGTAGGCTCCCGTCCGCTTCCTCTCATCTTGAGGCCCGCCTACATCACAACACAGGTTGCATGGCTTACTGTCCGAGCCGGGTCGCAGCGGTGATTTCAGCGATTCCTTCCTGTGGGCCCAATACGGGGTATGTTTCAGTTTTAAATAAATACAAAGGTGGGGTGGCATCCGCTCAACTCGAAGACCCTTGCGGTGCAATGCGGGGTGGGCACCCGCCTTCCCAATGAACTCCAGAAGCAGGGTGGGCCTCCGCTAGTTAACACAAAAATGCGGGGTAGGCACCCGTGGTCTCCAAGCAGATGTAAATATGCAGAGTAGGCACCCGCCACGAAGGCACCGATGCGGGGTGGGCTCCCGCTCATCTTTCTAGCATCAATCTGCGGGTCGGGCTCTCACTCGAAAAGGCACAAATGCAGGAGAATCCCCTTTCAAAATGATCGCAGCTCTGTGCTGCAGCCAAAAACAGAAGCGCTGCTCCTCAGCTGCAGAGAAAATGCTCTCTAAAAACAGTAACCAAGCGCTCCCATGGTGCCAGAATCAAAGTCCAGGCGTTTCAGTCCAAATTCCAGGGGGCAAGAGGCTGGGCCCAGGCATGCCAGCATGGAGGCAGACCCTTGTGGCCGTTCCTCCTGGAGCCCAGCAGCAGCAGCAGGCCCTGCTCAAGTCAGAAACAGCACAACAGAACAACTTTATGGAGTCACAGCCCCTTCATTTATGCACCCTTTTCATTTGTCTGTAGGCACAGGGCTGGGGATACCAGTTAGGACTGGTTTGGGGGAGCTTTGGAGCACTTTGTTTTGATCAGCTCCTCTCGCCTTTGTCAGATGGGGGCTCAGGGATCATACGCACCATAGGGGGCGGCGCCAGCATTGTGGAGGGAAGGCACAGTCCTATTCAGGTCCCAGGTGCAACTCCTCTCTCCCATCTACATGCAGATATCTCTATTCATCGCTGGGCTGACACCCCCTGGCTCCTGGAGCCACCCACATCATCCAGCCCCTGGTACTCACAAGCCATACATGCAATTCACATCAGGCAGGCAGACACATAGCACACAGAAATCCCAACTTCTAAAAGTGTAATTTCTCCACCAGTCACCATAAATCTGCCCACACCATTGCGCAGCATTTATTCTCACGAGTTCATACATACTAAACTCGCCCCTGCACTTCTCTCATACCAGGAATTACCATGGACACACATATCCCCCATGCATTCCTATGGGAGGGCAGGCCAACCTCACCACACACACTCAGAGCTCGCACACACTTTACACTGGGCCACAGGGCTAAAGTGCGCAGAGGCCAAAAACTACCAATATCAGGTCATAGAAAAGGCAAAAAGTTTAGGGATGAACCTGCCAAAAGGGCCAAGTTCAACAGCTACCAAAGAGGAAGAAAGGTCAAGTGATATCACTTCCTGTGATGTCACTTCGATGTAATGTCCTGCGATCTTAGGTTGCATGAAAATTGGAGGGGCCTTGCGCTCTCCTCCTTCTGCCGGGTGCCAATAAAATGCTAGGACAGTCCAGGTAGGAGAGAATCCATTAGTAGAATTGTATCCGCGACATGAATTGTATGGTGGGTACAATACCACCAGTGGATTCTACCCAGACCCTTCCCCCAGGAATCAGAAGGTCTTAGTTTCTAACCAACTCTAAGTCATGCTCATTGGTCTCCTGGAGCTCGGTGAGTCATCCACAGCATGTGAGAAGTGCATATACGTGCGTTGCCTCATATCCTATTTGTCATATCTTTTGATAAAAGGTATCAAAGATTGATAATACAAAAATGAACAAACAGTGCAATAATGCTTGCCATATGGTACCTGAAAAGTGCGTGTGAAGGAGATGTGGGCGACGTAGCTGTTTTGTTAATGATAACCAGGGCACCCTAATAAAAATAAGATTTGGCCTCAGATAAACTGTAAATAACTCAACAAAAAAAATGCTGTAGCTAACAGCAGGCAGACATACAAATTGAAGTGGTATATTTAAATGTAATTGCTACTTCATTTCTGTGCTTGAAGCTACACCTCAAACAGCACATGTGTAGGTCTGAGAATTGATAAAAACCTATCCAACAATGAACACTAAAGTGCGGTGTTAAACAAAAAAGACTATTGTTCACTTGGATTCAACAATCACCAACACGAAATAGTTTACTCTTATTTAAAGCACAGACTTCAATATTTAACAGAATTTAAACAACATAACCTAGTTCCTAATAAAGGCATAGCACGGCTGTCATGGGCACTGATGAAAGAAAAAAAACTGTTTCCCCTCCCTCCCACTACTTGGGTAGTCAAATACAACCATAATTGAGGTACAGTATGCACCCTAACATCCTTGGAGCCCGGTGGCACTGTATTATTAATAGAGCCAAAACTGCCACACAAAAATGGAATTTAGATCATGCAGTATTAAAAAGGCGAATGGCTTACTCCCGTAATCAGAGCCGGCTTTAACACAGTTGGCGCCTGGTGGAACAATAAAACAATAATTTTTGGTGGCCCACCACCCCCATGAATTCCTCCTTGGATTCCCTCTTGGGCACCGGACAAAAGTACCCTTCATCTCTCTATAGCTCCACTCTCACATACATTTAATTTGTGTCAAAGCACTTGTAAAGTCTGACTTTACTAACAAGAAGGTATATCTAAGCCAAACAAACTCTTTTCAGCAACATTAGGAATAGACCATGAAAGACTGAAGAAAAAAAACATAACTTCATAACCTATTTTATGCAGTTTGCATGCAGCTCTTTGATGACAGTTCTAACAGCCACTGTTCTATATTAGGGCTGTATCTTATGAACTGCAGTGACAACAGTAGCGTAGCTGGAAGGGTAGGGGAGGGAGGGCAGTCCTCGCCGGGCAGAATGAGTTTTGAGGGCAACAGCCTCCCCGCTCTTACCTGCCATCTCGGGCACCAATAGCAACCACCCGCTCCTCAATGCATTAGTCACCGAGTGGCAAACAGAGAAAACTCGCCAGCCACACCCCGCTCCTCACTGTGGCTGTCGTGGGGCAGCAAACCGCCAAAGGCAGCCAGAGAGCTAGCTACGCCACTGAGTGACAAAAGGATCTCTGTGACACGAAGCAGTAATTGCCTCAGCTCTCCACATAAAATACAGATCTGTGATCTTCACGGCACGAGTTGTTTGCAGCAGGCACATTAACACTCTGTGCTACTTTATGGCAAGTGAAAACTTCCACTAGAAAAAACTGGGATCTTTCTCTCTCTAGCAGGAACATTAGTTACAAGAGTTATGTTGACATTGTTAATGCTGCCTGAAAACTGGACACACAAGGAAATCTGCCTCAGGTGTTTTTATATCATAAGTTATTGCTAAATACAGCGTCCCCCTCCCCAGGTCAGCGCCCAGTGTTGCCGCACGAATCGCACTGGCCCAAAGCCGGCCCTGGCCGTAATATCTGCATAGGTCAATGGAGAAGAGCAAATTCACATCTGATATAAAACTTCAAAACATCTTTCTTTGTATTCCCCAAATTTCTGTTTAAAAAACCAAAACAAAGGAGGTCATTAGGATGGCAGGCGGATCGGCACCGCCAGCCCGGTGGTGGCGATCCGCCCACCATCCCAACCCGATTTACCCCGCCATATTATGATGGCGGGGAGTAATGCGGCGGAAGCAAAGTGCTTCTTCCGCTTTTCTGCCGGTCGGCAATCGTTCGATTGCCGGCTGGGCAGAACTGGCCCTCAATATGGTGGAGGTGCCTAGCAGGCACCGCCATCCATATTAGGATCCATGGGTTTAAAGGCCTTTACATTGTGGCGATGTCGCCATGGAAATACTGGTGGGAATATGCTTTGTGGGCCAGTAGCGGGCCCCCAAGGAAGGTGGGGGGTGCACTTGGGGGGTACCCATGGTACCCCCCTGAAGTTCCATGTACAAGGTGGCAGGCACCACGCGGTGCCTGCCATGCAACATGTTGATTTGGCAATGTCAAATATGTGATCCTAATCAGTGGTGCAGGACCGCCGCGCATCTGGCGGTCAGTCCAGAGCACCGCGAGGATGGAGGGTGGACTAACGTCTGCCCATCATCCTAATAGGCCCCAAAGTGTATTGGCTTGGCAAAATTAAAAAAAAATCTTAATCTAAAATTGAAAAAAGGAGAAAAACAAGAAAACGTAACAACCGCAGGTGAATATTTTTCTTGGCTTCAACAATAGAATGACATTTAGTGAGAAATATAAGGCAAATCATCCCTTCAGGATTTTAGGCCTTTGCGTTCACACTTTTTTTATAGGTGTCTGTGGCTTTCTCACATTTCATTATCTGTCAGCTATCTGCACATCTCATTCAATTCTATCAAGGCATCCCCAAAGTTATTATCACTTTTTACAGCAGCTATGTGAAGGCACGCTCTATTACTTAAAATAAAGACAATGCTACTATCTTGTATTGCATTCTCCCCCTTTTTGATAAGGGTGCAGGTCCAATATACATTGGTGTTTTGTACATTTCAATGCCCAACCCACAGTTCTCAGTAAGTGGAACACAATTCTTTTCCAGTATATCACAGTGAACAAAATCTGCTTCTCCTTAGAACATCTGGGACCCTCCACTGCATTTGTGACTTGTATTTTACTCGGGCATTAGGGAGGCGGACAGGTTCCCCAATGTTGGTAGTGTGTGATCCCTATAAAGGGCCTTGCCACATTAGGAAATGGGCCTGCCTACTGCCCTTAATGGGTACAGATCAGCTAATATGTTGCTTTCTGGCAGTTTTCAAGGAAATCCATCCTAGGAGTATCTTGCATTTCCGCTGAGTTGAGCATATAAAGGGAATTGTCCTGGCTGGAATGCTCTGCCTAAGTGAATAATGTATCACTGTGAGAAAATGCCCCTTTTGGCTCTTGCATGATCACTACTATATTTGTGGCTCAATTATATTGCTGGTTTTTACTCTGTATTCGGGGGCACTGCTGCCCAGTGCCCAGTGCATTTGTTGTGACACCTAAAACATGTAGAAATTGGCTAAACCCTGATTATAGCATTTAACTTTTGCATAAGGAAATAGTATGCAGTGTAGAACCTGAATCTTTGGCATGGATAGGTAAATGTCACCAGAGGACTGCGGCACTTATTGTTGCTTCCACAAGTGATGTGACAAGAAAAACATGGCTTCAGGGCTAATGTTTTATCCCGACTGTTGCAGTGTAAATACTGCAGTGCAACCAGTTAGAATAACCCTTGGTAAGTCACCAATATGTAGGTCTTGTACCCCATAAGGTTGGGTTCATTGTATTTATTAGTGAGACATTGTTAAGAAAACAGGCCTTTTGCAGGTTTATCCAACTTTTGCTCGGTTTTAATAACCAGGTATTTGAACTTTGAGATTGAACTGATGCTTTTTAACCTGACCTCGGTGCCAGTGCCCTGACTCCAAAATGTGTAGGTTATTGTTGGAAAGTGGGTGATTAGTAGTGGCAAATATGCATCTGCCACTGGAAATAGGGCCATTAAAACCTTCTAGGGCTCAGAATAGGTCTCAGAAAAGTATTCTAATGCTCAACCCTTGGTAGTTTGGCTGCGAGCAGGCAGGTTTAACTTCAGAGACAAGTATGTAAAGCATTTAAAAACACCAATTCAGTAAAGAATTAAGACACAACGCACAATAAAAATTCAACACTAACTTATAAAAATAGGAAAGGTTTTTATCTTTAAAATGACACCAAAATGAAAAAAAATTCATTGTACGGCACTGGAGATATACATTTTTAAAGATTTAGCACTATATATTTATTTATTTATTTATTTTGAAACTTGTAAAGCGCACAAATGCCCAAGGGCGTCTCGGCGCTGTGGACAGTGGCAGAGTGATGAGCAAGTTATTGGTTAAAAAACCAAGTCTTTATTTTCCTTCTGAAGGCTAACAGAGATTGACAGGATCTGATCTCCAGGGGGAGAGAATTCCAGAGTTTTGCAACTGTGACAACAAAGCGCTGATCGCCCCAAGAAACAGTTTTAGTATGAGGTACTGTCAGATGAAATGCATTGGAGAATTGTAATGGCCTGTTGAGGATGTGGATGGTTAGGCATTTTGTTAAGAACTGGGGACCTAAATTACGAGAGGCTTTATAGGAAATACATAATGCCTTAAATTTGATTCGGTTCCCCACCGGCAGCCAATGGTATCTCTTGATGACATGTGAGATGTACTTGAATTTAGGGGTTCCTGACAGCATTCTGGCTGCCGCATTCTGAAAAGATTGCATTTTTTGAATAACCTGTTCTGTGCATTGGCAAAAAGTCCATTACAGTAGTCTAAAGATGACATAACCAGTGCACTAACCAAGGTTCTTCCTGCATTCAAAGGAAGATACAGTAGGATCTTTTTCATTATTCAGAGTTTATGGAACAAGGCTGAGACGACTGCGTTAGCATGGGGTGCAAAAGTCAGTTTGTCGAGATATATAATGCCTAGATTTCTAACCTTGGTAACAGGGTTCGGTGGGGAGCCAAGAGCCGATGGCCACCAGGAGCTAGACCAAATGGGAGACAGCTTACCAAAAATCACGACCTCAATTTTGTCGGAGTTCAGTTTAAGACAATTGCTGGCCATCCAACTATTGATGGCCAACATGCCTTTTTCGAAGCCAGCTGCAACCCTTTCTCCATTGTCGTTTATTGCAAGCACCAGCTGGGTGTCATCCACGTACGATGTTAGGCCAATCCCATATGCCTTGATGACTCTGGCTAAGTCCAAAACATAGATGTTAAAAAGCGTCGAACTTAGGGATGAGCTCTGCGGAACACCTCACGGTAATGTCATCTGGGCAGAATGGAAAGTGCCCAGCATTACCGTCTCGGTCCGATTTGTGAGAAAGGATGACAGCAGGTCTCTTGCTTTGTCCTGAATGCCCGTCGCAGTGACAAAGTCGATCAGAGTATTTTGATCAACCGTGTCAAAAGAGTCTTATATCTTATGATGCCTTGATTAGAGAGGTCTAGGTGCCATGACCCTCACGAAACCCAATCTAACCGATGATGGTCTTCTATGAATTTGGAAATTTGATGGTTTATCACTTTTTCAACCACTTTGGCCGGGAAAGGCAGACTAGCTATAAGCCTATAGTTTTTGGTGTCATCCGGATCCAGGTGAGATTTTTTTAATAGAGGTTTTAGTATAGTGTGCTTCCATGCGGTAGGATAAATCCCTGCGGAGAACATTGCGTTGCAGATCTCTTTTAATACAGGAGCTATTAGTTCAGTGACAGATACAAGAACAGCTGGTGGGCAAGGATCATTGGCTGAACCAGATTTGATAGTAGCCATAGTGTTAGTGATTTGAGCTACATTAACTTTCTCAAATTGCACTAAGAAGTGAACTGAAGCATCTGTGGATATGGGCTGATTAGCTGGATTTCTTTGGGCAGAGAAATCAGCATAAATATTATTTACTTTGTCATAAAAATAGTCCGCTAAGGAGTTACATAATGATTGTGAAGGTACAGAAATTGCTTCTGACACTTGATGTGATAGCTTAGTGACTACTTGGTAAAGTTGTTTATTTGAGTTATTTGCCAATTCAATCTGCGCTGTAGAGTATTTATTTTTTTCTAGCATAACCATTGATTTATATTTAGCTAATTCATTCGTATAACTAAAATTTCCCTTCGTTGGCATAGAATTCACGCCAGAGTCTTTTTCCTGATTTCTGCATATTTGCTTTTGTTCCCTCAGTGAATTCGTGAACCATGGAGCTGATGGGGAGCTCCGATTTACAGATATAGTTTTATTTGGCACCAACACATTCTTTGCATTGTCAGCCGAAGCATCAGGTTGAGTAGAGGACAAGTTTGTCGTCAGCTGTTGATTGTTTAAATTTTTCCATGCCTTGAATGCAACCGGCCCATTCACAGGCACGTTAATGGGCGAGTTGTTATCAGGTAGTATATTAAATATAACAGCATGGTGATCGGTCCAGGCTAAAGGCAGATTTCTTTTATAAATATATTTTTGGAGTTGGAAAAAAGACCATTTAATGTGTGACCAGCTACATGAGTGCTCTCTAAAACTAGCTGTGATAAGCCCACCGATTCTAGATCTGCTAATCAGGTACTAGTGTCCTTTTCCTGTAAATTTTCAAGGTGGAAATTGAAATCACCTAGAATAGTAAAGGTGCGTTCAACTGCTATAAATTCCACCACATTGCTAAAAGTGGTCAGGAATTCCATCCTAGTTCCAGGAGGTCGATAGAGTAGAATACCTGTAAAGATTTGGGAGGGGGTCAGTGAGATGGAAAAGTATATTGCTTCGCAGGTGGTCAAAGGAGGGTGGGATATATTAGTTGTAAACTTACTGCGTGCGATTATTGCTGGCCCACCCCCTTTTTTATCTACTCTGTCCTGTCTCAAAGTGGTATAGCCTTCAGGGGTGGCTGTTACCAGATCTGGTTTGGATGCCAAATCGGTCCATGTTTCTATAATAAACAGGAGATCAATGTTGTGGTCAATGATGAGGTCTGCTATCTCTTCTTTGTGTTTACCCAGTGAGCGGGCATTGATAAGGGCAGCTACTATAGTAATTCCCTTTTTGTTGTTAGTATATTGTGTGGTATTGGTGTCTAAATTTAGAGCGATAGCAGGTTTAAAATGACAGTGGGTGCATGCTCTTGTCTGCAATTCAACCGGGCCTTCCAGTACAAGCTGAGTGCATGCTTTATTAAATGTTGGACGTAGTTGTAAGAGTTCCTTACCTGTGTATGATTTCATTGGGGCTAGGCGGTGCTGGCCAGGGGGTATGGCCCTGGGCCCGGTCCAGGCGCGGACGGGCGCAGACAGACTTGCCTTTGGCGCGCCACAGCGCGTCCGCTGCGCGTGTGCTCTCTGCGTGCATTAAATACTGCTGGTGGCACCAGAGACTGGAGCACTAACCCCAGCATAGGCGGAAGTGACAGAGATCTCCTGGAAGCCCTCCGATCAATCGGCACAAGCCATGTCGGACCAGGGCCAAGGAGGAAGGAGTGAAAACAACAGGTAAATTAAACTGTCTATGGGACTGTCACAAGAAGCGTGGAATTTTTAAAAATAAATCATATGATAACGATTAAAAAAAGCTTAATAAAGATGGGAGCAGCCAGCAGCTTCTATGATACTCATACATCACATAGAAACCTACAGTGCCTATTGGGACATATGGTTGTGTTAGACCGGGACAAAGTCAAAGTTTCAAGCCGATCGCAATGGAGACCTGTGGGGTTTTCCCTCACGGTTCGTCTCGGTCAAAGTTTTTACCTTTTGATTCAGAAAGTTTTCTGGAGCTTTCCAGCGGAATGTACCAGAGATCCAGGCCGGATTGTGGTTGAAAGTGGGCTGCTTGGTTTTCGCGGGTGGTCCAGGTCACATTTTTTACATTTAAACTTAGAAGCTTTTACTGAGCTTTTTCTTGCAGGGTCCATTGATGCTCCTTACCAGGCCAGAATCAGTGAGGGTTTGCCGGCTTGGGTTTCCACCAACCCCCGGTCAAACTCTGGAAGTACGACCTCTGGAGCTTTTTAGCAGGATGAACCTGGACGGCATGCCAGCTTGCAGTTGAGGGTCACCGGTTTCACTGGCCAGTTCAAGTCTGTCCACTTATGGAGATTTTTTTCGAAGTTGCTCCAAAGCTCTTCAAACTTCTGGAACTTCTTCCTGAAGTTCCTTTGAGGCTCTCAACGTGTCCAAAACTTACTCCAAGGGTCTGGAAGCTCCAACATGGTCCTTGAAAGTTTGGGACTTCAATAACCACAATCCACTTGGACAAAATCCTTACAAATCCACTGATAGTACTCCAGGCTGGGGATTATTGTTGGTGATGGTCCTGGTGTGCTCTGTTAACCTGTAGCTTGCAGGGTATTCCCTCTTTAGTCCTTTTGAAGCATGTTAGGTCTACAAGGCAGTAGTTCCAGATTGTACAGCAGGTGCAGTCAGTCAGATTGCAGGGCCTGGTTGGTGCAAATTAAACTTCTTAGTATGGACCCTTGTTCTTCCCCTTGTTTAAAGCAGCAGATCTGAGAGGCACTGTCCCTCTCAGATACTTATTCAGTGTTCTCTGGTGTCACACAGGAGGGCACTCCGGTCCCATGAGGTGTAGGGCAACACCTCAGAAAACTATCATTTCCTCCAAAGTGTGGCACAATGGTCTCCCAGAAAGCAGTACTTCTCCAAAAGTAACTTAGGGTGAAGTCTCAGCAGAGATGCAAGAGCTGGCTAAACCGACCTCTAGGATGGCTCATTACCATATTCTCCTTCCCCCTGGCTTCTGCACATTCCTTCCATCTAGCTGGGTTCAAGGAGTAAGAGAGTAAATTAAGCTATCTCCTTCTGCCTGTCCCCTCCTTCTTTTAAAAATCATGATTTAAGCCCCCTCCCCCTTGCTCTGGATTTCCTATGTAGCAGAACCCACTCCTCTTAGAATCTCTCTTTCAACCCAGGGGCTACGTATCATCTGATAACGCAGCGTGGCTAATCCACTTAACTCTAACCAATCAGACCAGATCAGTTGAAGGCTGACTTTTGGCTTACTGTCAAGAATGCCTGATAACTTCTTTTCTGCACAATATAGGATAACTTCAACAATAGCAGATCCTGGAATTTATCAATACTATAGTAGTAAGAACTTGAATGATAGTTTTTGGTGTTCCTGGCAGGAGTTATTAATTAATAACTGAAAGGCATGTTAACCTATGGGGCTGGGAATGTACAATGGGGAAAATGAACTTGGTAATTTCTCCAACACCAGGGCTCCTAAAACATCTTTTATAAGGACCCTGCTTATATCTACAGGACCCCCACCACTGGAACAACTAGGGGAGACTTTAGGGGTTCTGAATATGTAAATATATTGCAGATCCTCACTCCACAATGCTCCTAGAACAAAAGTAGTTTTTTGGAAGCACTTTACCACAATGTGGGAAGTGGAATGTGCAATTTCACTAAAGCAAAAGTCATATTAAACCTATTTTATAAGGGTCCTCCTTATAAGTAACTGCCCCCCCTACTGAGACAGGTATGGGAGCCCCTGGGGGTACCTAATATGCCAAAATATTGTAGTTTATACATTTTTAAATGTCTCAAACACAAAAGTCCAGTTTGGGGCACAATTTACATGTTAAAAACAGTCCTGCAGCACAGGTCTGCTTTTAAACTGACCTCAGGCCTCAGCAGTGCACACACGCAAGGGCAGAAAGGGATGCTGGCCTCTAAACTGCCATGTTCTATTATATACTAGGGACTTAAAGGTAAGTTTGATCCACCTGCCCTGTTATGTCCTAGCAAGTATAGGGGAGGTCATGCCAATCATAGGGGTATTCTAACCCATAGAGAAAACTAGTGTATGTAGGTGTTTTCACTGTATTCTATGCATGTTTTCAGCATAGCACTGGTCCTGGGTTTGTCTAGCAGAGGCCAGGGTACTCTCAGAGTCAGAAAAGCAACACCTCAGGCGTCTCAAAGGGGGCAAAAAGCAAGAGGGAGCCCTGCAAATAGGTTGTGATTTCCAATAGTTATATTGGCTATACCCAATTAGCTTAGGCT
Organism: Lissotriton vulgaris; assembly: GCF_964263255.1. NCBI lineage: Eukaryota > Metazoa > Chordata > Amphibia > Caudata > Salamandridae > Lissotriton > Lissotriton vulgaris. The sequence goes on from NC_141691.1 coordinate 496,925,707, forward strand.
AACTTACCCATACACCTCTTGTTTATGGTACCCAGGGTATGTAACCTCATGGATTGCAGCACTGGCTTTGCCACCCTGAGTGTGACACATGTAAAACGAGTCTGCCATTGCAGACTGGAAAAGCATTTGAAGCAATGGCAAAGCCAAACCTCACTCTGCAATATGTGTAAGTCACCCGATGGCCGGCCTAATGAGCCCTAAGGCAGGGTGCAAAATATTTAATGGGCAGAATATGTATTTAACATGTTCTGGCACTAAAAATGCAAAACTGTTGTTTTTACTGGGGAAGTACTTCGTTGCCCCACTGGCAAGTACAGGGCTACACCTGTCTTCTCACTTGTGCGAACTCCTGAATGGTGTGACAACAGTTGGTACTCCAAGGTATCAAACAACTCTTTACATTAAGTCCAACTTGATTCTCACATTGAAATTAATGTAGCGTTGCGGTGTGCAACTTTTCACAAAGTTGCCACTTTGTTGGCTTTAATCTCTTGTGCCATCAATGGTTGCACAAGGAGCCTGTCCCTGAGATAGCTTTCTACCTTCCTGGGGAATTCCAGGAAAGGAGACATTAGAAGCCTGCACTGAAGAGAGGTATTACCTCCCTCCTGCAGGATGCCTCATGGGTGTTGGTCTAAAAGGTGAGCTTCTAGGGCAGTCACCTTTAAAGGGAAAATGGATAAAACTTGAGAGAGGGCTGTTCCAGTGTCTAGGTAGACAGGCTGTCACTAGAGAAAGGGAAGGGGAAACTAGTTGACAACGCAGTTTTCCAAGGGCATGTAGACCCCTTGGTAGTCACTCCTCTGCATTGGTCTAAGAAGCTCTGGACCTCGAGAGATTGTCATGTTGGCAGTTGGCACAATGTTGTTTCCTGGGATAGTCAGATACCACACTTCCCAGGATTTTGTCATCATGAGGTAGGAAACCTAGTAGCCCATTGGATACTAGCTGCATCTACCCTGAGGGAACTTTCTGAGCATAAATAGGGCACCCCCTAGCACCCAGAACTCGTATCTCAACTGGACTGAAAGAGGAATCAGATAAGGATTGCCCTGCTGCACAGAGAACTGGCAAACAGAGACTGCTCCGGTTGAACCTGATTGCTAGCAGAGAAGATGGGCTGTGTTGCTGTGTCCTGCTCAGGGAGAAGTCTTCATAGGAGCCCAGCCAAAGAAAAGAGACTCAAATGGTCATTTGGCTGACCTCCTATTCACAGCACAGGGCCATAACATGTGAAAAGGCTGCAGGGGCAAGTTGGTAGCCCAGACCTTCAGACCACCATCGACAGCCACCGCGCAGCACAGTAGACCGGAAAAAGATGCTCAAAGTTTCACCTGGGTTAGCTGAGCCCGGATGAGTCATCAGATTGCAGCTTGGTTGCCCAGAAGCCAAGTTATTGACCAGGGAAGTATTTGAATGTGACTGCGATATTGTGTGACTGGTAGCACACTGGCTGCTGGACCTCTACCAGCACCCAGAGGACTTCAAGGGACTTAGAGCCTGTGACTAGGACCACCTCACCCTGTTTTATGGCCAAGGAAGGCCCCCACTAACCGCATTAATTCACAACATACTTGAGCATCTTCAGCATCCTTAAAACGTGCATGAGGACCAGTTCCATAGGAATCCATGGCAACAGATATAAAGTGTATGCAACTGCCTGGAGACTGCTTCATCTTTGGTGCTAACTGTTTCTGAGGACCTTGCTGGCCCCCTGACTGACTCTCCACTGGAATTGGTTGCCTAAAGTAACTATAAGTGATCGCAAAACTAGTAGCCCAACTTTTTGAGGAAAAAGGTTCTGTGCCACATATGTTGAATTGGCCAATGCTTGTTTGATGCTGTATAAAATGCTTTGAATTACTATACCTTGTAAATTATATATCTCTGAAAACCCTCTGGTGTATCTTTTTCATTGTGGCATCTAGAAATACTTACAAATACAGTCTATTTTTTTATAAATTGGTGTGAGATTTCTGGAGTGCTTGGTTGATTTCTTCTTCAATTGTTTTGGTGCTATTAAAATACTTTACACTTATTCCTTGCCCTTGGTGCTCAGTGCCATAGCTACTCATGGTTGTGCTGAAGGTTTAACAAATGAAACCTACTGGTCATAAATGGGTTTATAAGTGTTATTACACGATGAGTTCGCACAACCACACCATTCAAGGACAGAAAAATCTCCAAGGATCAGAAGGCTTGTTCCCTGGGCAGCTCCAGGTGCATAAGGAAACTGAAGAGGATGTTCCTGTGAAGAACATAGCTGGCCAGTGGCAACTGGACCTGGACTAGACTTTGCTGTTGTATCTGCCCAGCACACTGAGAGTCTCTTAGTGCTCCTTTTGAGGTCCTTGAGGTCTTTGAGGTGTACTCATGTGGTTGTTTCGGCACAAAAAGAAGTTTGAGAACGTCTTAAAACATTTTGCTCGGGAAACAGCCATTACAACGCAGCTTAACCATACAGTAACTTTACCACGCATGCATAACAACGCCTGCACTGTTAATACGCATAGTCATTACCAAGCATTTGCGATGCACAGGTGGTAATGGCTATGTGAGTAACTGACTGGTGCTATCGACGTCATTGTGGTCGTTGTGGTAAAGGTACTGGTGTGGTGGTGTCATCAGACGAAATGGAGATCCTTCCGCTTCCTCCTCACGATCTGTGCCATGGCTCGCCTGAGAAGAGAAGCCTCTTCGTTCTGTAGAGTTAAGGGGGATTGGACCTCGATATAGGGATTTAGATTGGGGCTGTTTTTAGTTTTAAAAAGTAACTGGGGGGCGGTTTATAGTGCTCAGGGCAGTGGTCGGGTAATTATTAAAAAGGGCTCAGGGAGTGGGATTGTGCTGTGGTTCAGTCTTAGGGCTTAGGGCAGGGATTGGGTCCGGTATTTTTAAAAAGGCATTGCGGCCAAGTGGGGGAGGCATGCTGGGATGTACTTTTAGGGCTCATTGCAGTGGTTGTAAATTTTAACAAGGGCTGGGAGCTTGAGGTGGAGGGGGGAAATGGGGGGCAATTTAGGGGCGTATGGGAAAGGAAACCTTTAACACGCATACGGCTTTACAATAGATGCCTTTACAATAAAATTGTTGTAAAGGCATGCGTGGTAATAAAAAAGATGTGTGGTAAAAGTTATGCGTGTTACAGGCATTCACATTGTAACGCATGCATGGTAAAGGCATGCATTGCAACGGAATGCGCTGTACCATCATACAACCATGTTGCTCCACTGCATCAGATAAACTAGACTAAATGGAATGTACATGCTCTCAAGAGGAAGGATTAGACCCTGAAAGGATGCTATGTGTGGGATCTTTTTATTTGCAACACAACAGCATAAATCAACAATATGAAATTAATTTATCACAATTTATGTTTACAAAGAAGTGCATGAAAAAAGCGTCATTAGTGAAAATATCTAATCATCAAAGTATCAAAAGGTAAAAATGAAAGAGGTGTCCTTGAGATTGTCTTTAGGAAAGTCAATGCTCATTTGTAGAGCTGATTAGATGTGGGGAAGACCATAATTATAAGGGATGGGTTGAATTGTCCCACATATAATAACCCCATGATACACGTTTTTAATGTATTAACTGTTTATAGTGACTTGGCCTCATAAGGCTGGGGTTGTCTTTCAGCCTGTGGATTAGTTAAAAGGCCTCATCAGGATGACCTCAAGGACCTGTAAGTTGAACCAACTGGGCAGTCTCAAAGATCATGTGAAACATCGGAACTGAATTACAAGCCATCAGCTTCACTGTTAAGTTGCCACTCAAAGGGAAAGTCAACCCAATAGTTGTGGCACCAACATGGCTAAGTTAATCTCCAATAGATATTCCAATTCACTATTAGGGCTGATCTTCATTACAGCAGTCCCTACATTTTCTAAATGAATGTCCTCCGAGAGGGTTCCTCTGCACCAAATGCAAAGGAAGCTTGGCGTCTGTAGATCATCATAGGCCCATAATGCGCAATTTGTGCCCAGTTCCACCTTCCAGTAGCGTGGGCTGCTGATGGGTCTCTACCCTTTTGGGAGCAACACAGGCCTCCATTGTCTTGGCCCACCCTCATTGCCACAGCATCAATACTCCAATAGTACTGATTGGCCTGTAAACGTATCCCTGGGCTGCAGAGGCCTCCCGTCTCCTTCATGTCAAGTATGCATCTTCCAGGAGCAGGCTTAGTCTGTTGCCTCACAACACACTTGTGTCTCACTGGACTCTAAACTCCTGTGGCCATAACAGCAACCTGTAGAAACATCTTGTTTCAACATGCCTGGTGTCATTTTGTTCCCACTCAAGGCAGGGTACTGCAGATGAAGACAACTCACAGGAGTTCAGACACAGGATCCCTTGGTTCAAGAACACTGGGTTAGGAACATAATTGTTCCCACAATCTCTCTTATTTTGTTGCATGGTTGGATGGATGCATTTGTGATAGGATTACTGTAGGTTATTATGAAAGCTGATAGCACCAAGGGAATCTAGGTCCTGCCAGCCATCTTCTGCATTTTTAAGATAAACTTACCCATACTGTTAGGTAGGTCAATCAATTAATCTAACCATGGACTTCAGAGCAAAAATGTTAGCAAAGCAAGTCTGAAATAGGTGCTGGTGTTGTGTAACGGCTAATAGGGTAATCAGTCAACGAATTAGAGGCATTTGGTTAGAATCACATTTCGTTCTCAAAGCATGAAGAAGACACTAAGGGGCGAACAATTAAAAAAGCAGATAGAGTTAGAGTTAGAGTTAGGTTGAAAGGTTGTATAAGTATTAGGTTTATGGTGAAACTTAGGATTACATTGGGCTATCATCAATGTTGAGGGAAAGGTTTAGTGTATGATTATGAACAAGCTAGAGTTAGGGTAATGATGAAAGAGAGGGTTAGGTTAACGATTAAGGGTAACTGTTAGGATTATGTTTAGGATGTCAGATCATCCACATTTATTAACTGGTGCTTAACCTGTCAGGAATGATGTGAGTATGACAATACACCCTCTTACGCTGCTAAACCCCTGATACTAAGGGGCCGATTACGATGTCGGGGGAAAGCCTCCTCTTGACAGTCAGAATCTCCTTGACCGTGTTGGAAACCTTCCGACCGACTCAGTCGGTTTACAATCCGCCTGACCGATTATGATGTTCGCAGTGAGAATGTAAACCGCGTGGTCATTCCGAATCGGTTCTGACTGCCTCTTGGAGAATTTGTGTCGAAACCTCATCGTACACCTCTTTGTTCTGCATTTCTGACCTCAGGATTACAATGCCGATTTCCAACAGCCTTTCCGCGTCAGCCTGTCTGACACGAAAAGGCTAAAAGTGACTTTGGGGGTCCCTAGCAGGGCCCACTTCATCCTGTGGCCTCCATTTGGGGTCAAGGGACTGCCTAAGGGAACCGCCTGTAAAACCCTGCACTGTGTGGTAACTGCAACCGGTTGCAGGATTTTACACAAACACTCCATTTCCCCATCGGAGCCTGTATTGTCGGGTGGAACACAAGCTCCCATAGGGAACAATGGGAATCCGACCGAACAGTGTTCAGTTGCATAATAATGGAATGGGCAGAACCTCCAACTGTGAGTGGGTCAGTCCCGATTCTGAGTCGAGATCGGACCCCTAAGCAAATCTGGCAGACAGCCCCCAGGAAGGCCAACTGGTTCACCACCGACCTCCAAGAATCCAGATGCACCTGCAGACGTCTCAAGAAGAAATGGAGAAACAGAAAAACTTTGGAAGATTGCACCGCCTACAAGAACGCTTTGGCTGAATACCAACAGTGCATCAGAGCCACCAAAAAGACCTTCATTCAGAACAAGATCCTCGCCACTCCTGCTACTCCAAGGAACTCTTCAGTGTCATCCAGGAATTCACAAAGCCCCTCAATGAAACCACGGACATCACCCCATCCCAGTACCTCTGCAACAAGCTCAGCTCCTACATCCATCTTAAAATCAAGGCCCTCTATGACAACTTCAATGACCAAGCACCTAACACCGGAACCACTTCCTACTCCAGCAAGACCAACCAGCCCACCATCTCCTCATGTGTCCCCCAGTCACCACCGAAGACACCACATCAACCATGAAAAGGCATCCACTCAGGAGCCCCCACGGATCCCTGCCCCCGCACATCTTCCACAGAGTGGCCACAGTAATCACTGCAGAACTACGACTCACCATCAAAACCGGCATCTTTCCTGATGACTGGAAATGCACAAGCTCAAGTAGCCATCAGCAGATCCCACGGACCTCAAGAACTACCGACCAATCTCCCTCCTCCCTTTCACAGCCAAAGTCATCAAAAAAGACTCCATCCTCGACCCCTCCAAATCCAGATTCCACAACAACCACAGCACTGAGACTGCTCTACTCACCGCCACAAACGACATCCACACCCTCCTCGACCAAGCACACACCTCTGCCCTGATCCTACTCAACCTCCCTGCAGCCTTTGACACCGTCTCCCATCACACACTCACTGCCAGACTCCACAACGCCGGCACAGAGGGAACCAGCCTCGACTGGCTCCGCTCCTTCTTCACCAGCAGAAACCAAAGAAACACAATTACCACCCTTCCTCTCCAAACCCTCGGAAATTAACTGCGGAGTCCCCCAAGGATCATCACTCAGCCCCACTCTTTTCAACATCTACATGGCTCCCCTTGCCACCATCGTGAGACAGCATGGACTCAACATAGCATCCTACGGTGACGACACCCAGCTCATACTCTCCCTCACCAAGGACCCCATCACCACCAGACTCAACTTCCAGGAAGGAATGCAGGACGTTGCTTCCTGTATGAACATGAGCTGCCCGAAACTCAACTTGGAGAAGACAGAGGTCCTTGTCCTTGGACACTCCCGCTCTGATGGTACAAAACATGGCGGCCATTACCCTCGGCAGCCCTCCCATCCCCACAGACCATGCCCGAAACATTGGCATCGTACTCGACTCCTCCCTCTCCATGACCTGACAGGTCAACTCAGTCACCTTCATCTGTTTCAACACACTCCACATCCTCTTAAAGACCTTCAAATGGATCCCCCTGAATCAAGGAAGACCGTCACCCACACACTCATAACCAGCAGACTAGACAAACGGAAACGCCCTCTACGCCGGGATCAAAAAGTCTCTACTCCAGAAACTCCAGACAATACAGAACGCCGCAGACAGACTCGGTATCCCTCGACACAAACACATAACTCAACACCTGGGGTACCTCCATTGGCTCCCCGTCAAGAAGAGAGTAACTTTCAAGATACTCACCCAACCGACAAATGCTTCTCACACCTGTCCCTAATACATCAATAGGAGAATCTCCTTCCGCGTACCCAGAAGAAACCTTAGATCCTTCGACCTCGCCCTTGCCGAAACCCCATGCAGCCGCAGAACCAGAACAGGTAAAAGAGCCTTCTCCAACATTGAATCCACGACCTGCAACAAGCTCCAGACTGACATCAGGCGTGCCCCGTCTTTGAACATCTTCAGGAAGACACTCAAGACCTAGCTATGTGACTGAGTGGAGCTGCACACCCCAAACTATACCCCACTCCTCATGGGTGAGTAGCGGACTTTACAATCCCATGATTGATTAATTGATTGATTGATTGATTGAGGATCCATGGGACTCCCGTGGTACTCAACATTGCTCCCTTTGTGGTCCTGCAGGAGTACCACAGGGTCGCACGTGGACTGTACAAGCATGAAAAACTGAAGCTTGCACTGTCCTGCAGCATCTTGGAGTACTGCGGTGGTTGGGCAGCAACCGTGGGACGGTTCGCATTGGAGCAGGGTCAAGACTGGTTTGAGTATGGCAGGGTGAAAAATGAGGTGGCATGGTGTGCAAAATAATGATGGACTGGGATGTGGCTCAAATGATTACCAGAAGCTGAGATTAAATAAAACATTCAGTCTATTACTATTTTTATTGTGGGATTGGAAATAAAGCACATCATAAAATAACTTTTAAATCATAGAAAAAATAGAGTTGCGGTTCTGGCTCGAATGCCAAAACCACAAAATGTGCAAGTTATGGCTGTGAACACATATAACACATACCGTTAACTCATGGCATCCACCATGATGTTCTCCTGCTTACATTTTTTATGTATGTATGCCATTAGCAAATAAAGGTTCTGTGCATGGAAATGGTTTGTGTTATGTAGATTCATTACCATACCTAGCGAATATCAGTCGCTTTACATGTTTGAGCCAACAACAATAACTTAGTTCTTAGCTGTGCTTTTTTGATGTGAATAAATATGTAAAAATTTCATATTCATTATTTTTTTATTATTATACTTTTTAATTAATTATTCAACTTAATGACAAAATATGGTTACGTTTTAAACTTGTATTCGAAAATATAAAAATATTTATGTAAAGTATAACATTTAAAAACATTTACTAAAAAAATGTTTTAAGTGACAGTGGGTATTTTATTAAATAGGAAAAATATTGTGATGGGATGAAGTCCCTCCCTCTATACTCCCATAGAAATATGGGTTGTTCCATCTCACCTACTTCTTCTTTTGCAATAATAATTTTAGCCATTTTTTGATATGAAGCAACATAAAACATGTTTTCTAATTCCCACAAACCAATCAGTTACAGTGTGCTAATGTGATGATTAGGTGATTTTTGAGAAGTTTGAGATTGTAATTAGACACAAACGGTGTAAACTGCTACACACTAACTAAAAGTTCATTCCATGTCCCTATGTAGTACTTGCTACATACATCATGACAGAATTCTCAAACTTTCCAGCACGAATAAAGTGAAACTATGAATTATGACAAATTGCTAGCTGGTTAAATGCTTGTGTTTGTGCATTTTCCGGAAATGTATGACATTGGGAACTTTTCAAATTTAACCACTAAGGTTTTCCATGATAAGTAGATAGATAAAAAAGGAAATTATTGGGGGCGTGGCTTGAACGCCGCACAAGATGGCGGCTTAGCACCGGAGCTCCGTAAGTCGACCACCGGAGCCGGCGACTTTCTCCGCACACACCGGACCTTGGTGAGCGCAAATGCCATTTTTGTGCATCGGAACGTGAGCTGAGCACGGAGAGCCGAGCAGCATTTCTCTACTCCGACGGAATGCACATCTTCCGTAAGTGACGCTCTCCACCTCCTCGGCGGCCGCCATTTTCTGCATTTGCCGCGCGCTTTCTTCACAGCGAGCGCCGCCTCTCTACCTCAGCATATGCAATGCGGTTGCTATTTCTACCGACCAATTGCCTTAAAAACGCCCTTTCCTGCTCTGCTACTTTCAGTCTGTGACCTTCATTGCTGGTTCTTGGAATTAATATCAGTTTTCACACATCGTTTTCATCGATGTTCCCTCATGGCTCACGATGATAATCTCCTCATAATAAGGTGGCGCGCTGCTTTGCATAACGCTCATTGAACATTTCCAGCTGCATTCAGCGCCTCCTTGTCAATCTCTCTGACATGAGGTGATAGTTTATATCCACGGAACTTTATTGGCTATACCTGAGGAAAGGTTATATGTTTACTGACTGCTCTAATTAACTATTTTTCTCGCATTTCATCATTTTTCGTGCAGCAAATACACGCCTTTTGGTGCTTTCCACTATAAAAACCACCTTTTGCTTCCTATTTACAACATTTTTCTCATCAACACATTGTGGCGACATTGTATTTACTTCTCCTGCCTTATATGGGGAAACTCCGTACTCTCAAGCTTACAGCATCCAAAAACAAGCCACAACTTTCCTCAGACTCTGATTCCACAACTCCTAATATGGATGATCCCACTTCTCTCAAACCTAACTCGACTCACGGCGCTATTCCTAAAAATACTTCAACTAGTAAGCTTTTACAACCTGGTTCAACGAAGCGTTTGAAAAAAGATCCTGCATCTCCAGGTTCATCATCACATTCTGCTTCAATGGATCTTATTCTGGAGGAACTTCGAGCACTTAAACCCTTCATGGCCGAAACTACAAAAACCTTACAATTTCTCCATGACAAGTGGTCCATGTTGGAATCAAGGGTTCTTTTGGTGGAACAATCGACAGAGACTCTTCATACCTCATGTGCAAAAATTTCGCTCTTGGAAAAAGATGTCTCTCTCCTAAAGCGACAGTCGGAGGAGTTGGAAAATCGCAACCGGAGGAATAACCTACGCCTTTATAATCTTCCGGAACTTACAGAGGGGTCTAATCCAACAGTCTTCTTTCAAACTTTTCTACCAAAAATCCTAGACCTTCCTCCTTCCACCTCTCTAAATATTCAACGTGCGCACAGACTTGGCCCGAAAATTTCTGATAAACCTCGAGGTGTCATCATGCTGTTCCTTCAATACACTGATCTCCTCCAAGTACTTTCTGCAGTAAAGGCTAAAAAACAAGTCATGTGGGAAGGCCGCAGATTATACCTTTCTCAAGATGTTGCTAAGATCACAGCCGACCGTCAAAAGCAGTTCCTGGATTTGAGACCTCGTTTGAGAGCCCTTGGCGCCAGATATGGGCTATTACATCCTTGCCTCTTCAAGGTCACCTATAAAGAAAGAACCACTACATTTGAAGACCCACTCGTCCTTGAAGAGTTCCTGCGTCGCCATGAAGCCGAGAGCATGGACACTGCACGACCCGTCTGACCATTTTGATCTGTTTTGTCTGTTTTTGCCATGTTTTCTCATAGTTTCTGATCCCCGTGTCTGACTGAGTGCTCTCCACCCCTGTCTATCTCCTCCATATTCTTATGTTACTCTTTATTACTTTTACCATGTGTGTTTTTAATATTTTCTTCTTCTTTTTTACCTTCTTACAGATCCTTTTTCCGTGTGTATTCATCCCGGTGTATTCGTATCTCCCTCCACTTCGTTCCTTCGCTGGTTCCTCAGGTGTTCGACGATGTGAGTCTCCGTTGTTGATGTCGTCCTCTTCTGGCGTCGTCATCCCTCAGTCCTTTTTTGATCTCTTTTTATCTGTTATGATATTATTTTTTCTACACGCTTTGTTCTCTATTCTTTACTGTTCTCTTTCTCTAACCCCTTATTCACCTCTTTCTCTTCTATCTCTCTACTCCACTCTCTTTCCTCTCTTTTGCTCTCTTTCTCTTCCACTTCTTGTTTCTTACATACCTCTTACTGTTATCTTTCTTTTCATATTCACTTTTCAATATATCTTCTTTCACACCATTCTACTGAAGTTACAAATTCCGAGTAGTTACTTGGAATGTTAAGGGGTTAAATAACCCCATTAAACGTCAACGTGTCCTAACCCACTTGACACGCCTCAAAGCTGATGTAGCTCTCCTCCAAGAATCCCACCTCTCTGATAAGGAGGCTAATAAACTTAAGCGTTGCTGGGTAGGACATGTCTTTCATTCTCCTGCTTTGGGTAAGAAAAATGGCACTGTTATTTTATGTCATAAAAAGTTAAATGTTTCAGTTGTCTCCCATGAAAATGATGACAATGGCCGTTGGGTTATTACTAACCTTCTTATTGATAAAATTCCTATTGTTATCTTCAATGTTTATGCTCCTACAGGTATTGATAAATTATTTTGGCCTGCTATTTCTGACAAATTAGTTACAATTAATGAGAAATATGTTATTTTTGGTGGTGATTGCAATCAAGTTCTGGACCCCTTTCTTGACAGAAATTCCAAGGTTAAGTTTATTCCCTCTAAGATGCATTCTCAGTTTATTGCCTCTCTTCAGAATTATGCTTTAGTAGACATTTGGAGACTATGTAACCCTGACCTTAAAGAATACACGTTCTATTCCCCCACCCATCACTCCCAATCCCGTATTGATTACCTTTTCCTTAGCAAACCCCTAGCACAATTAGCCACACATTCGGACATAGGTTCCATTCTAATCTCAGATCATGCTCCCGTTTTTGTTGACATTGACCTTATTCCCTTCTCCCCTCACTCAGGACGTTGGAGGTTTAATAACTCTTTACTCCTAGACCCCATTTTCTCCACTAAATTTAGAGCTTTTACCTCTGAATTCTTTACTCTCAATCATCTCCCTGGGTCTTCCTTTGTTATGGTGTGGGATTCCTTCAAAGCAGCTGCTAGAGGTTTTATCATTGATTTTGTCTCTCAAAAGAAAAAACAATCAATCACCAAATCAACTCAACTTTTAGATAAAATTAAGAAACTTGAATACACCTACTATAACTCTTCCTCTGACTCCTCACTTCGCGAACTTATCTCTGCCAAAATTGAATTCAATAAATTTACCACTAATGCGGCATCAAACACTCTCCTTAAATGTAATTCCCGTTATTACGGGGGACAGAACAAAATGGGTAAACTGTTAGCTAATTACCTTAAAATACGCAAAGAAAAAACAAAGATTGAATCATTACAAGGTCCAACCGGTATTTCCTTCTTCAAAGATAAGGACATATTAGCTCAATTTGTCTCCTTCTACCAAAACCTATACACTCCTGAATCTATCCCTGATCCTGATGATCTCCTGGCTTATTTTCGAGATATTCCTTCCCCACAATCTGCACATGTTGATTTTCAAGCACTAAATCTAGACATCTCCCCCTCTGAAATCTCTCATGCCGTTTCAATCCTACGTAAAGGTAAAGCCCCGGGTCCCGACGGTTTCACCATTGAATTCTATAATCATTTCTCTTCCCTTCTCCTCCCTAAACTTTTCCTGTTATTTCAGTCATTTGTTGATTCTGGTTCCTCCCGAGGAACCTTCTAAGAAGCCTTAATTTGTTTAATACCCAAACCAGACAAAGATCATACTCTATGCAAGAATTATCGCCCTAGCTCCCTGGTCAACACAGATTATAAAATTTTTGCCAAAATCATAGCTCTTAGATTGGATCCTCTATTGCCAGAACTTATCGGTCCGGAACAATCTGGGTTCGTTAAAGGACGTCTCTCAACAGACAATTCTCGTGTTTTCTTTAACATTTTAAGTAGAGCCTCTTCCCTTACTTCCCCATTGGCTGCCATTTCTCTTGATGCCGAGAAGGCTTTTGACAGAATCAACTGGGATTTTATGTTCCAAGCTCTTCGTTGGTTCGGTTTCCCATCTAAATTCATTTCCCTTATCTCTTTACTTTACTCTAGTCCCCATGCCTCCATCTTTGCCAACGGCATCACTTCTGATTATTTTCCCCTCCAAAGGGGAGTTCGTCAAGGATGCCCTCTATCTCCTCTTTTGTTTATTCTAGCTTTAGAACCCTTTTAAACCAAAATTAGACGTGACGAGAGCATTTCCGGTTTTCAATTTGGCCCCCAGCAACAACAAGTTAAACTATCGGTATACGCTGACGATATTTTATTTTACTGCTCAGACCCTCAAACAACCCTACCTTCCTTCCTAAACCAAGTCTCCGTTTTTTCTAATGTATCTGGCTATAAGCTTAACACGGACAAATGTGAAATATTACCCCTGAATCCCTTATGTCTTAAACATCTATTTGATTCCTCCGGGTTTTCCTGGCAACCCTCTAAGATTAAATACCTAGGTGTTTGGTTCGCCCCTCGTCTCTCTGATACCCTCAAATTTAATTTTGAATCCCTTTCTATTAAGCTTACTTCTTCCATCAATCGTTGGAACCCTCTCTTTCTTTCCTGGTGGGGTCGCCTGGATTCCATAAAAATGATGCTAGCCCCTTTGGTCCTATACACTATTTCTATGATTCCCATTCGCATCCCCAATCATCATTTTAAATCAATAGATTCTATCTTATTGAAGTTTTTATGGAAAGACAAGAAATCCAGAATCGCCCTCTCTGCTTTAAAGAAAGACAAATCTTTAGGCGGAGTTAAATTCCCCAATTTTAAGTCATATCATAATGCTTTTTCCTTGAAACAAGCCCTACGTTGGATTTCTTCGGATCTTCCATATTACCCTCCGCTTTGGTTGACATTAGAATCATCTTTCCTTCACCCTTATGAATTCACTGAAGTTCTTTCCTTCTCCTCTGATATCACTTCTCTTCGATCTCCCATCATTTCTCATACCCGTTCTATTCTTCAGCCATATTTGATATCCACCTACCCCTCCGCATCTTCTATTTCTTCTCAACCTATTTGGCATAATAAACTTCTTAAAATTAAAAATCGTTCAATCTACTGGAAATCTTGGCATTCCCGTGGTTTAAAATGGATATCTCAACTCATCTCTGACTCCTCCCCTCTCTCCTTCCACTTACTCCAAACTCAATTTTCATTACCTTCCTCTTCTCGCAAACAATATCTATCTCTTCTTCCCTCCCTTACCCAGTATCTTTCCTCTCTCCCTGCCACCAACACTATTCCTGAACTTCATTTTTCCATTTCAAAGGCTCTCGACCAATCCCCTTTTGCATCTTTTCTTTATAAATCCCTTCAAACACCTATCGATCGCACTAAATCCAAAGTTGAGTTGGCATGGGAGGATGATTTGTCTCAAAATTGGCTCCCTAGTTTTTGGGATAAAGTTTGGTCTAAACTTCAGAGCACTTCTAGAGCTGCCAATACTACCCAAACCTTATTTTTTATCTATAACCGTACACTATACACTCCCGTAATTTTATCCTCTTTCTCTCCAGACACTTCTCCCACTTGTTGGTCCTGTCCCTGCCCTTTGGCTGATCTGAAACACATGCTCTTTGAATGCCCTCCCATTCTCCGTTTCTGGCATCTCGTTTGGTCTCAAATACAAAAACTTTTTCAACTCACTATCCCCTATTCTGTCCTTCAGATTTTCCTAGGCTCCCTTTCCCCTGACCTTTCTGGATCCCAACATAAACACAAGTTACTTGATCTCCTGATAGCCATCGCTTTCCATCATATTACAACACATTGGAAACAAGCTAAAGATGTTTCTTTCTCTGCATGGTGGAACGCAGTTTGTTTCAATCACCGCCTAGACACTAATTTTGTCTCCCCTATTTCTTTAGCAATTAAACGTGACCTTTTATGGCTTCCCCTCACCGAATATTTATCTAGAATTGCCAGGCCTTCCCCCCTTTCTCCACCGCGTTCTGTTGAAGTTCAAAAACCACCGTGAATTATTTTTATCTTAGCATTTGTAAATTTATTAATGCATCCTAATTTCTTTTTCTTTGTTATCGCTTCTATGATGTATGCCTCTCATGTTTTTTCCCCCACCCTCAGTATTTCTGCAATTTTAAATTCCATTGTTTTTTGTTTCACATCCTTTATTGATCAAATATTATTTTGATGTAAGAGAGTTTTATTGTTTTTTATAACTTCTGATTGTCTCTTCATGCCCTGTTTTTTCTTCTTTATACCTTAATAAACTTCAAACTTAAAAAAAAAAAAAGGAAATTATTTTAAGGAACACAAGAATAATAAAATGACATGGGCAGAAACAAAATTATTGTTTGGAATCCTCTAGGTACCTGTGCCACAGATATTTGTACTTTGTGTGATTAAGAACACGCGGGGCCCATATTTACATACGGTTTGCATAGGCGCTAGAGAAATGCTAAAGCCCATATCCTTCAGGTAAATAAACATTGTGTGAAAAAGTGCAGCACTTCATTGCACGAGGGACAAAAATTAGCACAACACCAGACTAAATAAGAATTACCTACTAATGATGTCCTTGTCGACACTAGCCCTAACATAGAGGTCCAATGTGAAGCTAGCAACACTATGGCTCAAATGAAAAGCAATTTATATTACAGGGTTTGTATTCAAAGTACACCCTGCAGCATCAATAACCTTTGTAGATCTGGCGTTGTACAAAAACCTTCAGCTTTATGATAATCCTTCCCAGACATTCTTTCTTTACCTAAATCTCGGACGGCTGGCACAGAGCTGTTTTGATGGTGCATAAGCGTCAACTTTTGGCACATAATAGCTTTGATGCTTGAAAGTTGATTGTCTCGATGGATGCCATTTAGAGGTCACTAGAGGTGGAATTTGCAACCCCTGGCTTCCCTCCTGCCACCCCTGACACGGTTTTTGTGACCCCTGGCGTCAAATGTTGAAGGGCAGTGCCACAAACAAAATTAAACAAGGCTCTAGTTCACCTTTTATGCTTTCCATGCCCCTCAGCCACACTGTGTGCCTGAAGAGGCATGAAAACAAACGCTAAGCAGCAGTCAGATCTGAACAAACACAACTGTAAAACAATTATTTAGTTTATAAGTGAAGCTGACCACTGTAGAAGGCGTTTATGTGCCTCCTGCTGCTCCTGGACAAGTGAAGAGAACAATAATCACAGTATATAGAAAGGTAAACGTAGAAAGACTATGAGGGAAGAATAATACACGAAATAAGGGAAGATGACACAAGATAGAGACAGGTGAGAGACAAGCACAGAAAGTATGAGAGAGAGGGATTAAAGACAGGGAGATGACAGATGCGAGAGAAATGTAGACAGATGTGAAAGAGTGTGACAGTTGAAAGGGGTAGGTGGTAAACACATAGGCATCTGTCAAAGAGACAGTTAAAGGTTAGAGAAATTGGCCAGTGAGAGGGGATGATAGTTTGAGAAATATGATATAGATAGAGATAAAAAAGAAATAGCTGTGGAAAGAGAGGGAGGGCTAGGTGCAGGATTGAGAACAGTTACAAAGAAACGCTGGGGTGATACACAACTGAGAGGCAAGGGGAGATAGGTGAGACATTAGAAAGACACACCTCAGAGGCGGAGACAATTAGGAAAGATGGTGCTGAGAGGGGGAGAGGTTTGTGCAAGAGAGAGAGAGGAGAGGCTAGTGAGAGTGTGTCCAGAGAGAATGAGATGGAGAAGTTAGAGGGAGACATGTGAAAGAGGTGAAAGAGAAAATGATGAGAAACAGCACAGAGAAGCGACAGGTGTGTGAGAATTGCACAATGAAGAGATATGACAGGTGAGAGAGATGGTGAGGTAGACCGATGAGAAAGTCACAAATCAGAAAGGGGGATAGAGAGGTTATACAGGTTAGAGAGTGTGACAAACTGCTGATAAGGAGAAAGACAGATTAGAAAAAAGCAGCTGAAGGAGAGATGTCGAATTCAACTGAACTTATAAAGCACAACTTATCACCCCTGTGGGTGTTGAAAGGCGAAGGAGAGAGATATGTGATATTGAAACAAAGACAGGTGAGAATGAGGCAGACAGACTACGAGAGGTTGGAGACAGGTGACACATGACGTTTAGAAAGAGACAAGTAAGAAAATCAAATGGGAGATGGAAATACGGCTGAAATATGATAAGAAGATCAGTGAGAAAGACTCAGTTGAGATAGAGGAGGGGAGGGGGTGAGAGACAGCAACAGGTGAGAGAGACAGATGAGAGCATTAATAGAAAAAATACCCAGTTCAGAAAAGCAACAGCAGAGGGGAGGGTCACAGTGGGTCGAAGGTCATATGTTGGTGTCAAAGGTGATGTCATTTCCAGTACCCCTCAAAGCAAAGTGCCCACATTAGCCAAAGAAACAACTTAAGTTAATTCATCACAACATGAACACAAATCAAGTGTGTCAGTGAGTCTTTTTCAAAGCATCAATGTTATTTGATTATAGGCTGGTCTATGTAGCACTCACAAAGAGTTCCTTTTATATAAAAAGAAGACTATTAAACTCTTATATACCCAACTATCATGATTTCATATCATATATCCTTTATATACATTGAACATTAACACACATATAGATTTTGAATATATCACAATTTACTATTCTGGAACACATAAACCCTCAATGTGTCAAGTGCATACATCAATCAATCAATCAAGAAATTTGGAAGCGCTCTACTCACCCGTGAGGGTCTAAGGTGCTGGGGAGGTGGGGGGAGTAGTTCCGGTCATTCGAAGAACCAGGTCTTGAGGGTCTTTCCTGAAGATGTGCAGAGAAGGGGCATGTCTGATGTTGATCGAGAGCTTGTTCCAGTTCTCAGCTGCATTGTAGGAGAAGGATCTTCCACCCATTCTTGCTCTGCCACTGCGCAGGGCTTTGGCGAGGTCAGCGGATTGGAGGTTTCTTCTGGGTACAGGAAAGGAGATTCTTTCATTTAGATATTGGGGTCCAGTGTTGTGGAGGCATTTGTAGTCATGGGTGAGTATCTTGAAGGTTACTCTCTTTTCGATGGGGAGCCAGTGGAGGTCATGCAGGTGCTAAGTGATGTGTTCATGTCAAGGGAGGCCACGGACGAGTCTGGCTGCTGTGTTCTGTATGGTCTGGAGTTTGCCGAGCAGAGACTTGTTGATTCCGGTGTAGAGGGTGTTTCCGTAGTCCAGTCTGCTGGTTATGATTGTGTGGGTGATGGTCTTTCTGGATTTAGAGGGATCCATTTGAAGGTCTTCCAGAGGATGTGGAGGGTGTTGAAACAGGTGGAGGCGACAGCGTTGATCTGTCGGGTCATGGAAAGGGAGGAGTCGAGTACGATGCAGTGGTTCCGGGCTTGGTCAGTGGGTGTGTGGGGGGCTGTCGAGGGCATAACAACACATATACATTTTACACATATAGATTTCCAGTGTTAGAAAAATGTGTCCAGGATAGTGAGTACAAGATGTAAAGTGTAGAACTATGTATTCCCCTTGTGTACATAAACACTCAAAGATATCCCATTAGAGAGGAGGAGGGGATTCCTTAGCAGCATTGTTTCCACCTTAAGGATATATCACCTTTCCTTATCAGTTCTTTTTGAAGATTTTATTTTATATGTCCCAAAAGGGAGAAACTCCTCCATACTCCTCTCCTTTAATGTCACAGACGCTCTTCGACCTCAATCTGAGCAGGACTTTTAATGAGGGCTTGGCTCATATTTATTTTATCTGGACACTAATTCAAAAAATACAGTGTAAATATGATCCACTCCAATGGCTTTTTGATTGCTCGCATTTTTTATGCTTATATTATTAGATATCCAATTTATCGGGATTTATTTTCAGTGCTCTCCACATAAGCTAAAAAGAGAGGGAGAAAAGGAGGGGAGCCAGAGGTTCATAAGTGTACTTAATCAAATAGATCATTATAAACCAACACCTGTGTAAATTGTTTTAATGTGCTCACCTAGGGCCAGTATGGTGTTGCTTTTGAATCTGAAAGGAATAGTGTTGTGTCTCTTTTTAGTAACCTGCAATGGTTTATACATGAGGTTATGTGTCCAGGAGAATGCTTGGTTGTCACTCGCGGTTGAACAGGTCCATCAGTTCCGTGTAGTCATCCAGTGTGTATCCGCTGTGTATCACGTTTAGCTGTTTGTACAGGTACTCACGGTTGTGAGACACCCGTTATCGTCACAGCACTCATTTGGTGTTTTTGCGATTGCCGAGCTGATGTGATTGCAGAAATGTAGACTCCAAGAAATGCATAGAGGAAAGTTGCTTCCTCCTACTTACTAAGAGTCATTTATCCTTAAAATGGGATGTTGAGTAGTAATCTCAGTTTGAATGAAAGTTTCACTCGTGCGCTCACTTTCTTTATGCAGAGATCGGCTCTATTTTAAAGCAATTGTGAAATAAAAATCACGTTGACATCCAATAGAATAGAAACTTGGCAGAGCATTTTTAGGGGTATATTTCTGGGACCAAAGAATTCACAGTTTTTTAGAATATATTCCGGAAATCAGAAATATTATTTAATGCTGTTTCAGATGTCTGTAGTTTCATGATCATTAATGCCTCTTGTCTGAGTATGGGTTGAGTCCCCATATGATTTCCCTTGTATCGGAGTACTGTCCATTTTAAATTTGAAATTGCATCAATACATTGCAGCAAGTGATGAACCAAGTGAGATGACATTGTGCTGCAATTCTTCATTCTCAATTTCTGATTTTCTGATTGTTTTTTCCAATACAGGCTTTTTGGCACGGGTAAAGTATACAATATATGACATTCTTTGATTTACAGTACGTGAATTCATTGTGTTTGATTGTAATGTTATATGTGAACTCATTTTCCTCATTAGTGATGGCACATACTATACAGTTGTCGCATTTATGATAGCTAAGTACTGGTGGTAGTCCCAGGAGACTTCTAAGATATTGTTGGGGTGTACTAGAATAGACCAATCTGTCTTTAATATTTTTTTTATGTTTCAGGGCAAATAGAGGTTCCTCTTTGAAGGGGTTCAGTATTGAGACCTATTGTCAGTATTTATGATGACTTTCTTAACAATTCAAAGCTTTATTTCGATAAACATGTGTTATCATAAAAGCACATAGACAAGATAAAAACAAGAAACCATAATTCATTGGTCACTACAATTTACAGAGTTAATAGCAATAAAAAGACATCCATATTACAATAAATAGATTAAGAAACATATTAAACAGTAGAAGCTTTGTAAAGGTAAAAATTAAGAATGATTAGTTAAAAAGTGATAACATCACAAGGATTTTGCTCTTATTACCCAGGCCCAACTCAGGAATTTAGCAACCCCACAGACTAGGCGTGTGCTGGTGTCAGTTTTAAATATTCTCAAGGCTACGGAATGACTCCTGGTGCCGAGCAATAGACATGTGGGTTTTAGCCATCTCTGCCTAGGCTTTACATATGCCGGACACACAAAAAAGACATGGGCAATAGTTTCGATAACACCACTACAAGTAGGGCACTCAGACGAGGTTTGATACGGGGGCTTCCATTTACTGGTGTAATCATGTAAAGGTAAGTTTCCCAGCCTGAACTGGATGAACAAAGATCTATCCCTTGGTTTTGCGATAAAGTCCAGGTAAGGCTCCCAACGAGGCTCGATTTTGTGCTGTTTAAACTCCTCAGTCAGCCTACCCTGGTTGGGGTCCCTTAGATCTTGCTCATCCACCCAGTTCCAGTAGACTCGCTTGAGTTCAAGCTTGGGTACGGAAGCTCCTCGTTCCCATCCAATTGACAAGCCAACGTCACTCAGAAGTTTCTTAATGTTATGGATCCAACTAACTTTATGGGAACCTTTAAGGTTCATAACCTCAAGCAAACCATCAAGATATTTAGAGAGCTCGGGTGTCCGCCATAACCTGGCCCAATATAAAAGGGGTCGAAGCCTAGCTAAATCCCGGATAGGGCGGCGGCCCAAATCACTCAACAGTGGTTTGATAGGGGTACCCAGCGGGAGGGATGCTAGCTCTCTAAAAAACTTGTTTTCAGAGGTAGTAAGTGCACTGATACATTCAAAGCCCCACAGCTCGGCACCATAAAGTGCGCTGCCCACAGCCTTTGCAGCATATATATCAAGGGCCGGGGCGATAGGCTTAGAGATGGACATGCGGTGTTCCCGCCCCAGAACGCCGATCACCCTTTTGTGGTTCAAAAGCATTTTATCGATAAGGGGCTGCCACTTCAGATTGTGAGAGATTCTGATTCCCAAATAATCGAATTCTTTTATGCGCTCCAGAGGTTCTCCATCGAGGTATAGGGTGGACCTGGAGGACTTACTTGGGCTAAAGTAGAGGAGCTTAGTTTTGGTGGTATTAATGACTAAGCCTCTAAGCTTACAGAACAGGCTAAAGCGATTCAACAATTTCTGCAGGCCCACAGGAGTTTTTGAAACCAACAAGGTGTCGTCTGCGAAAAGTAAGGTGGGCACTTTATCGCCTGCTAGGACCGGGGCATCTGCATCAACTTCAAGTAAGAAAGAGACGACACCGTTTACAAACAAAGAAAAGAGTGTTGGGGCCAACACGCACCCCTGTCTAACCCCTCGCCTAACAGGGATCCTATCGGTTTTTTGCCCTTGAGAGCCCCATCTAATACGGGCATAGGTGCCTTCATGCATGCGTATCAGAAGGTTTAGTATTGGAAGCGGGATCCCCATCTCCTCCAGTGTAGTCCACAATCGGTCTCGTGGGACCAGGTCAAAGGCGGTCTTCAAGTCAATAAATGCCAAATAAAGACCGCCTTTGCCAATAGTGACCACCTTCCAGTGTAGTAAGAGCAATCTAAAGGCTTGATCAATTGTACTGGTACATGCCCTGAAGCCAGCCTGGTAGGGGGAAATGATTTTACTTTCCTCTGCCCACGAGAGGATCCTTTCAAGGAGGACCCTGCCAACCAACTTCTGTCCCGCGTCTATCAGGCTAATTGGACGGTAGTTGGCAGGGTTCTCCCTAGGGCCCTTCTTATAAATTGGAATCACCTCAGCCGCCTTCCAGGAACAAGGGACTGGAGACCCTGCCGTCAAGGCATTTATAAATAAGGTGAAATAGGTTGCCCATCCTTCAGGGTTGGCTTTAAATAGGTCACCAGGCACTCCGTCCTGTCCGGGGGCTTTGGCAGAAACTATTTTGGCTATTGCAGCGAGAACCTCTTTCCTATTGACTATGCTTGACATGAGCTGACCGGAACCATAGACCTACTTTCAGTATTTATGATGACTTTCTTAACATTATTACTTGAAGTAAAAGGTATCACTTGCCATTTGATCCTACTCCTTTTTCTCTCTCTGCTCTAGGCTAAAAGAGCATGAAGGAGTTTCGCACTTTAGGGAAATTTAAATTAATCCTTCAGAAAGAACTGATAAGGAAAGGAAATATATTTACTTAAGTTGGAAACAACATTGCTAATGCATCTCCCCCTCCTCACCAATGGGATATTATTGAGTGCTTTTGAACACAAGGAGAATACATTGTGATATACTTTACATTTTGTGGTCACTGTTCTGGACACATTTTTTTACCACTTGAAATCTATATACACTCATAATGTGTAATCAAAGACACACATAATATGTGTTATTATTATGTATGTACTTTACCATTGAAGGTTTATGTGTACAAGGAGAGTACATTGTGATATATTTGATATCGATATGTGTGTTAATGGTCGATGTATGTACATGATATGCAATATGTAATTACAATATTTGGGTGGATAAGAGTTTATTTCTTTTTTGTTTGTATATAAATATCACTCTGTGTGAGTGCTACATAAAATAGCATATAATTAAATAGCACACATGATTAGTGTTCATGTTGTGAATAATTAAATAACGTTGTGTGTTTGTCTAATTGAGGGCGCATTGCTTTGATTGCACTTCTGGATCCCTCCCCAAATAAGCCTTCACACCCATGATTATTTAGGACTTCTGCCACCCCTAGCATTTTGGTGAATAGAGGTCCCTCTGCTTGGCATTGCACAACTGCTAGCTCATTTCTTTAGTTGATCTGAGCCATGGAGTTGTGCTGTTTTCCCCCCTTCATGCAATGCAGCACTTCAAATTTTCAGACAACGCTCCATTGAGTGAAGGACAGTTATGTCTATTGGAATGGTTTTTCTTGCTAAATAAAGACAAATCAACGAACGGCACACTCATTGTTGGGTACTTGAAATCAAGAGTGAGGAGCTTAATATTTTCCCTCTGAAAAATAAACATGGCTGTGTCATATAACGTTCTATTGAACTGAATTCAACTCATAGCATTTAAAAGCGTTACAATTATGTACACAATTAAATCAAGAGCCAACAGACTTATCTTCCGAACATCTATTTATGAAAAATCCAGTGATCCCGTCCTGAATATTAAAATTTGATTTTTGTAAGTTGTCATCATTCCATTCCAAAAAAAAGCAAGAATAAAAAATGAAAAGGAAAGTTATTGAGCACAACAGTCAGACGCAAAAGAACTAAGATGCAGATTTACTGTTGTAAAACTTACAACATAGTTAAACAAATGCTAGGAGTATTCTGTTTATGAAGCTTAGAGCATAAATAGAGAAACCAAATAAGTAAAAAATGTTTAAATGTTTTTATTGAACATCAGGATTTTATGCACATCGGTGATAATGAGCAAATCATTTATATTATGGATACTTTCCAGAGGAAATACATTCTCTCATATGGGCTAATCAGGATGTAATTAGCCAGATTAATTGTTTCTCAGTAAGTAATCAGAGGACAATAATTCGAACTCCATGTTTCGCCTGCCAAAATGGGTGCAACTAATAATACCTGGACCTTTTACAAGGTTGTTAAATGAGCAAAGTGTGAGAAGTTCATTGGGTGCATATGATGGCTTGGCTGCCCTTTATCATAGTAGATTGTAAAGCATAGCACAAATTCAGCAATGAAAAAATAAGTTGTTATGAAAGAATGAAATAACATTTTAACTGTTCAATGAATGTTTAGTCAGTCTCATTCAAGATGCCTAAGGGGGTACCTGTTCAGATCCCAGTGACTACGTGGTAGTGGTGAATGCATTGGAGAATTAGAAAATCCCTCGAATTCTCCTGTTTTGCTCTACACATGAGTCAGTAGGTCTTTACTCAAAGTTTTAAGTCTGTATGTAGACTCTGACCTATGGGCTGATGATCTTATTATTGTGGATATCACATTGTAGGCCTTCAGTGAATACTGAATACCCTTCATAACCGTTGTCATTTTATTAAAGGCATAGCCATTGTGGAACAAAGTAAAATATTGATATTTGGGATAGGGAGAACGTGCTCTTCATTCTGGCCTGATGGAAAAAATGCTAGATGTAGTTGGGAATGACATTTATTCAGGCTCTATCCTGGAAGCACCAATGGGAAAACACAGGTCCCAATTCGCAAAGATAAACTTAGACCTGAATGCTTAATTTTACCTTTGCAAACTGGACCCTTAGACTTCATGTCTAAACTTAGACTTCAGGTCTAAGTTTATCTTTGTTAATTGGGCCCGCAGTATCTTGGACATTCACGGTAATGCGGGGATTGAAAAGATATGATATTCCTTTTAATGGGATCATCTTATATTTTTCATTGGTAGCTTGTTGCTGCAAGTTATTCCAACAGTTCTGTACTGAATTGATCTGCTTCTGATTTTTAGAAAGCTGAACATTACTTAATCCTAAATGGTTAAAACAGAGCATGAGATTTCCCCAAAAAACATTCATAGTGGTTGTTAAGATTTAAGTTTGGTCATTGCTCTTAGTATCTCTGAACTAAATGGCTCATTACGATGGCGTAATGATCACCACCGCCGAGCCGGCGGTAGTGACCGTTACGCCATCGTAACGAGAAATATTCCTGTCATATTATGATATTATGACGGCATGGGTATCACTGCAGAGGCAAAGTCTGTCCACAAATTTTCCACCGGTCAGCAATCGTTATGATTGCTGGCCAGGGGGTGCGAGGCCAGTAATATGGTGGCGTGCGTAGCAGACACCGCCAGCCATATTATGATGTGGGTGGAATACTGGCTTTTCCATGGCGGTGATGCCGCCATGGAAGGGCTGTCGGGGATTGGCTTTCCGGGCCATTTGCAGGCCCCAGCGGATACGGGGGTGCACTTGGGGGGTACCATGGCAGTTCCCTGCACCAAGTGGCAGGCACCACGTGGTGCCTGCCATATGGTGTAGGGAAATGCTGTGCATGCTGTTTTACCATTGAGGATGGTGCTGCAGCCAGCAGCACCGTCAGCAATGGTAAAAGGCCAGGATGTACTCGCCAGTATGACGGGCGCATCCTAATTGCGCTGGTGGGACCGCCGCACGTCCGGGGGTCGATTCCATCACCGTCATGGTGGGGGGCGGACTGATGTCCGCCCACTATCATAATGAGGACCTAAGTTAAAGTTAATTTAAGGTTGCTGTGTTTATTGCACAAGGGCAATGCAAACAACATGTCCAGTGTGTGGTAGTCAGAACAAAAGAAGGTTAATAATTGTGTTGAGAAGATCTATGTAGAACAATCAAGTGACTTTTATCCTTTTACATTAATAATCCAAGATCAGATGTATGAATGAGTAGAGCACACTCCCATAAGGGGTGTTAGGCCTATAGGGCACCTGTGCGTTTTATGTATTTATTTATTTATTTATTTATTTTGTAGAGTGTTATATAGCACCAACAAAACCCAAAATTTGGCGTCAGAGCGCTGTACAGTATAACTATATCATCAAATGTACAAGGAGTAAGAAATAGAATAAAAGGGTGGAGCCCGAACACTGAACTAAGGGGAAAGCATTTAACGTGCACAGATGACACAAAAGGTCATAGTGAAAACACCAACAGTGAACTCAAAGTGGTCTGGATAATCACATCAGATAAGAAGGAGGTTATTCAGTAGTCTCACTCCCTCCCCTTCTTGCAGCTCTCTGATTAGGGCACAGGGTCATTTGTGGGTGCCCCTGGCCATGGGATTTCTAGGCACCTGCTTATTGATACTCCTTATGGGACAGATGATCTGAAGTGGGGCCGATTAGTGTCATGTCATGTCTTCCCCTGATGTTGTGATGGCGAGGGTTTTGTCCAGGGACACCCTGCTCTCCCACTCTTTGGTGGCCTATGAGATGGTGGGAGTGGACTTCACTGAGGACTGCTGAATAGGATGTAGTCTCAGCGACATTGCATCACTTGCTCCTTTGCTTCTGAAGCCTGCCCTGCATTGGAGGCCATTGGGTATTTGCGAGATTTTGTAACAGAGCATCTGACCACCAGTTTTTATCACTCTAAGGCAATTTCTATTGTGCTCCCAGGGGTTTTCCTTCATTTGGTTGCAGTTGCAGTGTAGCATGGCTTTAAAGACAACTAGAGGCATGATTTATATTCTAGAATTGTCACCACATGCTTCCTGGATGTACATGTAGTCCCATTTGTTTTACCCAATAAGGCATGTTTTGTTACCTAAATAGAGCTATGCTTTACCCTGGGTGTCCCTTTATTGCTTTCTAGCTTTGTCCCCAAAGGCATTATTTTAATTTGTAGCCTAATCCTTATTCAATTCCTCCTTGCACCTTATGATCTCTCTCAGTGAGAGACTTGTTGCCTCCTTCAGCCATGATGCCCTGGTTCTTGTTTCTTTAACCTTGAGCTCACATTATCCTGGACTGGAGAGGGGGCTGACTGGGACCATGAACATGGGAACTTCCTTGCCTTGAGGAGAGGAGGTATTACAGGGGGACCTCAGTGGTGGCTTGTGTTGGAAGGGCTGGATGCAAGACTGTAAAGTGTCTCTCATACCTCTGTTGGGCAGATAGCGATCTGTCTTTGGTTGTAAAACTGTATTAGCTGTATTCAACTTGATCTACTAAGGCTGGGTCTGGTAGTTAAATTGGGAAGAGGAAGGGTTGGGACCCTAAGCTGGCTAAGCTTCTTAAAGTGATTCTGGTGAAACTGGGGCAGGGGATAGGTTAATCATGTGAGTCTGAAACTGAGCTCCATGGTATTGTGGACAAACTCTCTAGAGGCCCCCACACCAGTAGTTTTCCTGTCTGTTAAAAGGAGGACGAAAAAAAAAACTTGTAGGGTTTTGAAGGGTTCTCAAAGGAGGTCAAGTTGAATCAGGGTATGTGCCTTTCGAGGCTGGCTTCCCTTTAGGGGTGTGAGGAGCTTGACCTTCAAGAACCCCAACAGTGAATACCTAGTGAAGTGAATCAAATAGAGCACCTGTTTGTGTGGGCCCCACTGAACTTCTTCTGGTATTCTTCATGTGTAAACCCAAACTTCTCTACTAGTGCGTTCTTCATTATGATCGATAAATCAGCTATCTATTCCCCAAGATTAAGGAGTGTATCCCACTCCAGTATAAGTACCATCCCCCACAATAGTGCTCCCCCATGTCGCTTTTCCATCTTATACATTCTCAATGCCCTTTCATAGGAGCCAAACCACTTATCAATGTCACACCCCATCCAAAAGCTAGGCAACATCTTTAGGCAAGTGAGGTTTGTGTAGCCGCACTGTAAACAACTTACAATTGTTTCATTGGACCCCTGAAGTCTTAAGTTGGTCTTCTTCCTCTAGTGCTAGTTTCTGTTCCCGAGGGGCAGTGGTTGCTAGTTTGGCTTTTAGTATCTTGCTGATTGGTTGTCGGTGAACTCTGTCTGGTAGGTGGCCATCCCATAAGGGCTTAGGCTGTAACTGCATGTGTCACTCACAGCCCATGAATCCAAAGAATCCATTTTGGAATTGATTCGCCCCTGCCCTTTCATTCTCTTGAGCCTCCCGTATTCTCCATGTTCCTCATTAACCTCCAAGGTGATTTGTAGCTGGTGGACATCTTCCCAACCCTCAAGGCTTTTTCAAAGTGCACCTTCCTGGCTTAATGGCTGACCGTAAGCATCCTTGCTTTGCAAATGGCCCTTGTCTCCACTGCAGTAAGTCTAGCTAGTCCATCAGATCCACCTCCATGTCCCTAAAAGATGTTAGCTGAAAATATTGTAATAAAAATTGGCACTGAAAAATCTAAAATGCGCCAATGAAACACCAGACGTCAATTAAAAATACATTTTTATGCAATTAGATTTAGGAATTTTTTATGTTCAATTTAATAGCCAATTGGAACTGTTAACCACAGGTCCTGAATCCGAGCACTGAACAACTATGTGAGACAGTGGCTTATAACTAAGTATGGGCGGAAAATCCGTTACGCTCGCGGATTTTGCGGATTTTCGGTAAATTCGCAATCCGCGAGATTTGCGAATTTCCCGCAAAATCCGCAAATTCGCACGCAGCGGATTTTTTTTTTCTTGGTGACACAATTTTGCGGCGCGCGGCGTTTATCATCATTTGCCGAGTTGTTTTTCTCGATATTTTTGCGAGTGCTGCGCCATTTTGGATCTTGCTGCGGGATCCCGCGGGAATTTGGCAAGCGCGATTACGTAATCGCGGCTTGCCAACTTTTGCAGCGAGCGTTTGTCAACGCGAGTACGCCGAGATCACGTCTCGCGGTACTTCGCAATTGCGAGCTTTGAGATTCGGCGAGCAGCAACAATCTCGCACACGCGAAAATATTAAATTTGCAATTCTGCACAAGAAATTCACCAGCAAGCAGCATAAACCTTCTTGAAATGATGATTTTTATCTGAATAACTCCTTAGGTTGACATTTGCCTGCACTTTTTTTGCGAGGAGTCCATTTTGGGGAGGGGGGAGGGGGGTGGGAGGAAGGAAGTGCCCCACAGTCTTCAACTTCCTGTTCCTGTCCAGCAGGCTCCTCCCAGTGCTTTGTCCATCTCCTGGTCACTTTTCATTTGGATCTGGAAGGATTACTTTTTGTGGATGCTGCTGGATATTTGGATTTGAAGCCTTTTTGACTTTCTTTGGATCACTTTTGGGTTAGAAATTTTACAAGTAAGTTTGTTTGGGGCATTACAGTTGCTGCAACTATAATTTTGGAATTTTCGATTTTCGGGCTGTTTTGGGGCCTTTTGCCCAGGGGTAGTCAGTGGTGGGTGGACTGAGTCTTTCTGTGGGGTGTCTTGAACTTAAACATCATGGAGGGCATGAATGGATTGGGATTGTGCTGATTTTTCAGTGATTTTCGTTTTTGGGGGCTGTACTTGTGGCCTTTTCACCAGGGGTATTTGAGTCTAGCATGGGCCTAGTCTTTCTGTGAGGTGTCTTGAACTTAAACATCATGGAGGGCATGGATGGAATGGGATTGTGCTGATTTTTCAGTGATTTTCGTTTTTGGGGGCTGTACTTGTGGCCTTTTCACCAGGGGTATTGAGTCTAGCATGGGCATTGTTGTTAGGCCTGCAACCATTTTGCCTACTTTTCAACCTTTATGCCCAGGGGTAGTGAGTCTTGCATGGGCCTAGTCTTTCTGTGGGTTGTCTTGAATTTAAACATCATGGAGGGCATGGATGGAATGGGATTGTGCTGATTTTTCAATGATTTTCGTTTTGGGGGGCTGTACTTGTGGCCTTTTCACCAGGGGGATTGAGTCTAGCATGGGCCTAGTCTTTTTGTGGGGTGTCTTGAACTTAAACATCATGGAGGGCATGGATGGAATGGGATTGTGCTGATTTTTCAGTGTTTTTCGATTTATGGGGGTGTTCATGGGGAGGGACAGGCCATGTGGCTGGGGGCCATTTTGAGTGCTGCTACAGGCCCTGGCCATGTGCAGGGAGGCAAGTGGCCATTTTGAATGTAGGCATTGTTGTTAGGCCTGCAACCATTTTGCCTACTTTTCAACCTTTATGCCCAGGGGTAGTGAGTCTTGCATGGGCCTAGTCTTTCTGTGGGTTGTCTTGAATTTAAACATCATGGAGGGCATGGATGGAATGGGATTATGCTGATTTTTCAGTGATTTTCGTTTTTGGGGGCTGTACTTGTGGCCTTTTCACCAGGGGTATTGAGTCTAGCATGGGCCTAGTCTTTTTGTGGGGTGTCTTGAATTTAAACATCATGGAGGGCATGGATGGAATGGGATTGTGCAGATTTTTCAGTGATTTTCGTTTTTGGGGGCTGTACTTGTGGCCTTTTCACCAGGGGTATTGAGTCTAGCATGGGCCTAGTCTTTTTGTGGGGTGTCTTGAACTTAAACATCATGGAGGGCGTGGATGGAATGGGATTGTGCTGATTTTTCAGTGTTTTTCGATTTTTGGGGGTGTTCATGGGGAGGGACAGGCCATGTGGCTGGGGGCCATTTTGAGTGCTGCTACAGGCCCTGGCCATGTGCAGGGAGGCAAGTGGCCATTTTGAATGTAGGCATTGTTGTTAGGCCTGCAACCATTTTGCCTACTTTTCAACCTTTATGCCCAGGGGTAGTGAGTCTTGCATGGGCCTAGTCTTTCTGTGGGTTGTCTTGAATTTAAACATCATGGAGGGCATGGATGGAATGGAATTGTGCTGATTTTTCAGTGAGAGAGAGAGAGAGAGAAACTTGTTTATTTAGACTATAGTCTTTTAAACAATACAAACAAAATGCAAACAGAATCGGACAAAGTACGAGCAGACAAAATATTCCTACGTCATAAATAGTTAAAATTCATATTTGTTAAAAAGAAAAAAAGAGAAGGTTAAAAGAGGGTAACACCTCCTGATACACAATTCATTAAACCCAAATTTTACGAAAGTTTTCACATATCTGGAAGAATAAAAAGACAGATTTAAACTTTATAAAAGGCTTAAAAGAACTTAAAATCAGTGCCCATCCTTCGATATCTCCCTACAAAAATCTTTTACGGCCTTCAGGAATTTGCCCAATGCGATTGCAATTTCTAGAGAATGCATCTCTGTTAGTAAGCCTATCGCATGGGCACGTGTAAATGTCTTATGTGATAGGAATATAGGACGTAAAAACAATTTCCTTAAATCCTGTACAAATGTGCAATCAAGCAAAATGTGCAACATATTGTTTCTTATACCATGCCCACACTTACAATTACCTTCTGGAGCAATCAGTACAGATTTTAATTTCCCGTCTATCTTCCAGGGGTTGATCCCAACCCGGGTCCTTAATATTTCATGTCGTAACCCTTGGTTAGGCAATATTTCCAGATAAGAGAACCAGCCTTCATTTACCCATGAGATCTTTAACCACTGTACTGACTTTTTCTCCTGCATGTAATTTAGGTCCTGTGACCTTGAGAGCGACTGGCCTTGTTCCCTAAGTGTTTTCTTTGTAAAGTGGCCTATCAGGGTGTTATGGGCAGGACTCAATTTAAGACGTCCTGATACTTTCTGGAGAGTCTTTCTCACCTCCTTTGCCAAGCCAAGATTGCTTGTCAGGATTTCCTCTCCACACCATTGTGAGACCTTAGGTGTCACTCCTGGGTCTTGGCGCTTCCAGAATCTTGCTAGGGCCATTTGAGATTGTACACTCCAGGAAATCAGCCCTAGTTCCATTCTGATTGCTTGAACCATTGTACAATTTGGTAAAGACAATAACATTTTTAAAATTTTTCCCTCTTCCTGTTCCCACGTATGTTTACCGCTCAAGTATAACACTTCTGCCCCATACAATACTTGGGGGGGATCATTGCTTCAAATGCCTTTATCATTGGTTTGTGTGTCATGTCTCCATATTCTTTATTAAACTTTTTTAGCCCACAAGTGGATGAGAATGCTTTTGCCTTTTGAGCCTCCAAATGGGTGCGCCATTTTAGTGCACTGTCAAACCAGAGGCCTAAATATCTATATTCATTAACTGTCTCTAGTTTGTCATCGCCCAAAAACCAATTGAAATTCTTCTTACTCTTCCCAAAACATAAAACCTTAGTTTTCTCCCTATTTACAGTCAGTATTTTCCTATCACAATAGTGTTTAAAAGCGGTTAATTTCCTTTGAAGTCCTATTTCAGTTTGATCCATGATCACTAAGTCATCAGCATAAAGAAGGCAAGGGACTTTATGGCCATTCATTTTTGGGCTTGCACTTCTTTCTACTTCAAGGGCAGCGGGGAGATCTGCCAAAAAGATTGAAAATAACAGGGGTGCCAAGACGCACCCCTGTCTAAGTCCGTTCCCTACTAGTATCTTGTGAGTTAGTGCCCCCTGCATATCTCTAATTACCTGGGCCCAGTTTCCACTGTGAAGCTCTTTTAAGATCATCAACAAGCCAACCGGTAATCCATACTTTGACATATCTTCCCAAAGTTTATTTCGATCCACAGAGTCGAACGCTGCCCTAAAACCGACAAAAAAACAATGTAACTTCCCATTTTGTTCTATCGATTTCCGGGCCAGGGCCCATAGGGCGAAGCAGTGATCTATTGTAGAGTGGCCTTCTTTAAACCCACCTTGTTCCACTGGGATAATTGCTCTCTCTTCTGCCCAAATCTTTATTCTACCCAATATTATCTTAGCAAAAATGTTCTCTCCAATATCGAGTAGATGAATGAATCTATAGTTCTTTGGTGCATTAACGTCCCCTTTTTTATGGATCGGCCTAATTATCGCACCCTTCCAAGTACTAGGTATTATTCCTGATTTTAGAATTACTGAAAACATGTTAGAGAAAAATTCCGCCCACCATGATTTTCGTGACTTAATTATCAGTGCTGGCAGGTTGTCTGGACCAGCAGCTCTTGTTAAGTTAAGGGTCTTTATCGTCTTCAGTACATTTTCTACTGAGAAGTCAGGTTTTAGATCGTTTACTTGACCTCTCCAGTTCCCCTGTAGTTCCTCTTCAATTTCTCTACCCGCTGGGTATAGTTCTTTCAGGTAAACCTCCCAAGCACCCTCTTCTACCACACAGATCATTGAAGCAGCTGAGGCCTCTGATACTGAACGGACTAGTTTCCAGAACTGCCGTATGTTCTTGGATTCTATTGCCTCCAGAAGTTTCCCCCAACAGGTATCTTTATGAGCTCTTCTTGTACTATTAAGAAGCATTATATAATCTTTCTTTAATTTGGCGAGGCTTTCTGCTCTAGCCTTATCATATTTTTTACGCAAACTGCGTTGTTCCCTCCTTATTTCTCTTTTCTTATTTAGACATTCCATATTAAACCAATTGCCTTTCTTAACCTGTATGATTTGACTGCTCTTGCCGGCCTTTACATCTGTTCTAAGTTTAACCTTAATGCTTTGTACCACTTGATTTATCTTATCAACATACCAGGCCAAGTCTAAACCAGCTGCACATCCTAGGGGTATCTTTTGTTGGAGCCTGGTTAACTTTTCTATATATTCTTCAGTTAGCCGTGTTGAGATTCGCCTAGGATAATCCATCTGTTGTATAATTACCTTCTCGGTGACAGTTTCGTTAAGATAGGCCAGCACCAATTCTAAGGTGTTGTGGTCGCTATCTTCTGTATGGTTGACCCTGAACCCCTTTATTAAATTGAATGTCCATGCTGGCATGAACACATAATCTATGGGGCAATATTGTGACCCTTGTTTAAAGGTTTTCTTAGCCGGGCGGTCTTGTGGGAACCTACCATTCAAACAGAAAAGGCTCTTGGTCGCCAGATAGTTCCCCAAGTTTACATCATTCAAAGAGCATGAATTTTCGGGGAACTTTGCTTCCATTATATCGTTTGATTCTAAAATTTCCCGATACATGAGATCAAGCCGCTTAGGGTTAAGTTTATGATTAAAATCTCCTAACAACAAAATCAAATCTGAATCGTACTTTTCATACAATAGATCTAAGTCATTCTTAAATTTTCCCATTTCAACCCCATATTCAACCTGGGTACCCCATTGCATGTACACATTGAAAAGCAACACATTTTCATACTTGTTACCTGCAGCGGATAGGGTTATTCTACAGCAGAGTAGCCATTTACATGTTACAGTGAGCTTGGACACCTTTTTCACCAATTTTGTAGATATTAGCGTCAATAGACCCCCCGCCGGGCGTCCTGAACTAGATTTACAGTGATTTTCGTTTTTGGGGGCTGTACTTGTGGCCTTTTCACCAGGGTATTGAGTCTAGCATGGGCCTAGTCTTTTTGTGGGGTGTCTTGAACTTAAACATCATGGAGGGCATGGATGGAATGGGATTGTGCTGATTTTTCAGTGTTTTTCGATTTTTGGGGGTGTTCATGGGGAGGGACAGGCCATGTGGCTGGGGGCCATTTGGAGTGCTGCTACAGGCCCTGGCCATGTGCAGGGAGGCAAGTGGCCATTTTGAATGTAGGCATTGTTGTTAGGCCTGCAACCATTTTGCCTACTTTTCAACCTTTATGTCCAGGGGTAGTAAGTCTTGCATGGGCCTAGTCTTTCTGTGGGTTGTCTTGAATTTAAACATCATGCAGGGCATGGATGGAATGGGATTGTGCTGATTTTTCAGTGATTTTCGTTTTTGGGGGCTGTACTTCTGGCCTTTTCAACAGGGGTATTGAGTCTAGCATGGGCCTAGTCTTTTTGTGGGGTGTCTTGAACTTAAACATCATGGAGGGCATGGATGGAATGGGATTGTGCTGATTTTTCAGTGTTTTTCGATTTTTGGGGGTGTTCATGGGGAGGGACAGGCCATGTGGCAGGGGGCCATTTTGAGTGCTGCTACAGGCCCTGGCCATGTGCTGGGAGGCAAGTGGCCATTTTGAATGCAGGCATTGTTGTTAGGCCTGCAACCATTTTGCCTACTTTTCAACCTTTATGCCCAGGGGTAGTGAGTCTTGCATGGGCCTAGTCTTTCTGTGGGGTGTCTTGAATTTAAACATCATGGAGGGCATGGATGGAATGGGATTGTGCTGATTTTTCAGTGATTTTCGTTTTTGGGGGCTGTACTTCTGGCCTTTTCAACAGGGGTATTGAGTCTAGCATGGGCCTAGTCTTTTTGTGGGGTGTCTTGAACTTAAACATCATGGAGGGCATGGATGGAATGGGATTGTGCTGATTTTTCAGTGTTTTTCGATTTTTGGGGGTGTTCATGGGGAGGGACAGGCCATGTGGCAGGGGGCCATTTTGAGTGCTGCTACAGGCCCTGGTCATGTGCTGGGAGGCAAGTGGCCATTTTGAATGCAGGCATTGTTGTTAGGCCTGCAACCATTTTGCCTACTTTTCAACCTTTATGCCCAGGGGTAGTGAGTCTTGCATGGGCCTAGTCTTTCTGTGGGGTGTCTTGAATTTAAACATCATGGAGGGCATGGATGGAATGGGATTGTGCTGATTTTTCAGTGATTTTCGTTTTTGGGGCTGTTCTTGTGGCCTTTTCACCAGGGGTATTGAGTCTTGCATGGGCCTAGTCTTTCTGTGGGGTGTCTTGAACTTAAACATCATGGAGGGCATGGATGGAATGGGATTGTGCGGATTTTTCTGGTTTTTTTTCGATTTTTTTGGGGTGTATAACTGAACTGATGTTCCTCTGTCTTCCATTGTTTTTAGGTGCACAAGACTCAAGAGAACCACCAGTGCCAGGAAGAAGTCCTGCAGCGGTGTGTGTGTGCAGCATAACGTCACGCGACGTCACGTCTGGCCTCAGACAACTCTACAATTCGTGCAACTGCAGCCTGCTGTCTGACCTGCTCTGAGGAAGATGGCCCCAAAAAAAGGTCTCCGTAGCTCCTCTAGCAAGAAAGTTGCTAGTAAGGAGCAGAAGAAGCAAGTTACCAAGGAGGCTGGTGTGCCGTCCGCCACGTTTTTTGGGAGCAAAAACAAAAGTACGCCTGCAGCAGCAGGATCTGCTGGGGACCAAGCTGGGAGCAGCACCCCCGCTCCATTGGGTTCAGTGCCTCCACCACCACGCCAACTTAAGTCAAAGCCCTTGAGTGCTTCAGAGGCAGTCAGTGTACTTCTCCAATCACCGTCGACCTGTGATGTTGGCTCATCGCAAGAAAGTAGCAGCAATGTCCCTGAATCAACACAGGTTGTTGTAACTCATCTGACAAGTGTTGAACAACCACAGCCGCAACAACAACACCATGTGCAAGTACAAGCCCAAGTACATGTGGAAGGAGAGGCAGCACAAGGAGATGCGCAAGCAGAGGTGCATGGAGGGTCACAAGTGCCCACAATAGTTGTTCCTCCCAAAGTAGGGGCACATAAGGAAATCGACAATCAAGCCGAGGTATCATTGGAAGCCACTCCTCCTGATGATCATTCATTGCCTTCCACATCCCTAGCAAGGAAAAGATCAAGGTTGGTGTCTACATCTTCTTCAAGCCCACCTCCTTCTGATGAAATGGATCCCAATTGGGAACCAGCACCACTGCCGTCTGAGAGTGAGGCACACCATGATCTGACAAAGGTACCTAAGCGTAAAAGGAAGGTCGTCGAAAAACTCATAGCTATGGAGTGTGATGAGGCTCAACAAGAAGTGAGGGATACTGCTGCTGATGAAGCCTCTCACGATGATGACGAGCCAGTCATCATAAAGGTCACTGCAGCCCCAGCGGGCATGCAGCAAAGAGACATTTTGACCCTATCCTGAGAAGCTGCTGAGCGTGATGATGATGTCGACGAGGAGGCAATGGAAATGGAAACACAACAATCATTAGATTTGGAGTTAACTACTACACCAACACCTACCGCTTCCATATTTTTTTCTCGCAAGAAGGGACCTCCATCCACCTCGACCTCAATTAGTGGTGGTGAAAGTGCAAAACTTACTACAGTTCGGCAATCCACATCCTCCACTTCATCTGGCATTAGCAGCAGGACCACCACCAGTATCGCCGCCTCCTCCGGCCCCCAAAGACATTTCAAGTCTCCAGTTTGGGACTTCTTTAGTGTTTGCCCAAAAAAGGAAAACGTAGCCATTTGTAGCATTCGTAAGCTTCGAGTTAGTCATGGTAAGTTTGGTACCAACTATGGTACCGGAGGCCAGAGAGGTCATCTTAGGAGAGCGCACCCTGTCCAATGGTTTGCGCAACTAGAGGCGGTCAAGGAAGCCCGAATTGCACGTAATGAAAATGTTGATTTTTCATCTGATGATGACGAGGAGGAAAAAGACGATTCAAACACTTCACTTACACCCAGTACCCCTGTCAGCAGCACACCCCATGTGAGACACACTAAGAGTGTGGGAGAGAGTGAGACATCACTGGGAAAAAGTTCATCAGCGAGCGTAACTGGGTCGAAGATATCATCATCATCCCGTAAAACATTGGTCCGGGGCAGCATTAAAAAGATGTTGTTTACAGAAGCGCAATATGAACGCAACCACCCACTGACGCGTCTGTATAACACTAAGCTGGCTAAAATGCTAGCTCTGGACCTTCTCCCTTTTTCTTTTGTAGAAGGGGTTGGTTTTCTAGAATTAGTGGCAGCGCTCTGCCCTAAATGGAAGGTTCCTAGCCGGTTCTATTTTGCCCGAGTTGCGGTTCCAGCACTACATGAAGATGTTCTGGAGGTGATTGGGGCAGCTTTGCAGAAGAGTGCTGTTCACACTATACATCTGACAACAGACATGTGGACCAGTGGCGCAGGCGCTGATTACATGTGCATCACTGCACACTGGGTCTCTTTTTCAGGGGCTAAAGCAAAGCTAAACGCAGGTTTTGACCCGGACATTGTTTTTAAAGCTGCTCAGAAACATGCAACACTAGCCATGTTTGGTTTGGAGAAACGTCACACAGCAGAAAACATTTTGGATGTCTTTAACACAAAGGTCCTTAACTGGCTGTCCCCAAAAAAACGCCAGGTTGGTTATGTTTCCACGGACAATGGCGCCAATATAGTTAAGGCCATGAAGCTGGGTGAGTATTTCAGAGTGCCGTGTTTGGCGCACTGTATAAACCTGTTTGTCCAAAAATTCTTGGGTAATAAAGACAGTGCAGCGTACAGAGTATTGGACACCTGCCGAAAAATGTGCAACCATTTCAGCCATTCTTTTAAGGCCCGGAAGCAGCTGAGGAGCCTGCTATATCAACGTCAAATGCCAGTGAAAGCACTCATCCACGATGTGGTAACACGTTGGAACTCAACCTTCTACATGCTTGAGCGTCTGTATGAGCAGTATTCGGTACTCGATCACTATTTCTTAACAGAGGGCACAGCTCAGAAGGAGGACCTGAGGATGGGTGCGGCGCAATGGAACATAGTTAAAAGCCTGACACGCATGCTTCGTCCTTTTGAGTTCTTCACGCGTGCAGTCAGCAAGGAGGACTGTAATTTGGGAAAAGCTATCCCATTGTTGTACATGCTGGAGCACCAACTGAAGGAGGTGTGTTCTGTGTTTGAAAAAGATGTAAAAAACCAAGACTCTTTTGTTCTGGCAGAGAAATTATTAGAGCTCCTACAAGGTGATGAACGTCTTAAAATGATCCACTCAGAACAGCATTACATTTGTGCTACTATTCTGGATCCACGCTACAAAAAGGCGCTGGCAGGCCAAGCATTCTTTCCTTTTGCTGATGAAGATGTTACAAAGTACAAACGTTGGCTAGCCATGTCAGCCAAGAGGTTTGAAAGAGAACGGCAGAAAATTGAAGGAGAAGGCAGTACATCAGCATCAGAAGGCCATCTCCAGTCACAACAATCCTCTTCTGCGCCTGTGGCTGCGGCACAAGTGACCTCTCAGCCGTTAAAGAGACCGGCAACCGGATCATCTGCACCACCAGACGCAACAGTAACATTGGAGGCTGAAGAGGATTGGCTAGCTCGGCTTGGGTTTGGTTCTCAAAAGGTCACAGCAACAGCTAAGCAAAGAGGAGGAACCTTGGAGGAGAACCTTGATTCGATGGTCAAGGACTATCTGAATGACTCAACAGAGGTCTATGTTAATGCTGACTCATTGGCGTATTGGCATGGGAAAAAAGAATTGTGGCCACAGCTCACCAACCTGGCTTTAAACTACTTGTCTTGCCCACTCGCAAGCTTGTCTTCTGAACGTGTTTTCAGTGCTGCTGGTGGCATTGTAACTTCCAAACGGAGCCGCCTCTCGCCCAAAAATGTGGAGAGGTTAACAATGATCAAGATGAATCAGCACCTCATACCACCAGATTTCAGAGTACGAGAAAGTGCGCCGGATGAAGACGAGGTAGCCAGCAACATAGATGAGGGAATTTCTACTCTGTCAGGTGACACTGAGCTCACCCTGCCTGAATTCGCAGAGTATGATGACGAAGCCTTATTCTTATTCCTGGACCGTGATACCGAGCCCTGAAAATGAGACAACGAATCAATAACTTTCTTTTTCGTCCTTATTCACTTTTATCCCTGTGTGTCTGTCTTTCTTTGTTGTGCACAGTTAATATAATTCAAACTTTAATCAGATAATCACAAAAACAAGCCCATCAGCAGAACTGTCTTCACTTGTTTGCTAATTGATTTGAAGGTGCCACAGTCTGCATTCCTCAGGTTCACAAGTTCAGAAGAACATGCTCCTCTATCCTCCTCCTCCAGACTCCTATTTCCATCAAAGCAGAGGGCTGGTTTACGCCCAATGAAGAAAAACTCAGCACTTGTGGGGTTGTTGTTCTACCTCTTTGCAGGTGAGTTGACGGCTCTGGGGCCATTGCTGGGAAGCTCTAATACCGGATAAAAGTGGTTTGGACCAAATCCGAGGCGCACATTTTTTAGTGTTTTTGCTGACTTGCTTGCCTTTGAGGTGCTCTTAGGGGGGGTTCGGTCTCTTTGTGGGTGAGTTTCGGTGTCTGTCAGCACTGCTGGGACACTCTACTCTTGATTGCATTTGCTTTTCAGGAAATCCTTGGTGGCAACCCCGACTTATGGCCTAGCTACGCAGCGCGTTTGGACCGAAGGCCGAGAAATATTGTAAGTAGCAGATGTTGCTTTTGGCCTGTTTGGGGGTGTTACGCTTTTTGGCGGGTGGCTTGGCGGGTCTTGGGCCATTCCTGGGAAGGTCTAATACCGGGTGGAAGTGGTTGGGACAAAATCCACGCCGAAAAGCCTTTTGGCACTTTTTGTAACATAGGGTTCGTTAGCCCTAGCAGCAGGATTGCATGTGTTTTGGGGTGTTCTACATTTTTGCAACTGAGTTCTGGGGTTTTAGAGCACTCGTGAGAATATGTAATTTTGGTTGCAAGTCATTTGAAGAAAATCCTGGGTGGGAAAGGGGTGATTTGGCATAGTTAAAGAAAGCCTTTGCCACTACTCTTAACTTAGGGTTCGTTAGGGTTAGCAGTATTTCTATTGCATGTGTTTGGGTGGGGGGGTTTTCGAGTCTTGGAGCGATGCTGGCTATGGATACTTTTACTTGGTTGCTTGCAAGTGGTTTGAATGCAATCCACGGTGGGTAAGGGGGTATTTGGGCCTACTTTTACTTTCAAAGTACGTTTTGTCACCAGTTTTCTGCTAGGCCTCGTTTTTTCCGATTTGATTGGGGGTCTTCTACATTTTTGCGACTGGCTTTAGTAAGGGTCTTGGTGGGAGCACTGCTGGGAAGATCTAATTTTGTTCTAAAACACAGTTTACAGTACACCTAGCTTGAGGGGAAAGATCCGCTACATTAATTTGCCCATAATTATTTATCCTTCAAAAGGTGACTCAGACATAGTACGCACTGTCAAAAATATTGTACTGTCTACTAGGAAAAGCAAAGTGTGACTTTTTGCACTCCACAGCCTACATACCTTATATTTATTTATCAGTGGTGTTGTAATATTATATCACTTCCTGTTTTTCGTTGAATAATTACAGGCCGGGTTTCAGTCTGTGCAATGGGGAAAAAAGGATGGAGTCAGGCTTCACATTAGCGAACCGCAATTCAGCATCCGCCAGGCAGGCAGTGGACAGGGTGTCTTCTGGTCACCAACATTGATGGACGAAGCGTGAGATGGAATGGAGGAGTGCCGCTAATAAGAGGATTTTTTTTCTGCATGCAACTTACTTACCAAATTCAAAAGGACAACTACAACAACATACAGATACAGTATCCATTGTGTTTTTCTATGACTGTGACTGCATTTCTTGGATCTCTCTCTGCTTCTAACTTGATCCCTTAACACATCACTTAGTCCACTCCACTATCACATCTGCACCACACATAGTCATTTGTAAGCGCTCCTACGTAATTCGCAAGTCGCAGCACGCCCCAGCCCGTAGAGGACTGGGATGGCCCCAATGATGAAGCATGTCACCAAGGGGCAACCCTGGTGAGTGAGGGGACACCAAAAAAAGAGCATTTTCTCCTTTTCTATCTACTACACCTTCCAGACCAACCCCATTGAGTGTTGTGAATGGATGTATAGTGACCAGCAATGCTCTCAGGTATCTGGCAACAGAGACCTTATGTTGAATATAGTTATCAATAATTCCACACACGCCCTGTACTGTCGCATTCTTTCTTCCACAGTTGTCGAAAGTACTACTGACTTTTCACTGACATGCATGCAGTAGTGCATGTACTTTCAAAGATTGATGGATAGATTTGTACCCAAAGATTTGTTTATGTTCAATTGTTTGTCCATGCTGTGCTTTTTTTACAGGGTGTCTTCTGGTGGTGACCAACATCGATGGACGAAGCGTCAGCTGCAATGGAGGAGTGCCGCTAATAAGAGGATTTTTTTTCTGCATGCAACTTACTTACCAAATTCAACAGGACAACTACAACAACATACAGATACAGTATCCATTGTGTTTTTCTAGGACTGTGACTGCATTTCTTGGATCTCTCTCTGCTTCTAAATTGATCCTTTAACACATCAATTAGTCCACTCCACTATCACATCTACACCACACATAGTCATTTGTAAGTGCTCCTACGTAATTCGCAAGTCGCAGCACGCCCCAGCCCGTAGAGGACTGGGATGGCCCCAATGATGAAGCATGTCACCAAGGGGCAACCCTGGTGAGTGAGGGGACACCTAGAAAAAGAGCAATTTCTCCTTTTCTATCTACTACACCTTCCAGACCAACCCCATTAAGTGTTGTGAATGGATTTATAGTGACCAGCAAGGCTCTCAGGTATCTGGCAACAGAGACCTTATGTTGAATATAGTTATCAATATTTACACACACGCCCTGTACTGTAGCATTCTTTCTTCCACAGTTGTCGAAAGTACTACTGACTTTTCACTGACATGCATGCTGTAGTGCATGCACTTTCAAAGATTGATGGATAGGTTTGTACCCAAATATTTGTTTATGTTCACAATTGTTTGTCCATGCTGTGCTTTTTTTTCTTGTCTCACAAAACCTTTCCCAAAAACCCCCGTACCCATCCATTTTTCAAACCCTAACCCTCTTCCCCCGGGCTGTGTGGTTTTGATTGATGTGTGACTAAATTACAGCAATAAATCCACACACTTGCTGGGGAGGATAAGGTGATACCAACAGGCTGGTGAAGAAATCCGAGGATATATTCTTACTCTGCTTGACAAAGACCCATGGCTAATGTCAAAGAACTTCAACCGAATTAGTAGTTATACTTTACCATTTGTTAGGCTACAATGTGGCACTGTTCTAGTGTACTGTCACCTGCTATATTCTCTATTGTATTGTTGTATTGCTCAGGAGGACAAACCAACATTTTCTTTTTTTTCATAGTCATGCAACTGCCACTGTGTCACACCACTAGTACCACCGCTATGAGGAAATTTTATCCGCCTAGGATTGCCAACCTTATTCGCTGTTTCCCATGGAACCAGCCCTGGGCCTAGCCCTACTTGCAAACAGAAATTACAGGTAAGATAGGCGTTTGGTTGGAGGTAGTATAATGGAGTATTAGGAGAGACGAGAGATTGACGGTAGTACTACTAAAGTCACAGGACTTTTCAGGAAAACAAACTTACTGTTAAACCCCCACCCACCAGACTCAAAAGCTGTAAAAAACTGGTATGGTCAGATAAAGTTTCAAAAATTATATTTTTATAGCCCTAACAAAATAATCTCCCGCAAGACCCTCCCTAACCCCAACGATTGTCCTTCAAAAGTCCCCAAAAAACCCAACTCCCAATTCCCACCCCCCAAAAGTCTCTAAAAAAGGGGCAAGGGACACTATGGCAGGGTG
Organism: Lissotriton vulgaris; assembly: GCF_964263255.1. Taxonomy (NCBI): domain Eukaryota; kingdom Metazoa; phylum Chordata; class Amphibia; order Caudata; family Salamandridae; genus Lissotriton; species Lissotriton vulgaris. Next base: position 496,968,610 of record NC_141691.1, read on the forward strand.
CTGTTGCCTTTAGCAGCCAGGGCATCATGCTCCTTGCGGAGGGTGGCAAATTCGAAGCGGAGGCCCTCCACCAAGTTCTTATAGTTCAGGACCTCCTGCTCCAGGTAGGACAGTCTGAGGGATAAGCGGCGCCGGTGTGCCTTGCAAATCCTGTGGGGGGCAGCTGCTGTCTTTGCTGCTCGGCGTTGGCGTTGGGCTTTGGTAGCCCGGGGCTCCGCCCCGGCAGAGCACTGCGCTGGCTGGCAGCCCGCACGGAGCAGGATGCAGCTGTCCCCGTGGACGTTGTTGTTGTACCAGACTGCGTCTCCTCCTCCTCCAGGGCCACCAGCCGCCGATATTCAGCGACAGTGGCATCCAGTCTCCGTTGCCGGGCCATTCGAGCCAGCTCCTTCCTCCTTGATGGTGTCTTGGATTTGGAAGGAGCAACTACATGAAGAAAGAAAGACATAGTCTGTAACCAATGCTCCTTAAGATTAACACAAATTGATTGAGCAGAAAGTTGTCACAGTACAAGTAGCAAATTGAAAGCACAGTACATAACTATTGAGGACAGTATCTATGTAACCTCCGACTTCTTCATCCTTGCTCTAACATTAGTGGGAGTTTAAGGGACAAATTCTACAAGCACTATGGACTTCCATTACAGTCGACTATGACAGTACACCAGTCTTATTCTTCTTCTTCTCTCTTTGTTTAGGAAAATTGGTACGTTATCTTATGCAAGCCGGCATAATGCCAGCGCAGTGAACTTGCACCCGAGAAAAACAGACGCACACCATGGTGAGTGAGACAGACTTGCGTTACTGTACCGGTCCAGTACATGCAGGAGGTGAGGCTCTTACTTTTCTATTACGGGTGGCACTGAGAATACTCTGTTAAAAGGGCTACTGCTTAATTAATTTAGCTTTCACCCTACAGTGCAAATGAGTATTAGAAAAGGAAAATAAAGAAGCTAAATAATCTGATTATCTATCACTTCACATGGGATGTATTTGATGACATATGGGATGACTTTAGGTGCTTTGCTTATTATGGAGTGAACAGTGATACCCCCACACATGAATGACGTACTACTACTAAACTAAAGTTATTAAGAGAGGTAGGGAGTGTCCACCGTAATAACCGGATATATGCTGTGCTTGCAGTTGCAATACAAACTACTGCTACTATTCATGGTAGTATTTGGACAAAATTACAACTTCTTTTCCTTCCCTTTCCTACACTGGAACGGACGTGCGGGTGCGGTGTTACATGCTCTTCAAAGTAACACTTAGTTCATCCAGTGACCGTCTACTCTCTCTAGATACACATATGCTATCTAAGAGTCAGATAGTACCATGAATGATCCAGGCATCCATCCATTCAAAGTATATGCACACATACAGTTTCTGTTTCACCCACCCAGGCTGTTCTCCTTACACCCATCCTTGCTTCATCATTCACCCAGCCATGCACCATACCATATGCTTTCCTTCCCAGCCACCTCGGGGACAAAGCAAACACATATCATTCTTCTTTGCCAGTCATCATTACATTTCTCGTCCTTCCACACTTACTTACACCCTTCTTTCGCTTTTCGTTCAGCCCTTCCATCAAGTTCACCTCAGATCTGATTGGGATTCTTCTTGCCAAAAACTTCACAGCTAAGTCGAAGTGCATTTAGAGGAGCCTACTACCTGGTTTATTTATATAATACACCCGTGCAGAAAGCACACTCTGCAGTCTTCAATCTCAAATGAGTAAGGAATGTATAGCTTACCTCTGCCCGCCACCACCGTGTCATCCCCCACAGATTTGTCCGGCACTTGCACCGCCTCCTCCCCAGAGTTGTCCTCCTCGTCCAATGCCACCACCACCTCGACGCTGGCCCCGCCTCCAGATGTTCCACCTACAAAGTACATTTAATAATGTTAGAATACACCACTCACTACTATATAATATTTGGTCTAGGAGGAAGAAAGAAATGTGAAAAAAACTGTATACAATTTAATAATTTGTGACTGTCTACTGTAAAGTTAAAATGTCCCTTTTTCCATGGAAGGCTGTTGTCTTGCTGCACTTTTTGGCACAACTGATGAATGCTTGCTTTTTATTTTTAACACGCACCACTTTTTCTCCTAACAGACAGAAGCTTGACTTCTAAGAGCACGAGCAGGATCAAGTTCAAACCAGGTGAGAGCTCGGCTCGACCACAAGAAATGTGTCCAATTAATCGTCAGCACTAAGCACTTTTCCATTTCCAGTTAAACGTTTACTTTTATGACAAACTTGATTTCAATAAATGTGTTTACTTTTAATAAAGCTTTTAAACTCAAATAGACTCTGTGGTTTTTGGTCCTCCAGACTAGAGTGGATGAGCTAAAGGTTTTGGAAGTTTTGCAAGCATGAGTCCGTGCCTCTGCCATCGGTGACTTTGGGAGCTAAATGACTCTGCCACACTATCTAGTCAGTAAGGTGATTGGGGGTTCAACTACAAAGTCTGTTATCACTGAGGTATGTGGAAAGTCTAACAGCACCTATTATAATTGATAAGCTAAGCAATGCATTTTTTTGTGTCCATAGTTCTGTTTGTGCAGATTTGTCCAGGCAACAGTAGTAGAATGGATTGTCCTCCTATCCAAACTAAAAGTAAAGTAGTATCTTATTCTTTCTTGGTGGTCATTCACCTTTTTATTGTTGGCAATTGTCAAAGCATAAACATTTAGAATACTTGAAAAGACATTATGGACAATCCCAGAGGACTGCACTCAGTGCATAGAGCTATTGCTGACTAGAATGGGAGTCCAATGGGAATGCCAAATGTGCAATCTTAGTTAGCTACACAGACAGACTAATAAGAATAATCTAGTAATACTACATGGAGTCATAGTCGAGGCAGGATAAGAATTTAGATCCTGTCTACAAGAAGATCAAAGACGATTTAGAAAAAATCGAATGAGGAACGCTAGGAAAAAATAAGTACTCTATAATAAAATTAAAACTTACCAGCAAAGGAGCCCTCGCCTGCCCGGTCCTGGCCTGCATCGTCAACAGCACCCTCCTCCTCCTCCTGTGTCCTCCTCTTGCCCCTGGGGGAAGCTGATGTACAACATGAAAGAAAGAAAAACAGAAAACATAGATGATATTTGTCAACCAAATCAAACATTTCAAAAGAACTAACAAAATATTTTTGCGAAATAGCAAATAGACAACTACTCCACGGGATATATTATTGACCAATCTCATGTGGTCGACTACGTTATTACTTTACTATTGCTTGATTTGCGGACCGTCGAATTGGAAATTACCTTATGTAACTCACTAAACAAAGTACTAAAAAGGTTTGCCTAGGATTGGCAGGCAGCAGTCCGCAGCACGCGAAGTGACAGCCAAAGTCCATCGTGATTGAAGATCAGCGACAACAGTAAAGTTTCCTACTACATTAACCAGTCATTAAAATACTCAAACTATTATTCCACCACCACTATTTCTTCTTATCGCCATGTGTACAAAGGAAGGACCGGACTTGAGTCTGTAGGGGCTGATTTAGAAGCCCCTTGCTGCTCTTTTGCTTCATTGTTGCGTGACTTTTGTGACGCAGCGACAGCACAGAAGAGGCGCAATGGTGCGGCGTATATTAACAACGTGACGCATATGGGAGATGCATCACGTTGTAAAGCCCTGCGCCAATAGGGGGTGTTCCGGCGCAAGGGAGGGCGTTCCTGCGCAGGAACGCATCCTAAAAGTGGCTGAGGGAAATCTACAAGATTTCAATCAGTCACTTTGAGGACAATGATGCGTGACTCAAACCCTGCGCCTGCTTGAAGCAGACGTACGGCTTGACGCAGCATTGGGGAGATAGGGCACCCCAGAGCATTGATGGAGCTGCACCATCGTTGCGACGCAACTCCAGCAATGCGCCGCCTTTACGGCACAGATGCGTAACGCTTTGGTGACGTTTTGGGCCCATGGTGCGCCGCATTGTAAATACGGCGCACCATGGGTGATGGTGGCGTGACGCACAATTACTGGCGCATCCCTGCTACTTTGCAGGGATGCGCCGGTAATTAAAAATCTGAACCTTAGTGTGTAGCATTACGCAGTTCTTTAAACTATACTCATACATAATTTCACAGGCCAATGAAATGAACACAAAATCGAAAACAAATAAGCATAGTAGCAACACTACTGAGAAGAAGGAGAGCAGTGTACCCGAAATGCACAGAAGATTTTGAAATATAATTTACCTACAATGTAATGAGCAGCATTATTGCTCTTGGTAAAAAACAAAAATTTGCAATATAATAACACAGCAGGAGAAAACATAGTAGTAAAGAAATAGCTACTACTACTCACCAAGCCCGGGGATCTCAAGGCCAAGGAGGTTGAGCAAATCTCGCTCACGGGTCAGGACATCCGTCCAGCGGTGGGTGGCCTGGTTGTAGGTGCGCCAGACCCAAGAGTGGTGTTAAATGGCCTGGCACACCTTCTCCCACCGCTTCCGGTGCTCCCGGACCCCGTACCCGGCACTGATCTTGCCACCTCCCATGATGGTCCTGGGGAGGCGGCGCTGAATATAAAAAATGAGTTGGCCCACCTCCTCCGGGGTAAAGATCTCCCTGGGTACGACCTCCTCCCCCCTCAAACGCCCGCACGGGAGCTGGACACGGGGTGCGGGACCCTTCCCCTTCTCGGGATGCTTCCCGGCTCCCTTCACCATGGTCTGGGCGGCAAGGAATAAAGAAAATAGAATAGGGAAGAGAAGAAAAGAAAATAGTTTTAAAAAGTAGTTTAAAATTAACCAAAAGTAGCAGTAAACACAAAAATATAGGGCTAGAAAAATAGAGGGATAGATAATAAGTAAAATAGATAAAAAAAAACTACAAACAAGCAAAGGATGGCATAGATTTAGAGAGGATACAAAAACCATGCCCAGAACCATAGCAATGAATGAGAAACAAGATGGCCGCGCCCGTTCACGACCGCGCGGGTAAGTTTGCGTGAGATTTTCCTCGCGAACACCCGCGGAATTGTACTGGCAAGCCGCAGACTTTGCGAGATTACACTTCGCGCCTGGAAACGTAAATACGTCAGGCAAACAAGATGGCCGTGCCCTTGAACGACTGCGAGGGTAACTTCGCGCCTTGCGCTACGAGCGGCTCACAAAAACGCACAAAACCTTGCCAACTAGCACGCCGCAAAAAAAACAAATTGCACATTCGCATGAATTTGCGGCTTCCGAATCCGATCTCGCACGTGTTCGCGCCCCGCGAATCCCGCTAAATTGCAGAAAAACGAGTTTTTCAACACTGAAAGCACTCGGCAGGGGCAAGAGTTCAAACTCATCATTAGTAACAATTCCCTGTAGTGCTTCCTGACTGGGCCCCTCCAGAATTCAGTTGCTAGTTGCAACAATTGTATGACCCTGCTCTGACCCTCACAGCAGGCTCATAGAATAGCTACAAGTAGGCCACAAAGGTCCTGGGGAAAAAAAATGCACTGCAACAGAAAGCAAAATTACAGATAAGGAAGCAGGTGCCAGACTGGAATTTTAAAACAGTGACACATTAATAAACTAATCCCAAATTAATTCATGTCAGTTGAAGCAGGGCTGGTGTGCTTGGTTTTTCCCCCCATAATCTACAGTGATGATGAACCAGAGGGTGGCATTGATGTAACAGAGGGTTGCAGTGGTGAAACAGAGGGTGCTGGGAACCTGTGATGATGAACCAGACGTAGAAACAACATAATCGCGACCGTTGCGTGCCGAAATGTAAGTTCGCAATTGCGAACTGGTACGAACCCCTCGCGAACAGGCAGAAATCCCTGCGAACACACAAAAAAAAAAAATCCGCAAATTCGCTAGAATTCGCGGATTTTGCGGATTGCGAGTTCGCAAATCCGCAAAATTCGCGGACGTGAGATTCGCAAAATTCGCCCATGCTTACTTATAACCAGGGGTGGATTGAGGTTCACCACAAGTAATAAAGGAACTGTCTTCTTCGGTCCAGTTATAGGTTTCAGTTATTTAAACCTGAGCTCAACCCCTAGAAGTATCAAACTATTTAAAAAGTCAAAAGCATAGCACGATAAAATTCCCAGTCTCATTTACAAAAATTTTAAAAATAAAATTTTATGAACAAAATAACACCCAAATGACAAAAATCCAAGAAGGAGAACTGAAAATATGAATTTTACAAGATTTAAGGGGAAAAAAAGCATGTAAAAGCACAAATGGTAGTCAATGGCTGCTCTCAACTAGGACCTACCCTCAATTTGAGGCCAACCGCAATGGAGTGTTGGTCGGAAACACCAATCATATTTGGGCTGGTAGGAGATTTTACCTGGAACAGTTCTGGCCTGGTTAGAGTTTTTACCTTGAGACTTATGGCCTGATTTATTATGTGGCAGACAGCCTGTGGATACACCATGGGGACAAAGTGAATTACTCTGTCCCCTTGGCAGAGGGACCATATGCCAACTTTATAAATGACTGCCAAGCGAATGTATTATGTTACAACGCATACATTTACAATGTATGCACTTACAACGCAGTTCTGACATCGCAACATCCACTACAACGCATTCCATTACATTGCATGACACTACATCGCATATTAAAAACCTACCTTTACAATGCATTCCATTACATTGCATACTACCTTTACAACGCATACCTTACATTGCATTTACGGTAAGTATTGGATAGTATAGGGGTGAAAATTACTATTCTAACTCCAGGGGGTGCAACAGTAGAGTAATGGTTGGATAATGTAGGGGTAAACATTACTATTCTAACTCCAGGTGGGGCAACAGTAGGGTAAGTGTTGGGTAGTGTAGGGGTAGAAAAAACCATTCTAACTCCAGGGCATGCAACATTATGGATAGTGTAGGGGTACTATGTGTTGTAATTCAGGCCCTCTATGACAAATTCAATGACCAAGCACCTAACCCCGGAACCACTTCCTACTCCAGGAACGCCAACCAGCCCACCACCTCCTCATGGACCCCAGTCACCACCAAAGACACCACGTCAACCATGAAAGGCATCCACTCGGGAGCCCCCACGGATCCCTGCCGCCCACACATCTTCCACAGAGCGGCCACAGCAATCACTCCAGAACTAAGACTCACCATCAAAACCGGCATCTTTCCTGATGACTGGAAACGCGCAAGCTCAAGTAGCCATAAGCAGATCCCACGGACCTCAATAACTACCGACCAATCTCCCTCCTCCCTTTCACAGCCAAAGTCTTCAAAGAAGACTCCATCCTCGACCCCTCCCAATCCAGATTCCACAGCAACCACAGCACTGAGACTGCTCTACTCGCCGCCACAAACGACATCTGCACCCTCCTTGAACAAGGACACACCTTTGCCCTGATCCTACTCTACCTCCCTGCAGCCTTTGACACCGTGTCCCACCACACACTTACCGCCACACTACACAACGCCGGCACAAAGGGAACCAGCCTCAACTGGCTCTGCTCCTTCGTCACCAGCAGAAACCAAAGAATCAGACTGCCACCCTTCCTCTCCAAACCCTCGGAAATTTACTGCGGAGTCCCACAAGGATCATCGCTAAGCCCCACTCTCTTCAACATCTACATTGCCCCCCTCGCCACCATCGTGAGACAGCATGGACTCAACATAGCGTCCTACGGTGACGACACCCAGCTCATACTCTCCCTCACCAAGGACCCCATCACCACCACACTCAACTTCCACGGAGGAATGCAGGACGTTGCTTCCTGGATGAGCATGAGCTGCCTGAAACTCAACTTGGAAAAAAAAGAGGTCCTTGTCCTCGGACACTCCCTCTCTGATGGTACAAAGCATGGTGGCCATTACCCACGTAAACCCTCCCATCCCCACAGACCATGCCCAAAACATTGGCATCATACTCGACTCCTCCCTCTCCGTGACCCGACAGGTCAACTCAGTCACCTCCAGCTGTTTCAACACCCTGCATTCCTCAGGAAGACCTTCAAATGGATCCCCCTGAATCAAGGAAGACCGTCAGCCACACACTCATAACCAGCAGACTAGACAAACGGAAACGCCCTCTACGCCGGGATCAACAACTCCAGAAACTCCACACAATTCAGAACACCGCAGCCAGACTCAACGTCGGTATCCCTCGACACAAACACATCACCAAACAACTGGGGAACCTCCATTGGCTCCCCGTCAAGAAGAGGGTAACTTTCAAGATACTCACTGTGGAACAGGAGCCCATATTACCATCGATGCCCAGGCTGCTGGCGCAAGACGCCTCTTAGTTCCCATTCTGAATAATTACCAAAATAAAGAGACGGGCGCTGGAAGCAGGAATCAAGAACAGAGTTTAATTCTCATGAGGAGAGCCTGTCATGTCAGACACGAAACAAGGTGCCATCGGGAGGTGCTCTAACAAGTGAGCTGAGACTCTGTCTTTTATACTTTACAAAACACTTGGCATTACAGTCACAGCATTGTGAAACAAAGAAAAGACAACCCCATAATCCTCGTGTCAATCCTACCCCACATGTGTTCACAATAGGGACCCTTGACCTGCTGATAAGAGAGGGGGCAATGACGCAGCTGAATGTTCCGCTGATTATTAGGATGTGTGCGCCTGATCGTAGCCCAGGGGGTGGGGAGGCCAGGATCAATAGTGGGTCCTTTGAAGAGGAGTGACTCCATACAATAAAGGGCAGTAAACAGTGTCTCCCGGCTTAGGCGATGGCCTCGGACATGTGTGGACAGTCCATCGCGGAGGGAGGGTTTGCTAACAGAGGGGTTATTCATGAAAGGAAAGGAGGTGTTTGTCAGGCGCGGCCGTGACTCCCAAGGACAGGGTCTTGCAGAGGAGGAAGGTTTATGACTTGTCCATGTGAGCGAGAAGGAGGGGGTCAGGGTGCGCGCAGGGTCAGAGTCGCACAGAGAGAGAGAGATCTTATGACCCGTACATGAGAGAACAGGGGCAGTCAGATATAGCTGGGGGGCTATGTCAGCTGAGGCGAAGGATGCTTCTTCAAGAGGGAAATGGGGGGGTGCCTGGGTCAAGCAGGAGGGTTGCCTTTCATAGCAGGGTCGCGCAGAGTGCTGGGTTTCATGGTCTATGCATGTGAGAGTGGGAGGGGGGTGCTTAAATGCGCGCAGGAGGGAAGCCAGTGATTCTAATGAGTGGGCAAGAGGCCAAGGTGCCTAAAATGGCTGTCATGTACATATGAGCACGGGCTTTTACTGGCGGAGTGATATGGTCAATATTTCAGGGTATACGTGGTGCCTACAGGGAGGGGGACAGGAGAGGGCAAATGAACGCTGCTTATGTACATCAATTTTTTCTATTTTCCACAGTCGCCCCTTTTTACATAACAGAGTTCATTTTTCTAATTGATGGGGGTATATATAAACAACAAAGTTCATTTTCCTATCCCTCCTAGTTAAGGGGCGTACATATAAACATGTGGTTGATGAAATAGCATTTGTCAATACTAACATATTGCACAAAAATCATGAACAGTTGATGTGATGGGCAGAATGCAGCACATAGGAAATTGCATTTGTCGAGTTCCTATCATTTCAAAAGCACTACATAGCATAAATGTTTCTGACTTAAAAATGTGACCAATGAACATTTTGACCAAGCAGTTGAGGGCGGAATCAGTTCAATATACAAAGTCTCTTCGTCACAGTGTCTTTTAGCAGTGAGCCATCACTGGTAGGCTCTAGTCCGTGTCCTTTCGTTGGCGCTGTTGAGCACCGGCGGTGGAGCTATAGGTCCAGCTCGGGTCTTATCCTTACGCGTTGCAGGGTGCAGTCAGTCCTCTGCTGTTAGACCACAGTCCTGTTCCCTAAACAATCCGTTTAGCGGCGCCTTATGCTCGGCACCTATATTTCCGTGGCAACACCCTATTCCCACCTGAATGCCGTTCTTCCTTTTGGCGTGAAGTCACATGGAAAAGAGGGTGTGTGTTGTTCAAACAGTCGATAGGAGAGAGGAGGAGTTGGGTCAGAGTTCCTGGGACACACAAAAGAGACCAAGGGAGCAAAGGATAACAAGCAGGCAGGCCCATCAATCGGGCCCAAAGAAGGGGGACGGAGACTCCAGGCACACGTGGGTTAGCAGACGGAGGGCTTCAGGGCAGCCCGTCAAGTTTCATTTTCCACGTTTGAAATTGCTGTCTCGTCCCGCATCTTGTTGCTCTGCAGCTCCACCTTTGGTCGAGGTCACACGTGTCTCAAGATCTGCAGCCAGGCTGTGCGTCACGTCCGACCCTTCTCCTTCGGTGATCGTGAATCTTTGAATAGGTACAAAACAATCTTTTAGAGAACTGGCAGAAGAAGACATCTATGCATGTGAATTCCTCCCTCAATCCTACGCATTTGGGAGATACGCTCATCGGTCACAGTCAGAGGTCTATTACCAAGCAGTGCATATGTCGGCATTCCTACTGAGCTCATGCCAAGTTTATTCATCGTCCTATTTATAACTCAAGTGAGGATAAATAAGATTCCCATCAACTGTGCATTTCATCATATTCAACATTTCGGAGCATTTCCCTTCAAGGCTGGCTAACCTTTTCAAACAGGGCGGGGGTGCCATCATCGAGAGTCAGGTAAAACAGGGTTTTCTCGAGGGACGACAGTTACTCATGGTCATCATGTTTATATCCGGGACAGCAGCTGGGGTCTATCAAATGGGGCGGGGATGCTTCGGGCGCTCGCGCTTGGGTGCAAAAGGGGGTGGGGCAATCTGGGCATTGGGGGTCAATCTAGACGTTGGCGTTCGTCTCTGATGAACAGAAAAATAAGGTGCCATTGACATACAGTTCCCCTATAAAAGGCCAAATTGGGGGACCTTAGTCGTCTTACCTGTCCTTTCCTTCTCAGCCAATTCGAGTTCATTCATTTTTGCAGAAAGGAGAGGTAGTAATATGGCGAGATACAATCATTTTAGTTTCGGTCAATTTCGCTGAACACCTTCGCGTTCAATAAGTATCCAATCAGGCTGGTGCCAGTGAGGCACGGTTTTACCATAAAAAGGAAGAGGAAATAGGGAGACTCTCAGAGAGTGAGAGTCGTCCGCAATCTAAACGAGCCATTTGGTACACGTATGACATGTAGAGAGAGAGAGAGAGAGAGAGAGAGAGAGAGAGAGAGAGAGAGAGAGAAAGGGAGAGAGATATAGAGAGGAAAAAGGTGGGATAGAGATAGAGAAAGACAGAGAGATGTGTACAAAAATAGGTCATTTAGTGCGTTCACAACACAGAACAGCAGGGGGTCAGGTAACGGAGAGACGCAAACAAAGGGAGAACATAAACCCCTACAGCACATACACACGAACTCAGACAGAGGAAGACAGTACATGTATTACATATATATAAGACATTCACGACAAAACACAAAACAACAGTTGGCCAACAAAATCTATTTTTTCTTATCCTTCATGTCTTTACTATCCTATTTATCTTCGTGCTTAGTTCTTTTTACCTTTCCCTCCTTTTCCCTCTCGCTTGTTATTTCTGCGAGCGTTCTCAATTGCCAATACTTACACCTCGGTCAGTCGATCTGAAATTAACCTGGTCGCGCTATTTACCCATGGTTGGATCTTAAACCATTTTTCAGTCCCTTCCTTTGGTGGGAAGTTCTCCAGGCTGAGGCAACGGCAAGTATTGATCGGGAGAACAGTCAAACAGCTTGGCTAGATCTATAAGAGTGTGAGAAGGGGGGCAGTACATTTTGAACATCAGCATCATTTCTAACTTCCCAGACGGGTGGTGCCGTGGTAACCCTTACCCACACACTTTCCTTTGTCCTTTCCCTACCTAGTCAAACGTCTAGTTACATTATCTAACGTATTATTTCGAGTCAATTTTCGTCCTACAGTACCCGTCAAGTCTCTATGTCAGTCCATCCTCCCAGTTGCTATGTCCTAAGGAGGAACAGTCATGTTTAAATCTACGTCTTTTAAAAACTTATCGTCATAAGGACTATGCTCCTTTTCCCTCCTTCCCTTTTTCGTTGGTGGTTTGATCATCGTTCTCCCATACTTCAGTCAATGTTCCAACGCGACCTGCAGAAGGGAGGAGAAAGAATGGGTGGGGGGGGGGGCAGCATTCAAAGCACATCAGCATGCAGTAGTCCGAAAATGTTTTTACCTACCACATACTCGACCTATCTCCACGTACTGCATTTCTTTACCATCTCGGCGTATACGCCCAGAGGGACCAGTAATGTCAGATAGATAATCATTGACGATCTGCGTATCTACATGAGTTACTTGGTTGCAACCCCTTTTGTTGGGTGCAAGGGTGGCGGTCAGGTGGCATTTCTGTGGTGTCGTTTTAAGGGCGTCTAAAACACTTTTCCGGCTGCCTTTGACACATAATGTAGCTGCTAAATATCTGGTCCTTTTTAACCTTCAGCTTTCATCATACTTATTCTTCGCTCACAGTAGCAAAACATCCAAAACTCATTAATGCAACCGCTACAACTATGCTTTCTTTTTCAAAATACTTTCAATAAAAAGTGTTGATGTATAAATACAGGCCTACAACCCAGTGGACCGGCCACGGAGCAGATTTGGAGCTGTACATAAGAAGAACGAAGTTGGTGGCAGTTCATTGCATAAAGTGCAGCAGTGCAATAAAATCGTATCAAACTTCCCTACAGAGCAAGCATGATGCATGTCAAGAATTCAGGTTTTTCAATTAATTCATTAATTCATTATCCAAATGCTCATTCACTGTCTAAATTACACCAATTCATTTTCCATATCATAATTAGTACCCACCCTAAGTCAGTTCATTGTCCAAACATATGATCAATATCTATATTGCTTTCTTCTCTAAGCACATAATCATTATCCATTTTATCGACTTTCATTGTCCAAAAATGCACACGTATCTCAGAGCATCAAAATTCGAGCAATCCGGGTGAACAGGGAGTTTGAAAGTTTTGTTTCGTGTATCGGCGCCATTTTGGGCGAGGTCAGGCAGGTTCCAACATAGTCAGAATGTCTCCAATGACTCGTGGTTGGACCAGAACCTTCCGTTGGTAGTTCAAAAAGTTTTGCGCAATGTGGTAACAGTCTAACAATATGGACCATCAATCAAAGAGTGGGGAGGGCGGCAACAATTTTCCTACCGGGTCACTCTGGTGTTCCACCGGAACTGAACAAGTCTGTACCTTGGCTGTGTTTTAGCCATTTCCAAACTGAGGCTGGCGCTGGCAGGAGTGCGCCGATGCCGCGGTTCCCAGTGAGGGGGATGGGGGCGCCCATGCGGAGGGATCGGGGTGCCCCCCCGGCTCTCATAGAATCTTCAAAGTTGAGGAGAGAAGGCATTGGGCGTGTGCCCGTCCCGGGCAAAAGACCGCTTTTCGATGTGGACCCTCTTTAAGCAAGAGCGTTGGGGTGTCGCTGGAAGCCTCCACCTGGAGGGAGGTGGGGGAGGCTCGTTCGCGCCGCCTCCCCCTTCCAGCGACCCTGCGCCGTTCCTCGGCTCCACCGCTTCGGTATTGGCCGTGCCGGGTACTGAAGATGGGGGGGGGGGGTCGGTGGCTGAGGCAAGACATCCCCCCCTTGACATGTGGCGGGACTACCTGTAATCTTCAGGCGTGGTCATGTGGCGGGACTACCTGCAACTCTCAGGGTTGCCCGACCTCGCCTTTGCTCCGGTCCTCGTCGATGGCCAGATCAGGCAAGAGATGGGGCGGGGGGGGGGTGGTCGGTGTCCGAGGCAAGACAGCCCCCTCCCCCCCCGTGGCCTGCAGGGCAGCAGAAGAGGGAAAGGGGAGACCTCCATGATTCCTCGGGCCGTCCGCCCTACAGCCTCCCCTTTCGACTGCGGCCAGCCGAGCCCTGCATGCATCGAGGCCTCGCCTTCCGGATGGGCGTAACCGCGGACCTGTTGCACTTCGGGAGCTTCCGGAATGGGGGTAGGTACCTATTGATTTGTATCTATTTCATGTGACCGTTATTTGGGCGTGGTGGGCAATGAGGCAGACATGTTTGGGGCAGGAATAGGCAACGGAACCTAGCTACCTCGTGGCTGTCTCGGTGTCAAGCTTGTCTTCCCTCGCCATTTTTATGTTTCTTATTGCGGGTTATTTCTAACGTTTCTTATTTTATTTTTAGCGAAGTTGATGACTCATCAGTGGCCTACTGATTTCGCTCGACTCTTTTTCTTGTATTTTTATGCCATAACCTATTATAAGCTATAGCGACTAGTCCACACTTAATGAACATGTCCTTATTAGGTGTGCCCTCCAGTGGAGCTGGATGGTTCATCTCTAATAAGCGGTCCGGGCTAAACAGGCTACCAACCAGTGGGGAGAAGATAGGCATGACTGATTACAACGGGGACAAAAGTCTGCATTACCTATCTTATCACGGCGGGCAAAGACTAGGCAGAATATTTCTATTCTCCGTTGTTTGGCGGCGGTGAATACCTCAAACGAACCAATACCGAACAATCAATGTTCGGTCAATCAAACAATCAGTGGGGAGAATAAGTGGGCACGAAAAGTTATCGTTACCTACTCTTTCTCTACCTGCAAAGAGAGACCTTGTTCTTCCCTGTTTGCAGACAAAGAATCTCCAGACAATAATCCACGAACGACAGTTCGGGAAACAGTGGGGGAGGAAGATAGGCACGACGGATTACAATGGGGACAAAAGTCTGCGTTACCTATACTTCACTGCTTGCAAAGGGAGAGCCTGTTGTTTTCTCCGTTTGCAGACGGTGAATCTCCAGAGGTTTCAACAAAGCGTAATACTAGTATTATCCAACAAACAATCATTTCACAATTTGTCGCATTTATGCGACCTTACCCGGACCGGACCATGTGGGCAGTTCTTCGCCTTCCTCCTTCCAGCGCCCGATCGTTCTCTTACTCCATGATTTTACCGCAGCAGTCCTGTGGGATTCCAGTCAGGACAGTAGGTCACTCAAGAGAGGTCCGTTCAGAATAGGTGAAGTTCATTCAATCGGCAGCCGGACGAGGGCCCTCTCAAGGCAGGTATACTCCGATCATTTAGATGTTCACCTCATCGTCTGGATCTCTCTTACTGGACCTTATGTCACTGATGGACCCCGCGTTGGGACGCCAATTGTGGAACAGGAGCCCATATTACCATCGATGCCCAGGCTGCTGGCGCAAGACGCCTCTTAGTTCCCATTCTGAATAATTACCAAAATAAAGAGACGGGCGCTGGAAGCAGGAATCAAGAACAGAGTTTAATTCTCATGAGGAGAGCCTGTCATGTCAGACACGAAACAAGGTGCCATCGGGAGGTGCTCTAACAAGTGAGCTGAGACTCTGTCTTTTATACTTTACAAAACACTTGGCATTACAGTCACAGCATTGTGAAACAAAGAAAAGACAACCCCATAATCCTCGTGTCAATCCTACCCCACATGTGTTCACAATAGGGACCCTTGACCTGCTGATAAGAGAGGGGGCAATGACGCAGCTGAATGTTCCGCTGATTATTAGGATGTGTGCGCCTGATCGTAGCCCAGGGGGTGGGGAGGCCAGGATCAATAGTGGGTCCTTTGAAGAGGAGTGACTCCATACAATAAAGGGCAGTAAACAGTGTCTCCCGGCTTAGGCGATGGCCTCGGACATGTGTGGACAGTCCATCGCGGAGGGAGGGTTTGCTAACAGAGGGGTTATTCATGAAAGGAAAGGAGGTGTTTGTCAGGCGCGGCCGTGACTCCCAAGGACAGGGTCTTGCAGAGGAGGAAGGTTTATGACTTGTCCATGTGAGGGAGAAGGAGGGGGTCAGGGTGCGCGCAGGGTCAGAGTCGCACAGAGAGAGAGAGATCTTATGACCCGTACATGAGAGAACAGGGGCAGTCAGATATAGCTGGGGGGCTATGTCAGCTGAGGCGAAGGATGCTTCTTCAAGAGGGAAATGGGGGGGTGCCTGGGTCAAGCAGGAGGGTTGCCTTTCATAGCAGGGTCGCGCAGAGTGCTGGGTTTCATGGTCTATGCATGTGAGAGTGGGAGGGGGGTGCTTAAATGCGCGCAGGAGGGAAGCCAGTGATTCTAATGAGTGGGCAAGAGGCCAAGGTGCCTAAAATGGCTGTCATGTACATATGAGCACGGGCTTTTACTGGCGGAGTGATACGGTCAATATTTCAGGGTATACGTGGTGCCTACAGGGAGGGGGACGGGAGAGGGCAAATGAACGCTGCTTATGTACATCAATTTTTCTATTTTCCACACTCACCCAACCTACAAATGCCTCTCACTACTGTTCCTAATACCTCAATAAGAGAATCTCCTTCCACGTACCCAGAAGAAACCTTAGATGCTCCGACCTTGCCGAAATCACGCGCAGCCGCATCACCAGAATAGGTGGAAGAGCCTTCTCCTACATTGTGTCCATGACCTGGAACAAGCTCCACACCGACATCAGACATGCCCCCTCTCTGAACATCTTCAGGAAGACACTCAAGACCTGGCTCTTCGACTGAGTGGAGCTGCACACCCCACACTCCACCCCACTCCTCATGGGTGAGTAGCGCATGTACAATCCCATGATTGATTAATTGATTGATTTATTGAGGATACATGGGACTCCCGTGGAACTCACCATGGCTCCCTGTGTGGGCCTGCAGGAGTACCACAGGGTCACCCGAGGACTGTGCAAGCATTAAAAACTGAAGCTTGCACTGTCCCGCAGCATCTTGGAGTACTGCTGTGGTTGGGCTGCAATCGCGGGACTGTTCGCATTTGAGCAGGGTCAAGACTGGTTTGTGTATGGCAGGGTGACAAATGAGGTGGCATGGTGTGCAAAATATTTATGGACTGGGATGTGGCTCAAATGATTACCAGAAGCTAAGATTACATCAAACATTCTGTCTATCACTATTTTCATTGTGGGGTTGGAAATATAGAACATCATAAAAGAACTTTTAAATTATAGAAAAAATAGAGTTGTGGTTCTGGCTCGAATGCCAAAACCACAAAATATGCAAGTTATGGCTGTGAACACATATAATACATACCGTTAACTCATGGAATCCACCATGATGTTCTCCTGCTTACTTTTTTTGTGTATGTATGCCATTAGCAAATAAAGGTTCTGTGCATGGAAATGGTTTGTGTTGTGTGGATTCATTACCATACCTAGCGAATATCAGTCGCTTTATATGTTTGAACCAACAACAATAACTTAGTTCTTAGCTGTGCTTTTTTGCTGTGAATAAATATGTAAAAATGTGATATTCATTATTTTTTTATTATTATACTTTTTAATTAAATATTCAACTTAATTACAAAATATGGTTACGTTTTAAACTTGTATTCGAAAATATAAAAATATGTATCTAAAGTATAACATTTAAAAACATTTACTAACATTTTTCTTTAAGTGTAAGTGGGTATTTTATTAAATAGGAAAAATATTGTGATGGGATGAAATCCCTCCCTCTATACTCCCATAAAAATATGGGTTTTTCCATCCTTTTTCAGAGAAAAACTCACCTACTTCTTCCTTTTGCAATAATAATTTTTTTGATATGAAGCAACATAAAACATGTTTTCTAATTCCCACAAACCTATCAGTTACAGTGTGCTAATGTGATGATTAGGTTATTTTTGAGAAGTTTGAGATTTTTATTAGACACAAATGGTGTAAACTGCTACACACTAACTAAAAGTTCGTTCCATGTCCCTATGTAGTACTTGCTACATACATCATGACAGAATTCTCAAACTTTCCAGCACGAATAAAGTGAAACTATGAATTATGACAAATTGCTAGCTGGTTAAATGCTTGAGTTTGTGCATTTTCCAGAAATGTATGACATTGGGATCTTTTCAAATTTAACCACTAGTAAGTAAGTAATTTTATTTGCACAGTTAATTAAAACCAATGCAATGCAATACAAAACATGAAAATTATAACACAATATAAAATCACCTATGTTTAAAACCATCATTGTATGAGCATTTATGTTTTGTTCTTAGTAATTATAAAATCATATCAGTCATTCAGTTATCTCTCAGTATTTGAAATTAAGTATAATATGTGTTACAAGACAAGTTGGAACCAAGTCAATTCAAGATTCTGGCCCTGGCATTTTGTCCCCCACAGCCTTTAAAAATTTTACCAGGCCGCAGCTCAATTGAGGGTCCTGAGAAGCAAAACAGGTTAGTACTGCACTCCTTCGTGTACGTATCCCAAGCCGAATAAAGTGTTGTTTTAAAAGGAGTTTCCACTCATCCAGCAATTTCTCGCAAGAGCATAGTAAGTGAATCATGTCTTCTTCTATTTGACCGCATAGCCGGCATGACAAACCTGCTTTCTTTTTTAACCAGTGCTGGAGATGCTTGATGCAGGGCAGCAGCCCAAATCTGTATTTTAAGAAGCACATTTTTGTCTTTTTGGCATAGCCCAAGCCCAAATAGTTCTGAGGAGCTTTTGCCGAGTAAGAATTCAAAATCATCCAAGCATGCATTCTTTTTGCAAAAACGGTTTTGTCTTGTGCCCACGACTGGTGTTTGATAGATTTCTTTACCAGTTTATTGAAGGTTTTATGGTCTAAGGAGGATGCCCAGAGCTGTTCCAGCCCGGTGTTTACAAGACATTTTGCAAGATATTTAGCTGCAGGCGAGGTCGAAGTCTGCTCTATTTTCCTCCATAGATGTTCGTTCAAGGTTTCCTGTTCAGATTTCCTCTCTTTGTCCCATACACAGATATAGGCCCCTGGCGTGCCAGGAGCTGTTGTTGAATGCCAAACTCCAGCCTAATCTGTGATGGGGAGGTCCACTAAGGAAGACTAAAGCTGATTCTATATGCAGCTGTGATTGTATTGTCAAGTATTGTTGCATCTCTGCCTCGTAAAACCTCACTTCCATAAGTGATTGTTGGCAGTAGTTTTGCTCGGATAGCTTGTACCAATGGTGTTAATGATGGACCAGATAGCTTGTTATTCAAGGTTTTTAAAGCAATTGCCAGAGCTATCCCTTTGCCTTTGATGCAAGACCTTTGTGCAATGAATCAGCCGCCATGGTCAATTTTCACACCTAAATATTTATATATTGACGTGTCTTTAATGCGAGATTTGTTCCAGAGCCACGTGAAGATTTTTCTTTTTCTTTTACTGATGGTCATAGACTGAGTTTTCTCAAGGTTAACTTTTAGATCATTTGCCTCAGAATAGCTCTGAGTGATGTTCAGGAGTCTTTGAAGCCCTACTTTAGTATGGCTTATGAGAACAATGTCGTCCGCATATAAGAGGCATGGTATATTAAGCCCTCCTAGTTTGGGGGCATGTGAGTTGCAGTCAATCAGATTTGGTGCCAGGTCGCCCAAGAACAGGTTAAGCAATGTTGGGGCCAGGACGCAGCCCTGCTTAAGGCCGTTGTTTGTCGGTATACGCCTGGACAGCAGTGAGCCGTCCCCCACCTTTATTCGTATCCAGGTATCCGTGTGCAGGTTTATTAACAGGTCCAGAAGCGGTTTTGAGATCCCCCAATTCTTTAGTTTAGACCACAGGAAATTCCGATTGATGTTATCGAAAGCCGCTTTATAATCTATGTAGCAGAGATGTAGTGGCAGTTTTTTCGTCTCTGCCTTATCTATTAGTAGGCCCATGGTTAGGATATTAGTCATCGTGCCCACTGTTTTGACAAAGCCTGTCTGATTAACCGGTATCAGCGATTTCTTTGCAGCCCATTCCTGTAGTTCCTCCAGCAGTAATCCTGCGAAGTACTTCGCCTCATTGTCTATTAGGGCCACTAGTCGGTAATTTTGAGAAAGAGCCCTGCCCCCTGCTTTGTATATTGGGGTTATAATAGAGCCCTTCCAGGAATCTGGCAAGATGTTCGAGCACCTGATTTCCAAAAAAAGGGGTTCGAGAGCTGCTGCCCAGTAACCTGCATCTTGCTTGAAGAGGATCGGGGGGGATTCCATTAGGTCCCGGAGCTCCTTCCCTTCTACCTTTTTTAATTTGACATTCAATGCTGTGTTGGAGCTTTGAGATGTTGTTAGGTTCGTATTTGTCTTTAGTTTCGGTGCGCAATTGGGTTTGTTGTGCAATGTTGGCATTGTCGACTATTCTGTTATCTAATGTAAATAGGACCTTGTTTTTAGGAGGTTCTTGATTGAAGTGCGTGTCAAGATAGGATGCCCATATTTCCTCTGTAATGTTTGATGAGACCCCCAGGTGTGCTTGACGTATCAGCGAGTTAATGGTTTTCCAAAACCTCGCCCCATCATTCTGTTTAGTGTCTGAGTGCAGTTTTGCCCACAAGTCCTCCTCTGTTGATTTGGTTACTTCCCATTTCAACTTTCTTTAATTTAACCACTAAGGTTTTCCATGATAAGTAGATAGATAAAAAAGGAAATTATTTTAAGGAACACAAGAATAATAAAATGACATGGGCAGAAACAAAATTATTGTTTGGAATCCTCTAGGTACCTGTGCGACAGATATTTGTACTTTGTGTGATTAAGAACACGCGGGCCCATATTTACTTACAGTTTGCATAGGCGCTAGAGCAATACTAAAGCCCATATCCTTCAGGTAAATGAACATTGTGTGAAAAAGTGCAACACTTCCTTGCATGAGGGACAAAAATTAGCACAACACCAGACTAAATAAGAATCACCTACTAATGATGTCCTTGTCGACACTAGCCCTAACATCGAGGTCCAATGTGACGCTAGCATTACACTATGGCTCAAATGAAAAGCAATTTATAATACAGGGTTTGTATTCAAAGTACATCCTGCAGCATCAATAACCTTTGTAGATATGGCTGTAAAAAAACCTACATCTTTATGATAATCCTTCCCAGACATTCTTCCTTTACCTAAATCTCGGACGGCTGGCACAAAGCTGTTTTGACCGTGCCTAAGCGTCAACTTTTGGCACACAATAGCTTTGATGTTTGAAAGTTGATTATCTCGATGGATGCCATTTAGAGGTCACTAGAGGTCGAATTTGCAACCCCTGGCTTCCCTCCTGCCACCCCTGACACGGTTCTTGTGACCGCTGGCGGCACATGTTGCAAGGGCAGTGCCACAAACAAAATTAAACAAGGCTCTAGTTTACCTGTTGTGCTTTCCATGCCCCTCAGCCACACTGTTTGCCTTGAGGAGGTATAAAACCAAACGCTAAGCAGCAGTCAGATCTAAACAAACACAACTGTAAAACAATTATTTAGTTTATAAGTGAAGCTGACCACTGTAAAAGGCATCTATGTGCCTCCTGCCGCTCCTGGACAAGTGAAGAGAACAATAATCACAGTATATAGAAAGGTAAACGTACAAAAACTATGAGGGAAAAATAATCCACGAAATAAGGGAAGATGACACAAGATAGAGACAGGTGAGAGACAAGGACAGAAAGGATGAGAGAGAGGGATTAAAGACAGAGAGATGATAGATGCGAGAGAAATGTAGAAAGATGTGAAAGAGTGTGACAGTTGAAAGGGGTAGGTGGTAAACACATAGGCATCTGTCAAAGAGACAGTTAAAGGTTAAAGGAATTGACCAGTGAGAGGGGATGATAGTTTGAGAAATATGATATAGATAGAGATGAAAAAGAAATAGCTGTGGAAAGAGAGGGAGGGCTAGGTGCAGGGTTGAGAACAGTTACAAAGTAACGCTGGGGTGATGCACAACTGAGGCAAGGGGAGATAGGTGAGACATTAGAAAGACACACCTCAGAGGGGGAGACAATTAAGAAAGAGGGTGCTGAGAGGGGGAGAGATTTTTGCAAGAGTAAGAGATGTGAGAGGCTAGTGAGAGTATGTCCAGAGAGAATGAGATGGAGAAGTTAGAGGGAAACATGTGAAAGAGGTGAAAGAGAAAATGATGAGAAACAGCACAGAGAAGTAACAGGTGTGAGAGAATTGCACAATGAAGAGATATGACAGGTGAGAGAGATGGTGAGGTAGACCGATGAGAAAGTCACAAATCAGAAAGGGGATAGAGAGGTTATACAGGTTAGAGAGTGTGACAAACAGCTGATAAGGAGAAAGACAGATTAGAAAAAACAGCTGAAGGAGAGATGTCGAATTAAACTGAACTTATAAGGCGCAACTTATCACCCCTGTGGGTGTTGAAAGGCGAAGGAGAGAGATATGTGATATTGAAACAAAGACGGGTGAGAATGAGGCAGACAGACTACAAGAGGTTGGAGACAGGTGACACATGACGTTTAGAAAGAGACAAGTTAGAAAGTCAAGTGAGAGATGGAAATACGGTTGAAATATGATAAGAAGATCAGTGAGAAAGACTAAGTTGAGATAGAGGAGGGGAGGGGGTGAGAGACAGCAGCAGGTGAGAGAGACAGATGAGAGCATTGATAGAAAAAATACCCAGTTCAGAAAAGCAACAGCAGAGGGGAGGGTCAAAGTGGGTCGAAGGTTATATGTTGGTGTCAAAGGTGATGTGATGTCATTTCCAGTACCCCTCAAATCAAAGTGCCCACATTAGCCAAAGATACAACTTAAGTTAATTCATCACAACATGAACACAAATCAAGTGTGTCAGTGAGTCTTTTTCAAAGCATCAATGTTATTTGATTATAGGCTGGTCTATGTAGCACTCACAAAGAGTTCCTTTTATATAAAAATAAAACTATTAAACTCTTATATACCCAACTATCATGATTTCATATCATATATCCTTTACATACATTGAACATTAACACACATATAGATTTCGAATATATCACAATTTACTCTTCTGGAACACATAAACCCTCAATGTGTCAAGTGCATACATCAATCATCAATCAAGGAATTTGGAAGCGCGCTACTAACCCGTGAGGGTCTAAGGTGCTGGGGAGGGGGGGAGTAGTGCCTGTCATTCGAAGAGCCAGGTCTTGAGGGTCTTTCCTGAAGATGTGCAGAGAAGGGGCATGTATGATGTTGATCGGAAGCTTGTTCCAGGTCTCAGCTGCAATGTGGAAGAAGGATCTTCCACCCATTCTTGCTCTGCCACTGCGCAGGGCTTTGGCGAGGTCAGCGGATTGGAGGTTTCTTCTTGGTACAGGGAAGGAGATTCTTTCATTTAGATATTGGGGTCCAGTGTTGTGGAGGCATTTGTAGTCATGGGCGAGTATCTTGAAGGTTACTCTCTTTTCGATGGGGAGCCATTGGAGGTCATGCAGGTGCTAAGTGATGTGTTCATGTCAAGGGAGGCCACGGACGAGTCTGGCTGCTGTGTTCTGTATGGTCTGGAGTTTGCGGAGCAAAGACTTGTTGATTCCGGTGTAGAGGGTGTTTCTGTAGTCCAGTCTGCTGGTTATGATTGTGTGGGTGATGGTCTTTCTGGATTTAGAGGGATCCATTTGAAGGTCTTCCAGAGGATGTGGAGGATGTTGAAACAGGTGGAGGCGACAGCGTTGATCTGTCGGGTCATGGAAAGGGAGGAGTCGAGTACGATGCTGTGGTTCCGGGCATGGTCTGTGGGTGTGTTGGGGCTGTCGAGGGCATAACAACACATATACATTTTACACATATAGATTTCCAGTGTTAAAAAAATGTGTCCAGGATAGTGAGTACAAGATGTAAAGTGTAGAACAATGTATTTCCCTTGTGTACATAAACACTCAAAGATATCCCATTAGAGAGGAGGAGGGGATTCCTTAGCAGCATTGTTTCCACCTTAAGGATATATCACCTTTCCTTATCAGTTCTTTCTGAAGATTTTATTTTATATGTCCCAAAAGGGAGAAACTCCTCCATACTCCTCTCCTTTAATGTCACAGACGCTCTTCGACCTCAATCTGAGCAGGACATTTAATGAGGGCTCGGTTCATATTTATTTTATCTGGACAATAATTAAAAAAATAGAGTGTAAATATGATCCACTCCAATGTCTTTTTGATTGCTCGCATTTTTTATGCTTATTTTATTAGATATCCACTTTATCGGGATCTATTTTCAGTGCTCTCCAAACAAGCTGAACAGAGAGGGAGAAAAGGAGGGGAGCCAGAGGTTGATAAGTGTACTTAATCAAATAGATCATTATAAACCAACACCTGTGTAAACTGTTTTAATGTGCTCACCTAGGGCCAGTATGATGTTGCTTTTGAATCTGAAAGGAATAGAGTTGTGTCTCTTTTTAGTAACCTGCAATGGTTTATACATGAGGTTATGTGTCCAGGAGAATGCTTGCTTGTCACTCGCGGTTGAACGGGTTCATAAGTTCCATGTAGTCATCCAGTGTGTATCCGTTGTTTATCACGTTTAGCTGTTTGCACGGGTACTAACGGTTGTGAGACACCCGTTACCGTCACAGCACTCATTCGGTGTTTTTGCGATTGTCGAGCTGATGTGATTGCAGAAATGTAGACTCCAAGGAATGCATAGAGGAAAGTTGCTTCCTCCTACTTACTATGAGTCATTTATCCTTAAAATGGGATATTGAGTAGTATAATCTCAGTTTGAATGAAAGTTTCACTCGTGCCTTCACTTTCATTATGCAGGGATCAGCTCTATTTTATAGCAATTGTGAAATAAAAATCACGTTGACATCCAATAGAATAGAAACTTGGCAGAGCATTTTTAGGGGTATATTTCTGGGAACAAAGAATTCACAGTTTTTTAGAATATATTGCTGAAATCAGAAATGTTATTTAATGCAGTTTCAGTTGTCTGTAGTTTCATGATCATTAATGCCTCTTGTATGAGTGGTGGAGAAGTGTGGCTCAGGGGTTAGAGGCGGCAGACCTGGAGGTTGAGTTCGGCCCTGGACCAGGGTTCAATTCCCCGCCTCGGCGTGTCTTGAGCTCAAAAATTCCATGGACTCGTTAATTCTCGCTCCGGTGCCTTCTCGACTCACGGGTTCACACTCTGCGACTCTGGGCAATAGCTTGCTTAATCTCCACATCGGCCCCTCGCGGTGGGATGCCTGGCTTTCACCTTGTGGATACCCTGCCAGGGTTATCTCACAGGGGAATACCAGGACGGGTTCCCTAAGCAAGCGCGGAGATGCCCCAGGGTAAGTCATGCGCTATGTAAGCTTCATTCATTTCATTTCATGAGTATGGGTTGAGTCCCCATATGATTTCCCGTGTATCGGAGTACTGTCCATTTTAAATCTGAAATTGCGTCATTATATTGCAGAAAGTGATGAACCAAGTGAGATGACATTGTACTGCACTTAATTCTTCATTCTCATTTTCTGTTTGTTTTTTCCAATACAGGCTTTTTGGCACGGGCAAAGTATACAATATATGACATTCTTTGATTTACAGTATGTGAATTCATTGTGTTTGATTGTAATGTTATATGTGAACTCATTTTCCTCAGTAGTGATGGCACATACTATACAGTTGTCGCATTGATGATAGCCAACTACTGGTTGTAGTCTCAGGAGACTTTGACGAAGCAGACATTTATATGATACCAAATACATATGTTTTCAGACCTATAGTTTTCTTTGAACTACTAAAGAAAGACACCAGCAAAAATCCACAAAATGGTTGCACGCTCCATTTTGTGTGTCAAGTCTGTCTCAGTCAGCTGCAACGTGCAAAGCAACGCAAGGCTTCCGAGAACAAACACGCCAGCTTCCAGCTTTTAGCTTGCTATTCCTAAACATCATATCTTCAGTAAATGATGTCGACATGACCTGCTCTAGCCGGTCAAGCACGTGCCAAATCCACGTACACTAGAAACGCAGATTTCACCTTTAGGGGAAAACCCAAAACTGCTCTTGTAGATGACACGTGGGCAGCAACATTAGGGTATAGGCACACTTCGAGCCTTAAAAGGGTATCACACCACATGTGCACTTCATTGATTGGTCCAGCAGGTCATAGCCTGATCCAGATTACGAATGCTATGATGCCCTTCCTGTGGGGGCTTATACCTATAAAATATCTCTGCACTGTCATACCAATTGGGCACTCAGTAAGCTTTGCTGAGGTCTCCGTGCTGCACGTATATTGCATTGTGATTACATTCTAATTGGGTTCCCAATAAATTTTGCAAACCTAAACGTGCTGAGAGCGAATTGTTTACTTTACTGTTGTCATTGATCTTTTTATTTTTCGCAGATAAATATTGAGCTTCTACAACTTCTAAGATATTGTTGGGGTGTACTAGAATAGACCAATCTGTCTTTAATATTTTTTTTATGTTTCAGGGCAAATAGAGGTTCCTCTTTGAAGGAGTTCAGTATTGAGACCTATTGTCAGTATTTATGATGACTTTCTTAACATTATTACTTGAAGTAAAAGTTATTACTTGCCATTCGATCCTACTCCTTTTTCTCTCTCTGCTCTAGGCTAAAGGAGCATGAAGGAGTTTCGCACTTTAGGGAAATTTAAATAAATCCTTCAGAAAGAACTGATAAGGAAAGGAAATATATTTACTTAAGTTGGAAACAACATTGCTAATGCATCTCCCCCTCCTCATCAATTGGATATTATTGAGTGCTTTTGAACACAAGGAGAATAAATTGTGATATACTTTACTTCTTGTGGTCACTGTTCTGGACACATTTTTTACCACTTTAAATCTATATACACTCATAATGTGTAATCAAAGACACACATAATATGTGTTATTGTTATGTATGTACTTTACCATTGAAGGTTTATGTGTACAAGGAGAGTACATTGTGATATATTTGATATTGATATGTGTGTTAATGGCCGATGTATGTACATGATATGCAATATGTAATTACAATATTTGGGTGGATAAGAGTTTAATTTCTTTTTTGTTTGTATATAAAAATCACTCTTTGTGAGTGCTACATAAAATATCATATGATTAAATAGCACACATGATTTGTGTTCATGTTGTGAATAATTAAATAACGTTGTGTGTTTGTCTAATTGAGGGCGCATTGCTTTGATTGCACTTCTGGATCCCTCCCCAAATAAGCCTTACAGGATCACACCCATGATTATTTAGGACTTCTGCCACCCCTAGCATTTTGGTGAATAGAGGTCCCTCTGCTTGGCATTGCACAACTGCCAGCTCATTTCTTTAGTTTATCTGAGCCATGGAGTTGTGCTGTTTTCCCCCCTTCATGCAATGCAGTAATTCAATTTTTCAGACAACGCTCCATTGTGTGAAGGACAGTTATGTCTGTTGGAATGGTTCTTCTTACTAAATAAAGACAAATCAACGAACGGCACACTCATTGTTGGGTACTTGAAATCGAGAGTGAGGAGCTTAATATTTTCCCTCTGAAAAATAAACATGGCTGTATCATATAACGTTGCCATTGAACTGAATTCAACTCATAGCATTTAAAAGCGTTACAATTATATACACAATTAAATCAAGAGCCAACAGGCTTATCTTCCGAACACCTATTTATGAAAAATCCAGTGATCCCGTCCTGAATATTAAAATTTGATTTTTGTAAGTTGTCATCATTCCATTCCAAAAAAAAGTGAGAATAAAAAATGAAAAGGAAAGTTATTGAGCACAACTGTCAGATGCAAAAGAACCAAGATGCAGATTTACTGTTGTAAAACTTACAACATAGTTAAACAAATGCTAGGAGTATTCTGTTAATAAATAAATAAATGTTTAAATGTTTTTATTGAACATCAGGATTTTATCCACATCGGTGATAATGAGCAAATCATTTTTATTATGGCTACTTTCCACAGGAAATGCATTCTCTCATATGGGCTAATCAGGATGTAATTAGCCAGATTAATTGTTTCTCAGTAAGTAATCAGAGGACAATAATTCCAACTCCATGTTAATAATACCTGGACCTTTTACAAGGTTGTTAAATGAGCAAAGTGTGAGAAGTTCATTGGGTGCATATGATGGCTTGGCTGCCCTTTATCATAGTAGATTGTAAAGCATAGCACAAATTCAGCAATGAAAAAATAAGTTGTTATGAAAGAATGAAAGGGCTGTCGGGGATTGGCTTTCCGGGCCATTTGCGGGCCCCTGCGGACGGGGTTGCACGTGGGGGGTACCCTGGCAGTTCCCTGCACCAAGTGGCAGGCACCACATGGTGCCTGCCATATGGTGTAGGGAAATGCTGTGCATGCTCTTTTACCATTGAGGATGTGCTGCAGCCAGCAGCACCGTCAGCAATGGTAAAAGGCCAGGATGTACTCGCCAGTATGACGGGCGCATCCTAATTGCACTGGTGGGACCGCCGCATGTCTGGGGGTCAATCCCATCACCGTCATGGTGGCAGGCGGACTGATGTCCACCCACCATCATAATGAGGACCTAAGTTAAAGAAAATTTAAGGTTGCTGTGTTTTTTGCACAAGGGCAATGCAAACAACATGTCCAGTGTGTGCCAGTCAGAACAAAAGAAGGTTCATAATTGTGTTGAGAAGATCTATGTAGAACAATCAAGTGACTTTTATCCTTTTATATTAATAATCCAAGATCAGATGTATGAATGAATAGAGCACACTCCCATAAGGGGTGTTAGGCCTATAGGGCACCTGTGCGTATTATTTATTTATTTATTGATTTTATAGAGTGTTATATAGCACCAGCAAGACCACAATTTGGCGTCAGAGCGCTGTACAGCATAACCATATCATCAAATGTACAAGGAGTAAGATATAGAATCAAAGGGTGGAGCCCGAACCCTGAACTAAGGGGAAGCATTTAACGTGCACAGATGACACAAAAGGTCATAGTGAAAACACCAACAGTGAACTCAAAGTGGTATGGATAATCACATCAGATAAGAAGAAGGTTATTCAGTAGTCTCACGCCCTCCCCTTCTTGCAGCTCTCTGATTAGGGTATGGGGTCATTTGTGGGTGCTCCCAGGCAAGGGGATTTCTAGGCACCTGCTTATGGATACTCCTTATGGGACAGATGATCTGAAGTGGGGCCGATGAGTGTCATGTCATGTCTTCCCCTGATGTTGTGATGGCGAGGGTTTTGTCCAGGGCCACCCTGCTCTCCCACTCTTTGGTGGCCTATGAGATGGTGGGAGTGGACTTCACTGAGGACTGCTGAATAGGATGTAGTCGCAGCGGTATTGCATCACTTGCTCCTTTGCTTCTGAAGCCTGCCCTGCATTGGAGGCCATTGGGTATTTGTGAGATTTTGTAACAGAGCATCTGACCACCAGTTTTTATCACCCTAAGGCCCTTTCTATTGTGCTCCCAGGGGTTTTCCTTCATTTGGGTGCAGTTGCAGTGTAGCATGGCTTTAATGACAACTTGAGGCATGCTTTCCATTCCAGAATTGTCACCACATGCTTCCTGGATGTACATGTAGTCCCATTTGTTTTACCCAATAAGGCATGTTTTACCCAATAAGGCATGTTTTTCCACCACCAAAGGTTCAGCCACTACAAAACTATATCCCTTAACCCTGATTTCATGGAATGTCGCGGGTCTAGCTAATAAAATTGACTCCACAGAGTGGGGCTCTTACATTAGCTCCAAAAATATATTACTTTTTCAGGAGACCTGGGCGTGTGAGGAACTCTCATTCCAGGGAAATGCAGCCTTCTCCAAACCCGCTAAGTGGGGGGGAAGGGGCAGGCCATCAGGAGGACTCGCGACATGGGTAGCAACGGATCTAGGCTGCCAGGCTACCTGTTTGGAGACTGCTTCCGACGATATACTGGCTGTCCTACTAGAGTGGCCAAACTCCTCGAAATTGTTAGTTGTTAACATATACTCAAGGCCGGTACCCATGTCAAAGGAATCTAGTACCATAGAGGAACTCTCTGCGTTCCTAGATGGCATTCCATAAGAACTTGCATGCCTGGTGGGAGGTGATCTAAACTCACAGTATGAACCACTACCAGGCCTACGCGATGGCCCCTCCTTTGAGGAAGACTCACGTTGGCTGGTCCCTGAGACGGCGGCGCCTCCCCCCAGGGCCTGGACCCCCCTGGCCTTGCAGATAACTGCCCTTACTTTAAACCAAGGCTTAAGGGCCTGCAATGGCCGATGCAAATCAGACATTCCAAGTATGTACACTTATAATAAAACGGGTAGTGAATCGAGACTGGATTAAATCCTTGTCAAGTTATCAATGTGGTCACAAATAGTTGATTTCAAAGTTATTGAAAGAAGGGACAGTGACCACAGCGCCCTGGAATTGTCCTACTCCATACCGGGGCATGAGGCCACAACGCACGGTATGGACAAAGATAAGTCGGGACTCCTACTAGAAAATAATCAGCGAAAAGTCAGGTGGGAGAAACTGGCCACTAGCGGAGACAGAATACCAAAACTATACGCAAGGATCATCCCGCTTTTGGAGAGGGCTTTCCAGATAGGGAAGGATGTGGAAGGTGTAGAAAATAGAGAAAAGCTCGCTCAGACACATGCAGATCTAATTAGTACTTTAGAGCTAGATTTGTTTTCAACGGCAGGGAAAAGAAATGGACCCCTTGCCAAGACGGCCTGGTATAATGCCACCTGTAGGGAATCTAAGGCCAAATTGTTACTTGCAATAAAAGGGTGCAATAGCAAGGAAGAAATTCAAGCCAGGAGAAGATCTTATAAAAAGCTCCTGGAGAACGCGAGGGCTGAATGGGATCAAGAATATTGGGAAAACCTCTCTAGATCACTAACCACCAAGGACTCGCGCAAATTTTGGCGTATAGTCGCTAACGGCACAGAGGACTTATCCTCAGCAATCGAGCCCAACATAGCTCCTAGCATATGAGTCACTTCCAGGCGCTGTACTCTGCAGAAGAAGGGTCTTCTAATACAATAATCAGTACAATAGTTCTAGGCCCAACTGGGGAGCCTTTCATTGAAAAAGAGGTGAGGGTGGCCATTACCGGTCTATCCGCAGGGAAAGCGCCTGGTCTCGATGGGGTACCCGGGGACCTGTTTAAGCAGGAACCTGAGATATGGGCCCCATACCTCACATTGATATTCAACGCCATTCTGGGGGGCATGGAGGTTCCGGATACTTGGTTGGGAGCAGAGGTGGTTCCAATTTATAAAAAGGGGTCCCCTCTGCTCCCAGCCAACTATCGTCCAATCAGTCTTATTGATATATCCCAAAAGCTCTTTGGAAGATTGATTTTGGACCGGTTACAGGATTGGATAGATGAGATGGGTATCCTGACTCCCTATCAGGCGGGGTTCAGACAGGGTGTCTCGACAATAGACCAAATTTTTAGGCTGAACCTCCTATACTGGAGGACAGCTGTAATTGAGGGCGGCACCTTGTATACTGTCTTTGTAGACTTGCGTGCCGCCTTTGATCTGGTACCTAGAGCAAAACTATGGAAAGTCATGGAGGAGTTGAATGTCCCTGTAGATATCTTGGCAATCCTGATGAGATTACATCATAACAACTACGCCCGCGTTAGGTGTGGCAGAGGTGGCAAACTAACCGAAAGGTTCCCCGTTCGCAGAGGGGTTAGACAGGGTTGTGTGCTCGCACCGACCCTGTTTTGCCTCTTTGTGAACGGGGTAGTTGCCCACCTGACCAGGATTCCCAACACTGACGCCCCAAAACTGACTGGCAGCAGGGTGCCTGCAATTATGTTTGCAGACGACACCCTGCTGCTGTCTAAATCCCCTATGGGCATTCAACGTGTTCTGGACGGGTTTTTACAGTTTTGTTCAGAGCGGGGACTCGAAATTAACCCACAGAAAACTAAATACATGATTCTCAATCCTAACCCCCATAACCGCGCTCCACCTAGGTTGGGCACAGTCCAATTGGAACGGGTGCATACAATTGAATATCTGGGGATCACTCTCAATGAAAATTTAACGTGGTCGACTCACCAGTCAAAAGTGAACATCAAACTGGCACAGTTGGCGGGTGGCACTATGAGACTGGTGAACAAATCTCCTTACCGGCCACTCAGCCCCATTATTCATATTTACAAAGTTCAAGCCCGGGGGGTGTCACATATGGGGGCGAGCTGTGGGGTCACATCCCATCATCCAAACTACTAATAACGGAGAATAAATTCCTGAGACAGAATGTTGCCCTTCCACAGAGCACTCCACTACTCCCTCTTAGACTGGATTTGAGCATTCGACCAATAACGGAGGAGCTGGTCTTAAACCTCTGACATTCTGTCGGCGTCTATGGAGTAGCCCAGACCTTTCAAACTATAGAGCTGAGTTACAGGAATTTTTACAGTTACCCAATGCCAAAAGAATTCCGTGGCTGACTTACATCAAGGGAACGCTGGAGGAAATTGGACTCCCCCAATTATGGTTGGACCCGTTAAACATCTGTACAAAGATCCCAAAAAAGGTACTTGTGAGAGCTTATCAAGAACACAAGCTCATCAGAGCAACCAAAGGTACCGGAGAAGGATCATTGTCCTACCTGTTTACAAAAATCAAAGACTCCTATCAACTCGAAAGTGTCTTAGATGCCATGACTCCAGCACTAACTAGGAAATTATTTCTCCAATGGAGATATGGAACTCTTCCCCTAGCATCATTCACTGCATCTTGGTCGTGTCGCTCCTCCTCAGAAACTTGTCCGGCATGTGCCCATCCAAAGGAGAACGACGTTCATGTGGTCTTCTTCTGCAGGGGCTATGAGAGGAGCAGGAAATACTGGCTAGTCCCCTTGCTCAGGAATTTGGGATTTAGATCTTTTCAACCCGCTTACGGAGTTTTAAAGACTGATTTATCCCCCACTGTAGTTTTTGCTCTATCTAAATTTTTAACTTCTATGTGGTATGCTCGAAGTCGATGGGTAAAAAGGCTTGTGTAAAAAGACTTGACGACTTGAGACAGATTTAAATTGCGGCACACCTCCCTTTTATCTCTTTTCATCATTCTGATCACTAATGTTGTTTAATACGTTTTTAAATTTTGTATGAAATGTAATGTACATCTTTTATGATCTTGTGATCGAAATAAAGATTTTTTTTTAATCGAATCGTTACCTAAACAGAGCTATGCTTTACCCTGGGTGTCTCTTTATTGCTTTCTAGCTTTGTCCCCAAAGGCATTATTGTAATTAGTAGCCTAATCCTAATTCAATTCCTCCTTGCACCTTATGATCACTCTCAGTGAGAGACGTGTTGCCTCCTTCAGCCATGATGCCCTGGTTCTTGTTTCTTTAACCTTGAGCTCAGATTATCCTGGACTGGAGAGGGAGCTGACTGGGACCATGAACATGAGAACTTCCTTGCCTTGAGGAGAGAAGGTATTACAGGGGGACCTCAAGTGGTTGCTTGTGTTGGAAGGGCTGGATGCAAGACTGTAAAGTGTCTCTCATACCTCTGTTGGGCAGGTAGTGATCTGTCTTTGGGTGTAAAACTGTATTAGCTGTATTCAACTTGATCTACTAAGGCTGGGTCTGGTAGTTAAATTGGGAAGAGGAAGGGTTGGGACCCTAAGCTGCCTCAGCTTCTTAAAGTGATTCTGGTGAAACTGTGGCAGGGGATAGGTTTGCCATGTGAGTCTGAAACTGAGCTCCATGGTATTGTGGACAAACTATCTAGAGGCCCCCACACCAGTAGTTTTCCTGTCTGTTAAAAGGAGGACGAAAACGAAACTTGTAGAGTTTTCAAGGGGTCTCAAAGGAGGTCAAGTTGAATCAGGGGATGTGCTTTCGAGGCAGGGGTCCCTTTAGGGGTGTGAGGAGCTTGGACTTCAGGAACCCCAACAGTGAATACCTAGTGAAGTGAATCAAATAGAGCACCTGTTTGTGTGGGCCCCACTGAACTTCTTCTGGTATTCTTCATGTGTATACCCAAACTTCTCTACTAGTGCGTTCTTCATTTTGATCGATAAATCAGCTATCTATTCCCCAAGATTAAGTAGTGTATCCGACTCCAGTATAAGTACCAACCCCCACAATAGTGCTCCCCCATGTCGCTTTTCCATCTTATACATTCTCAATGCCCTTTCATAGGAGGCAAACCACTTATCAATGTCACACCCCATCTAAAAGCTAGGCAACATCTTTTGGCAAGTGAGGTTTGTATAGCCCAACTGTAAACAACTTACAATTGTTTCATTGGACCCCTGAAGTCTTAAGTTGGTCTTCTTCCTCTAGTGCTAGTTTCTGTTCCTGAGGGGCAATGCCTGCTAGTTTGGCTTGCAGTATCTTGCTGATTGGTTGTCGGTGAACTCTGTCTGGTAGGTGGCCATCCCATAAGGGCTTAGGATGTAACTGCATGTGTCACTCACAGCCCATGAATCCAAATAATCCATTTTGGAATTGATTGTCCCCTGCCCTTTCATTCTCTTGAGCCTCCCGTATTCTCCATGTTCCTCATTCTCCTCCAAGGTGATTTGTAGCTGGTGGACATCTTACCAACCCTCAAGGCTTTTTCAAAGTGCACCTTCCTGGCTTAATGGCTGACCGTAAGCATCCTTGCTTTGCACATGGCCCTTGTCTCCACTGCAGTAAGTCTAGCTAGTCCATCAGATCCACCTCCATGTCCCCAAAGAGATGTAAGCTGAAAATATTGTAAGAAAAACTGCACTGAATTATCTAAAATGCGCCAATCAAACACCAGACGCCAATTAAAAAAAAATGTATGCAATTAAATTTAGGAATTTTTTATGTTCAATTTAATAGCCAAGTTTTACTGTTAACCACATGTCCTGAATCCGACCACTGAACAACTATGTGAGAAAGTGGCTTATTACCTGGGGTGGATTAAGGTTCACCACAAGTAATAAAGGAACTGTCTTCTTAGGTCCAGTTATAGGTTTCAGTAATTTAAACCTGAGCTCAACCCCTAGAAGTATCAAACTATTTAAAAAGTCAAAAGCATAGCACGATAAAATTCCCAGTCTCATTTATAAAAAACAGACAAAATAACATTTTATGAACAAAAGAACACCCAAATGACAGAAATCCAAGAAGGAGAACTGAAAATATGAATTTTAAAAGATTTAAGGAAAAAAAAGCATGTAAAAGCACAAATGGTAGTCAAAGGCTGCTGTCAACCAGGATCTATCCTCAATTTGAGGCCAACCGCAATGGAGTGCTGGTAGGAAACACCAATCATATTTGGGCAGGTAGGATATTTTACCTGGAACAGTTCTGGCCTGGTTAGAGTTTTAACCTTGAGACTTATGGCCTGATTTATTATTTGGCAGTCAGCCTGTCGATCCACCATGGGGACAAAGTGAATTACTCTGTCCCCTTGGCAGAGGGACCATATGCCAACTTTATAAATGACTGCCAAGCGAATGTATGGCATAACAACATATACATTTACAATGCATGCACTTACAACGCAGTTCTTACATTTCAACATCCACTACAACGCATTCCATTACATTGCATGACACTACATCGCATATTAAAAACCTACCTTTACAATGCATTCCATTTCATTGCATACTACCTTTACAATGCATACCATTAAATTGCATTTACGGTAAGTATTGGATAGTATAGGGGTAAAAATGACTATTCTAACTCCAGGGGGTGCAACAGTAGGGTAATGGTTGGATAATGTAGGGGTCAAAATTACTATTCTAACTCCAGGTGGTGCAACAGTAGGGTGAGTGTTGGGTAGTGTACGGGTTGAAAAAACCATTCTAACTCCAGGGCGTGCAACAATATGGTAAGTGTTGGATAGTGTAGGGGCACTATGTGTTGTAATGGTATGTGTTGTAATGGTATACGTTGTGATGCCTGCATTATACTGTCATGCGATGTAGTGTCATGCGTTGTAATGGTGTGCGTTGTAATGCCTGCATTGTAGTGACATGCGTTGTAAAGGATGTTGCGATGTAATGACTGTGTTGTAAGTGTAGTGCGATTTAATGACTGCTTGTAAAGGTAGTTTCCCCTGCCAAGCAGGCACCTTAGGAAACCACTTGGAGGCAAGACTCAGTCCAGCAGAGGTTACCAGAAGGGTCCAGGTCAGGTCCAGTTGGTGCCGGTCAGATGAGTACTGCAGGAAGTAGGCCTCTTGCAGGTTTGTGTAGCCCTGTAGCAACTCATGAGGTCAGCCAACTGACCCTTCAAGCCCAATTATTTATCCTGATAACAATAGGTAGCAGGTCTAGTCCTTCAGGGCTCCTCTCGGGTCACATAGAGCAGGTCCAGACCTTTTCTGCAGGTCCAGAAGGTGTACTTCAGAGGATGCCAGGAGATGACATTGATGTGTGACCCAAGCTAGTAGGTGGGGGTAAATCCTGACCCCTCACTAACCACTGGGGTAAATGTTCCTCAGGGTAATTTCAGCCCCCTTTGCAGCAGTTCCTGTTTGACCTACTTCACACAATCACACATTGTGCCCTACTTTCATAATCCAAGATGTAGAGACTTTTTTCCTCTGCTGAAGAACCTGTGTGCCCACACAAAGGTGTGGCCAGGGTAATGAGGATTGTGCTGCTCCTTGGTCACTTCAAGCCAGTTCTAAGGAAAGTTTTCCCCCCACTGTATGTGATGCATGACTGAGCATGAGGTCAAAAGCTGAGGCCTTTCCATGTGTCACACAACATTTGCTTGTGAAAGAGAAGGCTACTTTGAAGTAATTTAAGTTCTGGGTACATCCCCCCCAGTCTTCATGCCAGGGAAAGGAAAAACACCTTCCCACACCCAAGCCTTTATTTCTGCTTTAGGAACAGTTTTAACACTTTATCAGCATCTATTTACTAGCTGGGCTACTGTTGGAGAATTAATGAAAATTAGCCTCAAGGAGCTTCAGGCAGGGAAAAGGTAACTTTCTAAAAGTTAATTTTCCTAAACATTTCTTACAAAAATCTGATCAATAATGTGGCTTTTTAATAAATATTAACAAGTGTGGTTTAATCATATTTCTATCTTGTCCCAACCCAGAAATAGTAGAATCAATATTTAATCAATCCTGCTTCCCATTATTTCTCTGTGGGCCACCTAGCCTTGCTGAAAATAGATTCTGGGAGCTAGTCACTGTAAGGTCATGTTATCTTTTAATTTATATATTTCCTACTTTTAAATGCTGATTTATGGGCTACTAGGCCTGTGTAGGGATTACTTATTATTTCCCCCCCTCAAAATGGGTCACTTTAACACGTTTGGCTGCAGGTTTAAAACTGCAAACCAGGCTACAAGTGGTATGCCTGGAGTCATGTTTGCCTTGTCATTCTAGTGAATGAAACAATAGGGATGTATTCCATAAGGGACATTTAGCCTTCCATTCTATGGGTGTATTTTGGGCACCATGTATTATCTGGCCTTATAGGAAATTAAATATGCCAAATAGTTGTTAACCAAACGTGACATTTTAGGCCAGTTTAGCAGAGTCCCAGGGCACAGATTCAAAACATTGGCAGGATCAGCTCACAAACAAAATTGGGGTGACCATGCAAAACGAAGTGATTTCTCACAGTTGCTAAATAAGTTGTACTACATTATGATAAAACTGCTATATTTTCTAGCATGAATCAAGAAGAAGCTATGAATTGTGGCAAATCTCTAGGAGATGATATGCATGTGCTTATAAATTTTGCAAAAATTCATGATTTTTAATAAAATCATTCAGGTTATCCATGATACACAGATAGATACAACGAAATTAATTTGGGTCCACAAGGAAGATGGCATTTCATGGGGAAAAAAAATGATTGTTTAGAATGATTTAAGTACAGGTGGCAAAGATACTCAAGCTGTTTGTGATTAGGAGACTCTATGGCTTAGATTTACTAAAGGTTTGTGCAGGTGTCATTGCAATGTTCACATTTGCTGTATTTCAAGCAAAGGAGGATTGTGTGAAAAATTGCAGTGCCGCATTGCAAAAAGGACCAAAAAATAGCACAACACCAGATTAAATAGGAGTTAACCACTGAAGTTATCATCAGTGACACTTGCCCTGTGTCGCAAATGCAAAGCTGTTCATAGTATGGGATTTTTACTGGACGTATATCTTCCAGTACACATTCCTATATATAGACCACCACAAAGGGATCAGATGTGTAAAGCACACATGTTACAGAGAGGTATTCTAGGCACTGTCTCAATCGATCCCTTGCTTTAGCCTGGTTTCCCATGCCATTAATATTTGGTGCAAATCTGATTCATGCAACCTTAGTAGATGTCGCTTTGCACTGAAGGGTATGGCTTTGTGATGTCAAATAAATATGTAGCAATGCATGCCACATTTTGTTGTGGGTAGTACAGAATATTAACGAGGTGCATATTTGCCTTCTGAAAGATGTACATGATTCTATCTTATAATGTTCCATCAGCTCATAGCATGTAAAACCATGTGTTAGACTTTTTATCTTTAAAGTAGCCTTCCTCAAAACTTTTGCCTGCTTACCTCCACTCTTGATGTATTTTTTTGTTGACCTTAGGACCAGTGCTAAAGTGCATGTGCTTCGCTCCAGAATATGGTGACTTCAGAATATACCTGATTGGTATATTTAGTTTGCCTGTAAGTCCTTCGTAAAGTTGTATACCATATACCCAGGACCTGTAAGCTAAATGCTACTAGTGGACCTAAAGCACCAACTGTGCCACCCAAACAAGTATACTTTCAATCCTGTATCAGGCTTGCCATTGCAAGGCCTGCGTGTGCAGTTTACTGCCACTTCGAGTTACATTTAAAATGACTTTTCAAGCTTTAAACTCCCCTTTTATTATACATAGGTCACCCCAAAGGTAGGCCCTAGGTAGCCCTATGGAAAGGGAATTGTGTAACTAAAAGGTAGAACATGTATTTTTAAGTTTTAGTAGTGCTAGTGACAAACCGATACATTTGTTTTTCACTATTGTGAGGCCTACTTCTCTCATAGGCTAGCATTGGGAGTTTCTTTAAAAACTTTAAAGCTGTAATACCTGATTGGAAAGAAGTAGCTAAATTAATTTTCATATCTTTGGAATGATAATGTTATAAATCCTCTTTTGTGGTATAGTTGGACTTGACATAACCATTTTAGAAATACCACTTTTAGAAATGTTAAATGTTTCTGTTCTTAACTTTTCTCTTTGTGCTTGCAGCCTGTCTCCAATGCAATTCTGGGCTGGGTGGCAGCTACACTTTGGTTATTCACTCTAGATAGCCACAAACACAGGAAGGTGAGGCTCATCTGAATTCTGAGCACTCATATGCAATCATCTGCATTCTGGTGGGTCTTCATGTGCAGGGAGAAATGGGAGGGGCTGACACTTACACTTCAATAGGTAGTGTTCTGTCCCCCCCTCAAAACATACTCACAAAGAGGGCCTTAACCCTGGTACAAAAATTATTTTTGAGCAAAGATCACCTACAATATTTGAAAGAAATGCATATAAACCTCACGAACCAGCAACAGCACTCGAAATCAAAACTGTGACAACCCCCATGCGAATTACTGTCTTGGAAAAGGAACGCAAATGTTCGCTACTGCCAAGGGAGCAAAGCACGGCCTAAATGAAGTTAATCAACACTGCCCCAACCCAAAAAAACGCAAATACAACTGAGGCAGTACAGAAAGAGCAAGTACAACAATTGATCCACCTCGTTTGCGACAGTATTCAACCTTACAACCCCCCATCTGGCAAAGCAGGTTCAACGCAAAAGGAGCCAAGCAATCATCTAGAGCCGTTTGACTTAAAACTAACTTTTATCCCGGAATATCCAACAAGGGGGACACAGGACATTCTGAATTGAGGCAATTTGTTAAAACTGTTCAACGAAACATCGACTCTAAAAGAAATCACTTCCCAGGACCTCTACTCCGTCGAATTCCAACAAAACGTAAACAATATGGCCATTGAAGAAACAGTTACAACTTGGGCCTCAAAGGACCTGGTAGAAAGGATATACCTTGCAAGACCAAAGTTTGAATCATGGGGAATATCCATAATGCGACACAGGCCTCCAAGGTACCCCTATCCCTTACAACTTAACACATGTGACCAAAATAAGGGGCAAGGGAGCAGATGTCAACATACCACTTGTCTACGAGGCGCCCGGGCCTCCACGCCATAGTGGGCAAACGAAAGTCACAAACCACGAACAACAGGTCTCCATCACGCAGACAGAACGGATTGGTCCTGGATACCCAATGTCCTGTGCAACAAAGCTACCTAACCTAGACCCAAACTTCTACTTAACCCAGCGGAATGAGATGCTCCCCCAGAATCTAACCAAGAAATCAACAGTTTCAATTTGCTCGTGGAACGTGCACAGCTTTCGAGAAATGGCCCAGGACCACGAAACCCAAGCCTTCTTCCTACGACAAGATATAATCTTGATCCAGGAATCATGGAAATTGCAATCAACTCCAATTCTAGGTTTCAAAGAACACCAAATATACGCAGAAAGACACTCCACGCATGGTCATCCCCGCGGCGGATTATCAACTTATGTAACCCACAAATATAACTGGGCATCAGAGCAGATAGACGTAGGCCTGAAGTGGGCCCAAGTGATCAGAATCACCGAAGCCCCATCATCGGGGACTGAGCCATGGAAACTTTTAATATTTTATGTTTACATCCATCGTGACAGAAAGGCACAAAAAGAAAAACACGCGACCTTGCTGTCACTTATTAAGGCCATGCAAAGGAGCTATTCGCAATACCCACTGGTTATTTCCGGGGACTTCAACAACGCCCTTATTGATCAAAACAAGGCGAAGGTGAAGATGACTGGAAAAAGTGGCGGGAAAAAATTAGCATCCAGATTAAATGAATATGGACTGTCAATCCTGAATGGCAATACAAAGGGGGATATGCCGGCAGCCGTCACATATTTGAGCGGCAGGGTCCATTCAACAATTGACTACTCTATAGTAAGTGACGAGTTAAT
Organism: Lissotriton vulgaris; assembly: GCF_964263255.1. Taxonomy (NCBI): domain Eukaryota; kingdom Metazoa; phylum Chordata; class Amphibia; order Caudata; family Salamandridae; genus Lissotriton; species Lissotriton vulgaris. The sequence goes on from NC_141691.1 coordinate 497,009,208, forward strand.
CTCCAGCATCGATTCATTTGGTATAGAACATCGAGTAGAAAGTGACCACTTCCCCCAAATAATAAGTTTGAATATTGCACCAAGCATGGCGCCAACAACAACCTCCCTTTTGCATCACGCAACAAAGTTCAACCTGAGAAAATTAAAATGCAGTGGAGATGGGTTGGGCAAAATTACGGACTCAGTTAAAGCCCATATGGCCAACTTGGGAACCCAAAAGGAGGAGGACCTATTACCAAAATGGGAGCAAACGATTCAGGTCCTGCAGCAAAATTTCTCAGCAAGGTCAGGGAACTACAGTAATTTTAACACCAAGAAGGAGCCTTGGTTCAACATGGAGCTAAGAGCCAAAAAGAGAAAGGTCGCCAAGGAGGTCCGAGCCCTCGCAAGCCAAAAAATGTTGAGGTCAGTGGCAAATAAATCCAATCTGAGGGGAGCTAGGATTACCTACAGGAAGGCTTTGAGGGCCGCAAAGAACTTATATAAAGTAACCATCTGAAACAAACTGCTAACCGCGGGAAAAATCCTAATAGCCGGGACTTTTGGGACATCATAAATTACTTTAACCAAGGGGCAAAACTCCAACTAGAAGCCGGGGCTGGAGCAGAAACCTGGATCAGACATGTGCAAACTCTATACAGCAACTCAGATCCAGGCCACGTTAAAGGCTTAGAGGCAGCTAAGGATAACAAGGAGGAACCAAAAGGACTGAACAACAAGGAATATAGGGAATCCGAGCGGTAAAAACCTCAGAAGGGGTCCCTAGAGCCAGATGACCTAACCACTAAAAATGATCTGAGGCCGATAATCTCAAGATTAAAGTCAGAGGGTGCAGCAGGCCCAAATGGGCTGCCAAACACGATCTTTAAGTATGGCCCGGACCTGTGGGCAGAGACCCTAACGCCTCTGTTCAACCAAATATACAAACTAGCAGAGTTACCCGCCTTCTGGAAAGGCAGTATCATCCATCCCATTTTTAGGTCTCGCGACCTATCGATGTGCGCAAGCGCATCGAGCGGAGCGAGAATTCAAGTGGTGAAAACATCCTGAAACCAAAGGGCTTTCAGCCCCGCGGTTTTCATGCAGTTCCCGTGTACATGCACGCGCATCGCATGCAAGCCCAGCCCAGTCCTCCCCTAGCAGCACTCCTCCCACACCAGCAACTCCCCCCTCCCACACCAGCACCTCCCCTCTCTCGCATTCACGCCATCAGGCTTCTCCTCCCCTAGCAGCACTCCTCCCACACCAGCAACTCCCCCCTCCCACACCAGCACCTCCCCTCTCTCGCATTCACGCCCACCCACCAGGCTCTCCCGCCCCCATCAGGCTCGTAATCTGCCTGCCTCCCCTCGCTCGCATTACCGCCCCAGGCTCTCCCGCCATGGAAAATAAAACCTGTAAACTTTACTTTTTTCTTCGGTGAACGGCACCGATTAACACTCATTTTCACTACTTAAAATGAAAATCTGTACCGCGCTCCTGTACACTGCGCCTGAGAAATAATTCCAGTTTCAAGCCAAGTCCATTAGTCATAAATCACTGTACGTCAAGGCCTCTAATATGCTTACAAAGAGCACAACACTGGTGTACAGGAGTGAAAGCGCCATTCGTAGGCTCTCCTGCCCCATCCGGCTTCCCTCCGGCCATTTGCCACACTCCTTGCCTCTGTCTTGCCTCCCCCTCCATTCTCCTCCCCTCACTCGCATTCCCGCCCCCCACCAGGCTCTCCTGCCCCCATCCGGCTTCCCTCCGGCCCCAGCCCTGGCACTCAGGTACGCCCTAAGAAATGCATGAATCTATGTGCATTACTGTTTTTCCGGACAAATGTCTATATTCCAGCGAAAACATACCAAGTCTAAATCATAATGTACATCATAATTGTTGTTCTGCTGATCCATTAAAATAACTTATAATAGAAAGATACTCGCATTAATTTGTGCAATGCTTTTCATGATCAGCTGTGAAAGTCTTCTGCGATGCTATCTCACTGTGATACCATTAAATATTTTAGTCAGGACTCCAGTGCAAGCCAGACCCGTTGGCCTGCGCATCTTCATTATTATTATTTAAGAGTGTTTTTTTTTTTTAATCATCCAGCTTTTATACCTCACTGGAGATAAAGATGCTAAATCCTACAGTGAAGAATACTCTTCTACCTTGTTGTGATCTGCCTCAGTTGTGCACTGCATATTTCTTAAGTGACTGGTGTGACTGGTGTGTCTGTTGATGCACATCTGTGGGCTGTCTGCTTGGAGTGTTCATGCTTACAGTGCTTACAGTGCTGCGGAAAATAAAGCTCGATTTTAAGAACAGTTGGTTAAAGCGTCTAAACCCGTTCCCAATATCCACTAAGCTGCAAAAACTAATTTTCTTTTACATAATTGTCTCGTTTGCTATTGTGGCGCAGATAGCCGTTTGCCGTTGACAGTTACGTTCCCAAGTGGATTTAAGAAGTAATTTGTGGCCCCAGGCTTACATTTGTTTTCCCCACACAACATTTCTGCAGGCACACCATTTTTTTTCCCTCCTTGTTTTGTTTGAGGTCACCACAGGAGCCCACGGAGCTTCAAAGTGAGCAGTCTCACCTTCCGGATTGGTGTTGAGCCCTCCCCCACCCTCCGAGCACGAATGCAACGTTTCCCTCAACCCACCCTTCCCCGTGCATAGAGTGCGCAGCCATCCATGTCCTTACCTAGAAGAGGGGAACCTTTTAAGCCCTTTCTGTGGCATCATTGACCAGCTTGCAACACGCACTCATTAAGCTGGACAGGACGCTTTGCAATCAAACTTTTTTAGATGAATATTTATTTTATTGATAAAGTACCCTGAGCAAAGTTGTATTTGCTATCTATCACTCTATTACTGCATTTGCAGCTTTTATCTCTCCTCCTCTGCTTTCCAATCGTTCCTGCCCCCCCTCCCCCATTTAATTTGTTTCCTGTCTCTTCATTGCTTGCCCGTCCCCCAAACCCTGTGCCTTGCTACGGTTTTAAGACTGCCGATTCTGCTGTGAAACCACTGTTTTGCCCTGCCTGTGTTTATGCTGCATGAGTTGTTTCTAACCCTGCAACAACCTTAATTGCTGGGTGTTATATACAAGGGTATGGTCGGTGCTTAGGGGCTACATGTCTGTGGCCAGCTCACCATGATTAAAAAAATAAATATTCATTAAAAGGGAAATCATCCACGCAAGCCCACTATCACCCACGCAACACCACACTCACCCACGCAACGCCACTCACCCAAGCAACCCCACTCATCCACGCAACCCCACTCATCCACGCAACGCCACTCATCCACGCAACCCCACTCATCCACGCAACGCCACTCATCCACGCAACGCCACTCACACATGCAACGCCACTCACCCACGCAACACCACTCACGCACGCAACACCACTCACCCACGCAACGCCACTCACACATGCAACGCCACTCACACATGCATCGCCACTCACACATGCAACGCCACTCACACATGCAACGCCACTCACACATGCAACGCCACTCACACACGCAACGCCACTCACACACGCAACGCCACTCACACAAGCATTGCCACTCACACACGCAACGCCAATCACACACGCAACGCCGCTCACACATGCAACACCACTCACACATGCAACGCCACTCACACATGCAACGCCACTCACACATGCAACGCCACTCACACATGCAACGCCACTCACACACGCAACGCCACTCACACACGCAACGCCACTCACACACGCAACGCCAATCACACACGCAACGCCACTCACACACGCAACGCCACTCACACATGCAACACCACTCACGTTGCCAATAGGTCTCGCAGTAGGAAAGTTGGAACCATTACAATTGCAAATAACAATGCCTTTTATTTTTTTTTCATTTTAAAAATATAAAGGGCTTTGTCATTTACAAAACCAATAGCTCCAACTTTCCTACTGCGAGACCTATTGGCAACGCCAGTGCTTGTTAAGCACGGCGACCACCGCAATCCCTCAAATTGTAGACTAATATCCTTAATAGACATAGAGGCCAAACTCTACGCCTCCTGTATCCTACTCGAAATACAAGCCTGGATATCAGAAACAAAGATCATGCCAAAATTTCAAACAGGATTCAGGCAAGGAATGGGAACAACAACTAACCTAACTTGTCTTTCCATCCTAACGGACCAAGCAAAAGCAAAGGGCACCCGCTGGTACTCCTGCTTCATAGACATCAAGTCTGCCTTCGACTGGGTGAACAAAGAGCGTTTGAGGAGAAAATTAGAGAGCTGGGGGGTGCCATACCAACTCTTAAGAGTTATCAAAGCCCTATATCACCGCATTTGGGTAAGAGTGAAACTGGGAAATGGAGGCAGTACAACCAGTAGTATCCAAACGCACCAAGGCCTAAAACAAGGCTGCGTATTAGCCCCCACCCTCTTCAACCTTTTTCTCTCCGACCTCACAAACGCGATCGAAACAGCAGATAGGCACCCTCCATCTTTGGAAAACAATCCAATACACTACCTTCAATACGCCGACGATATTGTATTGTTGAGCAAAACACCAATCAGCCTACAAAGAGCCATTAATAAATGAACCTTGTATTTAGACCGGGAAAGCCTAGAACTTAACAAAGAAAAAAACAAAGTGGTCCGTCTAGTAGACCCGCAAAAGTTAAAGTACAAATGGATGGCGCAAGGGGCAATAGTTAAAGAACAAGAGTATTGCAAGTATTTGGGAATCACAATAACAAAAGGAGTAAACTACAAGGATCACAAAATAGCACTTAAAGCAAAAGTACAATCTTTAAATTTTGCGTACCGTTCTTTTAAGGAAAAAGTGGATTGTCCCAACTATAACCATCTGTTAAAAGTAATGGCAGCACAGATTATGCCCACCCTATCTTATGGTCTAGTCACGTGGTGTGGCAAGGAGGTCAATCTTTTAAATGATTTACAGATTAAAATTTACAAAGTGGTCTTTAATCTGCCAAAATCCGCCTCAGCCTCACAAGTCAGGCCTCCATAATCCTGGCATGCTGTGGAGTTAAATTCATGGCAGAAGCAAGAAAATGCCTAGAACTAACAGAACAGAAGGGTCCAGCCAGTCAGCGGGACAACAGGGTCACCCAAACCCCTGGATCTTACATGCCCTGTCCCCAACGAAAAGAGAGGCTGAGAAACAATAATTTTAGTATTTTTTAAATTTTGCACTGTTATTTTATCATGCGAATTTTGCAAAAATTTTAACTAATTATGCAAATAAAACTTTTTTTTTCGCATCTGTTTACCTCCCATAGATAACCTGGCACACAGGACTGGGTTGAAAGGGATCCTTGTGAACTTCAGAGAGCTCCTTTGAAGTTAACTACTATATCAGAGGAACTTTTGGGTCCAAGTACTGGGCTCACACCCTACCAAATCAGTACCCTACTGGACTTGGGAAGAACTCTGCTGGAGTAAAGACTGCTGTGCTGTAAGGGTTGCCACTTTGCCTTGCCTGACTGCTCTGAAGAACTTCTTCTCTGCCTTGCCGAACTGTCATGCTACTAGCTCATCTCTGCCCTGCTGAGAACAAGGACTGGACCCATCTCACTTGAACCCAGTATGACTTCAAGGATGGCTCACTTGCTTCCTGTTTTCTGTAGTCTCATGGACACAAAATACTTCCTGTCATCCTGATGGTGCTGCTGGACTTTGCCATCTGTGATCCCTACCCTTACTTGTGGTGCCCTCTCCAGACTCTGGCCTCAGACATGGGTTCTGCAGCAGATTACTGCAAAAAACTGACGCATTGTTCAGACTGCGTGAGAAACTCAGATGCATCACCCTTCGTTGCAGATGCAGAGACTACTCAATGTCAGTGCATCCACAGCCTGTGTGGCTCGATGACGACACATTGCATTCACTTCAACGGAGCTCAACTACAACGCAGTAGGCTCTCAATTTTGACAATTGCTCCAGCCAAGGTATTTCTCCGCTGGACCTGTCTGGGTCTTGAAGCCGGCCTGCCTTCGTTTGCGGTCAGCCTGAACTCTGATTTTATACCGATCCCTCACCAGCTCAAGTAATCTTTTGACTGCTAGTGACTGTTATGCACTATTTTTGTATTTTCTCTTTAATCTCTTATCTCAACTTCTACTGATTCAATTATTTTCATTTTGGTCTTGTTTTACTCAGATAAATATTCTCAATTTTTCTGAACCTGTGTCGAGACTTTTTGTGCTGTTTTCATTGTGTTACTCAGTGTGTGTGTATGTGTTGCACACATACTTTACACATTGCCTCTTTAGATAAACCTGACTGATCTATGCAAAGCTACCAGAGTGTGAGCACAGGTTATCTTTTAGTATGTATCCAGCTTACCCTGCCTAGGATTGTGATCTCTACTTGGACAGTGTGCAAACCTATGCTAACTAGAGACCCAACTTCTAACAACATGCTAATGAGATACAGAATGACATCAAAGGTTTTTTGCCTTTTCTCCCGAACACTGTTGTAAGAAAAGTACAGTGATTAGCATTTCTGAAATAATTAAATTGTATTTTTATGTTGTTGTCATTTCATATAAAAAAGGCAGAACAAAGAAAAGTAAAAAGAAATGCATTGAGCTCAGCAGTCAGATCCAAATCTACCAAGATGCATATTTTAAATGGTACAATAAACAACAAAGTTTTAGATAAATACAGGAAAATTCTGAGACTCCTACATGATCTTAGACCATAAAGAGACTATAAAACTAATGTGATTAGTGCAAAACATGTAGAATAGAGCGCAATTTCATTAGACATTTGAAATAAAAAATGTCTAAACATTTTTATGGAACAAGAGGGTTTTATTCACATAGGTTATAATAAGCAAATACGATTTATTGTGGTTACTTTCCACAGGAAATACACAATCTTTTAATTTCTAATCAGGATGTTATTAGCTAGATTAGTTGTTCCTCAATAGGTAATCACAGGACAATATTGCCAAACTCCACGTTTCGCCTGCCAAACTGAATACACCTAATAATACCTGGACCCTTTGGAAGGTTGTTAAAGAAGCAGAGTGTGGAAGTTCATTGGGTTCAGATTGGGCACAGAAGATGACATGGCTGCCATTTATCACAGTAGATTGTAAAGCATACCAATAATACAGCAATGAAAATATAAGATGTTAGGAATTAATGAAAGAATATGCTAACTGTTCAATGACTCCATAGTCAGTCTCTGTCAAGATGCCAATAGGAGTACCTGTTTGGCTACCAGTGTCCAGCTGGTAGTGGTGGAATGTATGGTTCTGTAGGCTCTGGCCTGTGTGCTGACGATCTTACCATTCTAGATTTCACATTGTAGGCTTTCAGTGAAAATGGAATACCCTTCACAAAGCCAATTTGGAAAAAATATTGATATTTGAGAGAGGGAGATTATGCCCTTCATTGTGGCCTGTGGAAAAATGTTTGATTTTGTTGAGAATGACATTCACTTAGGCTCCATCCTGGAAGCACCGATGGAAAAGCACAGTGTTATACCTATCAGCCTTCAGGTGGCTTTCCCCAAACCTTTTGCATTCACCCTACTGTTTTCTGAATTAATTCTTGAAGGCTTTAGGGGATTTTGGCCAAACTAGGGAATTGTAAATATCAGGAGACGGAAATATTGGGGGGAAAAATTGTGATACAAAATGATTGTGATGCAGAGATATCATTGTCAATAATATTCGTTTTTCAGGTAAGATTTGTAGGGTATAGTGTGGCAAGCTAATTATTTAATAATTGAATAATCATTATGTTTTAATTGAAAAGAAAGTAATACATTGTTAGTAATTTTGTAAATTGGTTTATATATATGCACTCATGCATACAGCAGAATTGTGAAGGTCACACAAAGTGAAAACCAGAGTGCCACAGAAGGTAATAGAAGGAATGTCCATTCCTGATGACACATTTCGGAACTAGGACCACAGAAGGCAGTTGCAGAGTGGTGAGGTGTGAGTTAAAGAAAGTGACTGTCATTATTTTTGGTAGTAATTCAAATGAATGCTGGACTTTATAACAAACATTTTTTGCACAGGTTTTACATTTCCTCACACCACAATAGGACATTTGTCAAGCGATTAATTTAAAGGCAATGGTCATGTCTTCTGAGCAATTAATGTGTTGTAGAGCGCGGAGTATTTTTGCTATTTCAGTCGAATTTGAACCCACGTGCAAGTACTTAATTAATGGCAGCATTTCCAACCAGTTGATAAAGGCTACATAGAAAGCTGAAACGCGTCCTGAAGTTAAGCTGTTGCATTTAAACATTGTTTACATTAACATCAAGATGCCGTTTTTAGCATCAGAGGCTGAAAATACATTTTTTGAGAATACCTACATCTTGAGGAGATATATATTACCTACTGGCGGTCGCCAGTAGGTATATATAGTTAGGACCTAGTTTCCATAGGAAATCTGCAACCGTCTATTGGGAATAACTTTGGCGCTGGTTGATGAATCTTCGCAAATTTCTCAAAGAAGATGGCCCGTCCCGCTCCGCTCCTTCCCTGAAAGTTTTAAGGGGATTCGTCAAGTGAGGGCTGAGAAAAGAGGGGGGTCCCAAAATGTGTTTTCCCCATGCTATTTTCCATAGGACGATTAGACACGGCTACAGCCCGAACGGCTGAACGGAATTACACCAAATTTAGCAGAGAGGTAGAGTTCGGTTCGCAGGTCGGCCTTTTGCTTAAATGGTGTAAATCCCTCCAGTAGTTCCTGAGAAACTCAAAAGGAAAAACAATTATATATCTGGGCAAAGCCTAACCACACATCTCATCGTGAGATCTGATTGGCTGTCAGCACTTCATCCAAGAAGTGTTGGCAGCCATCTTGGGACCGATATACATGATAGCACTTCATTAAAAAGCAGTGCAGTTAATAGAAGGTTTTCGGACTTTAGTTACATTATAAATCATTTGTTGATGGTACCATACTCATTTTAGGAATTGTGGTGTGTTCTAAGGTGATTTTAGCATGTGAAAAAGCCTTCTGCTGGAATATCATGAATCATGTTTGAAATAAAACTATTATCTCATGCTTTTCCCACAGTGGTTTGGAAGGGGATCTATAAGCTAAACTGAAAGCATTTTTTCTGTAAATTCACATTATCTTTCTCGGTCATGTGAGAATGAAGTCTGACATTCTCAGTAAAACATGTACATCCAACAAGGACAAAGACTGTCAGTTGATTCCTTTGTGTTCTACTACAGCCTCCTAGAGTGTTCTAAAGAACAACTAGAGCGCTAACAGTCCTACTTATTACAAAGGTATGGCACACCTGAAGCCATCTTGATTGGAATAAATTGGTAACTCTTAAAACATTTAATTTAAAAAGGAACAACATGAGGGGGTATATTTTGCCATAGAAAGTATGATTAGTGCTGCAAAAAGAAAAATTAGGGCACATTTTGAGTGACTTCTCAAATCCTCTTCTATTTCATTAAAAAATTCTGACATGCAATCTCCCAAGATGGCCATCAGAGACAAAAGAGCCCAAATGTAGCCCAAATATCACCCAGATGTAGCCCAAGTATAGCCCAATGACAGAATGTCCCAGAGTGTTCTAAAGAACAACTAGAGCGCTAACAGTCTTACTTATGACAAAAGTATGGCACACCAGAAGCCATCTTGATTGGAATGAAGTGGTAAGTCTGAAAACATTTAATGTAAAAAGGAAGAAAATGAGGGTGTTCATTTTGCCATAGAAAGTATGATTAGTGCTGCAGAAAGAAAAATTAGGGCACATTTTGAGTGACTTCTCAAATCCTCTTCTATTTCATTAAAAAATTCTGACATGCAGTCTCCCAAGATGGCCACCAGAGACACAAGAGCCCAAATGTAGCCCAAATATCACCCGGATGTAGCCCAAGTATAGCCCAATGACAGAATGTCCCAGAGTGTTCTAAAGAACAACTAGAGCACTAACAGTCTTACTTATGACAAAAGTATGGCACACCAGAAGCCATCTTGATTGGAATGAAGTGGTAAGTCTGAAAACATTTAATTTAAAAAGGAACAAAATGAGGTGATGACATCACTGATGACATCACACCCCATAAAACCTCTTGTATGCCTACTCACACACCCACAAGAACACTCACATATCCATGCATAGACCCCTACCAGTACTCATATACCCACACACTCCCCCATATAGGCACTCATTCGCCCACTTGCTCACTCATACCACCACTCACAAAACCATTCAACCATATAGGCTACTCATACGACCTGTCACACACCCATACAGCCACTCATATAGCCACACATTCACCCATATAGCGACTCACACACCCACATATATACCTACACAGTCACTCGCATATCCACTCACTTACCCATACAACCTCTCAACATGGCCACTCACTCACCCATAGAAACACAAACACAACCACTTACATACCCATTCACACATCCATACAAGCACTCAACCACCCATACCGCCATTCACGCAAACACTCTCCAATACAGCCACTCACACATCAGCTCACTTAAAGTTCCTGTAACCTTTGTTTTTATCAGTGAATATATGTATATATATTTTTTTATTTTTATCTTTTTTATGTACAATTTAAATATGTTTTATATCCACATCTGACAAATACAAATACGTCCACATCCGGACACTTATATGAACACAGGAAGCACACTAGCTTCACAAATGTAATTATCCCAAGTTGTTTTTAGTCCTGAATTTGAATACACCATGCAGCTGAATGTTCCCAGCATGCATTTTAAGTGCATATAATAGAATCAACATAGAAGACAGACACACACCAAATAGATAGTCAGCAAGATTATTATTCACTGATTCTAGTACATGGAGATTCCACTCCGTGATTTCATTCGTGCCTGAGCAGGGAGCAGGGAGCAGGCAGCAGCAGCAGAGCAGAGGCGGCGCGGCGGTGCGGTGGTGGCAGGAGCTTCCCGATTTCTCTGTGGCATCTGAGCTCTGTGGATCCCCGAGGGCGGCTTGAGTGACTTGAGCAGGTAAAAGCACAGGATGGGCCCCCTGCTCCTTCACATGCCATTTGCCGACCGGGCGGTGTGTTGCGGTGTTGCCGGTGTGTTGTTGAGCCACAGAGCCGCGGAGAGCGTATCTGGGCTTCAGCTTTGTCTTGGGTTTGGCTCTCCCTGGCGTGTTTGTCAGGCTTGTCTAGGCCCAGAAGGTAACCTTCAGCCCCCCAATGGTTTTTCGGCTACAGTTTTCAGCTGCAGTTTTCAGCTGCATTAAATCTACCGCCTTCGCAGCCCTGCCCAGCCCAGCCCAGCCCAGCCCAGCCCAGCCCAGTACGCACAAAAGCACATGCAGACGTTGAGAGTATGGACGGGGGATTTGAGCGGTTCCCCCCGCTTCCCCTCCTCTGCGGGCATTGTTCCCAACAAACTAGTGAACCAGCACATCCGGGACCAGGGGCAGAAACTTGCTATCATCATTAACCATTAACCACCAGAATATTTGGAGTCCCATAAAATAAACCACCAGAATTTTTGGACTCCCATAAAACAAACAAAAAAAAAGCTTTCTTCCAGAGTGCCCACTATGAGATCAGGGAAATCCAGAGACGGAGAAGAGAAATCTGTGGGGAAAATAAAAAAGGAAGTGGGGGCCCACGAAGCACTGTCACAGACACGGTCAAAAACAGGGGCACGGCCTCTCCTAGCCATCCACCCCGGCCAGTGTCCGAAAAGGAGACAGAAACCAAGCCTGCGACCGGCCCAGGGAAAGATATTTTCAAACCTCCACAATTTTGCAATAAATCAGAGCAAGGGAAGTTGAGCCCCGCCCCCAGTGCAGCAAAGGATTTTCCCGCAGCTGGCACAGAAGGCAGTTCAGTAAAAATTCATGAGGGAATAAAAGTAGATGAACTAGGTGTGCCCTCTGCCCACAACATCAGTCTTTAAAACCAGTAAGCGGGCACTGATAACAGATTTTTTAGAAGTTTGTCACAGACTCTCTTCAGGAAGTTGTAAGGACCCTATGGAAAGCACAGAAGGAGATGACACCGAGGATCCCAAGGAAAGCACACCCAGCAACACCAAACAAAAAATATCAAGCAAAGATAAAGAGTGTTGCAGTAAGATCATCAATTACGATATTGGAAATCTGGTGAGCTCAGAGAGCATTGCCATCGGCCCACCTGGACTAGAAGCTTGAATTAGCCCATCACCACTCAAAGCTTCAGACCCTCCTTTACAACTGTCATTTCTTCAAGCTAAACAAGTCCATCATCACCAACAAGCACTCACTCTTGTCCACAGGGAGCCTGACATAAGCTGGAACTCTTTCCTTAACCAACAACTTCATTCGCAGTCCCTGCAAAATATAAATAAAGAAACAGAAGGAGGCTTTCGGTACAACGACAATCATTATCAAGTTCAACAGGATTCAGCCTCAGGCCAGTTTGCAATGGTCCGTTTTCCTTTGCTAACAACCGAACAGCATCCACTGGAACAAGAGGGTTGGGCGGACAAATACAACAACTTTTTTTTGCCATCAGGCTCACTAAATCCAACAACCCTCCTCTCAAGAGAAACCAAAAAAAAGAACATATCAAACAAAGCAGGCGCCAGACCCAAGATATAATTGAGTCAAGTATCGTAAAGGCGGGGGCTACACCACTCAAGACCCCACAAAGAAATGAACACTGAGCTAGTACAATGAACATATGGAGCATCTTGAGTACTCACCTCAATTTAATCAAACATTCCAGGAAGTACCGACGAACCAGCCAAAAGTTTCTGCATGGCCCCAACTATTAAACACAATCAACACGATCGGGAAAGCAGTGACACATCATGCAGACAAACTTGATATACAATTTGAACTGTTAAATCTTCTAGCTATCCATGTGCAAGGGATATTAGCAAATCTGCAAGACCTGAACTCAACGATTAAGAAGGTACAAAAAGACAGGGATACCTCATACCATACGTGCCACTGCCCACAGATAATCGACAAATTGGCAACAGTACCTATCTTGATGTCGCACATACTAATGGCCATTAAACAATCCCCTAAAGAGTCCGACAAAACCCCTAAGCAGGCATAAGACGAACAACACGGCCGAAGGGAAATGGCAGCACTAACGGAGTCCACCAACCACAATGCTCTTAAGTGTCCCCACTATAAATGACGTAAGGAGGTTAGATGATCCGATCAAACAAGCGCACTCTCGAGTACACAAGGCTGCGTCATTCAAACAAGCATTAGAAATGTCTGCAAACGCAAGCCCAAAACAATCCATCCTGTCTACAAAAGCAAGCCCCAAACAATCCATCTTATCAATTCCCCTCACAAAAAGGAAAAGAAAACACCTGAGAAAAGCGAGAAAGAGTAAAACAAAAAATCGAGGGTCGATCGATCTATCCCCTCAAGAAATTAAACATGACACAAAAGACCAGGATCTGCCAGAGAGAGAAAACTCTGAATGTAACATGAGGCCCCTGACCGGTACAAAGATACCCTATAACCCCACCCCAAAGGAGGACAAAACTAAAGGAAGCGCAACTCAATGCATCAGCAATAATCTACAATCAATGAAAATGTACAGTGTATTTTTCCCTCAGGCAGGGAAAGAAGACGTCAAACCGCCCAGCCTGGATTCTCATAAAAATCCACCTATATCAATGGGTGGAGCCGTCACCACGGAAGAGACAGCTATCAGCAGACAAGTGGAAATAGTTGAGGGCAGCACGTGAAAAGGAGGGTGGAAATGGGAGCAGTCGACGGGTGGAATCAAAACTGTTCCAGCCTTGAACCCTAGGGACATCACAAGTTATTGCTCCTACAATCAACAAAGTCCTGCCCCCCAAACCAGGATCTAATTCGGGCTGCAATTGTCAAATCTAGTAACTGGGCAAAAAACCTCCATAAAGACTTACTATGGCTAACCACAAGCAAAAAGGTAGAGCTCATCTCACAATATAGTTCAAGGGGTCCACATGACATCTTGAATAGGGGATCAATACTAAAATTACTAGATAAATTACCATCTATGAGTCATATAAAATCGAGTGACTTGGAAAGCACAGAGTTTAAACCAAGCCCTTACCAAACAGGTCCAGACTCTACAATCTTAACATGGATCTACCATAGCCTCACAGAATTGATCCTGCCGCACAGGGAAGAATTCTCAAATTGGGGCATAGACCCAAAAAATGTGGTGCCCTACGGTACGCTAGTCCATTACAACAAAAAATACAGAATCAGAATCTTTTAAAAGGATCAGACCTGCACCAAGATAGAAGAGGGTCTTCCGATTAGACAAATTACAATCACAATTCCACAAAGAGAACCAGTGGCTCTCGACCTCGAGGTGCTTCCCCAAAAACATCGGGACCCAAGCAGCAGGGACAAGTATAAACCAGACCAGGCCAATATCCAAGGAAAGCTAGAAGCACTAGGATTTGCTCCTGGAATGTTAATGGCCTAAGTGCAAAGTTAGAAGAAGAAGATTTCGTGGAATTTATCCAACACCATGACATACTCCTTTTTCAAGAAACCTGGCAGACAAAAATGTTTTCATTAGTGGGCTACAAAGAAAATTGTATTCCAGCAAAAAAGGAGGCACAGTATTGAAGGGCTAAAGGGTGCATGTCGACCTATTTATCTATGAACTGCTCTTGGAGTGACATAAGCATCGACCTCGACTCCTCATGGATGCAATGTACCAAAGTAGATTTTTCACGCTCAATGAACCTACTAATATTGAATCTCTATATTCATCCAGTAGCAAAGCAGAAGGCCCAAAGAATCGAGCAACTAATAGAGGCTATTAAAATGCTGAAAAGCACTTACCCAAGTGCCAGCATAATAATAACAGGGGATTTTAACATGAACTTAATACAAGGCCAAAAGCGCAATCTACCGAGTTTCATATAGCCAAGACAAGGCAACCGAAGCAGACAAGACCCTATGGGCAAGAAATGTTCAAAAGAATCGGACAACCTTTTCCTACACACATTAAGTGGTAAAGGTCCCTTGGACAGTCCAGCAGCGTTTACGATGGTTACATCTAAAACAGGATCAACAATCGATTTTACACTAGCTGACTCAGATTTATTTCTATACATAACAGATTTTCAAATACAGGACTGAGTCGAAAGCGATCATTACCCTCAAACTTTCACATTAACCATCACTCCAATTGGACCAGAGCAGGCTAATCCTCTTACATTGACAAAACAACTGTACAACATAAAACGGTTAATCTGGGATGAAAAGAACATCGACAAAATAATGGAGGCAGTCCTTGTTAAAACCTACAGATGCAGACCACACTGGAGATATTATGGGGGTCTGGGAGTCTTTCACAATCAACATCAATAAAAAATTTCAACCCACTCATAGAGATCATAAAACTCCCAGAACCGGGGGAGGGCCATGGTACACGCCAAAAATAAAGGCAAAAAAACGCGACTGAACAAACAACTAAGGTTAATTAGAACTAAGGGGCCCCGACCTTCGCAACAGACTCTCATAATTATAGAAAAGACGAAAAGGGAACTAGAACACGAAATAAAGGTGGCTAAACTAACATATAAGGAAAAATTTGATATCAACTTGCTCCAACCAAGTAAGCAGAGAAACTCGAAACAGTGTTGGGCAAAAATCAACTTCCTGCTAAATGGGAAACATCATCAATTCACCTCTGACATAACAGAACAATCTTGGAGCACTCACATAGAAGATACATATAATTTCACAACTGTACAGACAACGGTCAGCATTGGTGACAATATAAACAACATCAAAAGGTGCTCCAGTCCGGAGAATAAATCAGAAGCCAGGAGTCAGAGTACGGAAAAATAGACATCAGTGGACGCATCAGTCAAGGACTTGAAGAATGTATCCAACGCTAAACTTCATATAAAACTCAGAGAAACACAAAAAGACAGCAGCGATTTTATCAAGCATGTGCAAAGAGAGGAACATGTACAGATAACACAAAAGCAGATCCTGCATACAATCAAACATTTGAGATCCAATGGGGTACCCGACTCCAACCGTCTACTAAATGCAGTGTTCAGGTTCGACCCTGACTTCTGGTCCTGCTATTTAACCCCCCTGTTCTCCAACAGCTTAGAACCCGGAATTTTTCCAGGACACGTTCAAACTCCGGCAATTATAGACTGATAGCCCTTATAGATGTTGAAGCAAAGATCTACACAACAAATCAAATGGCATACCTGGAGACATGGGTAAGCAGCAATGGTCTAATCCCACAATTTGTAGATTGAAGGATACAAGAAACTGCTGAATATGTCTCTGCTGTAGAGAAATTCACATCTTTAAGTGATATCAAATAGTACTTCTGATCTTATCCCTTGTGCATAACAAATTCTCCATGCTACAGCAAACATGGATCTGCACATATGAAAAGCTCTCCATCTCTAGGAGCAAGCTAGAAATAGTAATTGACGAGATGTCCAAACACAAAAGTTGAGTTAAAAGAGTAGTTTATGGACCAGATACTCATCAAGTGAATGAAGTAACCATTGAGCAGTAAGGTACACAGAAATTCAAGTAGAAATATCCTGATACTTTGTATACAAGAGAACATGGCCAAGGCACTGCAGGTGTCTGCATTGGCTAATCCTATCCAGAATTCAAGAACTTTTGCTATCTGGGACGGATAGCAGGTACCTAAAAGGCATGCAAGGGATCGATATGCAGGAACCAGGTAAGCTTTGAATGTCTCATGGTCATTTGCAATTACATCTAAAGAGAATTATCATGATGTAATGTAATGAAGCTTGATAGCCGGACAAGAGACTAGAATGAAAGTGAATGGTTGTACACGTCTGATGTTCTGATCTTGTCTTTTAAGTATGTATCTGTGCTTCTGTTGTGTCTTATGAGGATGGTGTTGACGTTAATCTGTTACATTTCTAAATGTGATCATGTGTTAGTATTTCTCTATAAATATGCTCTCCCCTTTGTGCATTGTCCTTAGTGTAAAATTGTTGTGATTACATTATTATTCTAGACCAGTGGTTCTTAACTTTTGTGATTTCTCTGGAACCCCTCTTGATCATTACTGGAACCTGGGGACCCAAAATGAACCCTTATTGGAATCATGGGAGCCCTACTGAGGTATCACTGGAAGCTGTGAATTTTTGATTTGCATAAAATACACAGAAACTACAGGAACAAACATCATACAGATTAAATGTTTCATTTAATTCACAAAAAGATGTAAAAAATAAAATTGTCATTTTAAAGGCAAGATTGGCGCTTTTCAATTGAGGTCCCTCATCAATATTATATTCTGTTTGATGCACTTGCCCTGCTCCCACAACTCAATCTGAGTATACTAACCTTATGTTTAGCCCCCAGTTTCAAATGCCTTCACAGTAACAGAATGTTTTCAAATTTTCAATTTTGCTTCATCAGTAGTATACACTTTATTAATCTATTAATATTATTTAATTTTCTATGCAGTCACGGACCCCCTCAGAAGACTTCGGAGACCACCAGGTGTCTCCGGACCACAGGTTAAGAACCACTGTTCTAGACCGAAAACATGGTCAGCTCCAGCAGGGCACACTATAATGAAGAAAATCAAATGCTATATGCTTCACCATCATCAATTCTGCGATGTAGTAACACAAAGTGATGGATATGACATTAATAGAGTGTGGTATACTGTGAAGAACATCTACTTCATAATGCACTGAGGAAGTAAATAAACCCCCAGAATGTAGTAAAAAAAGAAAAACTGACAACTCATGCTGTCGTCTCCCAGCCCTTCTCAGGGTCAGCCCCAACTCTCCAGAACTCTATTCTAGGTGCATTTCGGTGGTGAGCAGGCATTTGTAGATTTAGAAAAAAACGAAACTTTGCTATTTAAATGCCACCTGAAATGCAATCTCACAGGTTCTAAGACCTTCTATAACGTCTAACCACTTCTTGACCTGTCACCTCTCGTCGCGTGACCTCGGTCCATGTTCTATGAGCTGTCCCATAGCCTACTCTGTTCTCCCCCCTATGTCTCCTACTTTTTCAATTCACCTACATTGCTACAAACAAGGGTGTATCTATCAGGGGTGCAGCAGGTGCAGTGGCACTAGGTCCCAGAAGCATTGGGGGCCCACTGAACAATAATCATGGCAAACGTTTACTACTTTACTAGCTGACAGTGGCCCCTTGCTCTGCTGTCTATGACTCGCATGCCACACCACTACCAACAAAGCTAATTCCTCTGACCTACCTGATCTCGTCGGTCCTCTGTCATGGCGAAATGAACCAAGGTGTGATTCAGTCTATGTTTAATGCTTGGTTAATTGGTAACTTCTTCACCTCTGCCCTCACCGAGATGTTTTGATGTAACCAACATCTCACTCTCCAGAAAGTACCCTGACACCCCCCATGGTAAAGTACTCCAATGCAGAAGAATGTACAATAAAATAAAAAACAAAATAAGTGCACGAATGGGGATGGTAATCTGTATGTTTGTATTTCTGCTTTTCTACCTTCAATACTTTTCATGATCCAAATGTTAATGCGTCATTTGCTGATGCAGAAAAATAGTTACGTTTAAGAAACACACTCCAAATAAGCCAGGGGGCTTAGAGCAACTGCATATCCTGAGCTATGAGGTAACTAGGAAACAGTGTGGTGCTGTTCAGTGACTAAATACCAATGTTAAAAACACGCGTATCAGCCATAACGAAAGGTCAAACATCATTCCAACGTAAAATGACCTCACTATTGCAAACAGAATCACAGGTTACTAGAGACACATACTAGGAAAAATGGACAGAGAAACAACTAAATGCTGCAGCAAAACTATCCTGGCAGACTCAATGAACTCAAACAAATTGAAGGAAGTGTCTTTCTATACATCTCCTTTGAAGAGGTTAAGGAATAATCTGGTAAAGAGACAGTAAAGAGACAGACCAACATGCGAAAGACTATTATTCCTACTCCGACCATTTTGATACCCAGAGGTCCATCACAGATGTGCTCGTAAAAGCAGGTGGAAACCTGTTTTAAAACAAGAATGCGCAAATGCAATAAATACGATGTACATTTTGAGTTCTGATTAAAACAATAAAAAGCCTACGGCACTGAAAAGGGTAAACAATATTGCTCTCTCAATAAAATGATCAATGAGATGAAGAATTCAATGCGTGATAATTCTGTGTACTTTTGGGATGGAAATTGTACATTTTCCGACACTGGGGATAATGTGTAATTGCAGCGGCACCGCGCCACCGCCCAAAGGTCGAAGAGGACAGACAAGTTCAAGGAGCTTGAAGTACTCCTGTGCCCGGTAATAGGCAGCCACGTTTGTTCCACGTACCTCAGCTTATCTCTGCCCAGTGGCGCATTTAGCAGGGGCTCTCACTATACATGAGTGGTTCCGTTAGGCGGGCCTGGTGCAGCTGCTAATAACTGTTGAAGGGATGACTCGAAGTGGAGAGTGGTGGGGTGCGCGTATACGGGTATGCTGGGGCGTGGCAAGTTGAAATAAATCTGCGCACGCTGCCTGCTGCTGCAGAGCCCCTGCCCCCGGAAGAACCAAAATCCAGTGTTATGACTCGGTGTCCCGCGGCCGCCCACCCGGCACCGGAGGCAACACTCAACTAAAGGCTGCCATTAATAAACAGTTAATAATTTTCCTCTCGGGACTGAAGATCATGGTCATGAGAACAACATTCTGCGGCTGCTCCGAAGTAAACTTAATTAAACCCATCAATGCAATATCCATTATGTCACCACCAAGTGCAGCAGATGGGTGCAGAGTGTAGACCCGGCCCTGAAAAGAAAGTGCCGGTGCTAAGTACCGGAAACCACAGGCACAAATTAAGCACTGCTTATTGGTTTTCTGTCAATAAACACGTGTCCTGCAGAAATTACGGAATGATAGTTGTTCACAAAGGAATAGGCTAGCCCGAAAGAATCTAATTTATCTAGAAAATTGATGACAAAGTTAACAGAGGCCCCAAGGCAGTTCTAGAATCTTACAAATCAACAGGGTCAGGTCTAGGACTTTATCCTGAAGGCCTTCCAGAACCTGTAAATCCCGTTCTAGCGGTCTTTGGATGTCCATTTAAGATAAGTTGCCAACGTTTCCATCACTTTATTGAGAATATCAGGACAGGGACACTCTGAGCGATGGTGGTTGCATACTTTCCTGTTGTAGCACTTTCTCATATGGTCATGGACATAGCAACCAGAGGGATTGGACCCAAACAGAAGAGTGGGATGGACATGAATGAAGTCTGGGACAAAATACACGGGATTTGGGAGGTCCAGGAAGCAGTGGGAGGATAGGGGTGGGTTTGAGAGGTCACATGAACTCCCTTTACATCATTTAGGCTGGGGTCCTGAGAGTCATCTGGGTTGGATGTGTGCATGTGGCTCTCACCCTTGTCACTCTAATGAAGGGTTCCAGAGTACAGTAGGCATGGTCGGGAGGCCAGGTCTGAGAGATGCGTGCCATAGTAGCTGTGCGGGACCGTTGTCTATTTGGGTAGTGGCCTTGTCGTCTGCATGCTGGGAGTCCGTGGGTTTAGTGGGTGCTTGGTCAAGGGGGGCACCAGTATAGGCATGTGAAGACGAGCATACTTTTTAGTTTCCTGGTGAAGGGCTGATGGGGCACCGCAAGGGCTCTGTTCACTGAGTGAGTAACTGAGGCATCTAAAGCTTACAGTAGGTTATCTTCCAGGATAGAGTCCTCATCCATGACCTTTGATGTAGGGTTCTTCAGGAGGCAGTAACAATCCGCCATGCTGTGGTAAGGAGCGTAATGCATGTTTAACACACACCAGAATGCAGTCTGTGGTGAAAGTGAGGGGAGCAACCCCAACAACAGTAGGCCGCAATCAGAAGGCAAGAGTTGAATGGAGGCCATAGAAGCCACTGGAGCACTGACAGCTACAGCCCCTCAGGCAGTGCCTGTAATACGGTTTCCACTTGCTCGGATGAGGGAGTAGGGGAAGTGATGTACAAAAGACCCCTCTGGCATTGGTCAGCATGTGCACCTGAGAAGAAGGCTCCATCCTGCCAAGCTGGCGTGACTCGCCTCACCTGATACAAAACGAGTTTCCTGCTTCCTGCATGGTACACACAGGCAGCGAGATAAAAAGAGGACAGGAATTTAGCTGCGGTGCTAACGTGCTCTGCTTCATCACCACCAGAACACCTGCTTCAGGTGTTATAGTTACAGCTCACACCCAGAAGGCTTAACAATAGCATATTGGAACACAGAGAAATGTCATTTCGTAACAAAGCAAGGAATGAAAAGGTACTTATCTTGACGCGTAAGAAGCAAAGAAAGGGAATACATAATGGTGGCACTATACTATATCAGGAAAGAGTCAAGGTGATTGGTACAGAGAATGTAATGTCATTGAAGGAACATTGGCAAATGTAGTTTACGTTAAAGTCTACATTTGATTGGCTGCTGTAAAAAATGTAATAATAAATAGCAAAGAAAGAGAAGCATAATCTGAAGCCTTCGGTCCTGACACAGAATTGACCCCTTGCTTAGCCTGGTTTTCCATGGCATTAGAATTTGGCGCAAGGCGGAATAATGCTATCTTTGTAGATCTCGCTTTACACCAAAACCTATGACTTTGTGATGTGCCTCACTAAACCCCCTTTATATAATTTAAAAGAGGGTTGACACAAGGAGGGACCCAGGGGGAGCCGAGCGCGAGCCGGTCTCTCCCCTGGGTTTGTTCGCATGAGGACAGTGGCCACAGGTGCGGGGGGGATTAGCTAATGGAGCGCGAGGGAAAAAGCATTTATCGGGGTCATAAGGGCGGGAAAGGTACTGTGCCGGCGGGAATCGGGTGGCGTAGGTTTGTTTTTTTGTTACCTGGCGGTTATGGCGTCATCCTCAGCGGTGCGGGAGGCAATTCGTGTCCTCTGTGCTGCAGGGCTGAAGGACCTGCGTCAGCCCGGCGTCCCGAGCGAGGTGTGGGTGGGGCTCGTCCGCCCTACGAGGAAGGCGGCTGGAGGCGTTTCCAGGGCGGTGTCTGCCTGCTTGTCACCGCGAGCAGACGAGGAGGAAGGTGCGGCCGCTATGCCCGCAGGAGAAGAGGAGGAAGCTGCAGGGTTTTTAGTCGCAGCAGAGGACCCCGCCACGACACCAGGCGGCCCTACAGAGGTATGTGTAGCTCCCTCGGGAGCGGTAGGCCGGAGTGGGGTGGCCGGCGGGAGGTGGTGGCGGTCTTGGGGGCAAGTTGCTAAGCGAAGGGGCGGGGCTTTGGGTCGCGTGCCTGTAAGCAATGTTTCTAGCATGAGGAGGAGGCGGGGGAAGAGCGTGGACAGTGGGTGCAGTCTGTGGTGTGTGCCGGAAGTGGTACCACGCGCCCCTGACCCCCGCAAGTTCGTTTTTCTGGCCCTGATAGTGCTCAGCTTATCCTTAATAATGGGCAGACTTATTTGTTGAGCCCTTCCACTTTTCCACAGGATGTTCCCACCAGAGGGGTACCCAGGGAGGATGATGTAGTTGGGCCCTTGGGAGGATTTTTGCCAGCAAGTGACGCAGTGCCATTGTTTGGGGCTGTCGCAGGGCAGGCTACCACGGGTGGCTCAGTGGCTTTGCGGGCTGGTGCAGTGACACAGGGAAATACTGTGTGGCCGCCCCTTTTTCCCCTGCCGCCTACTAGGCCAGGGCTCCCGGATAGGGTTGGTAGTGCGGCACGCAGGGTGTCACAGCTGTTGCCCACACAGGTCTTGGTTCCTGGTCCTCCCGGGGGCGGGCTTCGAGGTCGCAGCGCAGCAGGCAGTCCCAGTTCCTATTGGAGGTCAGTGGGTCTGGTTGGGCACGGGATCAGATGTAGCGGCAATTTTGGACGGCACAGTGGGGGGTTCGGGTTTTTCTTTGCAGGAACAGTCAGGCCTGTGCTGCTGCAAGGGCTCGGTTGCCACTTCAGTGGGCAGGAGGTTAGCTTGTAAGAGGAAGCTGTGGGCTGAGCACGCTGCTGCTCAGTCTGGGGGGGGTTTGCACAGAAAGGAGATCTGGAGTGGGTTTCCTTTCATCTGCTGGTGCCACCTCGGCAAACACTGATATTTCTTGGCAATTTTATGATGATGGGATTGGTGATGAGGAAATGCCTGGCGGCAATGGGGACTATGTTGGATCTGGAGACGCATTGGTTTTGGATGTGGACAGTGATGACCTGGAAGAGGGCGAATTACGTGATGGGGACGCTGGGGATGATGATGGTACTGTCTTGGCTCCGGTTCTACCGGAATTGAGGGGTGTATCGGTGAAATCCAGTGTTTTTAGTGTTTTGCAGGCATCCAGTGTGGACCGAGCACAAGTACGGAACTCCTCGTCCATCAAGAAACGGCAGGAGGACCCGGTGGTTTTTCAGCAGAGAGCGTCAAAGTTGCCAAAAGGTAAGACAGGTTGGTGGTCTGTTTGGCAACAGGGGGCGGGTACAGCTATTAAGCATACCAGGTCCATTGGCATTGGGGATGAGATGACTGCGGAGAAAGTTGTTGAAGGAGTGCTGCCTGTGTGGCATGCTACTGAAGGGGTGAAGGTTGGTGGGGACAAGGTCCCGGGGGATGATAAGGACAAGGAGACGGTGGAAGAGGATAAGAACATACATAAGAAATTGCCTTACATGGGGATTGCAATGCCCTTGGGTTCCCATTTGTCGGACAAGACTAAGAATAGAATTTGGCGGCATGATTTCGTTTATGTATTTAAGTTGCTCCATCGTGATATTCAAGCCACGGAAGGGTCTAAGGAGGAAGAGTGGAAGTTAGCCCGTCGTCCTAGGGTCCCGAAAACGATTGAGAATTGGACTTCTGCCTTCCTTATCTACGCCAGTGTTTATTGTGAACAGCACCAAGATAGGGCGGTAGCTATGTTCAAGTATATGGACATTATCAGAAAGGCGCAGAGTTATTTTGGGGGTTATGCTTGGCTCTCTTATGATGAGGAATTCCGTGCTAGAATTAGCATTTTTCCTGATCATCCTTGGGGTGATGTTGACTCGGAGTTATGGCTGCAATGGATGGCGTCTTCCCAGCCGCCTGCTACTACACATACTGCTAGTGGGTTACCTGTTACTTATCGGCCCTTTCAATTTTGTCCCACCCAAGCGGGGGCGGGTCGTTGGCAGGGGGCAGACAGCAGTTTTTGGGGCATGTTGGAATTATAACAAAGGATTTTGCAGTCGGCAGTTGTGTCGATATAAACATGAGTGCTCCCAATGTACATTGATCCACATTCGGTCCATCACTTGTTTTGTTTGCAAATTCCGCCCAATGTAAAGGCAGGCACCCTTTCACTCAATGTTTCCCCGGACAGCGATTTGGCAATCAAGGGCGGGGACAGAGGGGTAGAGGCCAGTCTTTGCAGTTTGTCCCAAAGGGCTCCTACACCTATTAGGATGGAGGTTTTGGAGAGATGGTTGGCAGATTACCCGAACACTGATGCGTCAAATTGATTGTTTTGGGGCTTCACAGTGGGTTTTAGGATTGGTTATCGTGGTCCACGCCAGAGCAGGTGGTCGGACAACTTGAAGTCTGCTAAGGAATTTCCCCGTGTCGTGCAGGAAAAGTCGAGGGCTGAAGTTGAGGCAGGTTGGTTTGTTGGTCCTTTTGTTCATTGTCCAATTCCTGATTTGATTGCTTCTCCTCTGGGGGCAGTGCTCAAGAAGAAAGTTGGGGAGTTCTGGCTGATCCATCACTTGTCTTGACCCGAAGGCTCCTCTATCAATGATTTTAGCGCACCTGAGGATGCTAGTGTGTCTTATGTATCGGTTGATGATGCTTTGAGGTTGGTGAGATCAGCGGGTAGGGCGGCACAATTGGCAAAAAGTGACATCCAGTCGGCATTCCGTCTTTTACCCATTCATCCATCTGATTTTGGTCTGCTGGGGATGCATTTCCAAGGGGAGTTCTATGTCGATAAAGTTTTGCCCATAGGGTGTTCGGTGTCATGTGCTTTATTTGAAACTGTTAGCACTTTTTTACAGTAGCGTTTTACTTACATCAGTGGCCATGAGCTAGTTTGCCATTATCTGGACGATTTTTTGGTCATTGGTGCTCCGAATATAGGGCAGTGTCATCGGCGTTGCAAACTTTTCAAGCTACGACTCAGGAACTTGGTGTACCTTTGGCTCATGACAAGACAGAAGGGCCCAGTACAACCTTGACTTTTTTGGGGATAGAAATTGACACTCTGGCCATGGTGGCAAGACTGCCCGCAGACAAGGTGCAGGACATTTCAGCATTTTTGTCATCGGTGGTGAGAGAGTGGAAACTGGAGATCAAAAAAGTGCAGAAATTGTTGTGCTACCTGAATTTCGCCTGTAGGTTAGTTTGAGCTGGAAGGACATTCTGTAGGAGGCTTAGTATGTCTTTGTCTGGGGCCTATTCCCCACATCATAGAGTGCGCATTTCTGCTGCAGTCAGGGTGGATTTGTACATTTGGCTAACTTTTCTTCAGGATTTCAATAGAGTCTCTTTGTTTTTTGCAGACGAAGATATGATTTGGCAAGTACAGGTCTACACAGATGCTTATGGTGCTAAAGGCTTCAGCATAATCTGGGAGGGGCGGTGGTGCGCCGAAAGTTGGCCTTTGCACTGGCAGCGTCAGGGTCACAGTATTGCCTTTTTGGAGTTGTTTCCATTGCTGGTTGCTCTGTACATCTGGGGTGAGGAATTTAAGAACAGGACTGTTTTGTTCCATGTGGATAATTTGGCAGTGGTCAATTTGATTAATAGACAAAGGGCGAAGGACCTGCGTGTGTTAAGGTTGCTGGGTGCTTTCATGCTCAGGTGTTTACAGCTGAATATTATTTTCAAAGCGAGACATATTCCAGGAGTTAATAATTGTATAGCAGACGCTTTGTCTCATTTTCAGGGGAAGGAATTCTGACGGCTGGCTCCTGGGGCAGAGCTCACCAAAACTCAGAACCCGCAGTACGTCTGGGCGTTGGGGGATTGAGGATTGTCCAGTTGGTTGAGAATTCAGTGGCTGATTCTACAGGACAGAGTTACCTTCAGGCATGGAACGAATTCTTGAGCTATGGTAACATGTTTCCTAATCATGGGGGGATGTCGGAGGAAAAGTTCTTATTACACTTTGTTTTGAACCTGATCGATAAGGGTCTTTCACATACCACTATTTCTGGCAAATTGGCTGGCATTTCATTTTATGGGCAGCTGCAGTTGGGGAGGGATCCTGTGGGGGGGGGGTTCGGTGAAAAAGGTCCTGAGGGGTTTGGGTATGCAACAGGCTGGTTCTAAGCGATTGTGGCAGCCAGTGACTTTTGATTTGCTTCAGAGGATGTTGTCCCAGTTGTCCTCTTGCTGCTACAATAAATTTGAGTATGGGAAATGTTGGCTATGTTTTCTATGGTTGTTTTTGGGGCATTCAGGACTTTAGAGTTACTGGGTTTAAGGACCGGGGCTGGCATGCATAGTGATGAGGTAGTTGTGGAGGGCGACAGATTGAGGCTTTGGCTGAGGGCTTCCAAGACTGATCAGTTGGGTAGGGGTAAATAGGTTTTCTTGGGCATGAGTTGTTTGGATTTTTGTTGCCCGGTCCGCAAATGGGAGAGTTTTAGGGCCTCTTCGTTTTTCACGCCTGGTGTCATCTTTTGTCATGCTGATGGGAGTCCGATTTCTATTGCTCAGTTGTTGGAGGTTTTGAGGAAGGTGTTGCTGCATTTGGGGGAGAATCCTCTGCATTTTGGTGTGCAGTCTTTCCGTATTGGGGCAGCAACTGAGGCTGCCCGGTTGGGGTGGGATTGGCATCAAATCCGCAGAATTGGCAGATGGAGGTCCAAATGCTGCGAAAAATATGTTAGGAAGTAAGTTTCAGTTGTCTTCTTTTTTGTTAATACTTGTTTTTCTGCCTAGGTCCCTTGCAAAGGATTGTCAAAGGTAAACAGACAACTTGGATTGTGGGACACTCCTTCGTTAAATGAGCTGCGGTTTATGCTGAGCAACAGCTTTGTGGGAAATCACTTGGACTCAACAGTTTTAGCCATGAGGTGCTGTGGTGTGGTAAAGGGGGAATGCGTTGGGGGGTTTGTATCCCTTGTTTTCAGCGCTCTGCGTGGAAGGGGGGGGCCTCCGGATTTGCTGGTCCTTCACCTCGGCGAGAACGACCTTGTAAACCTCTCTGGCCTGATTTTGATAAAACTAATGAAATTGGATCTGTCTGTCATCAAAGACACCTGGGTGAGCACCATGGTGATTTGGACGGAATTCGTACCACAGCTGCAATGGAGAGGTGCACGAAATCACGCAGCTGTGGAAAGAGCACGGAGAAAACTTAATAGAGCTATGCGATTAATTTGTGAGTGTGTGGGGGTTCATGTTTTAGCTCACACTCATATACAGCTTACAGATTGGCATCTTTTCCGAGAGGATGGGGTCCACTTGTCTCAGATGGGGCAGGCATTCTATTTATTGGAATTGCGGGTTTTGATTGCTCGTGTATTAGACGAACATCTATAGTGCTCTACAGGACGGGCTTGACGGCTTCCATTTGGTGGGGCAGGAAAACTCTATTCGGTTTTCCTGGTTGGAAGTTTTTCTGGGGGGTGGGCAGCCTGGTCCATCCTTAAAGGTCAGTAAAAGGAAAGGAGGGCGGTATCAACAAGAGTCAGTTTCTTCTGGGTTTGTTTGGGTTAACTTGGTGGGGGTTTATCTTTCATAAGGATTGCTAAGATAAGTTGGGTAATTTTGGTATATTAAATAATGAATTGCAAGATGTTTTGATTAGAGTTAATTTTTGCACCTGTCTTAATACAGTGGCCTTTCTTGCTACCCAAGAAGTTGTGGACAGTGAGTTATTGCGCGAGGAGGGACCCAGGGGAGCCGAGTACGAGCCGGTCTCTGCCCTGGGTTTGTTCGCGCGAGGACATTGGCCACAGGTGCGGGGGGATTAGCTAATGGAGCGTGAGGGAAAAGGCATTTATAAGGGTAGTAAGAGGGTGGGAAAGGTACCGTGCCGGTGGGTGGCGTAGGTTTGGTTTTTGTCCCACCCACCCTTCCCTATCTTTTTTTTTTCTCTTTTCAGGTCCTGTATGGTAGTTGTTTTCGCTATGCGTTGGGTAATACCAAAGCGGTCTCTCCTGATTGCCACGCTAAGATTGGTTTAGGTTCCCATTTTTTTGTCGGTAGGCGGTTTTTCTGGGGGTGGGCAGCCTGGAGCTGATTGGTCCATCCTCAAAGGTCAGTAAAAGGAAAGGAGGGGGGTATCAACAAGAGTCAGTTTCTTCTGGGTTTGTTTGGGTTAACTTGGTAGGGGTTCATCTTTCATAAGGATTGCTAAGATAAATTGAGGAATTGTAGTTTATTAAATAATGAATTGCCAGATGTTTTGATTAGACTTAATTTTTGCACCTGTCTTAATAAAGTTGCCTTTCTTGCTACCCAAGAAGTTGCGGACAGTGAGTTATTGCGTGAAGCTGTTTTGGTGATGCTTAAGGGTAAAATTTGATCACAACATAGCTTTTGTGCAAGAAAAAATGGAGGGTCTCTAATGTTTCAACTGATTGGCATCCCACAAAGCCCATTTGAAACCTTTAGCTAGTTTGGGCTATGGTGCTGCGCTGATTTTCGTTCGACCAGCACCTTCACTTTTCAGAAAACGCTCTATTGCATGAATGGTAGTTCTGTCTTGTGCTTGTTTTAAAATATTTTTTCCATGCTAAATAAAGAAAGAACTGCATGACACACTGGGGTGTGGGTATTTCCGAATATGAATGAGGAGCACAGTGTTTGCCATGTGAAAGATATAAGTAACTGTAGCAAATCAAATCACATCAATCAAATAGCTTTATTCATCGTACATTAAATAATTATCATAAAACCAAGTACAACTCACAGGTCAGCGTAATAATGAAAAAACCCCAACCCTGTCAACATTAGAGAACAAAGGTTTCAGCACATTATTTAAAAAAACATCAAAATAAAAAATAAATAAACTATACATCAAAAGAGGAGCCCTCTGCCCTCATTCAGTAGAGCATGCAATCTCTAACAGGAAGATATATTTTTTTTAACAAAGGAACATATGCTGTAACATAGCCCTGAAATGTTGTCTTCAATCAAATGATATAGCCATGAATGCTACCATTGTAAAATTTTTATTAATGGTAAAAACAAAATTAGTAGACTAAGTCCTAAATGAAGTATACTAAGGATATATTTTAATGAATTTTATGATGAAAGTTTTATTGTTTTTATACTACAAGTATTTTTGTAAATGTATATTGTAAGATTTTAAATAATCAAACAATAAAGGTATGTATTATTATGCTGTAACATATCTCAGGTGTACTCAAGAATTGCAAATACAATAGCGCAGGCTTGCACCTAGAAAGGCCAGAACCCCCACAGGACTGGGATAAAGAAGCCCATGCTAAAATAACTATTACATTCCAAAAAAAAATTGAAGGAGACTCATTAGAGTTTACATAGACAAGTTAACCTACCGCCCAAAGAGGAAAACAAAGGCAATGTATAATATAATGTTGCATTTAACTGAATTTAAATCGTAGCATTTAAAAGGCTTGAAGTGTAATGCTAAGTGAAAGGCTTACCTTCCGGACACCGATTTAAAGAAAGTCCAGTGATTATCACTACTTGATTAAGGAAATTGGATTTTTGTAAGTTGTTGTTGACGACAGCACTCAGTTCCAACACTATCAAGATGCAGATTTGCTATTGTACAATAAATAACATATTTAAAAAATACAGGAGCATTCTGAGACTCCTGTATGGAGCTTGGAGCATAAATAGAGAGACTAATAAACTAATGCGAGAAGTACTAAATCCTGTACAATAGAGCTGAGTTTTATAGAAAGCTTGAAATGAAAAATGTCTAAACCTTTTTATTGCACTTCAGGTTTTCATTCATATCAGTGATCATCAGCACATAATATTTATTATGGTAACAATCCAGAGGAAATACATTATCTTTTAAGGTCCAATCTGGATGTAATTAGCCAGATTAGCTGTTTTCTCAATAAGTAATTACCAGGCAATATTGCCAACTCCATGTTTCGCCTGCCAAACTGGATGTACTTAATAATACCTAATAATAAAATGTTGCTAAAGGAGCAAAGTGTGGGGAGTTCATTGGTTGCAGATGATGACTTGGCAGCCATTTATCATAGTAGATTGTAAAGCACAGCAGTATTAGAGTAATGAAAAATAAGGCAGTCGGTGGCAGTCTGCCTGACATCTAGGGCAGTGGTCTGGCTGCTGGACTAAAATACCAACGTTCGGAGTGCAGTGGTCAGGGAAAAAGACTGCAGCCTCCGACAGGCTCATGGAGCCCTTCGGAGTGGCCGACAGACACCAATCCCTACAACGGAGGCAGTGACTGCGCAGGCACTGCCACTTGGATTAGGATGTGGGAAAGGGACTTTTGTGGCCCCAGCAGGGCACCCACCCGCTATAGGAAAGTGGCCAGGGGACACATGTGGTGCCCCTTCAAACATCCATGCACCGTGTGCCAGGCCCCACATGGATTGAATTGAATTTAACTTTATTGTACAGTTAATAAAAACCATTACAAAAACCGACAGAAATAAAAAGTTAAGAACATTTTTGAGACAAGAGCTTCATTTTTGATAATAGTAAAAATTGGATTAAAATTTGTTAAAAAAAATAAATAAATAAAAGGAAGTGTTTGTCTGCCACTGGGAACTTCTGCATTTCCTCGGAGAAGGTTTCTTTTGTCAGTCCTTGCCTCCTTTCCTGTTCAAGGGCCTATTTGAGGTCTGCATTCCTTATGGAAGTAAGTCCATCCTTTTCCCTGTGTGCTCGTAACTTCTAGTGATCCGCAGTTGTTTAGTTTCGTTAGCCGGTTATGACTCTATGCAATCTTAATGTTTTGTTTCTAGGAGTATGGAGGGGGCACTGTCTTTGTCCGTTTGTTCTTTCCTTGTATTAATTCTGGTTTCTACGGCTTCGAAGTATTTTACCAGTCGGCAGGCCAATTGGACATCATCGCCCGAGAAGCAGGCCAGGGATGCCTGTCTACATGACCTGATTCCTTTTTTATTGAATAGGGGTCTCAACAGGTTCCTGCGGTCTTGCTGCAGATCTTTACAGATTGTGATGAGGTGTACAATATTTTCCTCGTGGTTCCCGCACAGGCGGCATTTTGCTGGCTTTGGTGGGCGTAGCCAAGGGGCCATGTGGTCTGCTGAGGGCAGTACTCCTAGCCGGTGTTTTAGGAATGACTCTTTTATTTTTTTGGTAAAACTGGTCAAAAGGTATGTCTGTGGTGTAAGTTTTTTGTACGTTTGTATGGTTAACCAGCCGTGTGCCCGCTCCGTTAGTGAAGCTTTGTCTTTTAGGAGAGATTTTTTCCTGACAGTGTTATTTACTGCTTTTTTGAAGCTTGCCAGATTCCCTTGCAGATCCCACAGTTGTTGCGCCCCCAGTTGTGTTATTGCCTCCTCCAGAAAAAGCCTTGCTGGGCTGTGGTCTTTTCTTTGTAGGTCTCTCCATAGGAGTGCGTTGAGGGTGTTTGCCTCTCCCCTACTGATTTTATACCAGCTTTTGAGGTATGCTCCCTTGCGTGCAAGCTCTTCCTTTACCAACCCAAACTCGAGTCGGATCTGCGCCGGGGAAGTGTACTTCGGGAGGCCAAACATCATCCGCAACGCTCTTGTTATTACTCCTTCTAATGTTCCAGCATCTCTGCCTCTCATTGCTTCACTTCCGTATGTAATGGATGGTATCAGTTTTGCTTGGATCAGTTTTAGTAGTGGGGTGAAGTTTGGACCAGTGATCTTGTTTTTCAGATTCCTTAGAGAAACAGCTGTCATTAGGCCTCTCTTTATTATCGCCTCTCGCTGTGGTGTGAAGCTCCCCCTATGATCTATAATCACTCCCAGGTAACGGTATTTGTTTGTAACTTCCAATTTCATTGTGTCCCAATACCAGCTGAATGTTGATGTCTTTTTGTGGGAGTTAAGGCACATGACTTTTGTTTTGTTGTAATTGATGCTGAGTTTATTTGTTTTGGAGTATTGCGAGGTGATGTCAAGGAGCCGCTGTAAGCCAATCGGGGTCCGGCTGATTAGCACCAGATCATCTGCATAAAATAGATTAGACAGCTGAGTGCCCCCTAATTTTGGTGCGTGCGAGTTGTTTTCATTTAGTACAGTTGACAGTTCGGCCATGAAAAGGTTAAATAAAGTTGGCGCTAGCACGCATCCTTGCTTTACTCCAGTACTAGTTGGAATTTTCTTAGTTAAAAAGTCGCCATTTCCTAGTTTGACTTGGACCCACGTGTCGCTGTGTAGGAGGATTAGTTGATTCAGCAGAGTTGAAGGGATTTTCATTCTCTCTAGTTTTTGCCACAGCAGATTTCTATTTACGCGATCAAAGGCCGAGCTATAATCGATGTAGCACAGGTATAGGGGCTGTTTTCCCTCTAGCGCTGAGTCAATCAGAAGTGACAAGGCTAGAATATTTGTAGTCGTTCCCATGTTTTTCCTAAAGCCAGTTTGGTTGAATGGGATTGCTGATGTTTCTTCCGCCCACGATGTCAGCTCCTGAAGTAAGAGGCCTGCATAGTACTTTGCCTCGTTGTCCAGTAAGGCTATTAACCGGTAACTTCTAGGGTCTCTTCTGTCACCTTTTTGAAATATTGGTGAAATTATTGCCCCCCTCCATGATTGTGGAATTATTGAGGTCTGCCATATTTTTTCAAACATAGGTTTGAAGGCAATAGCCCAGTATTCTGGTTCTAGCTTAAATATGATCGGTGGTATCCCATTTGGGCCGGGGGCTCCCTCTGTTCTCCCTTTCGAGATTCTGTTGGTTATTTGTAGCTTTGTGATTGGTAAATCCCTGTTACTTCTGGGGGTTTCTGGTTTCATGGTGCACGGATGTTTGAAAAATGCCTTTTTGTACTGCGACTTGTGCTAAGCCCCTTTTCCTGGGCCGCAGTACAAAAAGGTGCATCCCAGCTGCAGTGCTGACCGTCCTATCATAATCGGGCAGGTGGGAAGCTGCCTCAATGTCGGAGGGACACATGCCCGGGAGGTGGTGGTCGGGCGCTCGTCCGACCACTTTCGTAATGAAGTCATTAGTTGTTAGAGAAAAATGAATTTGCTAACAGTTCGATGAATGCTTGGCCAGTTTCAATCAAGATGATAGTGGCCAATGGGGGTATGTGTTCGCTTCTCAGTGACCAGCTGGTAATGGTAGAAATGCAAGGTAGAATCAGAACATCTCTTGAATCCTTTAATTCTGCTCTACACGTGAGCCAGTTAGTTTTTTACTTGCAAAATTGTGGTTCTGACTGCAGTCCCTGACCTATAAGCTATTCTGGATTTCACATTGCTTGCCTTCAGTGAAAATTGAACACCCTCCAGGAGTGTTGAAGTTTTAACAAAGGCACAGACAATTTGGGAGCAAATGATATATTGATGTAAGAAATTGGGTTATTGGTTAAGGGTGGTAAAACCCTACTGAAGCAACTATTATAATCCTTGTCAGGGTGAGCCTCAAAAGTCACTAAATTAAAATGAGCTTAACCCTCTGTTAGCTTGGCACAAAGGCAGTCAGGTGTAACATAGATGCAATGTGTAATGTATTTAAGCAGCACACAAAAAGTCATAAAGTGAAAACACAATACAAGAAAAATCTCAAACCAATTTAGAAGCATAGCATACATTTTAATAAATATAATGACAGCAACATGAATTAAATCCAATTAGTAGAACCGAAGTTAGGAATTTCTAAAGTATATATTGGAAAATAGGGCCTAAATGATCAAAGTGTCTACCCCAGGCCGCTGGTTGTGTGAGACTGGGGCAAAGTCAAATGTTAAGGCTGACCGTAATTCAGCACGGATTGGATGCAATGGGTAGATTGGATCTGGTGTCAGATAATCTTTGGACGTGAAAACCTTTTGACAAAAAGTCCAGGAGAAGGTACAGTTCAGTCAGTCAAGGCTACTGGCTGTGTACGAGGAGGACTTGGACAAAATCTAGGTGAAGTTGTTGATGATGGCGGGAAAAAACTCCAAACGGAAAAATCTGGAATTCCAGGCTGAGGAGGTCATGGATAGAGAGCCTTTCATTGTCAAGCCCTCTTCTGTTTTTTACCTGGCAATTAGGTCTTGGACTTCTGTTGGTTCTTCTGGAACTTTATTGTGATATTATTTCTAAATCCCAAGCATTAGGGTGAGGTACTTACAAAGGTCCAGGACCTGGTGGGTACAACTTGGGTGATTAGGACTCATTCCAGCAGAGGCCAGATTCAGGGTTCAAGGTCTTTGTAGCTTGTTATGACCCTGTAGCTCCCACAGGAGGTAAACCAGCTAGCAAAGATGTGGCCCAATGGGAAGGGCTGTTGACCTCAAATCCGGGGAACTGGGTTCGAGTCTCAGCAACGATGCTCAACATCCCATGATTCTGGGCAAATCCCTTATTCTCCCTGTGCCTACCAAAAAAAATGAATATATCCTTGTGTAACGTAACTGGTGTTCATGTAAAAGTGTTCTGACACCTTTGGGTAAAGTTTGCGCTATATAAAACTCAGAAGGAAAAAAACTTCCCCTGGTTCTGGGTTCAAAGAGTTAATCCAGTTCTCCTTCAAACAGTAAGGCAGACCTTCAAGCAGCAGGGCAGTCCTCTGGAAACAAGGGAGTTCTTCTGAAGTCTTCCACAGGTTCGGGAGTGTACTGAAGAGGAGTTCTCAGGGTCCAATTTTTATACTTGGTGACACCATTTAAAGTAAGAGAACACCTTGGCCGACCCTCACATCTGGTTCTGGAAAGTTCTTCCCTTCCCATGCCAAGGCTCCAAGAAGTGGGGGTGATAAAGGCTATTGTCAGGTTCCTTTGTGTGTGCTGAAGGCAAGCCCTTTAAAGTGTAAGTGGTTCAGGGAACAGTTCTGCCCCCAGCCATCCTAGCAGGATGGCCCATCATGCTAACATGTAGTCCCCCTTCTTCTCACTGTCTTAGAGGAATACACAAAGCCCAATAGCTAAGCCATTCAAGTAA
Organism: Lissotriton vulgaris; assembly: GCF_964263255.1. NCBI lineage: Eukaryota > Metazoa > Chordata > Amphibia > Caudata > Salamandridae > Lissotriton > Lissotriton vulgaris. The sequence goes on from NC_141691.1 coordinate 497,044,187, forward strand.
TTGGACTCGGGACACAGGCAGCAGGCACCAGATGATGAGGACAAGAAAATGCCTAGTTTCTAAAAGTAAACAATCTAAGCCCGGATCAGTATCCAGGAACTCAGAGTGCACAACTAAAACGTCACTTCATCTGAAGTATACATAAAATGTTGACAGCTACTTCACTAAGTAGTGATGCTGATTTTAAAACAAGTGATCAATAAAAACGAATACTACTCCAAGTGGTCTCCCAAATGTGTTTTAAAATCGGCATCACTACTTAGTGAAGTAGCTGTCAACATTTTTTGTATACTTCTGATGAAGTGACATTTTAGTAGTGCACTCTGAGTTCCAGGATACTGATCCGGGCTTAGATTGTTTACTTGTGTATTAGGAGGCTGACAGAGCCTCTCACAGGGTGCACACTTCACATTGAAGCAATCTTGTGAAAAAGATTATTTTTGTTTAAATTAGATTACTTTTGAGTGAATGTTTTTGCTGTTATTTTCTTTGTTAAGTTTCTAAAAGTGGCATTTTCAGAATTGTGACTTAGAATCCACTTGTAGTGATCAGTGCATAAGGACAAAGCAAACAAACTGTCCAGTGTGCTGACATGAACAAAAGAAGGTTAATAACTGCTATGAAAAGAGTTATGTAGAAGAAATCAAGTGAACGTGTGGTTCTTTTACATTGATAATCCAGGGCCTAATGCTTGAAACACTGGCGGAAAAATATTGGTAGCAAATTGTGACCAATACTTTTGTGACTAGTGGGAATTTTGCGAACCTACCTATGTTTTAATAAGTCAGTTTGCACAATTCTGTGACCACTTTTTTTTTTAATGCAGTCAATTTTCGTTTAAGGAAACAGGCCTGTGTTTAAAAAAAGTTTTATACTTTTTAAAAGTTTGTTTGTGATAAAAGTGGTCCCATGGACCACTGCCTACTCCTAAACAAACTTTTTTTACATCCACTAAGGGGAAGGGGACACCTTGGTTTTGCAAATGCCCTTCAATCCCATGTTGGGAGTCTGTGAAATTTCAATGTTTTGCGATCGAATTTCGGAGTTCCAGCCTGTAGATTTCCTTTTCAAAACCTGTTGAGTGACATCTTTCGTATTTGTTTGACTTTTGTATAGTAATTTCATTAAAACTGTTAAAAACAAGCATTAATGAAGGTCTTGTCTTGACCAGGGGATGGCCGAAGTATTGGCTTTACCAATGCTTTTTTTTCAGGGGTTGGCCAACCGGACTCAGAAGCAGAAACGTGCTATCACACCACTCAATTCTTTTTGCACTCTTGTTCAGTTTTTCTTACTTTTTTTATTGTACCTTTCTGATATGGCCTCTGAGTACGTTGGAATAGTTAAAAAACAAGCCAAACTAGCTGATGTTTTATCATGACACATTTGTTAATTAGCGTCCCAAAACATACATTGTGTGTTTTTCCTGCCATTCCAAGGTGGCTGTCATGTGTGTACTTGCACGGCAAAGCATGTGGCATGACACGTCATTGTCAATTTGTATATTTTTTACTTTTACTACACAAAAATGGCCGCTGGCCGTGTCAAAATAGTAAAAGATAAAGAAAAAAAGTGAACAGAAGTGCATTAAGGACAAAAAGTGGCCCAGTATTATTTTGCAGCTGCTATGCTCTTGGGAACAATAAATTAAATATGGGGAGCATGAAGGGGATTGGTGAGAGAGCAACAGATGAGCTAAGTGGAAGGAATTGGGGAGTAAGCATATAAAGAGAATGCTGATAAAAAAAATAAAGAGAAGGATAGCAATGAATACAATGTGTGTGAACTATTTTGTTAGAGTGTTAACATCAGTGCAATGTTGTGAGCTGAGACCAATGTTGATGGACAACAATATTTAGCCAAAGCCTAAAGTCATCTGAATCACAGTAGCCCATGGCTGAAAGAAGCTTCAAAAAACCATTTTCTGCATCTGAATACATTTGGATTTGGCGTATTTTGTGTTGTGTAGTGGGTGTTGTGTTGTGATATGAGCACTCTCGTCAGACAGCTAAAGCTGTCTATAGGCAAAACATAAAAACGAAAATCTTTCACCTCTATAGAAACATTTATTACTCACCAATGCGGTTTATTTCTTGAAGAAAGCTCACCAAACATCTACAAACAAGAATTTATATGTCTCTCCTCTTTTTTAATCTATATGTTTTTTTTCCTATGTACTGGAAAATGATTTACAAAAAACTAAAAGGTCAAGTTGAGCTAAATTAGGAAAGTGTGTAGCACATTTCTTTCTCCCATGCACAGGAGATACCTTCTTGAGGGAGGCAGAACTCTGACATCTGGAGGTGGTTTTAGATGTACCAGAACTACGGTTAGCAAGGCAAACTGGGAACACTAAAATGGAAGTGCATAAGGGCAGTTTACGCATTTTAGAGGACTTCTGGATTGGAGGGTTGGAGAAAAATCAAAAAGCTTTTTTTATCGGTTAAAAACCATAAAAAGACATATATACACATTTACAGATAAAAATGGAGAAATGTAAGCAACAATACATTGCAGTCCTGAAACATACTAGATTCATGAAGAGGTTAAAAGGGTTGTGAAAATACAAAAATAAGAAATATCTACATAATTTAAAATAGCACTCACAATGGACAGTTCCTAGGCATATTACAATGTTTATGCTACTACGGAGCGATAGTTTGATAGCTTTTGATTTTTAATTTTGCGCACCTTGAGTACCACATGGACAGGAGGAATCTAGCAGTTGCGAACACTCTCAGGGTGGTGGTGTCATATTTGAGAATTCTGAATACACGGGTCTAAAGAAACCCTCCACCTTCACCCCTACAGATGGGATGGTACCACCGGAAGTCCTGACTTTCGAAAGAGCAGTCCTGAGAACCATGCAGAATAAACCTTCTATCAAACCCTTTAACAACCTCTCCAATGCTGAAAGACAGGCAGCAACCTTCCTCGGTAAGGATACCTCCATTGTGATCAAACAAGCTGATAAAGGGGGAGCTACTGTCATACAAGACTATGACGATTATGACCGAGAGTGTAGACGCCAATTAGCCAATACAACCCATTACAGACTACTGACGGAGGACCCCACCAAACGACTGACCGCTACCGTGATGGCGCTTGTAATTGAAGCAGAGACAAATGAGTGGATTAGCAGGAGAGAGGCAGAATTCCTGGTGACAACGGATCCTGTCATACCGTATTTTTATACCCTGCCCAAAATTCACAAGGGCACTACCCCTGTCCCAGGGAGACCAATCGTGTCTGGCATCGGGTCTATTCTGGAACCCCTGTCTCAATTTTGCGATGCATTTTTCCAGCCATTGGTAAAACTCATTCCGTCTTATTTACAAGACACCAGAGATGTACTACGCCTCATTGACGACATGGATGGCAGAGAAGATATCGATCTCCTCCTTACCCTCGACGTGGAAGCGTTGTATACAAACATCCCTCAACAAGCAACGCTTGAAGCAGTAGACTCCCTCCTACGACAAGAGGATTGGGCGTCCCCCACTCCGATATCATTTATAATGGAGCTGGCACACATTGCACTAACTGAGAATTTTTTCAAATATGAATCAAATTTATACCATCAAGTGCGTGGAACATCGATGGGCTCGACCTTCGCGCCGAGCTTGGCGTGTATCTACATGGCATCATTTGAAAAAAACTACATCTACCCCCCAGAACACAACCCTTTCCGTGAAAATCTCACGTGTTGGCGACGATACATCGATGACATCCTGGTGTTCTGGAAAGGTGACCGAGAGACTTGTGAGGCCTTCTGCGCATGGATAAACCAACAAGATCCATTTCTTAAATTCACAGGCACGATCTCCAATGAATCAATACCTTACTTGGACCTCACCATATCCCTGGAACCAACTACTATCAGTACCACTCTATACAAGAAGGACACCGACAGAAATAGCCTACTGCCATATACAAGCCACCACACAAGATCCTTGAGGGACAATTTACCTTTCGGTCAATTTCTGCGGCTTCGGAGAAATTGTAGCTCTACCGCTGACTTCAAACAGGAAGCTCATTCCCTACAAAAGAAACTTCGGGACAGGGGCTACCCCACACGTCTTCTTAAAACCTCCACAAAAAGAGCTCTCAACAACAATAGAGAATCCCTCCTTGAGGTGTACCCCAAAGAGCAAGACGACATGATTACCTGCGTAACTTCGTTCACGAAACACTCAACATTCATTAAAAAAACAATCAACTCTCATTGGGGCATCCTGACTTCTGCGGGGATGGAGCTGCCGCGCCCACGATTCGCATTTAAAAGGACGGCGAATCTTAAGCACACTCTAATCCACACCCGTCCTAAGAAATCCAGTGCCCAAGCAGTCAATACTCTCTGGGATCTCCCGCCAGTGACCGGACATTATCGCTGTGGTTCCTGCGTCGTGTGCCCCCAGACCATCCAGGGCAAGACCATTGAACTCCAAGGCAATTTTACATGGACAATGAACAAACACACCAATTGCAATAGCTCCAGGTGCATTTATGTCCTGATTTGCCCCTGTGAAATGCTGTACATTGGTATGACCATGCGTCCTGTGAAACACCGGATAATGGAGCATAACAGCAACATTCGGTGTCACAGGACGCACACCAAACTGTATGAACACTGCAAAGAGAACAATCATCTCCCAGAAAACATTCGGTGGACTGTCCTCGAGTGTTTACCAACCACCAACCCACAAGCCCTGTTCAGACTAGAACAAAGATGGGTCCATCGCTTGCATTGCGATGAACTAGGGCTGAATGATGGGGTGCCCTGGACGACTCTCGCCAGATAATCTATAATCAGGACTCTATTGTCCGTATTCAGATGATTTCCAACACGTCTGACTATCTCATCTTTCCCCATTCCAAGATGGCCCCCGCATTGGCTCACACTTGCCTTGCTGTCTGAGCAAATTCCCTCTTTGCTTTCTCCTTTGGCGTGCTGCTACCCAGCAACCAGAGGGACACGCCCCCTTGGTGCGCGCGCAAACTCCCCTTATCTGCTCCGGTCGGAGTTCCACACTCACGCTGGCTGTCCCGACTTCGGCGGACTCGTGGGAGGGGTAGGTGCCTAGACGCCTGCCATCAGCATACTTTGAGGTAAGGTGTGGACCCCCTTCCCCGTACTCCGCGTGTGCTCTAACAGACGCGCTGCAGCTACCTTCCCAGCTGCACTCCGTTCCACGGGCCACCAGATGACTTTACTTCCCTAATGGTCCCGCGAAATACCTTAATCTCCCTGCAGGTTCTCCTCACTTGCTGCTGGCCCCACCTGGACAGCTCGTGAGACCCCTAGCAGGAACCAAACGGGTAAGCGTATCCCTGTTATTGTGTTGTCACTGGCACACGGCAAGCATGGCACGTCACGTGTGATCCCTCGTTATAGCGCGCAATCATCACACTGGCGCCGTCTTCCCACCTTAATGTATAGACAGAGTGTCAAATCAATCTTGATCTATCTTGCTGTGCGGTTTTTTGTCTTTGTAATTTGTTATTGTTTTTAAACTTCAGTCTATTCCTTTGTAGACACAGGTTGCTCACGCCACTTGACTGTTGTTAGGGTTCAACGTTGTTCAAATTGGGACACCCTACCCAGCATGCCTCACCGTCGTGTATTCAGCCTCTTTGCCATGATGCATGCTGATAATGAACAGCCTGCCGATCTATTACAGAACGTAGTCCTTCCCGCCCTGTATCTGGCACCCCCTTTTTTCTCTCACAGTACCTCTAAACACTGCCATGAACCATGCAGTTTTATCCACTGAGCACACATCACTGCCACTGTCAATGTAGGCACCTTATGATGTACTCCGTGCACAAATTACGTTAATACCAGTAATTCTTGCTTATTTTCTCCCTAGTTCCCAGGAGGTCCCCCGCAAGGAACTACTTTTTGTGCGACACGGTACAGGTCGTATACCGGAGTCCTCTACTTCCAGAGGACTCCAGCAATTATATGAGCACCAAGGTCCTGATGAATTGCCCGTCCGGGCAAGAAACATGTCGACCGCACTCACATTAAGGGTTGACTAAGGATTGGTCCCATTGCCCATCACTCCTTAATACCCCTGTATTTTTAATTAAGCAGTGAGCCTGACCAGTAAAGTATTCTTCATAGGACTCTACTGACTTTTTTTAAACTCACTTCCTCACGCTCACTATTGCACTTTTTTAGGCCCCTCACACACAGTCACCCGCTGGCTCGGAATAGAAGATCTCCGCCAAAGCGCAGCTCCCCACGCTGCCCGACGGGCATTGCACCGCCAGCCTGCCGTAGGAGCAGGATACCAATGATGACGCTGGACGGTCATCGGTTGGGATGTCAGTTGCCATCCTGCCGGTAACCTGTGTGAGGTATCCTTACATTCTGAAAAGGGTCTACACCATGCACTCAAAACCCCCCCTTAATCTGTGAGAGAAAAGTCAACCTGAGCTAAACCACTGGCTCCCACAGGGGAACTCTGTACAATACCTTTTGTTCATTGCTTTCGAGGACGAGTACATTGGACCCCATTAAAAATCGTCCAACTTTTATTCCCCTTGTTTGATCCCAAATTCTGAATACCTCCCTGTAGTCCCTTAGACCCCTGGACTTGCAAAGTTGGATGATCCATTTGGTTCTTGCCTTAGAATAAGGAGGGGCAGAAGAGCAGAACGTGCAGATATGTCTCTCTGCTGCCCTCACACCCTGGGCAAGAACTCGCTGTTCGTGGGACATTTGACCACTTGTGTCTTACAGCCCTGAGAGGCAATGAACCATGTCTAAACTGGATGTATAGTTTCTTAACCAGAGGGGTCTGGATATCATCCAAAAATTTCTCAAAATAGGGATGGGCCTTGATATCCAGAAAGGTGTTGGTCAACCTACCCATAGAGGAGTTTGTTAATATGAGTTCCATTCGGTAACGCTTGAGTACCAAGCTCAACGATTTCTTGGTAATCAAGACGCAGGTCTCCTTAGGGGAAGACCACAAGTCCCCCATACCAAGAATCTGGCAGAGGTGTTTAATGTGGTTTAGCCAGGGGGTTTTCCCCACACCCCCTCTGAAGAGAAGATTCCTTAGGTCTTCCCCATAGCTTGAGAGCTCGGGGTGGACCAAAGTCATCTCCAGTACAGCAGGGGACGATTTGAAACAATCTCCTGTATAGGTACCAAACCTAGATCCAACCGTAGGGAGGCAGGGGGGTACTCGGGGGAAGTCTCAGAAGACGCCTGATAAAACCTTTCTCAGTAAGGGATAGAGGGGCGGCGCCAACATGACCCCATAAGTCTGCACCATATAGCGCACCTCCTCTCGCCAGGGGTTTATAGATTTCCACAGGCTGACCCAACAGTTTAAGAAAGGTCTCGTTAAAGACTTTTAGGATACCGCCAGATGATTGGGTCAGCTTCAGGTTAGCCTTAGCCATGTGAGACCCCCAATCCATTCATTTGATTAGTGTAACTCCCAAATAGTCGAAGGTAGACACTCGATCCAACGCCGTTCCCTCCAAGTGGGGGTGAGCACAATTGGATAGATTGGAATTACAAACCATGAACTTGGTTTTGGAGAGGTTAATCTACAAGTTCCTCAATCTACAGAAAGAGAAAAATGCCTCTAATGTTTGCTGTATGCCCATAGATGATTTTGATAGTAAAAGGGTATCATCATCGAACATTAGGGCAGGTATCTTGCAACCTGCTAAGCTTGGAGAGTCTAGGTCTCTCGCTCCCAGTAAATGCTCAATCAACCCGTTGAGGAAGAGGGAGAAGAGCGTGGGGGCCAACACGCACCCCTGCCTCACTCCCTTTTGCACCGGGAACGGAGCCGGCATCTCCCCATTCCTCCCGTGCCTCACCCTTGCATATGTACCTTGGTGTATACGTTTAAATTGATGGCACAGGTAGGCCCGGGCACCCATCTCTAGTAGTATTGCCCAAAGCTTATCCCTCTGGACCAGGTCGAATGCGGACCGAAGGTCCACAAGGATCAAGTACAAACTACCCGCCCCGAAGGAAACCGTCTTCCAATAGACCAACTGTAGTCTAAACAGTTGGTCGATAGTGGAGACCTTTGCACAAAAGCCCGCTTGAAGTGAGGTTAGGATGTGATGTTCGTCCATCCAACTCTGCAACCTTGTTAGTAGGAAGTGGGCAAATAATTTCTAGAGGACGTCGATCAAACTAATGGGGCGGTAGTTGACCGGGTCGAGAGGGGAAGTCTTTTTATTAAGTATGGGCGAAATTTGCGAATTTGCGGTCCGCGAATTTGTGCGAAATGGCAAAAAAGATCCGTGAGTTCGTGAATTTTCTCGCAAACTCACGGATTTTTGTGCCATTTGCGCAAATATGTGACCACATGTGCCTGTAACTTTGCCAGCGTGCCAAAAGGCGCCGAGGTCCCTTGAGTGAGCTGGCCATTATAGTGGGGATGGGCGCGGAAACGTTTCATACCGCTAGTGTGTGGTGGACGGGGCCAAACGGGCGGGGCTTCTAGGCGAGTTCACATGCATCTCGTTTATAAAGGGTCAGAGACCGAGCAGAGCAGCAGATGAGGAGAAAGCAGTCTCCTGGTCACAGGAGCTACACGGGGATGGAGCTCGGGAAACTCCTGGGTGCAAAAATACGTTTGGCACAGGACCCCAGAATCCTTCAGATGTCCAAGATAGCTCTGTTGCGTGTTTTGGTACAAAGCCATTCTGATCCTGCTCAGTGGTTTCAGGCACATGCAGCTGCTGCTGCTGGATAATGTCCTATCTCATACTAAACTGCCCCGTACAGGCATATGCTGGCGCTGGGCAGTAGAGTGCAGTGGCATGCGGGTGCTCCACGCCTGGTACATGCGCATACTGGTGCTAGGGGGGACACGTATTTATTGGTGCTGTGTAGCAAGTTATGACTTTACGTTTAACTGCACCAGACGTTGGTACCACCTACATGGATCAGAAGCATCCAGGCACCAGACTTCATAGTGCAAGAGCATAATGGTGCTGTGAGGTACGGGTATATATGTACTGGGGGGAGGGGGGCTATTAGGACAATGTGTGCTCACACCCAGAGGGCTCCCAGGCCATTGAGCATGAATGATTTTCACACTGAGAGGGCTGCGGGGCAGTTCAGCAGCACGGGGGCTCACACCCACTGGGCTCCGGGGCAGTTCAGTAGCACGTGGGCTCACAACACCTGGGCAGCTCAGCAGCACGGGGCTCACACCCACGGGGCTCCTGGGCAGTTCAGCAGTGCCACCCTCTGGTTTAACACTGCCACCCTCTGGTTCATCACTGCCCCCCTCTGGTTCACCACTGCCACCCTCTGGTTCATCACTGCCATCATCTGGTTCACCACTGCCACCCTCTGGTTCATCACTGTCACCCTCTGGTTCATCGCTGCCACCCTCTGGTTCATCACAGCACACTCTGATTCACGCTGCCACCCTCTGGTTCATCACTGTCACCCTCTGGTTCATCACTGCCACCCTCTGGTTCATCACAGCACCCTCTGGTTCACCACTGCCACCCTCTGGTTCATCACTGCCACCCACTGGTTCATCACAGCACCCTCTGGTTCACCAGTGCCACCCTCTGGTTCATCATTGCCACCCTCTGGTTCACCACTGCCACCCTCTGGATCATCACTGTCACCTCTGGTTCATTACTGGCGCCGTTTGGTTCACCACTGCCACCCTCTGGTTCATCACTGCCACTCTCTGGTTCATCACAGCACCCTCTGGTTTACCCCTGCCACCCTCTGGTTCACCCCTGCCACCCTCTGGTTCATCACTGCCACCCTCTGGTTCATCACTGCCACCCTCTGGTTCACCACTGCCACCCTCTGGTTCACCACTGCCACCCTCTGATTCATCACAGCACCCTCTGGTTCACCACTGCCACCCTCTGGTTCACACCTGCCACCATCTGGTTCATGACAGCACCCTCTGGTTCATCACTGCCACCCTCTGGTTCACCACTGCACCCTCTGTTTCACCACTGCCACCCTCTGGTTCACCACTGCCACCCTCTGGTTCACCACTGTCACCCTCTGGTTCATCACTTCCACCCTCTGGTTCATCACAGCACCCTCTGGTTTACCACAGCACCCTCTGGTTCACCACTGCCACCCTCTGGTTCACCGCTCCAACCCTCTTGTTCATCACAGCACCCTCTGGTTCACAACTGCACCTTCTGGTTCATCACAGCACCCTCTGGTTCACCACTGTAGATTATGGGGGAGAAAGCACACCTGCCCAGCCTCAACCGGGGGCTGGTTAATGTGTTACTGAATTTGAGCTTCAAGTCCGGCACCTGCTTCCTTATCTGAAAGTGCAGGGTCAAAGAATAGTTGCAAGTAGGCAACAACTCTGGAGGCGCCGCTCAGGAAGCAATTACAGGGTTACAGCAGGTGCCCAAGTTGAAGTTAATTTCTTTGTAACCATTTTGTAAATGGTTACAAAGAAATTAGCTTCAACTTGAGCACCTGCTGTAACCCTTTAAGTGCTTCATGTACTTCAGTTTTTGAAAATCCGTCCCTCACGTGATTTTTGCGGATTTTTCTGCAATTTCGCGAGATTCGCGGACCGCGAAATTGCAGAAAATCCGCAAATTCCGCGAACGGAACGGATTTTACGCACATGCTTACTTTTTATGGATGGGTATAAAAATCAGTGCCCAGCCATGTTGGGGGGATCTCCAAGCCCTGTAGGATGGTATTGAAATATACCCAGATGTAAGGGGCCCAGACCTTCTGTTCACTCAGGTAAAGGTCACCAGGGATCCTATCTAGGCCCGGTGCTTTCCCCAAAGTCAGACTTCTGAGGGCTGCCTGGATTTCAAACATGGTGCAGGGTGGAAAATCGAGACCCGCGCCCTCCAGGTGAACTAGTTCAGGTGTACTGTTTTGGGCAGCTAGATCTACTGGAGATGCGGAGTCACTGAGTGAGTAGAGGGGCTTAAAGTGGGCTACCCAAACCTCTTCACTAAGATTAGGAACAATAGCAGACGACCCCTCTGCCGACCCTGCTCGAACTAGATTCCAAACGGACCTGTAGTTTCGAACGTCCAGGGCTACTTTGATGCTTTCCCACCTTGCAGCCTCCCACTCCGACCTGACCTCCATGATCAGTCTTTTGTATGTTTGCCTAGCGTTTCTGATACTTGACTGGGACCCCGATTTTACCTACTTTATCAGGTTGTTTTTAGCCACCCTACAGTTTTTGTTAAACCAATGGTCGTGCTTTTCTACCCTTGGCTTCTTTGTATTAGTAGTATAAAATAATTGGCCAAAGTACAAAGAAGCTTGCTATAAGTTCGCTGGAGAACCTGGAGATGGGGCAGATCACAATTGCGGCTGGAAAGGTTGCAAACCTCTGCTAGGGAGCCTGCAACATGGTGGTAATCCTCAGCTAGCTTATCAGGAGCTAGTGCGACCTTCACCCACCTAATGCGTCTGCTGCCCGCCGCTATAACAAGGTATGAATTAATAATGGTCTCTGCTGCTCCCAGATCGTTTCGGTGACCCAATGCATTAGATAATTCTAGTGACAATAGATTGTGGTCACTATCGACCCTTGTGATAACAGAAAAAGCTCTCAATCGGGCCCAGAATTCTACATTAACCAAGATGTAATCAATGGTCGTGCTTTTCCCCGGTCTATTAAAGGTACTTGTACCCGGGATGTCTGAAAGGAGTCTGCCATTGCAGGCCCTAAGGGAGTGAGTTACAACCAGCTTGTTGATCATGAGAGCCAAAGGCGATAAGCGCTTTACCGGGTACATAGTGCATTCCGGAATAAGCCAAATGTCATCCTCATCCCAAGTTACAGAAGGGATCCCAAGAAGCGGTTCAAAATGGCAATTAAAATCTGCACCGATAATTTTATGGTATGACAAGGGAAATGAGAGAAGGAGGACCTCTAGGGCCTCTAAAATAGATAAGCCCAACTGGTGTAATGAGGGGCGAAGGTATATGTTGATCACTGCCAGTGTTAAACCATCCAGAAAATTGAGTACAGTGCAAAGAATGTGTGGGCAATGGGAGTCTATTACCTTAACTGAGCACCCCAAGTGCGCAGCAACCCAAATACACAACCCCCCCCCACCCCCGAGGGTCTTCACCTGGGTCCCTGCACAGCCGATGAATAGAATGTCGCGAAGCCTAACCTAGCAGGAGCAGACAGCAGCCAAGTCTCTTGCAACAGACAAAAGTCATAACTGTCCATCAACTCTCCCCACTCCGGGTTATGCAGCTTAGACCCTAGCCCTGCTACATTTCAAGACCCAATTAGTGGTCTACGAATCACCACTCGGGCTGGGGAATCTTCGGTGGATTGGGACACGTTAGAGGGTGGAGATACTATTTTTGTATGTATATCCAACTCCCTTTCGCCTCCAATGGGGCCAATATTTTAGGATTGTAGAAAAGTCATCCAGTAACACAGTCTCCAGCTGAAACTTTGGGCATCCTCTAGAGATCTTAACTCTCGGCTCATTCATGCATGAACTTCTGGAGTTATGGTGTGTCACAGAAGTGTAGATGTCCAGGCACCTGTAGGGTTTGAAAACAAAGCGATGAAGTTCTTAAAGGATTTCTCATGCATGGGAGTCACCTGATGAAAGGCTTCTGGACATGAGAGGCTATCAAGGACATTTCATCCCAAATACATTTGTATTACCAGCTAGCATATTTATGGGATTAAGATTCACTCTCATTGCTCGAGAATGCAGAAGACGTTAATGTTTTGTTCACATGAAATCATCTCCACTTGGACCTACCCACCGGAAAGAACGGTTTATTTTCAGAAAGAAATGTTTTCAGCTCCAGAATATGTATTTGGACAGATTAATTTAATCAGCCACACATTACATTGATTGAAAAATTCCAACTCTGATCCCCCTCACCCTAACTCTGATGTTAGTTGTACTAAAAATAATTACTGTCATAGTTCCTGGAAGGGGCAAACCACAAGAATGCTCAAGATCTTAGCATTTGACTTAAAGATTGGAGGACAGGAACTTGGCAATATGGGAGGCTTGGATCATGGAGCCCTGTAAGCATGTTTGATCAGAAAGGCTTAATATTATTCTTCTTCAAGAGGAGGACTATAGTTTGATGACAAATGTTTTTTGACAAAAGGAAGGTCTTTACATGATCATGGTCTCTAATTCCCAAGACTCAGAAGTGATGCAAAGCACCATTAATACATTCTGCTACGAACTCTTGTATGATGCATGATACGTTATAGCTAGAACACCAAATTTTGAGATTCCCGATTTGATACTAGGACCTTTGGAGTGAGATAAATTGTGGTGTAGCTGCACTCGTCTTCAAGATATAATTGCTTTTTGTAGAATTTGAGTTCATGTATGTTTAACTCTAATTCAACTTCCTTATCTTACGAATCCCACATCAGAGGAACACAATGCGATCAGGGAAACTCAGTTCTCTAACTTCATGCACGTCAGAACTGCTGTAAGACTGTAAGATGTAGTCATTGGACAGTAGAGACATACAACCAAGTGCACAATCGTGACCATAAAATCTAACAGAGGAAAGATGGGACATTCTCTGCTTACATGGAGTTCCGGGATCCAAACAGGCAATCTTAAAGAATGGCCGAGCAAAATCTCTTCATTGACATACTTTAGAGAATAAGATGTTTCCAGTCCAGCAACATGTGTGCCATGACAGTGCAGATACTCATGACATGCCAATGGACATGTCTATGTAAACATAAATGCTACCCAAGGTGGTCACAATGCGTATTTACTATTTGGCTTTTCTCTGGTCTATGCATGTGTGCATATACGAGTCATTAAGTGATGCTGTGTCTAATGGAGCTGAGACAGCACTGGCAACACAGATGCAAGTTTGACCTTCACGCCAGTCACCCACACTCTCAAGAATCCCATTCACCTTTCGTTCTACTATGGCTTTTACAGTCGGGAACCAAGGTCAACTGCTCTTAAAATTGCACTAGAAATAAGTAACTAGTGAAGCACTATTCATTTTCTTTCATTCAAGTACACACTGAACCTTGTCATACACCTTCCTTTATTTTTATTGTCAAACTGAAGTCCAAATGAGAGGTAAACCACAGTATTAGTTGTGTTTGACCCCATTCTCTCTTTGAATACATGTATTGAGTTTTATCTTACAGACTACAAATGGCCCGGAGTACCACAAAAGATGTTAAAGCGGTACACTAAATCAAGTCTTATTGAATAAGATACAATTAACAATGTAAACGACAATAATGATCAACATTTGGGTCAGCTATTCAGAGCGGACACAAGATGCACTTTTTCACTTGATTTTGTTTGTTACTTTTATAGATTAGAAAGATCTGTGCCAACCCAGCAGAATTATCATTGAGCAGTCTTTGTACAGCTATCCTTCACAATAAACCCTTAAGAAAAGGACTCCATATTTTTCTTCGTAGTTTGACAACTGATTATTTAGTTTCTATGTTGATTATTCGCCTGTGGTTAATGCAGCCATAGCCTCAGACTACAGAGAGCGATGACTGAATAACAGATTTCCACCTGCATAGTATTCACTAAGTCAATCCATCTCTTACTGTGAGAATTTGTGCCTACCATATCTCTAAAAGTGCTAAGCAAACAAAATGATGGACAGAATGCTGAAAAAATCATACATTCACCCCCCAGTCAAGAGATCCGGGGTAAATCCATAATTCTTTAGTTCACCATGCCACCCCAGTTTAGACCCAGCCATATGCAAATCAGTCTTGGCCCTGTGCCTCATGGGAACAGCCCAGACCTCACTGCCAAGTCAGGTCCTCCCTGGACCAGAAACATGCATCCTGGGACAGGTTTCTGGGTATTACCCTTCATCAGCGAGGCTAGCTTGAATCCAGTGGCACAGTGAACAAGGGCATACCCATCCACCTAGGGAGAAAAGAGCTACGCAAACAAATGATGGACGGAATGCTGAATAAATCATACATTCACCCCCAGTCAAGAGATCTGCGTTAAATCCATCGTTCTTTTGCTCACTATGCCACCCCAGTTTAGAATCAGCCATATGCAAATCAGTCTTGACCCTGTGCCTCATGGGAACAGTCCAGACCGAACTGCCAATCTAGGTCCTCCCTGGACCGGAAACAAGCATCCTGGGACCGGTTTCTGGGTATTACCCTTCATCAGCCAGGCTAGCTTGAATCCAGTGGCACACTGATCTGATTAATAGTACTCCATAACGCTCTCTAATAGGTTGTGGTGACGCTCGGTCACTATTGTTTATTTTGCTTACACATGTACTGAGCCATAATACAAATATTTATATATAAAGTGTGATTTTATGTTAAATTTTGATCATGATTAGTGAATCTCAATTTATATTTAACCTTAGAGAAAGTCTGGTCATGCTAAGTTAGCGTAGTTAGGTAGGCCTCCATTTAACTAAACTTTAAAATGCATTTTGGCTGTTGTGCTTCTTTCACCATTTCTCTCCTTCCATGAACTGAACCACAGCAGCTTCACTGTAATAAATTATTGGAATCATTTTAGTTCTATGTGCGAGGTTGTAAGTTTCACCAAATGTAGTATAATGAGCTTACTACATCTGTGCATGAGACAGACTGACCACAAAGTGTAATTATGTGCAAGATATCTCCTGAAGGTTGCATAGCTGTGAGTAGTGCTTAATTTGAGCTGGTGGTTTCCGGTGCTCGGCACCAGCACTAAATTGAATTTTGATTGGTCCCTACCTCTCGGGAACTGTAGGGTGTTGTGCTTAACTTTGGATATTGTATGTTCAATTACACACTTTTGAGTTCGTTTCAGATGCTCCTATCTGCTCCTTCGAGAGCACCTGTTTTTTCCACTCTCTTGAGATCCCATACTTAACTTACCCCACTGATAGAGTTATACTCTCAAGCAAATGTATTTTTCTTTACCTGACTCAACCTTTGCTTGGTTCTGTGGCCTTACTTGCTGACACCTACCGCTGAAATGTCCCCAATGCTTCTTCAATCCTCAGTTTAGTGTCAGGGAAATTCACTTCTGGGGAACTGAATCTTATTCAATTTGCATACGACTTTCTTTAAATAGCTTGTCTTTGAATTTGTCATTTAGACCTGCTTTTGAATCATATGGAACTACGCTGTAAAAAGAGGATTATTGATTTAAGAGTATTTCTAATGATTTGTGTTTGTTACATTGCTAATCTGCTAATAAACCTTCATGGTTTTTAAATCTACTGTTCTCTGCCCTCCTTGAGGGGCACATTGTGCTTCACTGTTATTTATGTAATGTATAACTGTAGGTGTTAATCCTCAATTTAAGACAAAGTTCCATCTGCTCAAGTGTAGCATGTTCATGTATTTGCACCAAAGATGTGCATGGTACTCACATCATCACACGATGCTTCTGCTGTGAGAATAGGGCTTGACAAGAGGAGGTGAATGAGATACCTCCTGATTGTCTGCTTCTCCAGCATCAAGAGGCAGGATCAAAGTTTGCCTTATGCAACATAGCTGGGAGCCAGTACAAGTTGTGTAATATTTTAAAATAACTACATTCTAACCATGCTTTACAGTGGCTTCTGTCGTGCATGAGTAAGAGGTTGTGCCAATCTGCCAAGTGTGTTGAGGTGATCACTGACCAAGCATTTTTAAAAAGTTCCTTTGTTGGTTTTGAGTATATTTCTTTGATGATCACATGAGCACCCCATTTCAACAAATAATCGTACATGACAGAGGCCATTGGTACAGGTAATGATTTTTCTGGTTTCCTCAAGAGTCAGCTATTCAATGGTACTTCCAGGACTAGTCATCTTTAAGGCTGTAGTCATCTTGTAGATCGGGGAAACTTCTTATTTCTCCATCTTTCTTGATATGTGGACATGGTGAATACCTGTCGAAGGCTAGTCTTCCCAATTAAAGAGAGCATTGCTTATTTATAATTCTGTCAGACAGCTACTCCGAGATTAGGAAACCCATTCTATTTAAAGGTTTTATGATAGATTTTCCAAATTTGCACATAACAATGTAGTAATGGATTTTTTGGGCCTGTTGGTCCTCTATACCCCCTGGGCATGACGTGTGGCCCTATTGCCTATTACATATGGATTGTTTAATGACAACCCATTCAGTGGTTTCCAGGTCATTTGGAAAGTGACATTCAAGTTGGGAAAGATGCTTGTGAGAAATTGGGTTGGTGTTGAGTGGGTTGTTTACCCTGCTCAAGGAACTGCCGCAAACCCTATCAGGGTGAACCACATACAATAAGTCACTAATTTAACCTGTTCTTCACCCTCTGGTAGGTTGGCACAAAACCAGTCAGTTTAAATATACAGGCAATGTGCAACGTATGTATTCAGCACACAAACAGGTATTAAGTGAAAAAGATCCCTCACCAATTAAGAAAAATAGATTCAATTCTAATTAATTATTTGACACCAAAATGAAAAAAATCTAATCAGTAGAAATAGAGTTAAGATTTGTTCAAGTTTGAGAGGAAAATAGCAACTAAAAGATTAAAATGTCGACTATGGACATCTAGGCCCAGATGCACGACTGTTTATTGCGGTCGCAAAGGGGCATTTGGCCCGTTTGCGACCGCAATATACTGTGGTACAATCTACTAACCCTATTTTGTGAGTCGCTAATCTATTAGTGACTCGCAAAATAGGGTTAGCGACTCGCTATTAGGAAGGGGAGGGCCAAGGGCATCCCTTCCTAATAGCGAGTGCTATTGCTATCTATGAGTGTTTGGTCGCAAAACACTCGCAGTTTACCACCTACTTGAAGTAGGTGGTAAACGATTTGCAAATGGGCATGGGTGCATAGATATTTTTTAAGTGCAGGCCTGCCTGCCCTTAAAAAATGAAAATGAAAGTTTCTTTTTTCTTTTTTAAATGCATCCAGTTTTCCTTTATAGGAAAACGGGCTGCATTAAGAAAAAAACTGCTTTATTGACAAAGCAGTCCCAGACATGGTGGTCTGCTGACCCCAGCAAGCCACCATCCCTGGGAGTGCCAGCCATTCCCAATGTGGTCGCAAATTGTGACAGCCTCATTAATATTCATGAGGCATGCAATTTGCGACCCCATTGGGAATCACAAACTGTCTGAGACACTGTTGTACATTGTATTTTGCGACTCGCAATTTGTCGCAATTTGTGAGTTGCACAATCCAATAAGCATACATCTGGCCCATAGTTGTGAGAGACCAGGTCAATATTGAAAAATATGACCACTGCAATGGAGCACAATTCGGACACAAAAAATGGATTTGGAATGGTTGGCGTTACCTTCGGAATTAGAATACAATTTGGCAAAAAGTCTCTCAGAAGGTCGAAGTTCAGTGGAGCAAGACTGCAGGGAGTGTCAGGGGAGGTGGCGTTACCATCAGGAAGAGCAGGAAGAATTTGTGGTTAAGATTTCTTTTTTGGACTTAGTCTCTTTTTTGGAGGTCAAAAACACCAGTAGGATGAAGCCAGAAGCTCTAGCCGACGTGAGATACAGGAGGCCAGATACCCTTTTGGCGAACGACCGCTGAACATGATTTGCTGCTCCAGAGAAAAATGTATCGAGAGCTGCCGCAAAGTCCAGCCAACCACCAATTCACCATGGGCAGATAGATGAGTAGGTTGGTCCCAAGTTTTGGCTTTTAGATACTTGGGCACCTTTAGCAACACCAATTAGGGCCCAGAACTGGAGGGACACCACTTGCAGGTTCAAGATGGTTGGATCTTTTTTTGTCCCTGAGGTTCTGATCAGGAAGCCAGCCTATTAGCACTTGGAGTCTGTCTTGTAATCCTGGGTTCAAGCGGTGGTACAGGGTGCAGAGAGCAGGGAAAGGGCAATGAGGGTTTAAGGCAGGCTCCAGGCAGCAAAACAGTCCTTGCGGGTACAGAAAAGAAGTCTTGTGGGAACATAGGAGGCCACAGCAGCAGGCAGCCCTATGAGAGTCAGTCCTTAGATTCAGAAACTGAATTGAAGAGTGGGTCTGAGGGCCGTATTTTTATAACCTAGTGGCTACTTTGAAGTTGGAGAAGTTTCCAGAGACTTGCCTTTGAAGTACTTGAAGTTTACTGCCTCCTCTGCCTCCAGGCTGGCTGCATGAACAATGCTAGAGTGACAAGTCCTTTGCGCGAAGGCAGAGCACATACTATTCAGTTGCAAATGAGCTGTGCCCAGCTCCGCCCACTCATCCTATCAGTTGATGACCCATCCAGGTGCACCTAATGCCTCAGTTGTGTGACTGTCTCAGAGGAATAGAGAAAATACCACTGCCAACTACACCCAGTCTTGTAACCCAGCAACAGGCTGCAGGCACCGCATAGGGCATGAACATGTTGACTTTCTATAAGTGGCATTTTCAGAATTGTATATTAAAATCTAACTTTACCATTAAAGAGGATTTTAATTATAATTACTTAGACACAAAGCATGAAATGTTCCCCAGTTCTCATTCAAAAGGCAGTAGTTGTAAAATGTTATAAGGCAAACCAATGTTATCTTATAGGAGAGTCAGGCTTCACAGTAGAGAAAAACAAATTAGGAGTTTTTCACTATAAGGACATGTAAAAATATGTGCCCAACTTTTTTAACTACAATGCACCCTGTCTTATGGGCAGGGCCACTGCAGTTATGCGGCAGGAGAGGGTCAGATTATGCAGCAGGGTTGAGTAAACTAGGCGGCATAAAAAGGTTAATTATACGGCATAATGCAGCACCTTTTATAATAGTGTAACTTAATTATTTCATAATTTCTTAACTTGGTTACACACAGCATTGGTTGCATCCCATTAGTACCAGTTTGACACCCAAGTGTATCAATAAGCAACAGCAAGCTGACCAGTCACATTTTGAAACAGGCATTCCACCAGAATGGACCACTTATTTTGCATGTTTTGGAGCTTTTGAACTGTATAAACTGGATTTTATTTTAATTAAAATCTGCAGAGTATGTGGCAGATGGTGGATTATATGGAAAACATGGCAAATCTATATTTATGCAAATATTCCAAAATTCCTGTGACTCTGCCTAAGGTGCAGGGCCACTAGAATTTTGAAACAGGAGAGGACCAAATTATGCAGCAGGGTCGAGTAATCTATGCACAAATTATGTGGCATAATGCGGCACATTTTGTAATTGTATTACTTCCTCATTTTGTCGTTTTCAAACTTGGTAACACTGTCTGGGAATTGGCTGCACCTCTTTAGTACCATTTTAACACCCAAATATATCAACAAGCAACAGAAAGGTCACCAGTGCAGTTTTGCACAGGGCCTTCCACTGCACTGCAATGCGTGTTGCTGTAGTTTTAGTAACTTAAAATAGATTTTTTGTTCACATCAGCAGATTAAATGGCAGATGATGGGTTATGTGGCAAATATGGAAAATCTTTAATAATGCAAACATCGGGGGAGGAGCCAAGATGGCGGCGGAGACGGACGTGTAGACGCCCGGCTCCCCGATCCTTTGTTCCCTGCGGCACCATCCTGTTCCCTATCCTGGCGCAGAGTCGTCGCGGGAGGAAGCGCACATCGCGCTGATACCGGGGGTGTTCCTCCGGTGTCCCTACCAGTCCGAACTCCGACGATAGGGCGAGCTGACCTGCTGCACGTAATGGCGCCCTGGAGCCGGACTCCGTGTCCCTGCACGCCGCCGGAGAAGTCTTCCACTCTGTGAGCTGCTGGAGCAGTGCAGTGCTGGACGCCCCATGCGGATTCTAGGCTGTGGGAGAGCCTGTATTTACCTTTGCTGAACGGTGTGCGCCGACCGACGGTGGGTCCATCCAGCTTCACAGTCCTTTTGAGACACAGAGGTGAGCCGCATTGCTCCTTTCTCCCGTGTGTGGGACCACCTGCCGGGATCTGCCGTTTCCCTCGATCCTGCGGGCAAATAAGCGAGGGGGTTTCCTGCTCATCGCTACCCGCTGTAGACGGATCCAGCTATCCGGAGTCTGCACCCCGCCGGTTTACTGATAGCTTGCCTCGGTTATCGGTGAAACCCCTCGCAGTGAACATGGCGGCCGTCCCCTTTGTGTTTGGCATGGGCTTTACCTCGGCTACTGAAGAGGCTGTACGGAGTGCGCTTGGGCGATGGGGGGGACGCGGTGATACACACCAGACTGCGGCCGAGACGACTCCCCAGCCTGCATTTACCTGCGCTTCCATAATGAGTGCGATCACTGAACTAAGGGCAGATTGGTATGAGCGCTCTCGGGCGCTGGAAATGAAACTAGATGAAGCCGCGCTTGAACTCAGAGATGTATCTCTTTACTGCTCTCCTTTTCCCACCGATCGGCCCCCTCACGACGAGGTGCGGGCTACATTGTTGCAGCGCGCCTGTGAACTGAGAAACACTGCTGATTCCGATGCCTTGGATGCACTGCTGTCTGTCGACCCTGACATTGGCACAAAGTTTCCTATCCTGCCCTCGAGTTCTATCCTGACCAAGGCATCACCATCATTCCACGTGGATCGGCGGGCACAGCTTCTTTCCTTATTCAATATTTACAACCTGCACAATGCGATTCTACGTCCCTGTAACCTACTACTTCATATGGACTTTGGAATGTTGTCCTTCTGGGCTGCCAAAAATGTGTGTGACTGGACGTGGCCATTTTGCCCTGGAGGTTCATCTCTCTGCCGAGTGCGGCCATCTTGTCCCTTTGTTCTACCTGAGGCGGGGCTTTCACTGGAGCTATGTTTGGGACTACGTTTGCGGTCTGGCCAGGGCTAGAAGTGCCCATATTCATGCGAACTGTGTCTGACGGATGGCTGGGACTCGGGATGGGTCGCCTCCTCGGCGCGATGTTGTGCTACACGATGTCCTTCCCGATTTCCTTTATGCTCGATACTCCTTGATTGTTTATGATGAGTAGGGGGAGGTGACTATTGTGATCGGGGTAGCCCGGGTGACTTAGGAGCTGGCCCTCCTCGTGTCCTATTAGGCGCGGGGGGGGGGGTCTTCGTGGGGAAGTATGTTCAAAGTTGCATCCACTATCGGGTCAGGGGGTTTTTTTTGTTATTATTGACTTGCTAGCTACCGGGGACGGGGTTGGCACTGATTCACTTATTCCATGAACACGTACCATGTTATGACTTCTCCAATTGTATTGCAATAGCTGATTGTGTCTGTGCCGATGCTTAGTAACGGTGTAATCTATGATGTGGGTGTTTGTCGAGGGCTGGGATTTCCGGGTGACCTGGTATTGAGTGGGCTCCTCCCCACCCTTTTCTCTCTGGGAGTCAAGGTTGATTTTTTCTTTCTTGCTCCCTATATTATAGGTATACACGTTATTCTTTTTCTTCATTTTCTTCCTTCTTCTTCCTTGTCTATATTTCGGGTTCTTACAGGGCGACAGGCACTCTGTGGGGGGGGGGATAGGCCGTAGCCTCCACAATGATGCAGGGTGGGTGGGGTACTTTATACATTTTTTGGTTCTATGGGCCTTCTTTTTTCTATTTTCCGCGCTTTTACTCTGGTTCGAATCTGGGTCTGGGCTGGGGTTGGCAGGGTGGGGGCGGCGATACTTGGGGTGCGTAAATTCTGGATGACGTCTTGCCGTTGTTTTGCACCGCCATATTGTAACTGACGCTACGTTCCATTGTTGTTTTCAGCTGCAACGCCGCTTACCCATGTCGTGAAGTTACTGTGCGGACTCGAATCTTCTTAGTTCTTATTCTTCACTGACTTATTTCATGATGAAAACCCAAAAAAAATCATAAAAATTAACCTTCAATTCTCCTCTCCCCTGGCGACATGCTTCTTCCCAGTGTAACGCTCATTGTTTCTTGAAACTTTAATTAATACTGCCGGGGAACTGTAATGCTTGCACTTGTGCTGACGAAATGTGGTGGCCGGCCTGGCGGTTGTAGGCCCGTATTTGTTCATTTATTCATGCACAATAAAGGTTTTCAAAAATTTAAAAAAAAAAAAAATAATAATGCAAACATCGCCAGAGCTGCACTATCGCATAATTTCAGTAGCTGTGCCTATGGGCTATCTAGGGCCTGTTTTAGTGATGTTTGGGAATTAATGGAAGATGAAAACAGAGAAACCACTTTTCAGGGAACCACATCATGGGAATCAAATTTTTTGAAAAGACAATTTTAAGGAAATGCAAAGGAATCTAAAATTAAAGGAAACATTTGAAAGAAAAACTTGGGTGTAGTCTAGTAATACTGTGGTTTTCTTTGGCTCATAGATTGGTAATGCTTAGGGTGAAGAGGTGGTTTAGGGGTCAGGAATAATTGTTTTTTGGGCATACAAAGTGTTTTTCAGAGAGAGTTCAGATATGGGCGAGGTACAGGGGTGGCAAGGGGTGTTTAGTGTTCACGGATAGTGTTGTTTAGGTGTGTGAGGTTTTTTCAGGTTTTAGGGATAGTTGGAGTGTAAGGGAGTCACAGAGTTTTAGGGTTATGTATGTTCCTCCCCAGCGGAAAATGGGGAGACTACTCAACCGCCTGTGAGTTCTCATCTGTGAGTTCTCATCACTATGGTGGAAGAGTCTGGACAGACCATCAGCAGTGGAGTTGTCTGACCCAGGGCAGTGTTACAACTTGAGGTCCATTTCTGTTAGTGAGATCAACCATCTTCTTATAAGACTCCCCCTATGCAATGCTCTGAGTCATCATACTGCACAATGAATTCCTGGGAAAAGATAGGGGCCTTGAACATAGGGGCTGTGCACATGGCATGTTTAAGGGTGTCAAAGGCTTTCTGACTGGCCTCTGTCCAGATCACCTTCTTGGGCTGCCTCTTGGAAGTCAGTTCAATCAAAAGGACAACAACGGTGCCATATCCGTTGACAAACCACTTGTAGTAATCAGTGAGGGCCAGAAAGCCCTCTCTTCTGTATGGGTTTTGGGGGGCTCATATACAAGGATAGACTCTATTTTGAACTGGAGGGTCTTCACCTTTCTCCGCCTACAAGTGGTCCCATGTACAGCACAGAACCCGATCCTATATGGCACTTACTAGCCTTGATAGTCAGGCCTACCTTTTGCAGGATGTTAGATCTGGCGTGGTATTCCTCCTAACGTTTTGCCTTCAGATCTCCTGTTTCTCAGTGGGGTATTCAATTCAAAAGCAGGATACAATGTTGTTTAGGTTAACACACAGGTGTGAATAGGTTTAACGCCTCCCCTGGAAAGTTGATTAGTTCCCAGGTGTACTACTAGTGGTAAATCTGGGAATGTGCCAAAATCCATGGGTGGATGCATGGAACATTCACACTCCCCCATGGAACGCCTCCCTGGGGCAGAGTAATGCAAGGCAGCAGTTTGCGCTGCATTGCGTTTACTCTAGATTTACCAAGCCACGCAGGGCCATGCAAGGTGACCTTGATGGCTTGGAAAACCTCATTCTTAGGTTTTCCATCACACTTCTTTCCCTTGCGTGCTGCAACAGTGACAGAAAACCTTTGATAAATATGGCCTGCAATTCAAATAGGATAATGGTGTGAAAACAGCTCCTTGGTAGCAGTGGCAAAGCAGCTCAAGCCCTAATTGCTATAGAAAAGCTGAGGGTTGTTACCAGACACAATATAGCATTTATCACTAGTCAATGAACAGGACGTCCTTCCATTTGTTTACTTTTTAAGACAGCTGTCTCTTTTTATTGTAAACCTGAAAGGAGGCTGCTAAAAAAACAAGGTTTTTTCCAAAACAGTTACACAGTTCTGACCCTGCACACGTAGGGTAAAGTATAGACTATTGGCCTGATTATACGTGGCCTGTGCCAGATGCAATAAAACACTGACACAGAAGAGACCGGAATATATTAGAGGCGATAATCATTGCATAGCCTACGTTTTTAGTGATTGACATCCAGATGTTGGTACTTACCGCACCAAAATCTGCCTCTTCTGGTAAATCCCCAGTTTTTTTCCCTTGTTAAATTCTGTCAGGTTTGTCCAATCGAAATTTTATAAGCCTGAGATCTTTATCACACTTGGGTATTACCGAGTGCAATAAACATCACATTACTTGTAACTACGACCCAAGCAAAATCAGGTTGTTTGCACAGGGATTTCAATTTAAGAACCACTTGTAATCAAGCCATATTTAAATTATGAAGCAATGGTCACATAGAATAACCCACTACCAGTCACTTCAATGATATTCTCCAGTGGGCAACTATGTTAGGATCACACCACAAGTATGTATTTGTTTGCTTTGAAGGTAGAGTATGTGGTGCAAGGTACTAGCGAACAGGGATTTTGAATGCATCTGGTACTGGCTTACTGTTCCCTCAAGGAAAGCAGGGTAGGACAGCAATGGACGTCGTCCATCATCCTAGTTAGCAACTCAGCTGGGCTGAGGATTAAGGCTTCACTGAGATGGAGAATGTGGGCTAATATGCCCAGCAGGTTCATTGCTAGTACCTTTCGAACCTTTCGCATGAGGTGCCATGAGTGAGTGGAACAAGTTAGTTTTAGCAAGCTTTGACAGGAAGGTTGTGTCTGTAGTGCAGGCAGCAGGGTATTTATCTATTTATTGAGTTTATATAGCGCAACAGCTACCCATAAGGGTTCCCAGGCGGTGAAGGACAGAAGCTGCATATCACTAGCAAATGAAGGATTATTGGTTAAAGAGCCAGGTTTTAACGGCTCTGCGGAAGCGAGCATGACAGTTCTCCTTGCGAATGTCCAGGGGGAGGGAGTTCCAAAGTCTAGGTCCAAGATTAGCAAAATAACTGCCACCAATTCTGGAAAGTCTGTACTTGGGTACATAAAATAAATATTGAGAAGAAGAACGAAGAGAACGAGAAGGAGTGTAGGGTTTGACAAGGGACTGAAGATACAAGGGAGCTACCCCCGCCTTGATCTTGTGCATCTAGCTCAAAGCCTTCAACTTTACACAACTTTCAAAACGGAGCCAATGGAGCTCCCAAAGGCGTTCTGTGAAGTGATCAGTGTTACGACAGCCACAGAAAAGCCAAGCGGCGGCATTTTGGACCAATTGAAGACGACGTGTGACTGCCTTGGTAGACCCCAGGTAGACCACGTTGCCATAGTCCAACCAGGCATCCACTACGGACCTCTGCGTGTCGAACGGTAGCATCCAAAAGATTTTTCTCAGCCACCGCAAGATGGTAAAGCAGGTGGCTGCCACTTTGTTGGCCTGACATTTCATGGATAAACCATTGTCGATGATCACCCCTAGATTACGCACATATTTAGAAAGGGGAAGGTAGAGAACCCAAGGCAGCTGGCCAGTGCCTAGGGCTCCAGAGATCGGTTTGTTCCCAAGTACCAGAACCTCGGTCTTCCCACCATTTAATTTAAGCAGGTTGTGGTTCATCCAGTTGTATAATTCGCTGAGACCCGCCTGCAGGGGGGAGGTCGAGGCCTGGTCAACTTGGGATAAAGAAAAGATGATTTGAAAATCTTCCGCATAGGTAAATAGATTAAGTCCAGAACGTTGTGCAATAAGTGCCAAGGGAGTGACGTAAAGATTGAAAAGGAGGGGACTGAGGATCGAACCTTGGGGCACACCGTGAAGGGAAGAATACGTTTTGGAAGTGGAAGAATGAGAAAAGATTTGGAAAGTCCGGTCCGTCAGGAAAGATGTAAGCCAGTCCAAGGCTTGTCCACCGATGCCAATGGACGCGAGGGATCTGAGGAGTAAGTCGTGGGATACAGTATCAAAAGCTGCACTGAGTTCGAGTAATATCAGAGCAACTGTATCACCTCGGTCCAGCAGTAGGCGAAGATTTTCTGTGACGCCAAGAAGAGTGGTCCTGGTGGAAAATCCAGGACGGAAACCGGACTGAGAGGGATGTAGCAAGTTATTAGTTGCCACAAACTGGGACAGGTGCTGGTGAATATGCCTCTCTAAGATTTTAGAAAATGCAGGTAATAAAGAGATAGGACGGAAGTTGGAAGGAACCTTGGAATCAGCAATAGGTTTTTTCAACAACGGGTAACCATTGCGTGCTTCCAACAGCCAGGGACGACAGCAGTGTTGAGTGATTGATTAAGTAAGGTGCAAATCATAGAGAGTTGAGGGGTATCCAGAAGGCGCAGTAGGATATGCAAGGGATCAATCGGAGAGCCTGACTTAACCTTGCTCAGGATCTTCAAGAGAGTTGAGGGGTGAAGATCAGGCCAGGACAAAAGTAATGCCGGGGATGAAGCAGGAGAGTCAGTGACCTCCCCTAAATTAGGGGGCAAAGTCGCCGAGATGTTGCTGTCTCTTTGAATGGAGATATCCTGATAAATATTTTCAATTTTAGCGATAAAGTACTGAGCGAGTTCATGGCACTTGCTGCTTGACAGGGAGGGAGGTTTGGCCGTAGTCTGAGAACCTGCCAGGTCTTTAACCACGTTAAAAAGTACTTTAGATTTATTAACCGCTTCCGAGATCATTTTGTTTGCATAATTTGTCCTTGTCAGGGCACATGCTTTATGGTAACGCTTCAACTCATTTTTATAGGTAAGGCCAGCTGAAGGGGAGTAATCCCTTCTCCAAGCGCGTTCCAATTTTTTACATCGAGATTTGTCAGTTTGTAATGTCTCGTTATACCATGGGGCAGGTGTTTTATGGGTTTTCATCTTCTTATGGACAAAGGGAAGGCAGGTGTCAATAGCTTCAAGGAGCCAGGAGTTGACAGCGCTGGCAGCGGTTTCCATGTCAACCGAATTTGGTAGAAAGTGCAATGGGGGCAAAATTGTGGGAACTGATCAAGCATGTCAAAGGTAACAGCTGCATGGATAGGTATGGGTCTCAAAGCATGCAGTTGATCACCTTCATAAATGAGCCTAGGTGACGTGAATTGGTCAGGGATCGTGGTCCCTGGGCCCATGTGGGTGCGGACGGACGCAGACTGGCACGCCTTCGCTGCGCCCGCCCGCTGCGTGGACGGAAGGTGCCATACATTTAAACAGGAAGAGGGCGGGAGGGTCGAAAGAACTAGACCGCCAACCCTGCGCCTCCCTGCAAGATAGTGGCTCACCCCCGGATCAACCCGCGACAGCGCCTAATCGGCTGCACGGGGTGATACACAGTGCAATGAAGGTAGCCGAGTGCAAAATGGGCAAGTGAGCAGAGAACAAGGAAAAAACTGATTAAAACAAATTTTTAAAACCAAAGTTGAGATGTGCTGCCTAACTTTCCCGGCTTTCCGCCTCAGGAAAATGAAAGTGCAAATGCTAACGGTATTGTTTCATGGATGATTCAGGCAGCACTCAAGTCAGTCAGTAGGAAGATAGCAGTATGGAGAGGCAAGACATCAACTGTTCTTGATGCAAAAGTAATTAATCCCCAAAGCGTGACCCCAGTCTTTAACTTTCACAAGAATCTTGGTGAGTCTTCAGTTTTGTCTAAAGGCCCTTCTTTCTTTCACCCATTTTTGGAACACTACTGCAGCTTATTTCAAAATTTGAATTTGGCACAAGCCATAAAAGTACATAAAAAACATTTATTTTTTTTAAAATGAAGGGATGCAATACATAAATGTTGATAAAAGCATTGCATCAATACAGTTTAGCAGCAAATGTACATACAGAGTATAAGCAAAACCAAGCAACAATAAATCACTAAACTAAAGATTTTTGAACCTTAGATTCCACATACATAACAGAAATCGTGAGACCGCAAACACTATAGGTTGGCTTGTGTCGTTTCTCAGTATCCTAATCACTTCTCTACAATCTCGTAAACCCAGAAGCCAACAAACTGAAAGAAGCCATTTTCTCCGATATCCTGTATAGACTGGGCAGAAAAGCAATACATATTCAATTGTCCTGTTTGTCCCAGCACAGAAAGTGTGGAAAGGACATAACCATTCCAGATCCCTTGATACACACTGCCATTTAGAAGTAAAGGAACATACAGGAAGAGTCCCATAACGGAATTTAAAGTACAATGTCCCAGCTAAATGGTGCTCAAACTCATCAAGGAAGGGTTCCAGATTAAAGTCTGCTTTAAAATCGAGGAATGCAGAAGGTAGGGAGCCTGTTCCCACTTGCCAAAAATCTAGCTTATGCTGCCAATACAAACTCGTTAAGGCAGTCTTGGGTACCCCACTAAAATCCATAGGGGTAGTCCAAAGGTTCTCGCTCGCAGCTTCGTATACCTGACCCATGGTATTTGTAAGTTACCAGGTGGCCTGAGAACATTCTCTAGAACTTGCTGATAAGGGAGAAGCTCGGGCCAATTCAAAAGTGGTCTAAGCCCTATTTTTGCACTGAGCGCTCCCTGTCCCAAGTCTAAATGCAGGGGAATAAACGGGGTACTAGCAGGAAGATTGGCCAGTGAAAGCATGAAGCAATTTTTTACTTTCTCCAACAAGCTACAATCTTTGTGGCACCAACGTTCTGCACCATACGATGAAGCCCCCACAGCTTGCATATTTTATAAATTTGAAGAGATGGGTAATTATAGGGTGAAAATGGGAGCCCCCTTGGGAACTTGAAATTCCACCAGAGTACTGTTCAAAGTTTAGCTTGCAATTTACAATGAGTGGAGCTCAATCAAAACATTCAGGAAGTTTGACCCCTAGGTAAACGTAGATTGGAACTCGCTCCCACCGTACTCCCTGAGCACATCTTTTTGTTTTATTTGTGGTATGCAAGACGGTGGATGAATGATATCTTATTTTTTTTTTAGATAATGGAATGGCAGCTAGAATTTTAAGGATCGGTACATTGAACGTTAGGGGTCTCAATGCTATTAATAAAAGACTGCGTGTAGCCAGGGAATCCAGTGGCTGCGTTGTGATATTATCTGTCTCCAAGAGACGCATGTAGTATGGTTGAAACGGAATCTCTTGACTGAATTGGGGTATAACGTTTTAGTTTGTACTAAACAAACCTGTACGGCCCGTGGGGTTTCCATTCTGGCAAAGAAACATGTTATTACCACTGGTCGGGTTTTAGAGGATAGCAGTGGTAGATGGACAATCATAGAATGTGTAATAGGCTCTTTCAAATGCACGTCATGCTCCATTTATGGCTCTAATTTTGATGAGTCAGCAGTGTTAGATTATCTCAATGTTCAGTTAGCAATGTGGCTCACCCCTGTAATAATATGTGGAAACCTGAATATTAATCTTAAATCGGATTCATTGTGCAATGATAATTTTTTGTATATAGGAAGAAAACCAAAAGTATTTAGGTCACTACAAGCACTTCTCACTGCACATGGGCTGGTTGATGCTTGGTCCTATCTTTGGGGGAGCAATCCCGGTTATACTTTTTTTTCTGTGCCTCATCA
Organism: Lissotriton vulgaris; assembly: GCF_964263255.1. NCBI lineage: Eukaryota > Metazoa > Chordata > Amphibia > Caudata > Salamandridae > Lissotriton > Lissotriton vulgaris. The sequence continues at coordinate 497,074,371 of NC_141691.1, forward strand.
GAAGCTAGTCCGGTTTGATTACTTTTTTGTCCCTCAATAAATACTCCCCGGTGCACAAATGCAGGTATATCTGTGAGTTACGTCAGATCATGGTCCCGTTGTCCTTTCTCTAATATCTAATTGCCCTGTTAGTAAGCTTTGGGAATTTACTTTTGATCGTAAACTGTTGCTGGATGTAAAATTTCAGGAGTATATGATGGACTGGGTAGCAGAGTTTTTTAATTATAATAGGGGGTGAACTGATGCGGGGGTAGTGTGGGACACGTTCAAAGCCGCTTTTAGGGGGGAAGTCCTCAGCTATGGGCTACATGCGCAAAAGCAATTAAGCGCACAACTGCAGGAGTTATATAGAAGTCTAGGGGAGGCTGAAGAGTGGCTGGTGCAGGATATACACTTCAGCAGAGATATTCAGGGCTCGGTAGCTGAGGTGGCTCGGTGTAAGGCTAAGGTGAATTACCAATGGAGCCAAGAGGCGGCCAAAACGTATACTATCAAACAACAGCTCCATCATGAGTACAGGGAGGCAAGTGGCAGGTGCCTGGCCCAGAAAATGAGAGCGAGGGAAGCCGCACAAAGAATCAATAGTATTAAGGATTCAGCTGGGCAATTGGGAGAGAATGAGATTGAAATAGTTGATGTATTTAGGCAGCTTTATACTAGATTATATTCTGGAGAAGATTATGATAGTAATAAAGCTGTATCACTACTAGGGCAATTCTGCAAACATGATTTGGATATTGAAATAGCAGCTAAGTTAGAGGCCCTGATAACGATGTCAGAACTTGAAGCACCAATTAAAGGACTTCCAGCGGGTAAGGCAGCGGGGCCCGACAAGCTTCCGCTAGAGATATATAAATACTTTTTTCAAGTATTGAAACAGGATATGTTAGCTACATTCGGCACGCGCAGACTGGATCTTATCCTAGAACATAGGATGAGGCCAGCATAGTGGTCTTTAGGAAAAAGGGAAAACCGGCAGATCAGGCAGTCTCATACCGACCTATTTCATTGCTAAAATACTCATGGACAGATTACTCCAAAATACTAGCGGCAAGGCTCTCAGGAGTGATTACCCCGTTGGTGTCTGAGCGCCAGCACAGGTTTATCCCCAAGCGCGGAACAACCAATCATGTTAACCGGGTGATTGCTTTAATAGATTATGCAAACGGAATGGGGGCACCTCTGAGCCTCATATTACTGGACACCCAGAAGGCATTTGACCAAGTTTCGTGGACTTTCTTATGGGATGTTATGAAATATCGGGAGTTTGGGCCAAAATATATAAAATCTATACAGACATTATATCAACAACCAAGTGCACGGATCTGCACAATGGGGCTACAATCGGCATCGGTTTTGATACAAAGGGGGACAAGGTAAGGTTGCCCGTGTTCCCTGTTGCTATTTGCCCTTTACATTGATCAGTTTCTAAAGATGATGGAGAATAGCTCCCGGATCCCGTCAGTCATAATACATCAGCAACAGTATCGGGTGCTTACGTATGCCAATGACGTCGCTGTAGTATCTCCAAAGCCTGCTGTTGTCAGGTTAAGCGCTCTGCAGGATCTGCTTGCAGTGATAAGCTCCACCTCCGGACCTCCCAAACACCCTGAATGTAGAAACACAAGGTATTTGAGCGATACGGTGAGGGAAAAACCCCAACAGGGGAAAACCCAGGGAGGGAAAGGAAGGGACAGCAGGGAAAAGAAAGCTGTAAAACAAATAAAACAGATTAGTACACTTTCTAAATCTATTCTCAGTAAGGTCTCACTAGAACAGATTATCACCTGTGCTGTCTATGATTAATTCTCCAAACGACGGTACTCCCCCTTCCATCTGTTCCCTACATAACACAAGAAGCACAGTTAGCATATATGGCTATAGCAACACACCAACCTATGTATATGCTATTCATGGACACAACATACCCTCAGAGTGAAAACACTCATAGTAATGTTATCAACAATGCCAATTGAGTCTTGGCCAGTATTTTGCTTCCTATATCCCACAGGAGGGGAACGTGAACGAAAACAGTGCTATATGGAGCAGGATCCTAGTTCAAAGGAACTTGTGTAGATTGCGCCATCTACACACACAGAAAGCCTTTTTACAATCCTCCACAGTTCAAACAAAAAACCAAATGCGGTGAGGTGTAGCTTAAAAGCCACTACCGCCCGCCTTGGCACTTGTAATCCAAATAGAGATATTAAGATAACCGTCAAATCTTCATGACGGCAATGCGGGGAACTCCCCCTGCATTCCGCCACTTGCCTCAGACGCCCCTTCACTCCAGGAGCAAATGTCAACCAATTCAGATCCTCCCCAGCCAGGAACGAACCACAACCAAACACGGTTCCAAAGGGAACACCAGGACAGTCTACAATGGCCCCACAACACGAGCGCTCCTCTAAATATACAGAAGGGCAAGTTAATGTCTCTAGTAACGATACCCAGGCAGGTCGCCAGACGCTGGAAAACTTCCTCACTGGTGGCTCTCCATAGGAACATCCGGAGAAACGAGAGCAGCCGCTCTCGCCGAACAAAACAAATTACGAGCACCGCCCATTCAGCCTGGCCGCGCTAAATCCGATCGGCGGCAAAGGCTCATGGGAATGGTAGTTTCAGGCCTGTTTGCCCTGGGAACTGTAGTTTGGGCAGGCGCAAGGGCTAAACCCTGACAGCTGTGGCGATGCCCGAGATCGAACATCTGGCAGATGTATATGGCTCGGTATCCGGGTACAAATTGAACACTGCTAAAACCCAGATATTATGTGTAAATATTAAACCTTTCACAGATATTAGGGTTCTACCAGAGGTCACGTACTTAGGGGTACAGATAAGAGCCTCGGCCTCTGCTATGGTATAATCTAACTGGCAGAGGTTGCTGAGTGGGATCTGCAAACAGCTGGACCAGTCTGAATGCCTTCACTTAACATTAGTTGGTAGATGTAACATTTTAAAAATGATGATACTACCCAAGATTCTCTATTTTTTTCGTTGTGTACCATTAGAGATCCCCTAGGCCAATATTACACAATTGCAGTCGATCTGTATGAAATTTATATGGTCCCGGGGAAAGGCGCGGCGTGCAAAAAAATACATGGTTTTACCAAGGGCTGTAGGTGGGTGCGCTGTACCTGATTTTGTTCTATATTATTTTGCTTGCATGCTCCAGCATATGAATATCTTACTTACAGGGGTAGGACCCTTAGACCCAGCACAACAACCTTCAATATATAGTTTACTTCTTGGAACCGAAGCTAGGAATCGCCTTTTCCTCAATATGGACTGGAATTATTATAAACGTACAAGATTTAAGGTGGCTGCTGCCGCCTTTAAAGTATGGAAGGCTATTAAAAAACTGTACAACATAGAAAAGGTCTCTAGATATACCCCACTGACTGCCCCGATTTTTTTCCCCAGTATCTTTTGGGATCGTATAGTGGTGAGCTGGCGATTGAAAGGTTTAATTACTTTGGATGACTTACACACAGGGGAGGGGCTAAAATCATTTGCCCAGTTGAAGGAACAATATCAACTTCCAAATTCACATTTTTTTAAATATCTGCAAATACGCGATTATTTGACGAAAGCTCGTCCGTGAAAGCTCGTCTGTGTCTGCTACCCAATCCTCTTATTGAGGCCAATAAGAAAGGAGCTCGGATTGGGCTACTCTATAATTCAATGTTAGATGCTATGCCTAATGATTTAGAAGTGCAAGCGAGTAAATGGGAGAGCAGGCTAGGTTGCCAAGGGATTCTGCTTGAGCAGTCAATTGAGTTAGCAGGACGAGTGCTCATGTCTGCCAGCCTGGTCAAACAACACTATAAGACCCTATTCCATTTGCATCATTCGCCAGACAAAATTTCAAAGTGGGGTGGTGACCCGGATAGGAAATGTTTTAGGTGTAGTGCCCAACAGGCGGATGTGTTACACATCTTCGGCACTTGTCCTAAATTGAGGGATCTGTTTGGGCATGTGAACAAGTTTCTATCTGAGATTATGGGTACTCCTTTTCAGTTGTCACTGATGCAGATTCTACTTGACACAGATATGGGGGCGGGTGCCGATGTGGCCTCTAGCGACACTGTATATGTGGAATTTGTTGCCACAGCTGTTCTCAGGCTATGTATAGCCTCGTGTTGGTTACAAAGAGATGCCGCTTCATTCAAAGCATGGCGGACGTGGTTTCTTTTTACCTACAATACTGAACACAGTTTGTATGTTTTGAAAGGGAGTAGGAAAAGGACACTGGGACAGCAAATTTGTGGCTTGGTCAGTACATATATGGCAGCAGATGGTTGATTATCCCTGACTTTCTCTGTACCTCGAAATTTGCTCTAGTATAGATACTGCTATGATGTAACTTTGTTTTTGCATAACTGTATAGCGTCTGTTATAGCGGAATTCTCTCTTTATTTTTTGATGAGCAGTATCAATGTCTGTTGTTTTATGTTCTCATGTTCTGTACTTCAATAAGCAAATTATAAAAATAAAAAAAAGAAGCTTAGGATTGGCCCTAGATGTGGAACAAGGATTGCGAACCATATACTTGGTCTTGCTAATGTTGGGTGTGCAGACAGAATATTGAGTTAAAAATATTGAGTTGCACAAATATCGAGTCAGAAATATTGTGGTTCAGAAATATCAACATCAAGAATATTGTGGTCAACAATATAGACGTAAGGTAAGTGATATTGATTTTAAAAATATCGAAGTGTTTAATATCGTTTGCAAAAATATAGTTAAAAATATCAATTTTTAATTAATGTTATGCATTTTAGTATATGTTTTAGATGCATGTTTTTTTGTATAAGAATTTTTTGTGTTTTTAATATATGTGTTGAATGTTTAGTAGTTATTACATTTTCTTTAATTTTAATTAGCATTTTTAGTGGTGTGTGGGTTTATAGGGGAATAGGGTAGGAAGTAATTTAATTATATCAAATTAATGGATTGGCTGTTGAGGAATACAAATTATTTAATTGGTAATTAACGATTGTAATTGTGTAATAAATTGTAGGTTTTTGTTTTGGTGTTTATAGGTGTAAATGGTGGGAATTCATTTATTTTTCTTAGAGGAATAATTAATTGGTTGTTACATAATTATAATTAATTAATTGGTATTTAACTATGGTAATTGTGTAATTAATTTTAGGTGTGTGTTTTGGGGTTTATAGGTGTAAAGGATGTTAAGTAGGTAATTATTTTATTAATACATATTTGTTAATTGAAATGAATTAAAGTAATTTAAACAAAATGGCAATTTTTTTTTTTTAACAGCGTTTTATATAGCGCGAACTTGACCCGAATCGGGTATCAGTGCACTTTACATATCACTAGTTGCATTATTTTTGTTAGGAGTGGGGAGAATAAGTGATTTGCCCAGAATCACAGGATGTTCAGCTGTCATTGCCAAGACTCAAACCCAGTTCCCCAGATTCAAGGGCAACAGCATTAGCCGTTAGGCCAACTCCTCTCAGGTGTGTGTTGTGGTGTTTTTAGGGGTAAAGGGTGGGAAGTAATTTGTGTTTAATGAATGAATATACAGTTGTTAACTAATGTTATTTGATATTTATTTTGGGTAATTGTTTATTTATTTTTTGTGTTGCTTTTACTTTTAAAGTAGTAACTGGTGGGTATTAAATAATTTTTTTATTACTTTATAATTAGTTTTTATAGTAATAATTTTTAATTTAAAAATAAGTTTTCATTGTGTTTTATTAATTTGTAGTTTAAGTTAGGTGTGTGTTGTGGGCATTATAGTGTTAAGTGTGTGTAGTTAATTAATGTTTATTCGTATTTTTATTAATAATATTTTTTTAATTGATTATAAACTATGTTAGTTATGGAAGTAAATTTATTTTGAAATATTGAAGTTTATTGTTAATGGTGGGGTGTTATGGTGTAAGAAATAAAATTAATTCATTTCTGTATTAATTAATGTTTTGGTTTGTAAATATTTTCTGGTTTAAAATAATTGTGTTTTTTAAATGTAATGATTATTTTATTTTATTTACAAAAAAATTAATATGTTTTCTTTTTATATATTTAATATATTAGATTTTTACTTGTTTTAATATTATTTATTTACTTTTTAAATTGTATTTATTTATTTTATTTGTATTATTATTTTTTACTGTTGGAGTGTGAATAGTAATTTTTGCCTTTCCTCTATCCAACACTTTTCCTACTGTTGCATTCACCGGAGTGGAAATTATAATTTTACTCTTCTGCTATCCTCTACTTTCCCTACTGTTCAACTCACTGGAGTGGGAATAGTAATTTTTACCCCTCCTCTATCCAACACTTTCCCTACTGTTGCACTCACCGGAGTGGGAATAGTAAATTTTACCCCTCCCCTATCCAATAGTATCCTACTGTTGCACTCAGTGGAGTCGGAATAGTAAGTTTACCCCTCCGATATCCAACACTTACCATACTGTTCCACTCAGTGGAGTTGGAATAGTAAATGTTACCCCTCCGCTATCCAACACTTTCCCTACTGTTGCACTCTTTGGAGTGGGAAGAGTAAATGTTTCCCCTCTGCTATCCAACACTTTCCTTACTGTTGCTCTCACTGGAGTGGGAATAGTCATTTTCACCCCACTGCTATCCAACAGTTACCCTATTGTTGGTGGTGGAGCAGTGTGGCTCAAAGATTAGAGCGGCAGACCCTGATGCAGATATCTAGCCCGGGACCAGGGTTCAATTCCCCGCCCGGTGGGTCTTGGGCTCAAAATTCCACGGACCTGATAATTCTCGCCTCGTGCCTATTCAAATCATGGAGTCCAACTCTGGGCAGTAGCTTACTTGATCCCCACAACGCTAAGGATGCCTGGCCTCCACTTTGGGGGTGCCCAGAAGTGGACGCCTCACAGGGAAAGCCAGGATGGGTTCCACAGCGGTATTCGTACAAGCGCCTTGAGACCCTTGCGGGTGAGTAGTGCGCTAGACAAGTATCAATTTACATTGTTGAACTCACTGGAGTTGGAATAGTAAATTTGATTGCTCCACTATCTAACACTTATCCTACTGTTGCACTCACTGGCATGGGAATAGGATTTTTTACCTCTCCGCTATCCAACACTCTACCTACTGTTGCACTGACTGTTTTGTGAAATTTAAGTTTAAATATGTTTTTAATTGTTTAATGTTTTAATTTATTGAAGAATTAGTTTTTTTATATTTTAAATCATTGATATGTTTTATATTTAATATAATTTTAAACTTTTAACATGAACTAAAAAAATTGTTTATCAATTGTTTTAACATAAACATATATGGATAAATAATTATGATTGTGTGTCTTTTTTATTAAGTTTATTTGATATATTTTATTCAAATGTATATTTATTTTATTTCATTAAAATTAAATGTAATATATAATAATATGAATTCATGTATTTTTATTTTACATTTATATAAAAGTCGATATTTTATACATCTATATTTTTGACATCAATATTTTTGTACTCACCTTTTTGTGTGTCAGTGAACCCTGATGTTGACCTCCAAGCCCCTCTGCTTGCAGAAGCACCCAAACTGGACCAAGAGCTCTTGGAGACCCATTGGAGAGCTAGAAATCAGAAGGGTATCGTCCGCAAGCAGTAGGGTAGGAATCCCAATGTCGGCGAGGCTCGGTGCATCATTCTTACAGTCAGCCAGGTACACCACCAGACCATTAATAAATAACAAAAATTGGGTTAGGGTGAGAAAGCACCCCTGTCGAACTCTCTGGTTGACTGGGATAGCGTCCGTAAGTTCACCCTGAGACCAGCGCAGTACCTGTGCAAACTTGTCCCCATGTAGCCTGATCAAGACCTTCAAGAGATACTTGGGATGGCTATTTCTTCCAAAACGTTCCAGAAGACCTCCCTAGAAACAAGGTCGAAGGCTGACTGAAGGCCAACAAACGTCACATAGAGACGACAGCCTCTGAGTAGTACATACTTCAAATGCGATAACTTGAGCCGGAACACTTAGTAGATGGTGCCAAAGCCTTCTCCGAAACCAGCTTGTGGTGATATCAGTAGTATAGCGGCATCCATAAGCCACTCAAGCAACCTATCCACAAAAACCCAACTAAAGACTTTCTGCATAGTGTTGATGAGGCTTATGGGCCTGTAGTTGGTGGGAAGAGACTGTGAACCCTTTTTAAAAATCAGAATTATCTCAGCCCCTGCCTGGCTGGGTGGCATTGGTGGACTTTTCAAAACAGCATTAAAAATTAAGACAAAGTACGTACATCAAATGTCCTTTGAAGTCCTAAAGCAGTCGTGGGGCTTTGTCAGGGATGATCCAGTCCAGGGCAGGGATTGAGCCAAAGTGTGCACAGCCTCAAACCCTGCTGCCATTATGCCATAAACCTCTTTGATTACAACAGGGGAACCCACAACTGAGCTCCATTTAAATCTGTACCTATTATTAGAGAGACTAAGCAGCCTATCAAAGGGTTCAGTGCAGGTATTGACCAGGGCAATCCCCAATGGGTTGAATGTCAAATCTAGGGCAATGTGGTTGCTATTCTGCCGAGAGGCAATACTCATATTGACCAATCTTTGCCAGAATCTGAGATCCAGAAGTATGTAATCTATTAAGCTAATTTGATTTTGGTGATTAAATGTACGCATCCCTTCTTTGTCGGAGGAGGCTCTCCCATTGCATGCTCAGAGGCCTTGATTTAGGGTAAGTGCATTGAGCTGCACTACAATAGCTGTCGACCTCCTGACAGGAGGGAGTGTTAGCTGGGGGACTAGTTAACTTTGTTCTTCTTCACAAACAAAATCCTCCTCAGTGTTGGTACTCAGCCAGCAATGACTTTCTAGGCATCAGGGGGAAGGTCTGCAAGGTGAGTGATCAACTCATCATTAATAGTAGACTCCGACCCACTACTCCCTGTCCTTTGATATACATCATAGACTTAATACGTCGCTTTAGCAGAGAATTTCAGTCTGTCACAAAAAATGTCGGGCAATCTCCCCTTAACAACAGCAAAAGGGCAATGTAGGGTATTTTTCACCTAGGTAGTCAACCCACCAGAGGGTCGGCCTATCCCCTTAAGTGTCAGCCTTGAAAAAAATAGGATAACCAGATTAGAACAAAGGGGATAAAGCCCAAGTCTTCTGAAAAATCATATATCGAATTTACTAACAAACCTGTGACTCTATCTCAGTCTTGATCTGCTTCTGTGCCGGGAAACCCTTTTTGGATAGCTGTCGCGCATTATAAATTTCATAAATAAATAAATGAATGGCACTCATCACATGGAAGTTTGGAGGCTATCCCCGCAATATTCAAAGAGAGGAGCCTGGGAAGGGGCACAGAAGAATCTTTGAGAGTAGGAGAACTACAATGGATTGGGCTTACTGCCACGGGTGCTACTGCCAGAGACAGACAGAATACAATCGTCCCGCTGAAGTCCAAGTTCTGCTACACTGGGGTCCATTGAATCCCCGTTAATACCCAATGGAAGTACGTCTACAACAGAGGAACAAGGGTGTGTTGTGCGATCTACCTCACAGCCTCTGGTGACAGTGTGAATTAAGTCATTCCCCTGAAACAGTCTCAGCTAAACAGTGGTCCAAATGTTTCATAATAGGGTTGGGGCATCAATCAACATATGACAGGTCAGACAGGGGGAGAAAGCGATTGGAAATAGTAATGGGAGGGCCACTCAACTCAACAGGTCTGAATGACACAGGTCTCCACCCCACCCATTCACAGGTTGTAAGTGCTGATAGAAATAACCTAGTGAAACAATAGTAATTGCACCTCTTAACAAATTCTTATTAGCAGCGGTTTGTGTTAGGCGTTGGACTAAGTCAGGATCTTTACAGTTGATAACAACAGAGTCCCCATTAAGATGGGCTTTTTGGGGGGAGCCAACCCAGTCAACCCTTGTGACAAGCAAAATGACATTATACTTATTTGTTTTAATATCTGAGTTACAAGACAACCAGTGAAGTCTTTGTTTTTAAGTTCAAAAGTATGTTCCTTCCTGGTGGTTTGCAGATACAGCACGCCAGTTAGCACAGCTACATATGGGAAACCTTCAGATGGAAGATTAGGGCAAGACTTAGTAGGAAAGTATTGGTGCCTGTGGCAGTTCCTCTTTGTTGAGAATTGGACCGAGTCTCAGGTTGACAAAGTTCACCCACACTGGAGGTAAAAGCAGACAGGGCTCCCACATTGTTCATGGGAAAAGGCTACACAACAGAAAAAAATTGAGTTACTGATTAGTTGGTATGACCAGGGACTGTAATCAAAGACCGTGCCCCAAATAAGGGCCTGATTCACAAAACTAATCTGAGACAGTATCATTACTTTACGACTTTCGTATTCACAAAGGGCATTTAGGAGAAGTAAAGTTATGAATCCTAACTTTACAACTCCTAAATGCCCTTTGTGAATACCTAAAGTCGTAAAGTTAGGATTTTGTCTCAGATTACTTTTGTGAATCTGGCCCTAAGTTATTTGCAGTAATCTGCTCAGCACTCAACTGGGTAAATAATTTAGACTCGGATAAGGATAATATCTCAATTTTACGAATCGCCCCAACTCTTTGAGCATACAAATGTTCACTATTTCTTACTTTTTGCATTTTATAGCACCATTCATATAGATTGGGGCAATATTGTGAACGCCAGTTTTGTAGAATTAGCGATCTCGCTACAGCCATAGCTATATATATTAGTTTAACTAGTTGCCCCTCTAACATCAATTCAGGATCAAATCCAAACAAAATCAATTTAACATTAACCGAAATTGATATTTTACACTGGTTTTGTATATATTCAAATATTTCTTCCCAAAAAGGTACAATTTTGGAACAATAAGCAACAACCTGAGACCAATTAGCAGGATTATAATGCAGACATCTATAACAGTTGGAAGAGCAGTTAGGATACATTTTACTAACCATTGCCGGAGTGAAGTACAGAAGCCATTTACTAAAAAACAGCATTCTGCGCCAATTGTCACCTCTTAATACGGAAAAATTCAGAACATTAATTCTCTTCCATATAGCAGGGGTTAATACCATATTTTCCTGCCCTTGCCACTTATTGGTTGCTTTTAGACACAAATCCGGTTCCCTATTCGTGGTTAAGCATCGTTTCCACTCCCCCGGCTTTCTTTCTTGTATTAAACAGAATAAATCATTAAATAACGGAGCAGGGGCAAAGAGGAGTGAAGGGTCTAGTTGGATCAAAATTCCATAAATCAACGTATACGATCCCAGCAATAGGAAATTACCTTGAACCAGGGTTGACATATCAGACATCCTAATCCAAGCGCCATCTTTCATAAAATCGCTTAACATCTTAAACCCTATCTTCTGCCATTTTTCTAGCAGATCCATGCTAATATCCACTCCGAAGAATGAAGATGCCGAGCAGAGGAAAGAGGATGTATTAAGAAATGAAAGGGAGTATCTCTTTAGGAGTGCTGAACGTCTCTTAAAAAACCAGTGCAGCACCTTATATCTGACTGTTTTTGGAGATTTAAATAGTTTAAGTGGGGAGGGAATCTGGGATTCTTCACAAATCAAATCAATGAAAAAATTTATAAAGAGTTGCTGATTATTATCCTTGAATCTGGTCATGAATTGAGCCAAATATGCATTGTAATAGTCTTCAAGGTTGGGAAGGGCCAGCCCACCTTGTCCTTTATCTTCGAATAACGTATTCAAGGCAATACGAGGCGTCTATTTGGCCCAAATAAATGAAGAAAACAAGGCTTCAGCTTTAGAAAAAAAAGATCCCGGCAGACCACAAGGTATTGTTGAAAATAAAAAATTAAATAAAGGGAGGACCAACATCTTAATTAGTGCGACCCGACCAATAATAGTTAATGGTAGAGGATTCCATCTTTCGAACATTGCTTGTACCTTCCGCAACAATGGTATAAAATTCAAGCTGTAAAGAAGAGAAGGAGAGAACATAACCCCCAAATATCTTTTCGGTTTGTTATTAATGCATGATCTTAAATCAGGGTGAATTACAGGATTAATGCCCCCGCATACTAAGATTTCGTTTTTTTTTGTTTATCCTATAGCCCCCCAACGCCTCAAACTCTTCAAATATTTGAAGTGCAAGTGTTTGGCATTGCAATTCTGGCTTAATTAACAAAATTATGTCGTCTGCATAAAGTTTAATTTTAGGCATCAAATTAATTGGGGGGAATAAAAGAGGAGCTTTCCTAATTGCAGTTGCTAAGGGTTCGATAAAAAAGGCAAATAAAACCGGAGACAGTGGGCAGCCTTGTCTACTACCACGTTTAACCGATACTAGCCCCACAGACTCGGCATTGATTATAATATTAGCCCTAGCCCCTGAATAAAGACTCTGAATCAAATTATAACTACCTTTGTAATAGCGAAGTGCTGTAAAATAATAAAAAGTGTCTCCCATACCACCAAATCAAAAGCTTTTTTGGCATCAAATAATAAAATTAAAGCGGGGATCTTACGTGACTCAAAAAAATCCAAAGCCTCTGCTAAAAAGTGAGTGTTAGTTAAGAGCTGCCTGCTGGCAACAAAGCCATTTTGGTCTGTGTGAATCAAATCTGAAGAAAAAGAGTTAAATCGTGTAGATAATAATTTAGTGGTAATTTTGTAATCTGTGTTAAGAAGCATGATGGGTCTATAAGAATTTGGGTCGTTGGGGGGTTTACATTTTTTAAGAAAACTTACTACTGTACCTTCCCTGAAAGAATCCGGGATATGTCCACCCAACAACATAAAGTTTAATAATTGGACAAAAACATCTGAGAAGGCAGTAAAAAAGACTTTAAAAAACTCTGAGGGAAACCCGTCCGGTCCGGCCGCTTTCCGTAGTGGAAGCTGTTGTACAACTTTCTCTACTTCCTCTCTAGTGAATGGAGTTGCCATACTAAATTGATCTGCAGGGGAAAGAGTGGGAAGAGAGTACTTTTCCAAATAATTCAATAATTTTTGATAATCTATCGTCGATTGAGTATTATAGATCCTTTTATAGTGAGCGGTCACTATTTTTCCAATTTCAGCTGGGACCGATGTATCCCTAAGAGTATCTGGAGAATATAGGGAGTGTATGAGATTAGTCGAGGCTTGCTCTCTGACCTGCCACGCCAGGAGTATGCCAGTGAAGTTACTCTCTTCATAAATTTTTTGTGAGCTCTTGCGAAGGATCTCCTCACTCTGAGTATAGATCTCCTGAGAGAGCTCACGTTTGGCCACTTTTAATTGATCTTGAACCGATCTAGCAGAATTTTGTTGCCTGAGTTCAGTCAAAGCTAACCCTGGGCGAAGAACTATGCTCCGTTCGTGGAGTTTGCGGAGTTTCGTCAACTCCGCGTTCCGCGGAGTACGCGTAGCTGTCGATTACTCCGCGATCCGGTGCGTAGCGTAGTTCTCGTGCGCTGAATAACATTATCGCGTGCGCGGCAATGGCTTACCTTGGTTCTGCGTTCGCTTTTTCCCGGTCGCGTGTGCCACCATGTTTGTAAACCCTCCTGCACCATTCCGTGCGACTGTGCGAACGCGATAACGTCATTTGGATGCGCGATAGCGTCATAAGGACGCGCGAGGATGCTTGTTGGTAAGATCGAGTTGCCGAACACGCAGAACCTGCAATCTTGCACAGAATAACTCGCGAGCATGTTAAAAGTTAAACCATAATAATAAATTACCATTTTGGTTAGCAAAAAAGTGAGAAACCCCTTAAAGTTGTACCTTTGGCTGTATTTTTTGGGGGGAAGGAGTCCTCTTTTTGTTTCAACTCTATTTTTGAAGATTAAGGAGGAAGGGCTCTTGAGTTTACAACTTCCTGTTCCTGTCCACCAGGCTCCTCCCAGTGCTTTGTCCATGAGGTGCTCACTTTCATTTGGATTTTGAGCTGGAAGGATCACTTTCTGTGTGTGTTGGCTGCGTTACTGCTTTTTCTTGGATTTTATTGAGGAGTTTTGGATTTGGAATTCTCTTTTTCAAGTAAGTTTCAGTAATGTATGAGTGAGTATGATGTTTTAGACTTGTGTTTGTTTGATTTGAGATTTTTTTAACTACAGTATTCATTCCTGGATTTAAATTATTGATGGGGGCCTGTACTTTTATGAGGTCCCAACTTGTATTTCTTTTTAAATTTCATCCAGGCTACATAAAGAGGTACCCATGGGTAAAATCATAATTCTGTGGTCTGTGTTTAAATTTTTATTCAAGTTTGTAAACAAACATCATGGCTGGCATTGGATTATGGTCATTATGCAATAGCAATGTCTGTTGTGGAATTTCTGTTTGTGTAATTTAAATGTTTTTATTTTTTTTAAGCCAATAGCTGACCCTAGTACTCCATGTAGTTAGTGTGTGGGCATGCTTGAGTTCATTGTATTAACTTTCTGTGGTTGGCCTGGCCATGTGTTGGCAGCCATTTTATGTTTCCCAGCCACTTTGCTCTTGCCATAGGCCTCCAACCTTGTGGCCTACTCTGCCAGTAGGCCAGAGGTACTAGTCATAGGGTCATGAAAGTTAATCAACTGTTTTTGTGGTGTACCCTTAATTAGAAAATCATGGATGGCTTGGTTTGATTTAGAAAATCTTATTTTTATGTGTGGGGTATGTCAGGTTTTGGGTGTGTTTAACTAATCTGTCAATTTCTGCCATTAGGTAACCCTAGGAATACAGCTTGGGTAGTTTTGGTAACTTCGCACAGTGTGAGAACGTGACCTTACATTTTTTGTCTTGTTCGCGCGCTCAATGTACTGGCTCGGGAACGCGATAACGACGTTTCATTCAATTCGCGCTGCTGAACACGCCGATTTTGCAATCTCGCGAACAATATGTCCCGAGTTGCATAAAAGTTCCTCGAAAATGTTTAATGTGTTTCTTGTGCTACAAAAAGTCATCATTTATGTGTCATTTTGTTGTAGTTTTGTCTTACTGGAGCATGGACCACTTCCAGTTTCTTTCTGTCCTCTATGTAAAGATTTCTTGTTTATGGGTGGGGTGACCAATTTGGGCGGTGGTGTGTCCATTTTGTGAAGCTCAGCATTGTCCCTTTGCCATAGGCATTTATTGTCTGTCTTCTCTTTCTTTTCATGTTGTTGAGGGTGGCCAGGCCATGTGGTGGGGGCCATTTTGTGTGTACTTCCTTTGTGATGATTCTGCCATGTTGTTGTTGGTGGACAGGCCATGTGGTGGTGGCCATTTTGTGTATGCTTCCTTTGTGACTGATTTTGCCATGTTGTTGGTTGGCCAGGCCATGTGGTGGAGGCCATTTTGGGTATACATCCTTTGTGATTTTTCCATGTTGTTGTTGGTGGCCAGGCCCTATGGTGGCGGCCATTTTGTGTGTCCTTCCTTTGTGCTTTTGCCATAGGCATCCAAGGTTTTCGACTATTCTGGCAGTAGGGCAGAGGTACTAATACTCACAGCCATAGGTGCATTAAAGTTAATCAACTCTTTTTGTGGTGTATCTTTAATTACATCGTGTATGGCTTTGGATTGCTTCACATTTTTTTTATGTTGGTACTTTCAGCTTTTGGTTGCTTGTGTGTAACTAATATGGCACTCCCTGCCAGTAGGTAACCTTAGGAATACAGCTCGCGTACTTTTGGTAACGTCGCACAGTGGGGAAACGCGACATTACATTTTTTTTTCTTGTTCGCGCGCTCAATGTACTGGCTCGGGAACGCGATAACGACGTTTCATTCAATTCGCGCTGCCGAACACGCCGATTTTGCAATCTCGTGAACAATATGTCCCGAATTGCATAAAAGTTCCTCGAAAATGTTTAATGTGTTTCTTGTGCTACAAAAAGTCATAATTTATGTGTCATTTGGTTGTAGTTTTGTCTTATTGGAGCATGGACCACTTCCAGTTTCTTTCTGTCCTCTATGTAATGATTTCTTGTTTATGGGTGGGGTGACCAATTTGGGCGGTGGTGTGTCCATTTTGTGAAGCTAAGCATTGTCCCTTTGCCATAGGCATTTATTGTCTGTCTTCTCTTTCTTTTCATGTTGTTGTGGGTGGCCAGGCCATGTGGTGGGGGCCATTTTGTGTGTACTTCCTTTGTGATGATTCTGCCATGTTGTTTTTGGTGGACAGGCCATGTGGTGGCGGCCATTTTGTGTATGCTTCCTTTGTGACTGATTTTGCCATGTTGTTGGTGGCCAGGCCGTGTGGTGGAGGCCATTTTGGGTATACATCCTTTGTGATTTTTCCATGTTGTTGTTGGTGGCCAGGCCCTATGGAGGCGGCCATTTTGTGTGTCCTTCCTTTGTGCTTTTGCCAAAGGCATCCAAGGTTTTTTACTATTCTGGCAGTAGGGCAGAGGTACTACTACTCATAGCCATAGGTGCATTAAAGTTAATCAACTCTTTTTGTGGTGTATCTTTAATTACATCGTGTATGGCTTTGGATTGCTTCACATTTTTTTTATGTTGGTACTTTCAGCTTTGGTTGCTTGTGTGTAACTAATATGGCACTCCCTGCCAGTAGGTAACCTTAGGAATACAGCTCGCGTACTTTTGGTAACAACGCACAGTGGGGACACGCGACATTACATTTTTTGTCTTGTTCGCGCGCTCAATGTACTGCCTCGGGAACGCGATAACGAAGTTTCATTCAATTTGCGCTGCCGAACACGCCGATTTTGCAATCTCGCGAACAATATGTCCCGAGTTGCATAAAAGTTCCTCGAAAATGTTTAATGTGTTTCTTGTGCTACAAAAAGTCCTCATTTATGTGTCATTTGGTTGTACTTTTCTCTTATTGGAGCATGGACCACTTCCAGTTTCTGTCCTCTATGTAATCATTTCTTGTTTATGGGTGGGGTGACCAATTTGGGCGGTGGTGTGTCCATTTTGTGAAGCTAAGCATTGTCCCTTTGCCATAGGCATTTATTGTCTGTCTTCTCTTTCTTTTCATGTTGTTGTGGGTGGTCAGGCCATGTGGTGGGGGCCATTTTGTGTGTACTTCCTTTGTGAGGATTCTGCCATGTTGTTGTTGGTGGACAGGCCATGTGGTGGCGGCCGTTTTGTAGGTACTTCCTTTGTGCATTTATCATTGGCCTCCCTGCTTTTGGTCTGATCTGACAGTAGGCCAGAGTCCCAGAGGTAGTAGTTAGCGGGGCTGCTTTATGTAGCTGTTTCTATTCGGTCTATTCAATTAACATCATTAGGGCATGTGTGTATGGCATTGCATTCACAAATGTGTTGTCTGGGCAGGGGTGTTGGTAACTTTTTTGTGTGTGTAATAATGTTATGCCTTGTATGTGTTTTTGCGGTGTAGGTTTCCAACCTCTTAGCCATGGGGTATTTTTATTCCTTGCATTAACCTGTCATGTGTAGCAGGCATCCTCCTTTTCTGTCCATATTGGTATATAGGTCCGCTTGACTTTATTGGTTCTTTCTGGACTTCATGTGGCTGGGAGCTGTGGTGCTGGTAGTATTAGTCTTCTGTTTTGTGTTCTATACATTGGCCTGTGTGTCTTTCAATTGTTCATGTTGGCTTACTGCTTGTTTGAATGATGTTGTTCTGTCTTCTTTGCTTGTAGGTGCACAAAAAAAGACTGAGGAGGTGCTGGTTGTTTTCATCCATCGCCCGTTCTACTGCCAAACGGACGTCCTTCAGTTGTACGCCACGTGTGGTGTGTGACTCATCTGACCACACATCTCTGCAATTTGTGCTACTGAGTGCTGCTGTGTGCTGACATCAGAAGAAGATGGGCCCTAAGAAAGCAGGTACCAGGTCCTCCACCACCAAGAAAGTTGCTGAGAAGAAGGTACAGAAGAAGGAAGTGTCACTTAAGTGTGGTATGGACCCCAAAACCTTCTTTGGGCCCCAAAAAGGTACGCCTGCAGCAGCGGTGTCCGGGGTGCAAGCTGGGGCCAGCACATCCGCATTAGCGGGGGCAAGCCACCAACCCAGGGCCAAGCACATGAGGGTCGAAGAGGTAGCCAGCCTAGTGTTACAAAGCAGTGATACTGAGCCTGAACTAAACTTATCGCTGTCTCAAAGTAGTACACAATCCACGCAAGATGAAAGTGCTCAAAAACCACCGCCAGCAGTAGATGTTCAACAACCACAACCACTACCCGCAGTAGTTGTTGAACAACCACAAGCACCGCCCGCAATAATTGTTCAACAACAACAACCAAATCCCACAATAGTAGTTGTTGAAGAACCACAGCCCGCTATAGTACTTCCTCAAGAACAACAACCACCATCTCCGCACGCAATAGTAGTAGTTGTTCCTCCCGAAGTCGGGGCAGTTCAGGAAGTAGAGCCTCATTCCGAGGAAGAAGAAGAGGAAGCCACTTCTGGAGGTGATCTATTGTCTTTCAATTTACCAAGGGAAAGGAGGGTTAGTGGCAGTGCATCGACTTCTTCGCCAAGCATCCCTTCAGATGACCTTGATAAGGATTGGCATCCAAAAGTATCTGAGCATTCAAAGGAGAGACATCCCAAGACCAGGCTAGGAAAAAGGAAGGATCCACCAAGGCTTGAACTTATGGAGGTCGATGTAGGTGAGCAGGATACTGCTGGTGATAAAGACGGGTCTGACACTGTTATCATCACGAGCGTTATTCCTGGTGCAGAGGATGTAGAGACCAACATTTTCACCCTATCCAGAAGGGCTGCGATTAGTGATGAGCAGGTAGCACGTATAACTCCTACACACTCAGCACCCAAAGTAACACCAGCTCCCATTTTTTCATCAGCAAAGGCCCGGCAGCGTCCGACATCCAGCACAAGCGCCACCTCAACAGAAGGAGGTAGTGGCAGTACTAGTACTGAGCTGTCACTTAGGGAAATTCAACAAAAATCCTCCAGTTCATACGGCATTGGAAGTGGGTCCTCTTCCTATGGCAGGAGACAAATGTTTACCTCCCCAGTGTGGGATTTTTTTACGGTTCACCCACATCAGGAGAACATTGCTATATGCACCATTTGTCATGCCAATGTTAGTCGTGGTAAGATTGGTACAAACTATGGTACTGGAGGCCGAACGACCCATTTGAAAAAAACACACTTAATTCAGTGGGAGAACCACCTTGCAAGCTTAAAAAATGTAAGCACTGGTGTTGGTGGGGATACAGTACTACAAGGTCCACTCATGGAAGAAGAGGGAGACGATGACCTTCTATCTGGGAGTGGTATACAAATGAGCCCTGTCGCCAGCACTGGAGTGGTGCAGTCCACATCCTCCGCATCAGCAACTTCTCAGTGGCACCAGAGTCAGCCGGAGACACCAAGGAGTGCAAAGTCTGCGTTGCAAGGTGGTCCGTCTAGCCGAACAGAAAGAAATACCAAGCAGCGTACCATTACTAGCATGTTTAGGCAGGAGGGAAAGTACGAGCGGAACCACCCAATAGCACGTTTGTACAATGCGAAACTTGCAAAAATGTTGGCACTCGACCTTCTCCCATTTTCATTTGTTGAGGCAGTGGGATTTCGGGAATTAGTGGCAACACTCTCCCCAAAATGGGACGTTCCCAGTCGCTACTATTTTGCAAGAGTTGCTATTCCAGCACTACACCACGACGTGCTGGAATTGATTGGGAAAGCCTTACAACAGAGTGTTGTCCATTGTATCCACGTGACAACAGACATGTGGAGCAGTCGCGAAGCCACAGCAGATTACATGTGCATCACCGCACACTGGATCTCTTTTGCAGGTGTTAAAGACAAGTTAACTTCAGGCCTTGACGTTGCTGGGATTTTTAATGATACTCGCAGACATGCAACTCTAGCCATGTTTGGTATGGAGAAAAATCATACTGCTGAAAACATTTTGTCTGAGTTTAACAGCAAGGTCTTTGAATGGCTGCAACCAAGAGGCCTTAAGATTGGTTTTGTTGCCACCGACAATGGCAGTAATGTAGTGAAGGCAATGAGAGAAGGACATTATTTCAGGGTACCCATGTTTTTTGGCACACTGCATTAACTTAGTCGTGCAAGACTTTCTGAAAACTGAAGCCAAAGTCAGCAACATACTGACCATCTGCAGAAGAATATGCACGCATTTTAACCATTCTTTTAAAGCACGGAAGCTGCTACGCGTCATTCAGGGTGAGCATAAATTGCCAGTCAAAGCACTGATCCAGGAGGTCCCAACACGTTGGAACTCTACTTATTTCATGCTTGAGCGTCTCTTTGAGCAGTCCATACCACTGAATGCTTATGTCATGTCAAGAAGATTAGGGGATCCTACTGTTAATCTTAAAACCCTGACCGTTGAGATGTGGCAGTGGGACATCATTAAATGCTTGACAGAGATGCTACTACCTTTTGAGGTCTTCACACGTGCAGTTAGCAGGGAGGACTGTACTATGGGCCAAGCCATCCCATTGTTGTACATGCTTGAGCAACAGCTGAAGGAGGTCTGTGAAACATACGAAGGTGACGAAGAAAAAGTTGATGCATATACCTTGGCCAAGGCCTTAGCCAACCGCTTATCTGTAAATGCAAGGCTTCAAATGATTGTGTCAGATCAACATTACATAACTGCAACAATGTTGGATCCACGGTACAAATTGTTTGTCAGCAGTAGTGCAGTAATTCCTTTTTCAGATGGGGATGTTGCCAATTACAAAACTTCCATAGCTGTGGAAGCTAATGATTTAGAAACTGAACGGCTGTTACTTAAAGGCCTGCCAGTGCCAGCCCAGGACAGTCAAAGTACTCCAGGCCATCCTCCTGAGGCAAGTTCTTCAGAGCATGAGAGCAGTGTGTCTGCTTCCCAGCAGGCACCAACAGTACCAAAAGCAGCACCTACACGATCTGATTCAGCAGACACAACCAAAAGCATAACTGCTTTTTTTCTACAAAAAGGGATGGGTAAGTCCGTTGCTGTTGCAAAGGGGAAAGAGGACCAGCAAAGCCGCGCACCAATGAACACTGAGCGGATGGTTCAGGCCTATCTGGATGACACAACAGAGGTGTTCATGGAGCAAAGCCCATTGGTCTATTGGTATGAAAGAAGGAGACAGTGGCCAGTGCTGAGCAGGCTGGCGATAAAGTATCTGGCTTGTCCTGTAGCCAGTGTCCCTTCTGAGCGGGTTTTCAGTGCTGCTGGTGCCATTGTGACATCGAAAAGGACCAGTCTCTCCCCCAAAAGCGTGGAGAGGCTGACAATGATAAAAATGAATCAACACTTCATACCCCCAGACTATACTGTACGTGAATCAGAGCAGGATGAAGAAAGCGAGTCCGAAGACATCATCACTACTGTGTTACATGACCTACTTCTGTCCGAACCCCCAGAGTTTGAGGACGAGCTCCTCTTCCCTGACAACTAGGCTTTTAAATTGTTACTTTCTCCCTTCCTTTATTTGTGTTATTTATTTTCTTATTAACAATGGCTTTCTGGTGCAAAACTGCTAATAAAAACCACAACCAAATCCATCCCCACCACTGATTCTTTTTATGTACCTACTGGAGTTGCACGCCTGTGCATTTATTTTCACTGTATCTTTTTATTTACCTCCTGGAGTTGCACGCCTGTGCATTTATGTTCCATGTTGACTGCACTCCTCAGAGTCTTGCTCCATCTTCTTGACTCCCACTCAAGTCAATACAATTCCATCTTGCCAGCCATACATTGGATGTTGTAGATGGAGTATAGTACAATAACAATAATGTAGCCTCTAACAGTCCCTCCATAACAAGTGAACCGTACATGACTACAGCCATCCTCTATTTCATTTGAAATCTGCAACTCATCACTGCCTTACTGAGTCTTAAGGCTACCACCTCTGTCTGCAGGCATTCATAGACGACTCTTCAGTGTCAAAAGAAACTTGAGCAGGCATCCACAACTGAAGTCAACTTGTTGTGACTCGCATTACTTTTAAAAGGCTCGGCAGCATCTGTGATCAATCATCTGACAGTGAAAGAGAAGTGCAAGACAGGTATATTAAATGAATGATGCCATGCATTGCATTGGATGTATTGTTTTGCTGACTCTGAGCAAATGTGCATGGAGTTGAAGTATACTAGTAACTTCAGACTCACGTGATAGCCAATTTTTCCATGTTATTTAATAATATAAATTATTTACGCACTTGTGTTCCTACTACTACAGATGCAGTCAGGACTTAATTTATCGTAGTCACTCACTACAGACTGAGTTGCTGTTGCTGTTGGACTAGACGTGCCACACCTGATAATGATGGTGACCACCATATCTTTGCTGTCAGGCAGTTGGATCTGAGCTGATTGATGTACGATGTTTCTTGGAGTGGAATACAAGGTAATAAATACAAATAAGAGGCACAGCACAGTAGACCCAGGCTACTACATGTGTGTGCACTGTGCAGTGGTAGAGTACAATAGTGGTATGATTGATGACTGAGAATGACGCATTGATTTTGTTGATTAATTTTGTAAATGCTAGGTTGCTTTTTTATTCCCCTTTCTGTGGCTCTGTGAAATTTTTAGGGAAATGCAGTTTGTATTACGGGCGACCCTGTGTCGTCGTGGGCCTGTTCTGTGCTGGCTCCTGTCCTTTTTGTACTTCTAGATTAATAATGATGTGCAACTAGTAGACTTATACATATTGTATCGAAGCCGCCTCAGTCTGAAAGTCCTCTCATACGACTACTCCTCTTGTATTATTTTTTTGATCTTTACTGTATTACAATTTGTTTAGGTCATTCACATTTTTTTGTATTTGCCTTTTCTTTTTCAGGCTGGACGTTTTTCACCCACTGCTATTATACTATGAGCATCAACTCAACCTTACCACTAATCCTCATCATCAAGCAATTGGATGGCGGGAAACCAAGAATGATATTCAGCGTGTCCTTTTCTTACGTTTATTCCTTACATTCATTGGCTAGTGGATCAACATCATAAATCATCGTCTTCATTGTTTTGCTTTTGTTGTCTCCATGCGTACTGTTTTTCTTTCTCAAACATTTCCCAAAACCCCCGTACCCATCCATTCAACAAACCCTAACCCTCTTCCCCCGGGCTGCGTGGTTTCATTGAGGTGTGATGTTTGTTACATTAAATATACACCAACAATTTGATCACGCGCTTGCTGGGGCAGTTGTGGTGAAAGCAACAATAGTGAAATGTCAACAAGGCAGGATCTTCTTCGGCTTCCCAACTCAAGCTCTGTGTATAATGCCAAATAATTTACCATTACCATCAAACAGCGAATACATCTAATGAATTGGCGTAATGGTTTGGGTTTAAGTTTAAAGCATTATGATTTAGAAAAGTTTGACGTTGCCGTGAGTACTACAACTATAGTGGAACTTCTTATCTTCTCTTGCACTTAGTTTCCAGTCCCCAAAACCATTGTTTTGTTTCAGTTTAGCAGTTGCAATATTGGGTCAGTCGTGTAATGTACTGTACTTAATACGTATACTACCCCCACATTGTCTGTCACGCAAATGACTGCCTCTTTCTTTTTGTCTCAAAATGCTACTGGCAGGGTCTGTCTACTACTAGTACTATCACAGAAGTTCAGAACCACAGATTCTTTTCCATTGTCTTGGGAAACAAATGCAGCCCTTGCAGTGCCACACTTCATCATAAATCATCATCAGCAATCACAGGTAAGATAAGCTTGCTGTGAGGTATAACGCAAGACAGACTGGTAGTTCTTCTAATACTACAAATATAACTCGGTGAGGGTTTACCGCATCTATCTGTCTGCATGTTAAAGATGTGGGCAATATATTTTTGTATTAGAAAGCACTGTCCGCCGACCTGCATGGCCAATTAAACCTTGCGATGTTGCACAACGTACATTATTTGGTGAAACAGTCCCCCCTCCACCCCCCCAACAAACGCAAATGAACTTCAAATGTTTTCTTTTGAACATAACTATGTGTCTCGTTTATTTTAACATAATATAAATAAAGATGATACAAAAATAAAATATATATTAAATCTTACCCCACAGCTGTCCCTACCCGCCTCCCCTAACCCCAACCAAATTCCCACGTTCAATGTAATGTAAACCCCAACACCCAATTCCCACCCACCAACAAAAGGATTGAAAAAGGGGCAAACAAACAGGGTCCATCTCAAAGCCGGCGGGCTTTCAAGTGTTTATCAACAATGAGCTTCACACGCTCCTCTATTTCACCCTCCAGCCTGGCTACCCGGAGGAGAATCTTTCTTTGGAATTGACGGCACCTACATTGGCATGCATGTTGTTGTGGGGGGTGGCCGATGCTGAAAAAATCTGGCGGCGGGCGGCTGCGTGACCATGGCGACGTACTCCTGCAGGCTTGGGGGCCGGGGCATTGGAAGAGGCAGCAGCTGCTGCCGCCGCCTCCTCCTCCTCCTCCTCGGCCTGAGCCACCAGCCGGCGGTAGGCCTCAACGATGGCCTGCAGTTTCCGCTGCTGGGCCCGGACTGCCAACTCCTTTCTCGTTGGTTTTGAAGGAGTAACTATAAAGAAAGAGACAGAATTGTTGTAATCCAAAATCCCAGCAAATCAAGAACACAAAATGTATTCAACACATAGTGGCACAGTACAGTAGCACTAGCAAGCAAGCTGAGTACAAAAAATGGTGTTTTATCTATCTTGAACATTCTACGGCTTATATACTTAATTTGTTTGACTTTTTGGCACGGCATTATGCCTGCCCTAGTAGCATAGCATGGGTGTACTTCAACGGTCACACACATACGAACACCTGCTCCTATCTCGTTTTTTTATATCATATACTCTGTGCTTCCGGGAACAGTGACAGTCTCAAACCAACATTAATTAACAGGGGCCAGCTAGTACTAGTAAATGTCTAGTAGAGACTATCATTCTTTATATCGCGCAACAAACCTTAGGTGGTTTGTGCTTCGCCAGCAATGACCCGGAATGCATCCAGTCGTCCCCTCCTTCCCTTGCCTTTGGGTTTGACCAAAACACCGCTGCTGACACTATCCACCACTACCCACCGATATTGGATGTGTCTCCCACCCACGCAGGCAGCTGTGTTTTCCCCTTTCTATGCTTCCACAACAACCCATGCATCCGACTGCTCTCAGCCACCTGCATTGCTGATTCCAAAGTATCCTTCTATATTAGATGATTGGTGCTTTTTCCTTGCTCCTTTCATCATACCTAAAATCAATCTCCTTAGTGTTAATCCATCGCGGTCATGTAATGTTGTGGATAAGACTTTTTTAGTCTGCCACCAACCTTTCACAGCTGAGTTGTAGTCAGATAGAAGAGGCCTGTTATTTTATCAATTCTCGCCGGTGGTAATGCTAAGCTTGGTAATGACAAATAAAGGTGGCGTCATACACTGTCCAGTATAACTTCAAGTTCATTATAAATATCAGAGTACAGTGAGGAAGTTTTCCCCACCCACTAAGTAATGCGGATCACTATTGAATGTAACTTACTATCGCCCAACATTGTTGGCTCCTCCCCCACTGCTGCTGGTGCTGGTGTAGGTGCCTCTGGTCCTCCTGTCCCCTCCGGGATCGCCAGTGCTGACGCTGCGCCGCTGTCCCCGTCGGCACTGGTGGATGGTACCGGTTCTGCACCTATAGAAATAAGTACACCTTTTTAGATGGATGCACAGCCCCCATTGTACTTGTTCACCAAGAATGGAGTTCTGCAAAACAGTTAAGTACAACGTAATCAGTAGTAGTCCACATTGCCTAGTACAGCAGAGTAACTAACTCACTACACATATTAGCATTCATTTGTTATGGTATGGTACCCAAGCTCATCTCATCTCTACTGCTACTCTAGTCCTTGGAAAGTTAGACTGAACCATGTAACCTAACCAGTTTGTACATCAATGTCTACAGTTTTGCGCATGCTACCTCGCAGTTTGTTGCGCAGTACGAGAAGACGCCTTTGAGGCCACATGATTGTTCAAAGTCAAGTCAAGTCAAGTCATAAGATTTGTATAGCGCACTACATACCCAGAGGGTTTCAAGGCGCTTTAGGAAGGGGAGGAGGATTATTTGTCAAATATCCACGTTTTAAGCTGCTTTCTGAACGCTAGGTGATTCTGGGTGAGGCGAAGGTAAGCGGGGAGTGAGTTCCATGTTTTGGCAGCCAGGTATGAAAAGGATCTGCCTCCCATGGTGGTCTTGTTGATGCGAGGAACAGTGGCGAAGGCTTGGTTGGAAGAGCGAAGTTGGCGGGAGGGGGTGTAGAAGGACAGTCGAGAGTTGAGGCAATCTGGTCCGATGTCGTAGAGTGATTTGTGTGCGTGGGTAAGCAGTCGGAAGGTGATCCTCTTATTGACGGGTAGCCAGTGGAGGTCTTTAAGGTGACCAGAGATGTGTTCGTTGCGTGGGATGTCTAATATGAGCCTGGCTGAGGCGTTTTGGATTCGTTGTAGTTTCTTCTGGAGTTTGGCGGTGGTACCTGCGTAGAGGGTGTTTCCGTAGTCCAGTCGGCTCGTGACTAGAGCGTGGGTGACTGTTTTCCTAGTTTCGGAAGGGATCCAGCGAAATGTTTTTCTGAGCATGCGAAGAATGTTAAAGCAGGAAGAGGATACGGCGCTGACTTGTCTGTTCATTGAGAGTGAAGAATCCAGGATGACGCCAAGGTTCCGTGCGTGGTCTGTCGGGATGGGTGCTTTTCCGAGGGCTTCTGGCCACCAGGAGTCGTCCCATGCAGAGGGGGATGTACCTAAGATGAGCACTTCTGTTTTGTCTGAGTTCAGTTTCAGACGGCTTTGTTTCATCCATTCGGCGACTTCTTTCATTCCTTCGTGTAAGTTAGTTTTGGCGGTGCTGGGGTCCTTGGTGAGAGAAAGGATCAGTTGGGTGTCATCCGCGTAAGAGATGATGTTGAGGTTGTGTTGGCGGGCGATGGCCGCAAGGGGGCTCATGTATACGTTGAAGAGGGTGGGACTGAGTGAGGATCCTTGAGGTACGCCGCAGATGATTTCAGAGGCCTCGGACTTGAATGGTGGGAGGCGGACTCTCTGGGTTCTTCCGGTGAGGAACGAGGTGATCCATTCAAGTGCTTTTCCTTGTATTCCGATGTTTCTGAGGCGTTGTAAAAGGGTGCTGTGGCAGACTGTGTCGAAGGCTGCAGAGAGGTCGAGGAGGATGAGGGCGACTGTGTCTCCATTGTCCAGTAGAGTTCGAATGTCGTCTGTTGCTGCGATGAGGGCGGTCTCAGTGCTGTGTTTGGCTCGGAAGCCAGATTGTGAGGGGTCGAGTGATTTGTTGGCTTCGAGGAAGGCGGCGAGCTGGTTGTTGACGGCTTTCTCGATGACTTTGGCCGGAAATGGAAGAAGCGAGATGGGGCGGTAGTTTTTGAGTTCGGTGGGGTCTGCTGTTGGTTTTTTCAGAAGGGCGGTGAGTTCAGCGTGTTTCCAGTCTTCTGGGAAGGTAGCGGAGTTGAAGGAGCAGTTGATGACGTCTCGGAGGTGCGGAGCAATGACGGAGTCTGCTTTGTTGAAGATGTGGTGAGGGCATGGGTCTGTGGGGGATCCAGAGTGGATGGAATTCATCAGGCGGATGGTGTCCTCAGTGGAGATTGGGTTCCAGGCGTTAAGGGTGTTTATGGGGGGAAGATGGTCAGCAGATGGTAGGGTGGGTTGGCTTCCGGGTTGGTTGTCAAAGCTGTTGTGGATGTCAGCAATCTTGTTGTGGAAAAAAGAGGCTAGGGAGTCGCAGAGGGTTTGAGAGGGGGTGATGTTGTTGGAGTTGGCCGATGGATTGGAAAATTCCTTGACGATGTTGAAAAGTTCCTTGCTGTTGTGGGCGTTGTGGTCAAGTCGATCCTTGAATGCTGTTTTCTTGGCTTTTCGGATCAGTTGGTGGTGAGTACGGGTGGCGCTTTTGAAGGCGTCCTTGTTGCTGGTGGATGGGTCTTTTTTCCAGGCCTTTTCAAGGGAGCGGCACAGTTTCTTGGACTTCTTGAGATCATCGTTGAACCATGAGGCCTTCTTGTTGCCAAGTTTGTGTTGACGTTTTTTCAGTGGTGCTAAGGTGTCGGCGGTGTTGGATAACCAAAGGGTGAGGTTGGAGGCGGCTTCGTTGGCGTTAGAAGAGAGGGCTGGGGAGGTTCGAAGGAGCGATGTGGAGATCTGATCCGTGGTGATTTTGTTCCAGTTTCTTTGTAGAGTTGGTTGGAGGTGGATGATGGGTTTCGGTTTGTTGTAGGTGAAGTGAACGCAGCTGTGGTCAGACCAGAGGAGATCCGTAGTGTGGCTGAAGGTGACATGGTTGCTGGAGGTGAAGATGGGGTCGAGTGTGTGACCTGCGATGTGGGTGGGGGAAGTGACCAGTTGTTTAAGTCCGAGGTTGGCGAGGTTGTCTAAGAGGGTGGCGGTGTTGCGGTCGTTGATCTTTTCAAGGTGGAAGTTGAGGTCTCCCAGAAGGATGTAGTCTTTGGAGGGAAGCGCGTGTGGGGTGATGAAGTCCGTGATGTCTTCACTGAATTTTGCGTGGGGTCCTGGTGGTCTGTAGAGGAGGGTGCCTCTGAGAGTTGTCTTGGGGTCGATGTGGATCTGGAAGTGAAGGTGTTCGGAGTTAGCGAGGTTGGCGTCGGAGCTGGTAGAGATGCGGATAGATTTCTTATGGACGATAGCGATTCCTCCTCCTGTGTGTTCGGTGCGGTCCTTGCGTGTGATCTTATAGTCATCAGGGATAGCGATGGCGATGTCAGGGGCGGAGGAAGCGTTCTTCCATGTTTCCGTTAGGAAGGCGACGTCTGGAGAGATGGTGTCTAGTAGATTCCATAGGTCAATGGCGTGTCTGTGGATCGAGCGGGTGTTGAGGAGGATGCATTGTAGGAGATTGGGGTCGGGAATCTGTGGTGTGGTCGTAGCGGAGATGTTGTCGGTGCCGCTAAATTTGCAGGAGAGGCAGGAGAACGGGCCATGGGTGCGACCAGGAGCGGCTTGGACGCAGTTGGGGGCGCGACCGGGGTTAAGGGCTAGGAGGGTGGCGGCATTGTAGGTAATGCGGGGGGGCTGGGTAGCGCGAGGGGCAGGGGGTCTGGCGCTGGGCGCGGTCCAGGCGCGGACGGGCGTAGACGGGCTTACCTTTGGCGCACCTTCGGCGCGGATTGGGCGCGGTCGCTGCGCGTAAACGCTGCGCGCGGGGACTCCTGTCATATATGGATGGTGGAGGGGGAGGGGCGAGGGCGGCTCAGCTGGGAGGCGGGGCGCGTGTACAAATAACAAACAACAAACAAAATGGCAGCGGAGCGCTGGGGGCTAACGCGCTACCTCTGACAAAGTTAAGCAGGGGTTAACACTCGCTGACTAAACAGAGCAAAAGCGTCTATTTTACTATTGGCAGAAAGATAGGCGGCAGGCAAGGCACAATGCAGGCTGATTAAGCAGATCACAAAGCGTCGCTTTAAATAATGAGCAAAAATGAAAGGCGGCAGGCGAGGCACAATGCAGGCTAATTAGACAAGGCAAAGAGCGTCTATTTCACAAAAGCAATAATGAAAAGCGGCAGGCGAGGGCACAACGATACCAGTAGCAGGGGAGCGACCACTCGGCTCGAGAGCTGGGAGCGAGTCACAGCGCTAGTTGGGTTTGGAGCGCTGGAAGTAGTCTGTGGGAGGGCGGCTCAGCTGGGAGGCGGGGCGCGTGTACAAATAACAAACAACAAACAAAATGGCAGCGGAGCGCTGGGGGATAACGCGCTACCTCTGACAAAGTTAAGCAGGGGTTAACACACGCTGACTAAACAGAGCAAAAGCGTCTATTTTACTATTGGCAGAAAGATAGGCGGCAGGCGAGGCACAATGCAGGCTGATTAAGCAGATCACAAAGCGTCGCTTTAAATAATGAGCAAAAATGAAAGGCGGCAGGCGAGGCACAATGCAGGCTAATTAGACAAGGCAAAGAGCGTCTATTTCACAAAAGCAATAATGAAAAGCGGCAGGCGAGGGCACAATGATACCAGTAGCAGGGGAGCGACCACTCGGCCTGAAGTGTTTGGAAAATAAAAAGGCCCATATTTACTTTTTGAATGTGGATTGTGGAATCGAGTTTGCTTACAGCCTCAGGTTACACCTTTTTTTTAGCATGACTGCTAAAAACTTGCATAAATATATTTAATTTTTTCATACTGTCTAACGTGCACCACTTTTGTCATTATTTTTCGGCAGATGAGAAGATTTCCTTCTACGAAGCAGAGATTTTTAGAGCTTACCAAAAAGAGGCATATGTAACCAGTATACGTTCAATGGTGAGGGGTCTCCGACATTTCCCACATTTCCCTATCGTGAACTGGTAGCTGTACAAATGTAGATGACTTTATTCAGCCTTTTTTAACTCTGGATTTTTTATGGTGGGCCTTGACGTATTTCACGGAACAACTTAAAAAAACATTGATGTTACTTACTTAGTTACTTCTAACAAAATAAAGCTTTTGAAGTACCACATTGACTCGGAAGTATATTTTCAGTGTCTGTTGTCTTGTAGACTTACACGAGAGAGTGAGCAAAAGGGGGTTACTTAGGTTATGGATTGTGTAATAAAAGCATTGGCATCTTGGTATTGGGGTTCAGGAGTGGCATAATTGAATAATTGACCAATGACTGAGCCCATGTAGGTTGTCGTTCAGTGAATTGTGGGTTCCTCAGAGTTCTGTGACTGAGGTGTAAGACTGTAAGTAAGTAAGGTCCAACCTACCTATCACCAACATCCAATTTTGTGGTGCATACATAGTATGTATGTATGTGACTGCATAGAAGAATAGAATACCCACAAGAGTAGTAGTGGTATACTAACGTTTACAAAATAGAAAATACTAGACCAACCAACATCTGGATGCATACTTGGTTGGTGTCAATTGGCAAAGAAGAGACATTACAGAGGAAAAAGCATAAGACAGGAGTGGACCCTGTGCCTGCAGCTATTCTATCACAGATTTTTTGAAAAGATTAATACCTTAACTAAAGAGTGGGCAACAGGGCAAGCTTACCTACAGACAGTGTAGTAGTAGCACAGAGAGTCATAACAGAGGCTCTTTGAAGGAACAGAAAGGCAGGGACAGATACCCAAAATTTTGAAAACATAATCAAAATCAAAAAAGCATTTGTCAAAATTTAGTTAGGAATGAAATGTCATTAATCAGTTGGAAAAAAAAGCTCCGTTAGATAGTTAGGGAAATATCATTGTTCCAAAAGAAAGCACTGTTGGACTTACTGGGGACAGCAGCAGGATCCTCAGTAGAGGAGCTCTGTGCCTGTGGTTCAGGTTCACCCGCCGACTCGGTCCCAGCCTTCTGCTTGCCCCTGGGTTCTGTGGTTCATGTAAGAAATAATAAAGAAAGAGAAAAGCATTGAGTGCTGTGAAACATAGACAGCATTTCAAAAACGACTGCTACAACATTAAAAGTAACAAACATTGATCTACCAAATGGCTACTGCCTTGCATGATTCACTGACTGTATACTTGGAGAAAACAAATCAAATGTTCCATAAACATTCTGATTGCAGATTACTAAGTAACACAGAGGCAGTAACACCTGAACAACACCACCGATTCAAGAATGGGGTAATCAATTATCTGTAAGTAGGCATTTCTTTTTTATTTTTGCCAGCAAAATGCATAGATCACAAGGAGGAGACATGCTTAACTTTGTGCATACTAACACGAAATTGTACGTTCATTGCATCATATTTTGTTCTGCTACTCGCTGAATGCTACTGCTGCCCTACCCACTCAATAAAAACAAACTACATCAGTTCTATGGAGAGCTGAGGCAGGGGCGGCTCTAGGCTTATGGTGGTCCTGGCCAGGGAGCATAGGTAGGGGGGCCCGGAAGAGGAGGTCGGGGCGGAGCACGGAGGCCAGTGAAGAGGGGGGAGTCAGGGTGTTTGGAAGTGGAACAGAGCCGGAGGCACCAAATCCCTGCCAGGGGCCGCCACGCAAATATGTATCCATCCTCTGAGGATTATTAAATTAAGGATATATATTGGTGTGGTGGCCCCTGGCGTTTGGTGGCCCTGTGCAGTTGCACAGCTTGCACATGCCTAAAGCCGGCCCTGGCTGAGGTAAGAAGAACAAAGTAACTTTAGCATTCATTGCCAGAGGAGGATTCATGCAGAAGAGAAGGCCGTGAAAAAAAATGATACAATATGCAAACACGTACAATTATCCATCAACCGCTATTTCACTGACGGACAAAGGAAGGACAAGACTCTATTAATAGCATTAACTAACTTCAGTTCTCTACAATAAAGAAAATCTCACATCAATAAACAGCAAAAGCTAGCGCCAAATTGAACACGCAAGAGTCAGTGAAGATGAAGAAGCGCAGCACAGACCAGTGTCATACAATTACAGTAGATATAACGGAATACATCGGAAATGTAACTAGGAGCACCAGTCATTGCGTTACTTATTCAGCCAAGATTTACAAAGATACAATAACAATACTTATACTACTATACATATATATTATACACACACTTTTTTTTTTTGGGTAGCCACTCACCAAGACCCACGACCTCGACACCAAGCAGGTCCAACAGGTCCTGCTCCCGGTCCAAGATGTCTGCCCAGCGGTGGGTCAGCTGATGGTGGGTACGCCGGATACCGGAGCAGCGGAAGTCTGCCCGGCGCACCTTCGCCCACCGCCGGAGACGCTCTTCAATCTGGTGGTAGCCGGAGCCGGGCCTGCCGCCTGCTGCCAACATCAAGGGAAGGTGGCGCTGGATAAAAAAGACCAGGGCAGCCACCTCCTCCTCCCCAAAAAGTTGGCGGGACCTCACCCCTAGGGGGCGCATTCTGCCGCAAGGCAGCCGGGTTTTTTGGGGCACAGGCGCCTTGCCCTTTGAGCCGCCGCTGCTGCTGGCGCCCTTGACCATGGTTCTGGGTGGAGGGGAGAAGAAAAGTTCAAGACAAAAAGGTAGGGGAAAGAAGAAGCAAGGTAAAAGAAGGAAGTAAAATAAAACAATAGAAAAGTTGTAAAAGTAGAAATAAAATGAAAAATATAAACCTAGGCACACAGAGAGATAGGTAATAACTAAAGAAAGTTTGAAAAAGTGGGTAAAAAGACCAGGATTGAAGAGATATCAGCAAGAAGCTAAAGTAGGCCCAAAACCATAGCCAGAGTGTGTGATCCAAGATGGCTGCGCCCATCGCGTGGGTAGGTTCGCGCGATATTTAGCACGATCACGCACTTTTGTAGTGCGAACGAGAAGATGAGTTCCCGAACATGTCTTGCACACCCCGAACACGTTACTTGTGACCCGGAACAGGAAATAAGGGAACGCAAGCGGGCGGAACAAACCTCTTGGGTAACTTAGCGCGCTAGCCATCCCGAGCATGCAGGCAACGCCCCAAACACGTGCACCGCGCTCCCGAAGACGAAAAACGGCGCGCGAACGGGTCTAGCAAGCAACTACGCATGGCTGTGGAGCGGAGTGCAAGTGCGTCTTCGCGTAGCTCCGCGGAGTCCGACTCCGCGAACTACGCCCAGGGTTAGTCAAAGCCTGAATTTTTTGTTGGAGAAATTTATTTTTATTCTTAACTGCTGAAAAATCTGCTGCATCTCTACCAATCACCAGGCAGCGAATATATGCCTTAAACGAGTCCCACACATAATTGAGGGGGGCAGTTCCTATATTCCGAGAAAAAAAGGTTGATATCTCAGTTTTAATAGTCTCCACCCAGGTGTCATCAGTCAAGTATTTTTTATTAAAGACCCAACGTTTAGGGGTTCTTGCCCTATCTGCCAATCCCAATTCCATAATGATCATAGCATGATCCGAGAACCCGTTGTGGAGCATCGTCTATTTAGAAAAAATTATTTGACGTGAGATTAGAAAAAAATCAATTTGTGAAGAGGATTTAAATATACCGGACCAACAAGTATATTCTTTTTTGTGTGGATTTTGATTTCGTCAAGGGTCCCACAGGTTAAATAGCCACATATTATTCATTATAGACCTAAGAGATTTAGGCTTGAATTGTGTTTTCGATTTGCTGGATGAATCCAGCTCTCTGTTCATTGTAATGTTAAAATCCCCACCAATATTAATCTCACCCTTGACCATTAACAAAGAATGAAAAAACTCTTCATAAATCTCTGAAGAATCCTCTGTTGGAGCATAAAAACTCACTAACGTAACAGGATTAGTTCTATTTGGGATCAAACAGGTGACCCAGCACCAACGGCCCGACCCCCCTTGTTCCACTTGACCCAACTGGGCCTCTAAATTTCTTACTAACAAATAACGCCACTCCCCTCCGTGACTCTGAACATGAAGAGAATACTCTACAAGAGGCCCAGCTTTTAAACACAGAGAATTCCTCAATTTGTAATCTAGGTATATGGGTCTCTTGTAATAGAATCACATCAGGTTGTTGCATTTTGGCCCATAATTCTATTGCTCTCATTTTTTTCTTATTATTTAGACCATTTACATCGAAAGAAATAATTTTTAGCCCCATACTACAGAGTAAAGCCAGAAAGCACCCCGCACCAAACTTTCAAACTGATTGTGAACCAATTAGATACCGCATTTTTCAAAAAAAGCCCCATTCCAATATTCATAACGTACTTAGCCCAGCTATAAAGAAAGAAATTATATGCACATATTCAAGACTTCTTTTTTTGATTTCGTGCCCCCTGTCCCCCTCCTTTATGGCCCTTCCCCCACGCTGGCCATGCTGGACCTCCCCTACCCTTAAGGTGCCTTGGATTAGCACCCCTTGACCTTCCTATGAGACCAGTCCTGACCCCGCCCCTCCTCCCCTATACAAACAAAACAGACTTAGGAGCATATATTGGCAACCTACTAGTTTCCATATCTCATGAAAAAAAAAGAACACACCCATTACAAGAGTTCATTAGGCAGCCTCGCAAACAAGGAACATTAATCCTGGGAGATCAGACGCAGCAGCCGCTGTGCTTCATCAATGTCCGTAAATAAATTGAATTTGCCCTTCACCAAAACTTTCAATTTTGATTGCTGAGCAATCATTGCTTGCGCTCCCCTGTCTTTAAACATTTGCAGCATTTTTACGAATTCCTTCCTCCTCCTAGCTGCAGCAGCAGACATATCCGAAAAGATCCGACATTTAGTGGAAGAGTTAACCGAAAATTGCCTTTGCTTGAAGGCCTTAGAAAGAATAGTCTCTTTTACTCTGATATCTGAGAAATTCACAAGAATAGTCCGAGGTAAAATGGAGTTGGGAAACGGTTGTGCAGGGACACGATGGGCGCGTGTAATCGTTAAATCTCCCTTGAATTCTGGAATGACCTCGCGGAGAAAGAAGTAGGTAAGCCACTGTTTCATATCAGAGCCCTCAATTTTCTCGGGAACTCCCACGATTCTAAGGTTCGACCTCCTATTATAGTTTTCAATTTCGTCCAATTTAAGCTCAAGAAACTTAGAGGTTTTGGAAAGAGATGTAACCTCTTTTTTTACACCGCTCATATGATCCTCCAGGCCCGAGATCCTAGTCTCTGCTTCTTGTAGCCAGGCAGGAAAGGAGAAGATCGTTTCTTCAATTTTGTCTAGTCTTTGATTGATAAGGGCCAGATCAGATCGTTGTGACTGCTTCATCTCCCTCACTTCACCTAGTATCATGTTAAGCATGTCTTTAACCGAGATCTGGAATTCTCCTGTGGTCTCAGTCTCCATTCCTAAAATCGGACTTTTCACACCAGGGGGAGAAGAGACTATGAGATCCATCTGGGGAGAGACTTCGTCTTGTATAAGATTACTATCTTGCGAGCCCATTAAGTCCACAGAGGAGAGAGTTTTGACCCCATTTATAATGGTGGATAGACTGGAACCACCTCCTCCTTGCGCCATACCTTCAGGTAGGCCCGTAGGACTTGAGCTTGAACCCACCCATGGAGAAGGAGCGGGCCTTGAATTATCAGTTTTTTTCTCAAATAATGGGAAGTTTTTAGTAACTTTAGGGGCCACCTCAGGCACCCCGCCTTTGGAGGACCCAAGCTGCGAACTATTATTCAGCGCATCACTCATCTCACTCCCATTTACATTGTGTGCTAAATCATTTTGCTCTTGAGGCGGATTTTTCAAAGACGTCAGTCGAGATGGGTTAGGGAAAACCGAATCCGTTGTCTCCTCCTCCTCGTCGCCCGAGGTTCCAGAGATCTCAACCAGCGAATCTTCTTTCCCAGCGCCTATATCAGCATTTTTTTGAGCAGCGGTATCGTCCTTTAATTGCTGGTGTCTTATTCGCGCTTTGGCACGGGCGTTTAATTGTTTGCCCATCCCGCCAAGAAGTCAATAAAGTTTTCTCCAACACTGCCTTGAGAAACCAACTGAAGAGTTGGATACCGCCCGAAATTAATTTGAGTGGGAAAACAAAACAAAAGCAAAGGACTTTTAACCGGATAGCCTCAAAAGTCTTTCTGTCCTTCCTGCTTCTTAGAGCCTGCAAATCCCCCAAACCGCATCCGCTGCACACTTATCAACAGCAGGGAGAGTCTTAACAAGGCAAACGGGGTCTCACCGGGCAGTGCTAAGCACGCACCACCAAGCAGCGCAATCTTCTGCCCGCTCATATATCACCCGCCCAAAGTTAGTAAGTATCCAGATCTCCGTTACTTTGTGTCCTGCATCAGCACAAATCGTAGGATCGTAGGAGATCAGATTATGGCAGTAAGTTCCCCAATCACTGGAATGCTGGGACTTGTAGTTTTTTTTCCGTTTTTTTTTCTTTCCTCCCCCGTCGATTCTTAAATGCCTACAGCACCACTCCGAGATTATACTGTATTTCAATTTCAAGCCAGCCTCCAAGCAAAGCTGTTAAGTTGCAGCGCGAACCCAGCACATCCTGCGCCTAAACACTTATTCTGCACTTCAATCAGTTCCGACGCCACAGCCACTGTTAAGAACGCCGTGACCGCCGTGAAGCACCTCCGATGCCATCAACCTTGTAGAGCCGAGTGAAAGAGAGGAGCAAAGAACAGAAAGTCCAGGTGCTTACCGGCTACAATTCCCTGCTACGAATACCAAACACAGAGTTAGCCCAACGGCAGCCGCTGCTAGATTGTGTGCAGCTTCAGCGGCAGAGGGAAACTCGCAACAGGTAGCAAGGCAGGCCCAGCAGTGGCATACAGCCAGTATGCAGCCGGAATGTAAGCAGCGAGTAGACGGGGGATGCAGCGCGAGCGTTATCGGCAACAAAGATTTCTTCAGTCCACCCTGATACAATGTATCCCGGGTCCGTTGGAGATGCAGTGCCGCTCACCTCGCATCCCTGTGAAGAGCAGGCTCCGTCTCCGTAGGTCTTCGTAGGTCTCTCGGCGTGAA
Source organism: Lissotriton vulgaris (assembly GCF_964263255.1). Classification (NCBI taxonomy): domain Eukaryota; kingdom Metazoa; phylum Chordata; class Amphibia; order Caudata; family Salamandridae; genus Lissotriton; species Lissotriton vulgaris. The sequence continues at coordinate 497,111,561 of NC_141691.1, forward strand.
TGCCGAACAGCAGGCTCAGCAGGCACTCAAAGCACTCTCGGTGTGGACACAAACACCTAGCGCAACCCGCCAAGCCGCAGCAGTCGCCATTGACCTCGAGGTGAGGGGGGGAGGAGCCAGGAACAGGAACTCCGGGCTATGTGGAGGCGTAGAACTCCACCGTAGCGGCCTTCGAGGCCAAATTCAACAATGCGGTGCTCCCCCAGACAGGGTGGGCCCACAACATTCTAAATAGAGTTGAGGGGGGGTGTGTCCGCTCCTTCCTTCTCTCCGGTCTCGAGCACTTGTGTTGGCGCCTCCTGGTGCTGTAGCTTCTGGGACACAGAGTCCCATCGGGCATGTTGAGGCAAAATTCAACAATGATGTGCAGCAGCCACTTACTGGAATGGACCTCAAATGAATCTTGAATAATGAGGACTGGACATATGTAAATGCTAGAATTACAAAAAGAAAACTGTTACACATGGAAGGCAAGTTCAGTAACTGACGTGTGAACTTCAGAGCAGCAATGGATACTGGTGAGAGGAGCTAGTTGTTTAGTTAGAGTTCAGGTCACAGTCACTGGAAGTGGTAGCTTGTGTTCAACATTGCACTGGAAGGCAAGGAGCCAAGTTATTTCCCTATATCCATTTGGTTGTAGGGAATAAACAGAAATATCTATGATAGCAGCAGTGACCAGCAAGAGGAGGTACAGTAGTTATTAATTGGTGGACCTAGTGGAAATATGAGACTAGAAGTGCCTGAAATGACTAGTAGTTGGTTGTGGGGGAATGAGTGACTGTCTAAGGAGGGTGAATTGAGAGTCGAGTAAAACAGAGTTAAGTGGTTGATAAGATGGGAAGCTTGACTCGGTAAGATGGTATCCAGATTGAGTAAGAATGTAACAGATGAGCGGCTGAAGGTATTAAATCAAGTAGTTGGTTACACAGACTGATTTGAGTGGCTTCTTGAAATGTAAATGAAGTAACTTGTTGATGAGGGTGAAGTGAAAAGCTAATGGGGTACTAGCCAAGGGAGATACTGGTGTGTCATGGCTGGCATACTGGGTTAACTTAAGTAATTGGGAGGAAATAAGGGATTCAGGGCTATTTCGTTTGAAAGACCTTCAGGGACAATTTGAGACAGTATCTGAAATGATTTGCTGAATAATTTGATGGGACTGGTCTGCTCTAGCAGTTCTCTCTATTGTTTCTCTAGACTGGGGACCTTTACAGATACTTTTAATTTCTTCCTTCTTCCACAGCTAGCCAAGGCAGTCCTGCCCAGTCAACATTGTTTTGTGTGCCTACATTCAAGAGGTTTATTCATGAAATTGCTACCAACACCCCAGTCACAACCTAGTATGGGTTAAGTAGAAAGTAGCCATTCTCAACCAGATCGGGAGAGTACACATTGGAAGACCCGGGTCTCCTAAGCACTACTCAAATTATATATAGCAAGGAAAAACATGAAGCACACCCAATTGATTCGTGTAATTGTCAAATTCACTGGAGGAGAACACAAGGCTAGCTGAAAAAAATGGACTAAGCAGAAATACACAGGTTTTTTAAGACATGAGCCACACTTTCATCCCAAAGCCTCTACTTCTAAAATTGGTAGGGAAGCATTAGCCTCAGAGTCATCTGAAAAAGAAGATGAAAAGCGGATTCATTCTAATCACTAAATTTGTTGCAAAAATGCTATAAAATGTGCATTATATTAGGCTACAAAATATTTAAATCAATGCTGTAACAGGGGACCTGTTCTGGGTACTAGATTACTTAACTTTGTGGCAGCTAAGCTACAGATGATATCAATACTGAGAACTCTCTCTGAACTAGTTTAACAATTTAGCTTCCTGCACCCTTCACCATACTTTTATTTCTCCACATGGAAGGATATCACAATATGAAAATGTCTCCCACCGCCACCTCTGAACACTCACAATGCCACTCCTAGCCTCATATCTACAAAACCAGGACATATGCCAGAGCTGGAGATTTCATGCAACTGCATCTTTCATCTGAGAATTTCAATGCACACAGATCGAGAGTATATGAATCAGGATTTATCATTTCCACTTTGAAGTAATGATTTTGTGGTCCCAATACAAATGCAGTTCCAGAAGGTTGATGTGTCTTCTCTCTTTCTGTCACGATCACTCCAACTGATGGCATATTCATCAAATGGGCAAACGGGGCAATTATCAAGTTGCCCATTGTTGGAAAGTGGGTTATTAGTAGTGGTAAGTATGCACCTATTACTGGCAATAAGGACACCAACACAGTCTAGGGTCCTGTACAGGTCTCAATAAATTATACTCTTGCTCAACCCTTGGTAGCTTGGCTGCAAGTAGTCAGGCTCAACTTAGGAGACAGGAATGTAAAGCACGTAACAACACTAATTCAGTAAATAATTAAGGCACAATAAGGCACAACAGACAATAAAAATCCCACACTAATAGAAATTTGCTACCTTTAAAATGATGCCAAAATGGCAAAAATCTAATGTTGGACTCTGGAGATATGATATTTGAAAGATTAAACACTTTCTTGCACTTAGAAACGTAAAGTGCCTCTCTGGGACATCTGGTTGCGCTGGACGGGACAAAGCCAAAGTTTCAGGCCGTTAACGATGAAGCCCTACATGGATACAATACGTGGGAGGCTCTGGTCCAAATGTTACTTTTGCACTTAGAAACTTTTTCTGTAGCTTTTTCTTCTGAGGGCCCTCATTGTTCTTCACCAGTCTGGATTTGCTGAGGGTTTGCCGGCTTGACTTTCAGGGAGCTCCTGGTCAAACTCTGGAAGTCAGACCTCTGGAGCTCTTCAGTGGGGCAAACCTGGTCGTGGTTGAAGGTGGCTGGATTGGGTCTTGCATCTGAATTGTTTACCTTATGGACCTTTTTTGCTCCAAACTTCTCCAAATTCCAAATGGGTTTAAACAAAGATTGAAAATGTATTATTTATATGATACGTGGTCAAGTTAATTTAATATCTTGAACATTAAGGACAGAAATTTTGCATCAATCATTTCAGATAAGGTATATTGTTGTTATTGTATCTTTCTAAAAGCTGCATTTTTAAAAGGGCAATGATAAATTCGACTTTACCAGTAAAAAGGATTTATTATTACCATTCCAGTGATATGAAACAAGACAGATCTACTCCTTTTAAATTGGCAATTACAGTTTATGACGTTTTATAGGGAATTCCCAATGTTAACCCATGAGAGGGGTAGGCCATCACAGTACAGAAAAACGATTTGGAGTGATTTTCACTGCCAGGCCATACAAAGCTTAAAAGTGCATATTGTCGGAAGCTGGCTCTTTATATAGTAGACCAAAATGAGGTACACTGTATAAAGAGTGCACACAACCCTTATTGGTTTACAGAGACTAAAATGATAAAACTAAATGCACTCTTTTGTGGTAGTGTGGGCGAGCGGTTTAGACGTATTAAGAGGGTAGTGCTAAGCATTTGTTCTACTCGCAGAGGCAATAAATTAGACAAACACTCAAGAATAAATCCAAAAGCAATTTTGAAAAAATAAGTTGTATTTTTATATTATTTTTTATACCAAGAACTTTGCTATCAAGTGAGAACTTTTTTAAATATCGATTTTTACAGGTAAGTAAAATGTTCACTCAAAAGCGTCTTCGGCAGCAATGCTTTCCTATGGGAAAAAGGCACCTGTTGCATACAGTTATTTATGGTCAGTTTCTGAGGGTCTCCTTCTGGACTTAGGGCCATAGAGTGCGAAGGTCCAAAGTACCACCAGTAGTTACTCGTTACATTCCCTGGGGTGTCTGGGTGCAGAGGTGCTGGCTGGCTTTGTAGCTTTGAGCTCTACACCTGTAGATAGAAGAGGGGCACCTAGAAACAGGCTTCAGCGGGGAACTTAGGGGCAAGTCTGGGAGCTCCCAACAGGTAGGTTGGATCACAAGGGTCCTAGGTGAAAGGTGGCTCAGCCGGTTCGTTGGTATGTGGGATGGGGCGCTCAGGTGCAGAGTAGATAGGTCGGTAGGGTTCTGTGAGTCCAAGGTCCTAGCGGTTGTGGGTCTCGCTGGTTGAGGGTGCAGAAATCAGGACAGCTGGGCCACTTTAGAAGTGGGTCCCTACTGTACTTACATCCCTCGACAGCTGCTTGGTCTTGGTGCAGTGAGTATCCTGACTGAACTTAAACACAACTTTGTTGCTGTAAGGAGTCCGGTACCCCAGGTATTGGTACTGTACGTCTCCAGTCAGTCCTGGTGTCCTCGCACTCACTGGGGGTGGAGACATCTGACCTTCGGGAGCTCATGTACCTCTTCCTGGGGGGCTTCTGCATCAGGCTTGCCTTGGAGTGGCAACACGGTAAACCAGACTCTGCTTCTTCGGTGCCTGCGGACTGCAGGGAAGTAGCTCCTCTACTCCAAGGGAGATTGCTGGCACCGGCAAAGGGCTGACAGTCAACTGGGGTTCTTGGTAGATGCTCAGCTGCAATACGAGTCACTCTGTCACGATTGTAGAGAATGGTGCAGGCAGGCAGGGTTTGGCGCCAAAAGTCAACAGCAGTTCTCTGTTGTTGTTGTCTTGCAGCTCTTCTTTGTCCTCTTTTTCTGGATACATTCAGTCTGATTTCCGGACATCAGGGATACTTCCTAAATGCTCAATTTAGGGGCACTAAGGGAAATGACATGTAAAAGGCAATGGACTTCTTACCTTTAGGGCGACTGCACCCCCTATATGACCACTTCTTGTGGGAACCAGTGAGTCTTATTCCACCAAAAAACAAGATGGTGGATTTCTTGTTTTTGTGTTTACATCAGGTAGGCCCACCTTAGAGGTAGAACTAGCCTTATGGGGAACACCCCTCCTGACTAGCTAATTTTCGGGCAGGCAACAAGTACTTACTTAAAGGATACAAATAGCCTTCTGGCTCTCCTACAGGATATGGAACTAGACGAGGATCCCATCTATCTAGTTTCATTGGATATAGAAAGCCTGTATACGTGTATTCCCCAAGACGATACCATCAGGGTCTTGAAAAGTACTTTGGAAGAAGCTACCTGGGAGTACAAGACTCCTAGAGAATTCATGATCTCATGTGCTTCCCTTGCTCTGAAACAAAATTTCTTTGAATACCAAGGCGACCTCTTTTTACAATCTAGAGGGACGTCGATGGGCAGCACTTTCGCCCCAAGTGTGGCAGGTTTATACGTATTCAACTTTGAGAAGAAGTTTATTCTAGCGGAAGACAACTCCTACCTGTTCTACCTGAATTTTTGGAGACGTTATATTGATGACATCATCATCATCTGGCAGGGGCCAGAACCTAAGTTGCTTGAGATTTTTGCCTGGATGAACAACTGCGATCCTAATTTGAGGTTCACACATTCATATCACGAGGATGAGATGGTATTTTTGGATGTTGTGATATCGAGAGTAGGAAATACCTTACAGACTAGGACGCACCACAAACCCACAGCGAGAAATAATTTGCTGCACTTCACTAGTTACCATCCCCGCACCCTCCGTTAGAATCTGCCTTACGGACAATATCTGAGGTTGCGATGGAATTGCTCGGAAGTAAATACATTTAAAGACCAAGCAAGTGACCTGAGAAAAAAACTGAAGGCACGGGGATACCCTGAGAGAATTTTGACCAAAAGCTGCAAACGCGCTCAGAACCAGAACAGGGAGGCCCTGTTGGAAGACAGAGTTGAAAGCGAGGGCGAGGTACCTCTAACCTGTGTAACTACTTACAACAGCGTATCCAATATGGTCACAAAAAACATCCGAAAACATTGGAAAATTCTGGAGAGCAATGGCCACCAATGGGACAAATCACTGTTCTCGTATAAAAGAGCAAGGAGCATCAAGAACTCTCTCGTACATACCCGCCCCAAGGTACAACCCCTAGGTCAGGTTGAAACCATCACTGAATCTTGGGGTTTACCACCTGTCACAGGACATCACCCTTGTGGGTCATGCAGCGTCTATCATCTGACGAAGCCGACAAAACAACTCAGCCTTGAGTCGGGATCAACCTGGCACCAACGATCTCACACAAACTGCAATTCCTCAAATGTTGTTTATTTGATTACCTGCCCTTGTGGCTTACGCTACGTGGGAATGACATCAAGGAAAATAAAGCAACGAGTGTGTGAGCATCGAAGCAACATCAGATGGAGAAAGGCATGCACAAAGCTGACAGAACACTTCCTAGCCACTGGCCATACTCCCAATGATCTATCCTGGACGATAATTGAGCAGCTGAAACCGGGTCCCTATTCCCAGCAAGCCCCTTTTTGAAAGGGAGCAAAGATGGATCTACCGTCTGTCTACCTACCGCCAAGGGCTTACTGACAATATACCTTGGGGTACTATCCTTAAATGAATATTTTTCTCATGAGTGGATATGTCCCTGCCAACACATCTCCTTGTCCAGTTCTATGGAGATGGACTATCTTTTGACCTTCAGATATCTGATAAAGATCGAATATAGCATCATGGGGGCATGGGCAAGTCTGATATTACTTGTACCCTGTTTTCATTTTTGTGCCCTGGATGTAGTCTGTAGTATGGGTTGCGTAACTATTAACAACATGCATTTTCATATATTGCATCGAGTTACCAGCTCCTGCGGTCGGGCTTTCCAGTGCCAATATTACATTCGCGATTGGGGAATACATTCCCTCTTGCATGTTGACCAATGAAAGGGTGCCGCACATCGCTATGGTTATCCCTACTTGCATTTTTTAATAAAGATCAGGATGAATATTGGTCCTGTCATCACGCAACATAAACATCACGATTTGCGCTCCTGAGGGTTACGTGATAACGTGTTTTGACAATGCTTTATTGGTCTCACTGAACATAAAGTACCTAATAAAGTTTTCTGACAATGCTTTATTAGACGAGCTTTGATAATATCACTAAAAAAGAAGGTTAGCATTCTAGCCTCCCAAAAAGAAGAACAATGACGCTATGTAGTGACGCTGTCAACCACGCGGGCACACGTGACCCAGAATGAAGCCCTTTTTCTTCTGGGTTCTCCCGACAGAATGACAATATTCGGAGCCAGACGTGCACGATTAGGCACCGGGTGGGTTCCCGAAAACTCGGAAGTAAGTGCTGTTCGCTGATGGCAGTGGCGGGGGGAGAGGGGCTCCTTTCTCTCTACACTCGTTAGACGATAAACTTGCAATTGTTTATTTCACAGAATTTCCAATCGGGCCCCCGATCTGGTTTCCATGAAGTAATTTGTGCATTTGACTCAAGTAAGCCATATTTTCTCCATAGCCGACGCTTTTTTACTTTGCTCTGATATAAACACAGGGCGACCATCCATGTATGGCGCCTGGGTCGTTTTCTTCGTAAAGGGCTACAGTGATAATTTTCTGAGCCGCCACTGACAATAGGAGGCAGTGATCTGCCGGGGGTATTTCTTCACTTTTGCCTCATCACTAAAGAAGGGGGACAGTGGTAAATACCTGAAAAGCAATGGTGATTACCCCGTTGTCGTAAAATAACCAGGAATGAGCTGATTAGATTTCCATAGCTCTATATAGAGCAGTGAGTCCGGATGGGATGTACGCTTCCTTTTCCCTTTCTCTCTGTTTATTGAAACACGCAATGTTGGTATGTCTGTAAAACGTTTTTGTGAGAAAGTGAATGATATAATAGAATTATGAGAAGCAACTTGTCCCCATGTTTTCTTTCTTACAGGTTACAACTGGTCTAATAACTACCAATAGACCATTGTCCATGGTAAAACCGTGAGTTTTTATACACGACCAGAGGTTAAGGTACGCCTTAGCGTGCGTATAAAGCCATGGTCTCACTTTTTTTAAGGTCCTGATGAATGCTTAGCAGAATGTGTTAATACAAGCAGAAACTTGTTCATGTCGACCAAATTTCACATTTCATTGGATCTCCCAGCTTCATAGTTCAGTTGGTACTGATCCGTCATTTGTTTTTATTAGTAACCAAGTCACCCAAAATAAAGTATTTTTCAGGGTGTATTTAGTTATTTTTTAATTTACACTATATCACTTGCACTAAATCACAACCCGCTCCGCTGCAATTGCAGGCGTCATAGCACACCGGAACGGCACTCGGCTGATCCGGTGGGGATCCGATGATGAAGCATGTCACCAAATAGGTTGGTGAGTGAGGGTCCTTCTAAAAACATTTGTGTGTTTCTTTTAGTGTTCTCTTAAAATAGCCACTCTTCTGTTGTTATTGAATAGCTAATTTACCCACCTGTCCTGGTGCCTAATGGGCCTATGGCAGGGAGTGGCATATCAAAGGTGGCAGACTCCTTTGAAGTCTCCTGCCTTGATATGCTGATTACTTTGCCATCCTGCTTGGAATAGGTGACTGCACATTGTTTCTTTCCTCAGAGAGCATAGTCTCTCACCTGCAGGGGGTCAGGAACCTATCTATGATGGCTGGCTGGCCTACACCAGTCAGCCAGTTCACTAGTAGTTTGTAGCTTTTCAGGGGGCACCTCTAAGGTGTCCTCTGGGTTCAGATATTATTAAATCCAACACTGGAATCAGTGTGGGGTTATTAATAGATGTTTGATACCAAACATCTTTAGTTTCAATTAAGCCATCATGTAGATATGGAACCCAGATATGGAGGAGGATAGTAACCCAACAGGAGTGGACACCAATATCTGGGGACCAGAAATGGCCAATATTGGAGGCCATGAAAGAAATCCCCATATTTAATGTATCAGATATGACTATAGAGCAGCCACTAATTCTTTAATGACCAAAGACCTATCATTTGTCCCAAATTCAAGTGTCAATAAATTTGAATTGTTTTGGGACATTTTTTCCTTTATCAGAAAGATTCACCTGAAAAAGTTATTTCCCAGTATGGAGTTACTTGGCTCAAGACATCATAATGCTTCTGACCTCTCTCTACCCTCTACTTTCACTCTCTCTTTGGAACAAATGGGTCCAGAAATTGGTATTTTTGAGAGGGTGGTCCTCAAGAAATTGAAGGAAAGTATCAAGTACATTCCTAAACTTGTACCAAATCTTGAAAAAGTAGAGCAGACTGTCCTCACTACTCTGATTGGCAATAAATAAATCGGTCAAAAGTAGTGACAAAGTAGGGGGAGTAATGTTACTAGATACAAACCAATATATCAATAAAATGACACTCATGTTAAACAATACAGAACATTATGCCAAGATCAGCACAGACCCAACTAAGCGAGTCTCGAAAAGAATTCATCAACTCACCATGGATGCACTGAATGTAGGTACTATTTGCACTAAAGAATACAAATTCTTGAATGTCCCAAATCCCCAGAAGGCTAGTATAGATGGATTGCCAAACATTTACAAGGATCAAAAGACCCACCATATAGACCTATAGCCACCACATTAGGGTCCATCGCCAAGCCATTATCAAAAGTATGTGGATTAATTTCTACGCCAAATAGTTTCATGATCCCTGCCATTGTTCGTGCTTCTATGCACTTATAATTCATGAAGTGGCACCCCTCCGTGATTTCATATAATTTTCCTTGTTGTAGGTTGCTATAAGTGTGTTGCCTGGTGGCAGTGGCAGATACTATTTGCCATGCCAACATTTGTATAATGTTTTACCAGTTGCTCTATAAATGTTGAACAAGACTGTGTTTCAACCAGTATGTATATGCATCCAGAACCCTGGTTGCAGTGGTAGGCCCTGTTTTTGATTGATCACATGTAGGACAACTGTCAGAAGTCAGCACATGCCAAGCACAGGTTTGTTCACTGCTTCCTCCTGTGCCGCCACATGTTGACTCCAGCTGCTTCAACCGCACTGCCCCATGTGTATTGATGGTGAGTTGATGAATTCTTTTTGAGACTCGCCTAGTCTGGTCTGTGTTGATCTTAGCATAATGCTCTTATTTAAAGCCAGCTCCTAACTGGTTCCATGCTTAGCCTTTTCGGCCAGCACTTACCTGATTTATTTTCCAAGGTCCTCACGCATTTCCGACATCTCTCCAGCTCCAGCCTGACTTCTGCTCCGGGCCCACAGCCACTCTCCAATCTTGAACGTACCTATCTTGCGTTCAGGCCCGCAATGATGATCCAGCATCGGAAACCCTTGGAGAAGAAAATAAAGAAAGGACAGTTAAAAGCAGGTATTCCGGTCTCATTTTTTCCAGTGCTCTGATCACAGAAGCATCCAACCCAGAAAACAAGGTCATTCTATTTTTTATAGCGCATTATGGACTCTTGCATTGGCAGGGTTGTGCCATACAAAAAACTCTGGTAACTTTAACCGGCTCAATCTTCTGTTGCACTCCAGGAAATACAAGCTTAGCAGGAATCTGCCTTACGGAATGACTTACAATTTTGGCCCCATATGCACAGCTAATAGCAGGACATATAAATAGGGTGCCAGGAACTCTTGAATGCTGAATATTTGAACTTTGATAGAGACTTAAACAGTTGAACAGCGTACAGGAAACCTTGTTCTGGATGAGGTGTATCTCTTGTCACAACGAGAAATACTGAGTTATACTGTAGATGTCTGATAAGGTATGAACAATGTTTGCATATGTCTTGGTGATGTCTTCTGTATGGTACATTATATCTGAAGATACTATACTTTATGATTCACAAATACCTTCCCTGACCGGGTGCTGACACAAGAACAGTGGCAGACATTCAAGCTTCTACACAGACACAGAGAAGTACCACAACATCTTGTTTTTGTCTTTCTCGATCCATCAAACCTTCCTCTGGGGGTCTCCTGCAAGTGAAATGTTCTCTCCTGCTACCAAGGGTAATCCTCAGGAGCATTCGGGGATCAATTGTTGCCCTATCAGACTCATCTGGCATTCAGGTGAGTGGCTTGCAACACATAGTGCCTTTTATTAAATCATACATTAAGGATACAAGGCACATGATTACATCTGTAGAGGGTATCAATTTCAATATACACAGAGAATGGTTAATCACTGTAGACATAGAGGCTCTATATAGCAACATACCGCAAGAGGTAGCTATCGAAGCGATAAGTGAGTTCAAACAATGCCACCTATGGGATTCTCCCAATGCCTTTATTATTGAATGTCTCAAAATCATTCTACAAAAGAACACATTCGAATTTGAGGGCACAATGTAACAACAGAACAAGGGAAGCAGCATGGGTGCTTCTTGTGCTCCAAGTGTAGCTAACATCTTCATTAGCAGCTTTCGAGATAAACAGATTCACATTATGAATCAGTTAAAGCCTTGCCATTTTACATAGATCTATGATACTTTTTTCATCTGGACAGGGGAACAAGAAGATTTGAAGACATTCATCAAACGACTCTATCTATGTGACCAAAACCAAAGATTCACACCCAGTGTCAGTAAGGACCAGGTTGAACTTTCTGGGCATTCTGATTCGTTACAATTTGGGAAAATTGGAGGTGGTTCTATTTGTTAAACCTACAGCCCAGACCATCCTTCTCTATTTTAAAAGTTTCTATCCTGTAAGTCAGAAACAAAGTGTCCCCTTTGGTCAAATCGTGAGGTTAGTGTGAAATTGCACCAATCGTGCAGATTACGGTGACATATCCATTCCCATGAATGAGAAATTTGTCAAATGGGTTGTCCTATAAGCTGGTGAAAGACGCCTATAAACGTACAAGATTTTATGATGGAGATCACCTCTTGCACAATGAACATCAACTGAATAGTCCAAACTTAGCATATGTAACAAGGCATTCAGGGCCGCATGCATCAAAGTTTGCATTTGCGAATCCTAAATTGCGATTTATAAGAAATCGTAATTTAGTAATTGCAAATGCTTATGCATGTAGGAGTTGCAAAAAAAATTGCAATTCCCACCCATTCCTTAATTGCGACTCGCTAATTGCGAATCGCAATTAAGAAATTGCATCCCATGCATTCCTATGGGTCTAGAGAGGCCAATAGGAATCAGTGAGAATTGCATGCGCAATTTGCGAGTACCAAATATGTACTCGCAATTTGGGCATGCAATTTCAAGGGTGCAAGGGTGCCAAAAGAACACACTGAAATTGCATTGTTATCACATGTTGCGCACACACATGCCCCAAAGGCATGGAACTTTTAAAAGAGCACTTTTTTGCATTTTTCAAAGTTCTCACAAATTACCACCAACTTGGAATTGATAGTAATTTACGTTTCATAATTGCGAAATCACAATATTTGTTTGTTAATGCATTGCATTTAAGGAATCGCAATTTGCGATTCCTTAAATGCAATTGCAATTTAAGTAATCGCAAATTTAAACTACAATTTTTGCATTTGGGATGATGCATCTCAAATGCAAAAATACTGGTCACAAAGGAGCAGTTTCTGCGAATATGCCCCTTTGCAACCGGTATTTTAAATGATTCAGGTGGCCCTCAGTTCTCAATAAAAGGGTAAACCAGATCATTAATTAGAATTGGCATCTCCTCAATAGTGACCCAGATGATAGTGCCAAACTTCAGAAACCTATGTTTGCAAACTGGAGAAACAGAAACAACTACATTGTGAGACCACAGCTATCAGTGGAAAAAAGATTTTCCCCAAAAAATATTGATAGCAAAGTTCTGATGAAAGCTAACCACAGGTGTGTCCCGTGTATAGCCTGTAATAGTGTAATGGAGGCTGAGAACTACAAACATAATAGATACAGGATACAATTGCACACTTTCACAAATTGTAAGAAGTATGTCATCAATTTGCTAATGTGCCCATGTGGACTTGGCTATGTGGGGGAAACAGGTTGCAGCCTCTCCACCAGACTAACTGAACATAGGTCAGTGGTGAGGACACTGAACTTGAATGCACCGCTTGTCAAACACTACATAGAAAGAAATCACAATCATGAAGGAACAAATAGTTAATTGTGGAGAAAGTGGCTGTGGGAGAAGGGAGAGACTCAACAGATATCATAAAACTGCATGAAGTGTTTTGAGTTTTTACATTGGAGACACACATCAAAGGTTTGAATAGTGAAATCCCCTGAGAGAACGCCATTCAAAGTGAATTAATTTAAGCCACAATAATGAGAGTAACAAATTGCTAACCCTTGTACTTCTGATTGCAAATAAGCCATGATAGGATATAAAAATGTATGTTTTTTTCATTATATCAGAAATTAAACGAAAGAAGAATTTTGAAATGGTACAACACTCACAAATGTGTTGTACATATTCAAAACCTTTGCTATTATTATAGTTTTGTGACAATACATTTGTAATAACGTTTTAGTGAGGGCATGCATAGATGAATAGTAGTATGAAAGCACAAAGGATGCGGTATGGATGCAGGTTTTTAAACAGTGTTATTAAGACTTTCATGTTGACCTGAACTGTGAATACATAAGAAAAAGGTCTACGTTAATATGAATAGGTAGTTTGTACAGAAAATCAATAAATACATAAAATGTTAAATAAATTATAAAAAAATTACCTGTTGAGCTGTACAGTCTTATGTTGATTCAGACTAATGAGCTATGAGATAAAGAATAAGGTTGCAAAGGATTTTTATTTCTATTGGCAAGCTTGTCCACAGCAGTCAGACAGAAGGAACACTAGTAGTCGGTAGGGTTTCAGGGGGTACCTCTGAGGTGCCCTCTGGGTGCATGTACTAATAAACTAATCACTGGAATCAGTGTGGGCTTATTAATATGAGATGTTTGATTCCAAACATCTTCAGCTTCAGTGAAGCCATCATGTTATTGGGGAACTCGTAATTACCAGTGTCCAGTACACATACTCAAGATGGCTTCCCTGTTCAATGGAAATGTCCAAGAATCAACATGGACATCACAGGGGCATATCTGCTCATGCAGATGTGTCCTCACATGTGATATTTTGCACCATACCATTGAGCTGTAAGGCCTGCTGTAGTGATGACTTACTTAAATTACATGCAGTGTCTGCTGGAATGGCACACACGTGGTGTGCCATATTGTGTCTTCACTTTTCTCTGTACCATGTCACGCAGCCTGCAAAAGCAGTTTGCATGAGTGTGCTGAGGGGTCTATTAGAGTGGCACAATATTTGCCGCAGCCCTTAGGGGCCCTCTTTAGCCTCCTTTCTCTAGCTACCAGGGGTACCATTTAATAGGGACTTACAGGAGGTGCTAAAGGTACTGCCAATTTGGGAAACATTGATACAGTTTTAGGGAAAGAGATCTGCCAATGGGGACCTGGATAGTAGGTATCCAGTGCACTTCTGTCAAAATTGCATCAAATACCTGGCAAAATTTGGGTGTGACCATGTCAAAAAGGGACACTTTCCTGCACATCGTCCATGTTCTAGCTTTTCCGGTTTTAAAATACATCTCAAGACATGGCTATTCTAGCAACCTGCTCTTGCGATGCCCTCTCACCTCCTGCCTGCTAAAGCCTCAAGAGGTCTCTTCAGGGATGAGTCGTGTGCTATACCAAAAGCCAATTAGCGTAACACATGTCCTACCTTTTGATTACACTGCACCCTTCCCTATGGGCTATCCAGGGCCTAACTTAGGTTGACTTATATGAAGTAATAGAAGAGTTTAAGGCTTAGAAAGGGGTTTGAAAAGCCAAGTCAACATGGGAGTGTAAACTGCACACAGAGGCTCTGCAGTTGCAGGCCTGGGACATGTTTAAAGTACTACTTGTATGGGTGGCAGAATCAGTGCTGGAGGTCCCCTAGTAGCATTTAATGTACAGGCCCTAGGCACATGTAGTGCTCTCTACTAGGGACTTAAAGGGAAATTAAATATGCCAATTGTGGATACTTCAATCAAACCATGTGTAAGGAAGAGAGCACACACACTTCAGCACTGGTTGGCAGTGGTAAAGTGCTCAGAGTCAGTTCAGTACACGAGAAAGTTTATTTTGACTCCACACATAAAAACAACATAAATACAATACATACAATCATAACATTTTTACATAAACTCATCATCTTAGAATTCATGACTTAAAATACTATACCATGTTTCAGACCTTGTAGTTCACTTTACATAGTATAAGTCAAGCCTTCCATTGCTAACTCTGGTCGGGTTTCTTTAGGTTTTGTATAAACTCCTCCCAGGCACCGGCAATTAATACATTAATTTACAATTCTGGATTAACATCCTTAAACCTTCATTTGAATCATATGTCTTATCTCAGCTGTGCGAACAGGGGGGCCTAAAGATATTAGACACCTTTCAAGTTTTCTTTTGCTTTTTGCATAAACCTCCCCAGGGAACAGACTGTATCGAAATTCTTCATTTCCGTTAAGAATTCTGCTCGTGTGACCTATTAGTTATACTATACTTTTTAAAAATTGGACAGAAAATTTCCTTCCGTAACGCTAAAACCATATAACAATCCAATAAAATATGTAAAATATCATATGTTGTCCCCAAGGTACAGTTGCACTTCCCATTACTACCAATCATTTGTCTTTTTGTCTCATAATTTTGATAGCAAGGGTTGACATCGATTCTCAGCCTTAAACTTCACTTCTCAAGCGCCGACAGGGCAACCTATCAATATAGGGAAAATGAGCAGCGTTTTGCCACGACAAGGCCATAAAGCATACCGATTTTCTTCCCCATGAGGTACTCCTGGTCCTGGGCACGAGATAATTTTTTTTCCCAGGCACCTATGTTCCCTCCTCTCAACTTCACATTGTAATGTCAAGGGGCTAATTTTGAGACTCAACACTCTACCTGCTTTAATAATACAGTCTCTAACCCCTTTGGCCCATGTTAGATCACTCTTCAAAATTTCATTTCTGCACCATTGGGAAACTTTATTGACATCTTCGAATCCCTGATGCTGCCAAAATCCATCAGGCAGTTATGCTCCATGAAGTAATACCTGTTTCGAACCTCACTGCCTGGACCATTGAGGTCTTAGGCAGCGAAAATACGTTTTCAGGGCTTTTCCTTTCTCAACATCCCAGCTACGTCTACCACTCAGATATAATAATTTCGCCACATAAAGGAATTGGGGTGGGACCATGGCTACATAAGCCTTTAAATCTGGTCTGTCAGATTTTCCCCCATAAACTCTGTTGAGTTTCTTTAGGCCACTAACCGAAGCTTATGTACGTACTTTTAATGCTTCAGAGTAGGTGGCTCAGTTCAGATTTTTCTGAAACCACATGCCCAGATACCTGTATTTATCCACTATTTCTAATTTTGTGGAGCCCAAAAACCAGTTAAACCTTGATTTCTTTCATCCGATTTTTAGTATCTTTGTTTTATCCATGTTAACTATTAGTTTTTTAAGCACACAGTATTCATTAAATCTATTCAACTTTCTTTGTAACCCAATCTCAGTTTGGTCTATTATTACCAAATCATCCTCATATAAAAGGCATGCAATATGTCTCCCATCGACTTTTGGGCTAGCCCCCCTTTCTTTACTTAGAACCAAGGTTAGGTCTACAATAAATAGTGAGAAAAAGGAGAGGGGCCAATACACCAACCGCGGCAGTGAGTGGGAGTACCTGCAGGGCGGTGACATGGGGAGGGGGAGGGGCAGGGTGGGAGGTAGTAATGTATGGATTACGGAGCTTCCCAGGTAAGTAAACATTTAAATAAATAAAACGAATTTCATTGAGTGCATTGTATCCCCAAATGCGATGCAGCGCGCGCACCGAAATTTGTTTTATTTATTTAAATGTTTACTTACCTGTAAAACTCCATAATCCATACATTACTACCCCCCACCCTGCCCCTTCCCTTCCCCACGTCACCGCCCTGCAGGTACTCCCGCTGCCGGTCGTGGCTGCAATACACACCCCGCTGCAATTCATTGCCAATTTCAATCTTCTGAGATAGACTTCTATCTGTGTCCAAGATTATCTGCAGCCAATTGCAAGTATGTAATACTTGTAACAAACTAAGCAAATCTCTAAGGATATCAAAGCCAATCAACGTCTCCCACAGTGTCCCACAGTCCACCAAGTCAAATGCTGCACAGAAGTCCACAAAGCAGCAAAACAAACTTCCTCTCTGCTCAATAGACTTCTGCACGATGGACCAGACCGCAAACAGTGGTCAATCATTGAGTGACCCTCCTTGAATCCCCCTGGAGGCACCAAGTGTTTACTTTCTGTCCACTCTTTCAGTCTCTCCAGAATTATTTTGGCAAAAACGTTTTTCCCTATAGATAAGAGATTATTTAGTCTATATTTTTTCGGGCTTGGTATGTCTCCTTTCCTATGGATGGGTCTGATAACTGCACTTCTCCAGTTTTCCGGAATTATGCCTGTGTTCAGTACCACCGAAACATTTTTTAGAAGAAATCTGCCACCACTCAGGCCTATTTTTTATAATCACTGTGGGCAGATTATCTGGGTCCGCAGCTCGGGCCAGAATTAAATTATTTTCACATTGCTACCCAAAAAAATTACCTTAAATTCTTCTTCCCCTCATTGCCATAGATTTGAGTATGAACTCTCTATATCTTTCCAGTTTCCATAAATGTCACCCAGGTATGAGACCCAATCTGCTTCTGGTACCACACAAGACATAGAGCCAAGGAATTGGCCTGAGCTTTCTTGAACTAATTTCCAGAAGCATTTGATATCTTTGGATTCTATCTCAGTTAGAAGTTTAACCCAGCAACTCTCTTTAAAAGATCTTTTTTTGTTCCTTACTAACATTTTGAAAATTCTCTTTTGCTTTTGGAGTTTAAGGGACAGATTAACATTATACTTAACCCTGAATCTTCTTTCACATTGTCTAATGCTCGCTTTAGCTTTCCGACACTCTTTGTCAAAACAGTTCTTCTCATTTTTTGTGGATGTCCTTTCTTCCCACACCCTGGCTTACAACCTTTAATATTTACTCTTAAAAAATCTACTAATTTACTAATAGAATTTTCAAACCACGTGATGTCATATGTTGGCGGGATATTCTCCACCGGGAGCATCTGCTGGACCGCCAGTAATTTTTCAATACTTTTCTCCCATAAACGGGTTGTGAGGCGCTTAGGGTAATTTACCTGTATCACTGTATCTCTACATTTTCCACCTGACCCAACAATTTCTGTTCTCAAAGGATAATGATCACTTCCTTCTGCACTAACCACTTCAAAGTGCTTGACTAGGTCAAAATTTCAGGCATGTATATACACATAATCTATTAGGCAGGGTTGGTGGCCTTGCTTAAAAGTACGCTTTTCTGGTCTATCTGTGTCCAATCTTCCGTTCACACAGACCAAACCCATGGCACCCAGCAGTTGTCCAGAGCCAAGTCTTTTGCCGAAATAGCCCCCCTCTGGAATACAGCATCATTTATTTTGTGTAGGGCCAGCAGTTGCTTGCACCATGCGTCGATCCTGTAAGGATTTAACTTGTGGTTGAAATCCCTCAACACCAACAAAACATCATTCTGATACTTGTCAGGCACAGATGACAGATCCTCTTTTAGTTTTTCCATTTTAGCCTTATAATAATGCTCATCCCCTTCTGGATGTATACAATAATTATAGTTATACCTTCATATCGAGGATTAGGGTTCAATAACTGCACTCTATATCCTACTACTCACTTACATTTTACATCCAACAGTGTCTCCATCCTAGCAATCTTAGTTGAGAACAACGTCAATTATTGGCCTGAGGGTCTACCCAAGCATTTTCTACTCGCCACTTTCATTTGTTGGAAAAAACCCTCTGTTACTAGGGTTTCATCGCACAGACAGGTCTTCTGCAAACATACAATGTCATTACTGTCAATAACCTCTTTAAAACTCTTCTAGTTCGGTAAACTATTATAGCCATTAACGTTCCAGGATAGTTTGGCCAGGCTGCGCAACAACCCAAAAACCTAGTCTATCTCACTTAGGGGCCCGTCTCCCTCATAAGCTGGAGATGCTAGGGCTATATATCTATTACTGGCTTGAAGACCTTCATCAACTCTCTCTCTTTCCCTGCATCCTTTTATGATTTCAAGGTCCTCTTTTTTGTCCCAGCAGGCCTCAATCATCCTGTGAGACCTGGGGTTAGCAGCGCTCAAGGGGGTAGCATGGCACAAGCAGCAAGGCAGCCAGGGGCTTGTGTGTAAAGCAGCTACTTAACGCACACATCCAATGTAAGACACAGTGGCGCAATAATGGAGACCACACCAGAAGTTGTATTTGAAAGAATCAAGATCTTTTATATAAGCTTTCAAATAGAGTGTTGCATTATTAATTCGTCAGCATCACATTGAGACTTTTCATGAATTACGTTCCAGTTACATCTCCTATAAATAGGTGAACATTTCATTAGATTACTAACCAGATCATCTAGCCGTAAAACACTAACTGACCCCGCCTGTCGCATCAAACTCTCTGACAGGCAACGGGGTAACTGTATTAACCTGGAGGATCCTACAAGAAGCGACTATGGTAATGCATTTAAATATCACATCAGCACCTCTCATGGACGCTTTTCCTTACAGGTAATACAACATATTGGCAAGTACTTATCAGTTCAACAAGGAGCTCCAAAGAACACAACCTTTATTTATTTGTGACAAGCCTTTCTTCTTGTGAATTCGGGTCGGCTTGCGACCTAGATCAGTTCCTCAGAATACTATGGAAGCCCACCTCTGCAAGAAAACTCAGTACAGTGAAGTGAAGCTCCCCCTCATTTCCGGCTTGTACATAGGGTGCACTAGGAGCAAATCAGGCCTGTGGATACGGTGCACTTAGAGCATTCCAGGCTTGTAAATACGGTGTTCACTAAACACTTCAGGCTTGTAAATACGGTGCGCGCTAAACACTTCAGGCTAGTAAATACGGTGCGCGCTATAACACTTCAGGCTTGTAAATACGGTGTTCACTAAACACTTCAGGCTTGTAAATACGGTCTCTTGAGGCACAGTTGCAGGGGGGAAGGGGCCAACAGGGCCCAGTCTCGGAGCACCCCGGGGGAGGGGCGACCTCGGGCCTCTCCCGGCCTACCGCCCTCCTCCCCAAGGGGTTACCCCACTTCTTCGGCCCTCCAGGGCCCTTGTGTCGGGTTCAGCGGAGGAGAGGGGGGTTCCAACCCTCTCGTGGCTGCCCTCGTCCCAGTGCGGTGCAGGCTCAGCTTCAGGGCACCGGCGCTGGGGACGAGGCAGGGGCCGGGCTTGCTTCTCCTCAAGGGCGCGCCAGCCAGAACCAATGGTAGCAAGGCCCTCGGGAGCGGGACGAAGGAGCTCCCCTGTCACGTGGGGCGTGCACTGACTTCGGCCTACCGCGGCCCAGCTCACTTTAGGCGGCGGCCCTCTCCTGGCATACGGGGGCCGCCGAGGGGGGTAATCTCAGCGCTGGACACTGCGCTGATGCAGGTGGCCACAGGACAGGCCGGGGGCACTTCAGAGGTGCCGCGAAGACGGCGCCGATGCCGCGATGATGGTGCGGTCCCTTCAGGCGCCTCGGGGGCTGGACAAAGCGCTTTTCACCGAACTGCGGCGCCTCACAGGGCAGGATGCTTGTTGAGGTGAGAAGCGCCTCAAGATCACAGCGCTTGAACCACGGAGGCTCAGTTAGCTCAGGGCAGGCAGTCGTAAATACAGCGCTGGACAGGGGAAGCAGAATATAGCGCTTTCCACACAGTTTAACCAGGACAGCAGAACAGTTCAGTCAGGGGGAGGCAGGTAGGGCAAAGTGGGCCCAGCTGACAGCAGGGTATGCGCAGGGCAGCACAAGTCCAGTACCTGGTCGATCACCCCAGCAGTCTCCGGTCAAGGAGAAGTAGACGTCTTGGTGCTTGTATGGTTCTGCGCCCTTAGTTGCTGGTTACTTGAAGTTGTTGAGAGGGGGGGGGTTCTGAGTTGAAGGCTTGAAGAATTTCTCTTCAGTCACTGCAGATGGAATCTGGGGTTCCCTATCACTGGGCCAGATCAGGGAGACTAGCTTGCGACACCTCACCCAGCTTAAGAGGCAGCACCTAAATCCTGTCACTCCCAGTAGCATAGGTTCCTCACTAGGCCCTCCCACCTAAAACTCCTGTGTGGGTTCCCCAGGTCAGTGATGCCCCAACTGACTAGAAGGTTTCCCTCCTTTTCCTTATATAGTGTCAGTTGGCAGTGGCAGTTGGTGCCTCCCCTATTCTGGAAGGTTCCAGGAGCTTCCCTAATTCTAGCTATGGGCAGGCTGGCAGGCTGGTTTAGCAACATTGCTTAAGGGTTCCAGCCAGCTCCTGGCTACTAGAGTGCGCCTATACAGACCACGCTGCAGTAGCAGGGGTCAGTGGCAGCCATGTTGGGGGAAGAGAGCACCTGCAACCTGGCATTGATTAGCAATGGGAGGGTGCCCAGAGTCCTAAAGCCAACAAAAAGTAGGTGTGAAAAATGAGGCAAGGGCAAAAAATACAGGGAAAGACCACCCTAGGGCTGACAGGTCTAACATGCGTCCCCCCCAGCTGAAAGTGGGGAGAGCTACCCAACCTCTAGGGAGTTCTCATCACTAAGGCGGAAAAACCGGGAGAGACCGTCAGCATTGGCGTGGTCAGCTCCGGGTCGATGTTCAACCCTAAAGTCCATCCCCTGTAGGGAAATGGACCACCTTAGCAACTTGGAGTTTTCGCCTCTCATCTGCATGAGCCAGCGATGGGGTCGGTGGTCGGTTTGAACAAGGAAGTGAGAGCCAAAAAGATATGGCCTCAACTTCTTCAAAGCCCAGACCACAGCGAAGGCTTCTCGCTCGATGGTACTCCATCGCTGTTCCCGAGGAAGGAGTCTTCGGGAGATGAAGGCCACAGGTTGGTCTTGGCCATCATCGTTGAGTTGCGACAGCACGGCGCCTACGCCATGCTCTGAGGCATCTGTCTGCACGATGAATTCTTTCTGGAAGTCCGGGGTGGCCAACACCGGAGCGGTACACATCGCGCGCTTCAGTGTTTCAAATGCCTCCTGGCAAGCAGCCGTCCAGATGACCTTGCGTGGCTGCTTTTTGGACGTTAACTCAGTCAAGGGGGCCACGATGGTGCCATAACCCTTGACGAACCTGTGGTAATAGCCAGTGAGGCAGAGAAAAGCTCGGACCTCAGTTTGAGTTCTGGGGGACTCCCAAGCCATGATGGTCTCAATTTTGGCCTGGAGGGGTTGCACCTTACCTCCGCCCACCACGTGTCCCAGGTACACGACAGAGCCCTGTCCAATCTAGCACTTGCTAGCCTCGATGGTCAAGCCAGCACGTTGCAAAGCCTGCAGCACCTCCTGGAGATGTTGCAGATGGTCCTCCCAGGTGCTACTGAAGACAGCTATGTCATCCAGGTACGCAGCTGAGAAGGACTCTAGGCCAGACAGCACCTGGTTCACCAACCACTGGAAGGTGGCCGGAGCATTCTTGAGCCCGAAGGGCATTACTCGAAATTGGAAGTGACCCTCGGGGGTGGAGAATGCTGTCTTCTCCTTTGCTCCATCGGCCATGGCAATCTGCCAGTACGATGGTGCTGAGGTACTTGGCTGCTCCCAGCCGGTCAATCAGCTTGTCTGCCCGTGGTATCGGGTGAGCATCTGTCTTGGTGACAGAGTTCAACCCCCGATAGTCCACACAGAACCGAAGTTCTGGTGTGGTGCCCGGTGGAGCTGCTTTTGGCACCAGCACAACCGGACTAGCCCACGGGCTGCTGGAGGGTTCGATCACACCCAGTTCCAGCATCTTGGTCACCTCACTCTGGATGCTGTTCTTCACCTTGTCGGACAGCCGGTAAGACTTGTTTTTCACTGGCGGGCTGAATCCCTGTGTCCACATCATGGGTACACAGATGGGTGATTCCAGGTGTGAGGGAGAACAACGAGGCGTGCTGCGCCAAGACCTGGCAACAGTTCCTCTGTTGTTCTGGGGTCAAGGATGGGGAGAGGACAACTCCCTCCACTGAACCATCCTCCTCCTGAGCCGCTAGAAGGTCAGGAAGAGGCTCGCTTTCCTCCTCCTCGCTCCCATGCTTTCCTAATGTGCCTTTTCCCATCGCTTTGAGCATCAACTTTGCTGCAATTTACTCCCTTGTCCTTATCTCGGGCCCCAGCCGAGGGCGCTACGGCTCCCGCTGAAACCCGCAGAGACCGCTAAGGTGCGTGGTCACGTGGTGAGGAAGTCTGATCCAATGAGATGCGTTCATCCTGGGCAACCCGTACGTGCGTATCGCAGTGAAGGGAGCA
This sequence comes from Lissotriton vulgaris, assembly GCF_964263255.1. Lineage (NCBI taxonomy): Eukaryota > Metazoa > Chordata > Amphibia > Caudata > Salamandridae > Lissotriton > Lissotriton vulgaris. The sequence continues at coordinate 497,134,631 of NC_141691.1, forward strand.
GAGTGCAGAGTCGCGTAACCGGGAATCAGAAATGTGCTCAGAGTCTTTAGGCCAACATAAATAACTTAGAAAAAATTGGAGGCAAGCAGGCACACATTTTGGGGGAAGACCATCCTAATGCTGACATGTCTAACAATATATAATACATACGATTCTGCAATCCCTATGCAAATGCACATCTGTAATTTCTTTATTATCGGCGACTAGGGATGTACTCAGTCACCGATTATAAAGAAAAGTTTTCAAAACTCGACTGTAGTAAGTTATTATAGTTGAGTTTTTACTTCACAATGACTGCTGGCAAAGTCAGCAGCTAAGGTGAATGGCAGGTCAGGTCATAGAGCAGCTGTTTAAAGGAACAAAAATGAAAGGTTACTTTTCTTTCTTCTGCTCTATTTTTCTATCTTACAGTGACTAGCAGACAGAGCATGATTATTTTTTGCATTCCTTAGATAATTATACAAAAGTTAGAATCTTTATGCATGTTTCTACACATTCTAAGTTAATGCAGCTTTTTTTAAATGACTTGTACTGAACTGCTTCCAATATATTTTTGCCACAAATATCCGAACAGGTTTTTGATGTGTTTAATTTTGCACTGAAATTTCTATTTTTAATTTTCATGTTTGGAAACATGCTCTCTTTTAAAGAGCTATGTGCCAAGGTTTTAATTGTTTTGTAGGAAATGTGATAATATGACAATGTATTATAAAAGATAAAGAACCCCTTGTCCTACATGATAAGAATATTGTAAGTCACCGAAAAGTTACATAACCTAAAAAAGGAATTCAGCCTTCTGCCTCATTTCTCTAGATGGTTATGGAACTCCTTGGTGACTTGCAATATCCTTATAATGTATGGCAGGGAGTACTTTATCCCTTATTTTATATCAAACGTTGTTGATATGGTGAAGTTATTTTGGGAAGTGTCATTTCAGTCTCTTTTGGGAATATTGTAACATGATAGCATATAATTATGTTTCTGGGACATAATATCACTTTCTACAAATGTAATGTAAAGTAAGTGAACAAAATATCTCCTAAAGCATAATCCTATATATACACACACGCACAGATTTCTCATAATATTGCCTATATCATTCAGTGCTCTCAGAGGCGCATTTTGTAGTACACAGTTACAATATATTACTCAAGCATGGTGTGCCTCATGGGCACTTTTCATTTATTTATTTATTGGATTTGTAGAGCGCATGGCTGCCCGAGGGCTTCCCAGTGCTAAGGAGAATTCTGCCAATGAAAGCTGAACCAACACCTAGTTAGTGTGGGAATAACCAGGTTTTCGTTTGGAGCAGCTCGGAGTTCCAGTGGAAGGGCATTCCACAGCTTTGGTATCAGATGGGCGAAAGATCTGCAGCCCAATCTAGCTCTTTTAATTCTGGTTGTCTTGAGGAGCTGTTGCTGGGAAGTTCTGAGATGTCTAGTTGGGGTGTACCTAAATATCAGGTTCCTCAGTTTTTCAGGCCCAATGTTATTAATGATATTTTATGTTATGTAATTTATTCTTATAAAACTCGCTGTTACCCTGGGGTGTCCTGGCGCTAGGAACTGGGTTACCTGGGAGAGCGGAGGCTAGTTATTGAGAGATAAGCCATGTTTTCAGACCCTTGCGAAAGGAGATTACGTTAGAGGAATTTCTTAATTGAAATGAGAGTTCGTTCCAGGCTTTAGAGGCGCAGTGAAAGAAACTTCTGCCTCCCCAATTTGTTTTCTTGAACATGGATGTTTGAACAAGTTTAGAGCTAGAAGAATGCAGGGTTCTACAAGGAACATACCATGAGAGTCTGTGCTTAAGAAATTCCAGGCTAATGCCATTCACTGCTTTAAAGACCACACAAAGGGCCTTAAACCGAGCTCTCAGAGGGATAGGGAGCCAGTGTAATTTCCTAAGCTCACCTCTGACTGATGCAAACCTTGCCGTATCCGACAGTAATCTGGCTGCCGCATTCTGGACCAATTTCAACTTGTACATGTGTTGTTTTTGTACATTAAGATAAAGACTGTTGCAATAGTCCAGCCGGGACATGATCAAGACCGTAAAGACTGTCCTTAGTTTGCTAGCTGAGAGGAAGAGCTTGATTTTTTTTTATTATTCTAAGGACCATGAAGCAGGATGAGGTCACCTGGTTCACTTGGTCCTCCATAGTAAGTTTGTTGTCCACTAAGACTCCCAGATTCTTGGCTTTCCTGGAAGGTATTGGGCAAGATCCCAGCTCTACTGGCCACAAGTCTGGTGTCCAAACCCGGGGATTGTTGCCGAACTTTATGACCTCCGTTTTAGCTGAGTTAAGCTTTAGACAATTGGTTGACATCCAGATAGAAATGGAGCTCATGCATTTCTGAAACCTTTCCCCTGCCTCTCTTACCGCTCCCTCCCTAAGCGACAACACAATCTGAGTGTCGTAAGCATTGGAGGTGAGCTGGAACCCAAAAAAACGAATTATATTGGCTAAGGGAGCCACATAGCTATTAAAAAGGGTAGGGCTTAGAGATGAGCCCTGTGACACCCCACATGGGAGCGAGAAGGGGTAAGAAACATTCCCATCGAGATCCACGGTCTGGAACTTTCTGCCAGAAAGAGTGTAGCAGTTTCCAAGCTAAACCCTTAACTCCAATGTCCGCGAGCCGATTCAGCAAGACCCCATGATGGACTGTATCAAAGGCCGCGAGCTATGCTAGCTTTACGAGCTATGCAGAGAGTTTTAAACTTAACTCTAGCTTTGATAGGCAGCCAAAGCAGCTGTTTAAGTGCTTCTTTTTCAGAGATGCCAATGGGGATTTTTAACAGGAGTCTGGATGCCGCATTCTGTACCACTTGAAGTCTCCTCGTGACATACTTCGGCGAACCCAGAAACAGCGAGTTTCCATATTCCAGACCTGAGAGGAGGATTGATTATATCACCATTTTCCTCAGGTGTTCAGGGATTACATCAATGATTTTCCTTAACAATTTAAGAAGGGCTAGTGCCGAATCCAGGGAAAGATTGGGAGGTTTGATCACCGAAGGTAGAAGAATATCCAGAGCATCTGCTAGGAAACATGTGTGTGATGGGTCTACCATGTTTTAGGGTCTACTTTTGACCAACTCTTCTTAGTGATGGATTGTACTAGGGTTTTTGTTCGCTTGCAGGGGCTTGGGTAGACTGAAGATGATTAAGGAGTGGTCTGACCACAGTACTGGAGGAGGTTTAGAGACTATAAGCTGCGGGTCATTAGTAAAAAATATGAGATCCATAACATGGCCTTTCTCGTGTGTAGAAGTGACGAGTTGGGTAAATTGCACAGCTTCCATGTCACCTTGCAGCTGTTTGATGTGATGGGAGTCATGTTTATCTACTTGAAGATAAAAATCACTGAGAATTGTCAGTTCAGACTTTTCCATTGTGAGACTGTATATATAATCGGGTAAAGCCTGTAGAAATATGATGCTAGTGCCTGGCAGCCTGTACATAAGTACTCTTGAGAATGTGTGGGTGGGAGATAAGGCTATACGAAACTGGGCACTTTTACTTTCAGGAAGTGCGAAGTTGGATGAAGTGCATTTGTATTCATCTTTAAGATTATGGCAATGCCTCCCCCAATTCTATCAGGGTGATCTTATCTGTGTAGCTGGTAGCCAAGGGGAAGGGCGAGATGGATATCAGTGCCTTAGCAAGTATTAAGCCAAGTTTCAGTAACAAACAATATGTCTAGAGGCTCTTCCTCTAACAGGATTCTAATGTCTGATAAGTGTTTTGGGATAGACCAGGCCTTTATCAGTCCCATCTTCCAATTGTTCTCTTTAAAGTTATTTGCCCGAACCTGAGTTGTCGGGCTAGTGATTGTCCTGTATCCAAAAAAAAGACAGGGAGCCATGGGAGAGGATGTGTTGTCTATTCCTATTTGGATCGCACAGGTATGATGTGGCTGTGGCCTGATTTCTAGTAGATGCTTCCTAGAGTATCTATATTTACTTGCGTTGTGTGGACCAGGGTTTCTGGCCCCTGGTCCCGGTCGGGCGCTTGTAGTGTCCTGAGGCGCCGGGTAGCGGTCTAGTTTGCCTTCGCCGACTGGGACATGTTTATGCGGACGCATGACATCATGCGCGCTCTGTATAAATAAATAAAGCTTGGCCGACCAAGTTAGTCGAGACCACGCGCAACATCAGCGGAGTGTCCTGTACCTTATTTATGCGGCGGCACTGCGAGCAATGGCGCGCCTGCACATAGGAACATCCCACTGGCGACGAGGTAGTAAATGAACTCATGCTGTGCCCATGAAGCCCCCACCTCCTCAGTCTCCATCTGTATGCCGGCCCTCAGCAGTTCAGTGCTACTCACGCAGGCGTAAACCCCAATGAGGGTGTCTGAAGCACCAGAATACTGCCGTGGAGTGTCTCCCCAGGGCCTGTGGTGAGCCCATGTGTAGGAGAAGACAGCAGTGCGGCCCCACCACGCTGTAGAGTGTGTCCAGATCCCAGTGCCACGCGGACTCACAGGAACCTGCGTCAGCACACAGGTCAGAGCAGCCAGCGCTTTGCCTATTGGGAAAAGAAGGGGATTCAGCCCAAGAGTCACGCGAGTCTACACCTGAGCGCAGATCGGGGTGGCCAGTAAAGTGACCTAGAGGAAAAGGTGGTAAAGAGAAAAGAGAAGAGGGCCCCCACATCAGTCAACGCCCAGAACAGCCCAGGGGGAGGCACCTAAGAAGGGACAGTTCACGCGCAAGAAAGGAGAGCCTACGCACACGTCACGATGGCGTTGATTCCCGCCATCGAACCATTCATAGTAGACGGATCCTCGTCATCCCTAGCTCCACGATGGAAAGATTGGAAAGACCGCCTCCAGATCTACTTCGAAGGGGCAGGCACTGCCAGGGAAAGACGCAGAGCATTACTTCTCCACCTTGGAGGGAAGGACCTCCACAAAATATACAAAACGTTGGTGGAAGCAACCCCAAAGACATACCACACCCTCCTCAATGCCCTAAATGCGCATTTTGAACCTAGACTATGCAAAGACTATGAGAGGTTCATTTTCCGCCAAGCCAAACAAGAGGCGGAAGATTCATTGGACGCATTCCACGGGAGGTTGAAAGAACTAGCCAGCACGTGTAGATTCCGCGATGAGCAGGAAGAGATTCGTGGGCAGATAATTCAGAGGTGTTACTCCTCCAAACTTAGAGTCAACATCCTTCAAGAAGACCGCAAGCCGCTGGCAGATATCCTCAAACTGGGGCACTCTAAGGAACTATCGCAGGCCAGAGCCTCCCACATGGAAGCAGCCCTCCACCGACCCATCAAAGTGAAACAGGTCAACATGGCGGAGAAAGTAAACGTCGTGAAGCCAAAAGCGCGCCAATATGGAGGCAAGAAACAGCAGGACAAGAGCAAGGAGTGTGGGTACTGTGGAGGCCAGCCCCACTGCCTGCAGGACTGCCCGGTAAGAGGGAAGAAGTGTAGCGCATGTGGATGGATGAACCACTTTGCCGCGGTATGTAGATCAACGAAAGCCAAGAGGGAGGCGGCACATGCTGCAATGGAAGAACGGGACAGTGAACATATGGAGGATGACACGGGTCACTACCCTGTCCATTACGTATTTGCCATCGACCAGCCAAAAAGGAAGAAACGGCGCCTCCCGAAGTGTCGCATCAAGATCCATCAACAGGAAGTGAGAGCGACCATTGATACGGGAGCATCCATCGAGCTAACGTATATAACCAGCTAAGCGCCCAGCCTCCCCTACGCGAAGCTAAAATCAGAGTATTCGCATATGGACAGAAGACGCCAATTCCCCTAATCGGGTGTTTTTCAAGACTGAACTACAGCATCAGGACCTGAAAGTACCCACCACAGTGTACGTCACGAGAGAAGGCATTGGCATGCTGATCAGTGGGCAAGCGGTGGAAGAATTGAGACTAATATCATTCGCCATTGCTGTGCTAACCGAAGAACTAGACACCATATTGGAAGAATTTGGCGAAGTCTTCAAAGGCATCGGGTGTCTAAAAGGGAAGGAGGTCTCCCTCCACATTGATCCATCGGTCCAGCCTGTGGCACTGAGACACAGGCGCATTGCATTTCACCTGAGGAAAAAAGTTGAAGAGGAGCTGGAAACATTAGAGAAGCAAGGCATCATCGAAAAGGTTAGTGGGCCCACCCATGGGTGTCCCCGATCGTGGTAGCCCACAAGCCAAAACAGCCAGGCCAGGTCCGCATCTGTGTGGATATGTGCCTCCCGAATGCAGTGGTGAGGAGGGAGCCACACATAACCCGCACAGTAGACGACATCCTGGGAGAGCTGAATGGTGTGAGATGGTTCTCGAAGAAGGATCTCCGCTCCGGCTATCATCAACTAACACTCCATCCGGACTCCCGGTACATAACCACCTTCTCCACCCATGTGGGCCTCAGTCGGTACCGGCGCCTAAACTTTGGAATCTCAGAGCCGCTGAAGTATTTCAAAATACTATTCGGGAAGTCCTCAGTGGACTCCCGGGCGTCCTAAACGTGAGTGATGACCTGTTGATCTATGCAACATCTATCGAGGAAAACCACCAAAGGCTAAGGGGAGTCCTGCAAAGAATCAAGGAATCAGGCTTGACCCTGCACCGCGAGAAATGCCAGTTCTTACAGACAAAATCAGTTTTTTTGGATACACCTTCTCCGACCAAGGAACAGCACCGAACCCCGACAAGGTTAAGGGCGTTCAAGAAGCCCCAGCCCCATCCAACATCTCAGAGACAAGGAGTTTCCTGGGCATGGTAAACTTCTCTGGGCGCTTTCTGTCCGACCTATCGAACCTCACAAAACCCCTCCGGGAGCTAACGAAGTCCACCACCCCTTGGCAGTGGGCTCAAGAACAAGAGGAGGTGTTCAGAGCCACCAAAGCTGCCCTATCCGCAGACATGATGCTGTCCTACTTCGACCCCATCAAAGCCACCAATGTTGCAGTGGACGCCAGCACCTACGGGCTAGGAGCTGTGCTAATGCAACTTCAAAACAACAGAGAATGGGCACCCATTGCCTATACCAGCCGCTCCCTAACAGACACTGAGCAAAGATATTCCCAAATAGAGGGAGAGGCGATCGCAATTCATTGGGCCTGCCGACATTTCCATGTCTACGTATATGGTCATCCCTTCACAGTATCTACGGATGATAAGCCCTCATACCCCTGTTTCGGGGGTCAGTATCGAAACCTCCGCCGAGAGTTGAGAAGTGGATACTTCAACTGCAAGAGTATGATTATTGGGTAGAGTACAAGCTCGGGGCGACGAATCCCACAGATTACCTCTCCAGACACCCCCGAGCAGCCACCGAGGGGGAGAGAGAAGATGCAGAAGAGACCGAGGAATACGTGCGACTGGTAATGGAAAGGTCAAGGCCCCTACCCATGAGTCTAGAGACAATCGTCGAAGCCACCCAGAGCGATGAATGTTTGAAATTTGCAGCGAATGCCATCCGATCCAACGACTGGCGGCCCTTCCAAGCCACCCTGAGCAAGCGGACACCGCAAGCCAGAGCCACACTCGAAGCAATCATGAGGGTGAAAGAAGAGCTATCCCTCGACAGCCAAGGATGCCTACTGCGGGGACCGAGGGTAGTCATGCCCGCGAGCCTAACTCAACAAGCAGTAGAGCTGGCGCACAGAGGACACCAAGGCATGGTAAAGACCAAGAGCAGATTAAGAGCCAAGGTGTGGTTTCCCGGCATGGACACAATGGTGGAACAGACCGTCAGAACGTGCACCTGGTGCCAAGCTGCAGGACAGCCGGAACGCCCTCACCCAGTCATTAAAGAAGATAACCCCCAGAGGCCGTGGGAGTGTGCAAGTGCAGACTTCGGGCACCTTCCAGACGGGCGCTACATGCTAGTGATCATAGACGACTTTACCAAGTACCCAGAAGTGGAAATTGTCGACAGCCAGACTGCCGTTGAGGTCATCGCCAAGTTCGAAAAGACAATAGCCACGCATGGTATCTTTGAAGTGGGAAGTGAAGAGATTTATGCGCAGGCTGAATAAGACAATACGCATTGCACACGCAGATGAATCTCCAGTGGAGAAGGCCATATATAGTTCTCTGCGAGAACTATAGGTTGACCCTGCATCTTAACACTGAAGCCGCACCAGGCCCGCAACCATGGGTCGAGTAGTCAGAGACACCATTCCAAGTCACCCAAACAGGATCCCGAACCACGTAGATGCGGAGAGTACCTTAGCCAACCGGGCCCATTCCAACGACCAGGCCAGTCAACGGCGGGGAGCCAAGGAGTCAGATATCCAAGCGAGAGACCGGGTATATGTCAAGGACCGCTATCCGGGAAGCAAATTCCGACTCCCATTTGAGCATAGGCCGTGGACTGTTCTCCGCCGAGCAGGCACCATGGTGACCGCGCAAAGATGGTCTGAAACAGTCACCCGCAACATTTCCTTCTTCAAAAAGGCACACTCTGACACGAGGCATCCTCAGGAGTCGAATACTGTAAGACTGACCCCCAATCAACCCAGCGACACGGAAGACTCTGAGCCGGGTGAGCAGTACTTTCCGAAAGATGAAGACCTGGGGAGCCAAAGAAGCCCACCGACACCAGCGACGCCGGGGACAAGTTTGACAAACTCTCAGGGCGCCAGACTGGAGAACACCCCATACCCGAGAAGAACACCGCAGAGGGCCCCGTCCAGAGGTGAGCAGTCGGGGTACGACTTGCGGAGGAATCCAGCACCCTCCTCCCAGCTGGCAGACTTCCTGGTGTGAGGGTTTTTGGACACAGAACAAGAGACTGGTAACCAGAACATTTCTGTACTTGTTTGTTTTGTTTCGTCTTAGTTTAAATAAAGGTTAGAAGGAATGTAGTGTCTGCCCGTGCCGACTGGGACACATTTACGCGGACGCATGACGTCACGCGCGCTCTGTATAAATAAAGAAGGCGTAGCCGACCAAGTTAGTCGGGACCACGCGGAACATCAGCGGAGTGTCCGGTACCTTATTTATGCGGCGGCGCTGCGAGCAACGGCGCGCCTGCACATAGGAACATCACATCGCTTACAGGCGCAGACGGGCTTGCCTTTGGCCCGCCCAGCCCACAGTGGTCATTTAAAGGAGAGGTGGAGCTGGCAACTCGACCGCCAACCTCCCACCTCAATGAATAACTCTATGGAGAGCGTGCCCCGCTTGTGCTCTATTATTCCTGAAAGGTGAAGTGCAAGATACCCTGTGGTAGCGGCTCAGGACAATTTCTGTACATCCAAATTCATACAGTTTTAAAAAACTATTCCGTTAGGAGGAGATGCATATAGATTAAAATCAAAAACAAATTAAAATTAGAAAAAAAAAGTCGCGTAGTAAGTGCGCGAGGCAGAGCTTCACTGGCAATGCTCTTCTGCTGCTGGTATATTTTGAAACTTTTGTTCACTTCATTTACAGGTAGTTGAATGTTTTTTATTTTGTTAGAAAAAAATGACATCCTTCTTCCTTTCCTTTCACATTCTGCCAACCCCAGCAAGATTGCCACATATTGCACTTTCCACAGTCCTCTCCTTTGCAGTCAGAGAAAGGAAATTAAACAACACTATGAAAAGAATAAGCAGCAATTTGACCGAAAACACAGCCTAATGTTTGAACCCATTGAAAATACCTCAAGATAAAGCAAAACTTAAAGGCATCTTTTTGTTGCTCATTCCGTTTCTAAACTCGAGTATGGTTATTTAGGGGATGCAGCACCCCTGCCCCTCCCACTCCCACCCCCACGCCCACACGCTTCCGGCGCCTATGGCTCCGCCCTATTGCTTACGGCATGGTGCCATTCCATGCCTATAAAACAGTCACATTAGCGGGGGTGTTTCTGTCAAAGAGAAACGACGTCTTAGGCAACCGCTGCATAAATGGGTAATTACACGCTTATAGATCTAAGTCGGCTGTAGCAATTATTAAACGTGTTGCTGTCTTGGGTCTTTCAACAGCAGTGGGTGTATATTTACGACTTATAGTCTCATGACGTGTACAGAAAGTACCTCCTGTTCTGCTAAAGGTCAAAGAAGCGGCGTCACATCCGACTGTGTGTGATACACCGCTGTCCTCTTATCGGGTGACTGGAAGCTGTAATATGAGGTGATTGCTATTGATCACTCCGAAACCAGCTGACGAGGGTGATTTGTTGCACAGCGCGACTAATTTCATGGATCTTTATATTTGTGTTTACTGAAAAAAAAGTTCTAGGAAATAGACCCAAAAAGAGACTTTTTCGCCATTGGGACAGATCCATTTAAGTTTCGCAGTAGCAGTGTGTGTGCTTGTATGTATGTGCGCTGAATGTGGTGGCATGCGATCTGTGTTTTGTTGTGATGTGTGTGATGAGAGATGTGAAACTCTTAGTGACAGCGTAAGACGAAAGCCATGATTTAAATATTTGTTGTAGAGAAGGAGAAAAAGACATTCCCAGCCAACGGGAAACATGATCTTCCTGTTTGGTCATATTTGAAAAATGAAGGTTATTCGTAAGAACACCTGTCTGTTAACTGGCTGTTAAAGGCTGGTGAAGAACAGCGCACAGCTCTGAAACTTGCCGGTAGTAAGCATGTGACCACTGTTTATTCCTTATCCCTGTCAGCAAATCTGTAATTACTGCAGCAAGTCATCATGTTTACTGTGCTCGTCCATACCTGGGTAAATAGCATCCAATATTTAATAAGGGATCGAGAGTAACAAAGCCCGAAGACAAGGGGCAGATTTACAAGCCCCTTGCGCTACTTTTGCGTCACTTTTCTCGTGTTAAAAGTGACGCAAAAGTGGCGCAAGAGGTTGGTAAATCTAGTATGGCTAAACTTCCATTAGAACCGAGCCATGGAGTACCTCAAAGAAGCAGAACAAATTAAATAAACTATTCTTTTCTCACCATTGGATAGTTTGAACTTCTACAGTGGTGACAGCGATGAGAGAGCGAGGCAACATAGTTAAAAGAATAAACAATGTATGTTGCAAATTAATTGCAGAAATAGGAACCGTATTATTAGCTATTTACAGGGTCGGACTGGCCTTAGAGCAACCAGGCAGTGATGATCTGACAGATCAGGGTGTAGGCTGTTTTTTAGCAGCTGTGGGTCGGTATTATGGGCAGGTTGGACGGTTTTTACTGTTGATTTCCCTGAAATTGGCACATTTTTTCTATATCCTTCGCTAATGGGGATAACATTTTTTGGGTGCCAAGGCCTCTTCTTTGTCCCAGTCCAAGCCTAGCTATGTACCACAAAACATGAGAAGAAAATTGGCAAATAGCACAGCAACATATATTCAAATATTTCAGTGTGAGTCAGTGAGTGATTGTGACATGAAAGTGTAGGCAAACCAATGTCATCATCCTTTAGGGAATCCATGAAAGTCATAAAAGTGAGAGATGGTTTAGGGCCAATGTTAAGGGTATTCACAAGCACACGCTGAAGAATATGATTTGGCCCAAAGAACATAAATGAGCTCAAACCTATGAGTCTACATGGGCTGATGGCTTCCTATGATTAGGATCCTACTATGCCAGGTACACTAGACTAATCATTAAATTGGACAAAAACTGAAGAAGAAAACAATGCCAACAAGGGAAAAATACACCACTCATTAAGCAGCAGATTCACAAGAAACGGACGCATCCTTATAGATGCGTCAGTTTACCTGCACCTGCGTGAAAAACCCTTACTCCACCATAGATGAGCCGTATTTACAATACGATGCACTATGGCGCAAGGATTGACAGATGCGTCAGAAATTCTGATGCCTCTGTTGGCACAAAAGTCATGCATTGTTGGAGTCGTGTCGCAAGCAAGCGCAACCCCAGCAATGCGTTTTGTGGCCTATTCCCAATACACTGCGTCAGTCCTTATGCCTGCTTCAAGCAGGCTTAAGGTTTTCACGAAGTGGCATCCTAAAAGCCACGCAGTGAAAACTTGTAGATTTCACTGCATCACGTTGTAAATTTGCCACAATTTATACGCCGCTGTTGCATCACTAAAGTGAAGCAACAGCAGCGTAAAAGTGATGCAAGGGGCTTGTAAATCTACCCCTGAGTGTTGTTGGATAACACAACATCAGCAGCATTGGACTGCTTCTTAGCTCTATTCTTCATTGGCAGAATTTCTGAAGATTTTCTTCCACCAGCAGTCAGAGGCTGCAGTGTCATAGTCAAGAAGGATCAACGAAGTAAGATCAATTTCGTAAGAACTCATGGTGAGTAAATTTTCCTGAGGAAAAAATCTCAGATGCAATGGGTTTATTTAGAAGGATTGGGGTATCACCTCTTTCCTACATTTTAGCAAATTAAGGTTTTTGCACACCTCATTGGAAATTGTAGTTGAGGTTTGTGTAGACTTAGAAGCCCAGAAATAAGGTAGACATTAAACGTTTTTGGCTCATTCACATATCTTTACACCTCCAGGCAAAGTGCTTAGAATATAGGTAGTCCTTAATTTTTACAAGGGCCCACTATGGGTTCTCGGCTCCTCTGTTCGCTAGTAGAACAATTAAAAATGTTGGTACTTGGTGCTCTAGGTAGGCAGAGCATCATCACAATGAAAGTGTGCCACTGTCATTGGTAGTATGTAATTAAACTGATAGGGGTATTAAGTTTGCCAAAATCTCTGGTTGAAGGGAAGCTGCCTCAATTTTTTGAGCTAGAAAGTTAGAAATGTCTTTGTGGACTTCCACAAAAATCCCAACTACTTTCAAGTTATTCCCGGTCAGTTGCTATCAACAATTCAGTATCAATGATGTTCAGTATATAACCACTCTTGCCTCAATTTGATACAAATAATAACTGTTTTAGTTGTCACTAGATTATAATCCCGTCCTTTTCAGTTAGTTAAGAAATAGTGACTACTTAAGTTGGCACTGAGTTATGTTCCCATCCTTTACATACTCCCACCGACCTGGTGCTTTCACAAAAAGTAATGTAGCTCATTGCCACTGTTAAACCCCATGGTTACTGCTCTACATTTACTAATCCATCTCGCTTCTTGCTGCCGTAAATGCAATACCCAATCTCCACCCCTGGTTCTTGGTCTTATTCTGTGTATCCCATGAAACTTAATCCCCACTTTCTCCTCATGATTTTCTTTAATGTGTTGAAAGATGAGAGATTTCACGTCCTTATTGACAATAGCTCCCTTATGTTCCTGAATTTCTGAATTTTAAAACTCTTTTGGTGCTCCCAATGTATATCTTGTGACATTCACACAAGATTATGTAAACCACCCCAACACTATTACAATTAATGAATTCATTTATCTTGTATACTTTCTTAGTATTATAACTGAATTCCTTAGTTCAATTAATACCTAATTCACACATGTTGCAAGAACCACAAGTGGACAATCCTTTAGGAGGCTGTGGTAGCCAGTTTCCACCATGAAGTCTTGGGGATGCAAGATAATTCCTAGTCACTAGATTACCTATAGTAGGACATTTACTGAAGGTTACCGTTGGTTTGTGAGAGATAACATCTATTAATCCCGGTACACCTTTCTATTAACTCCAACTTTTATGCAAGATTTTATATATTAGATTTTGGTGAATACTGTATGTGGAAATGAAAGCCATTCTATCTCTAGTAGGATTTATTTTCTTCTGTATTAGAATGGATTCTCTCTTACCTGAGTACCCTTTTTTTTCCAAATTGACCTGTGAAAAACCCCTTCCTACAAGTCTCTTTTGACATTTTTTCAATGCTTCTCCAAAATCTGTGTCTAAAATGCAATTGCATCTAATCCTAATCATATCACCATACGGAATACCTTTTATTACTGCTGGTGGATGTGAACTTTCTGCTCTCAAAATCGAGTTTGTAGCTGTTTGTGTATGAAACAGTCTACTGTGGACATTATCATCCACAATGAACAGTTCCACATCTAAAAATTCAGAACTATCTTTGCGGTGGCACATGGTAAATTTGACATTACAATCATTATCCTTCAGAAATTCAAAATAGTCTATTAAATCTCTATTATCAATACATCATCGATAAATCGTTCCCAAAATAAAATGAAATCGATCCATTTGGCAGCTTTCCTGCCCCAGGCATGCTCCCTCTCAAACAAATCCATAAGTAGGTTGGCGTAAAAGGGAGAAATCCTGGAACCCATTGCTGTGCCCCTGATTTGATCATACCACTCTCCCTCAAATGGGAAAACATTATTTTCAATATCAAGGTACTCATTTCTGCAATCATCATTGAGTGATCCAAAAGACTAGCACTTCTGTTCCCCAAAAAGTGATTCAAAGCTAACTCTACTTTATTATTCTCTATACAGGTGTAAAGACCTATGACGTCTAAAGTTACAAAGCTCATATCTTGTTCCCACACTACATCCTGTATTTTATTCAACACATCACATTCAACACATTGTTATACTCCTTTTCTCCCCTGAGGCGGAAGCCGGGGGCCCTTGAGCACTCTTGCTCATCTTGTGCAGGAAAAACGAACAGGATTGACTGATTGCAAAGCTTGATTTTTTTAAGAATTGTAAATATTTTAAACAGGTCGATTTTAGAGATCCTGTTGGCCTTACCTTGGTGCAAGCATTACGTTGCCCAGGGCGGCCTCACACCCCCTCCTCAGCTGGAAAGCCTCGCTAGTTCGGGCGCTCGGCGCTGAAATCATTTTGGGCGCCATCTTGGGTAGGGGTAGGATCGCGGTCTAGTTGATCGGCGATCCCGCCCTCCCAGGATACAAAAGGAGTCCCTCTTCTTTCACTCGAGGTATTGTTATACTCCTTTTCTCCCCTGAGGCGGAAGCCGGGGGCCCTTGAGCACTCTTGCTCATCTTGTGCAGGAAAAACGAACAGGATTGACTGATTGCAAAGCTTGATTTTTTTAAGAATTGTAAATATTTTAAACAGGTCGATTTTAGAGATCCTGTTGGCCTTACCTTGGTGCAAGCATTACGTTGCCCAGGGCGGCCTCACACCCCCTCCTCAGCTGGAAAGCCTTGCTAGTTCGGGCGCTCGGCGCTGAAATAATTTTGGGCGCCATCTTGGGTAGGGGTAGGATCGCGGCCTAGTTGATCGGCGATCCCACCCTCCTCACGCCTCCCACACTGGATATAAACGTCAAAGCTCCCCGTCCGCGCAGCGGGCGGGCGCAGCGGGCGCGCCGGCGGCGCGCCGAAGGCGGGCCCGTCTGCGCCCGTCCGCGACCGGACGGGACCAGGGGCCATACCCCCTGTGCGAGATGATACAGAGCGGGGCAGATCAATGAGGTATGATGCTAGCACATTAAAAAACCTAATGCCTCCGATCAATCACATCTGTCAGCACTCTATCCTCCCGGACTCTCCACCCGAGATATGTCTACACTGTAAATTTTCACTGACCAGCTATTTAGATAAGTCCCCTTCTAGTAAAATCTATAAAATGTTTCTTCTAAACTGCCGGTCACTGACTAAACATGCCACTCAAATGTCTCTCCTGCTGGAGGAAAATGAACCAGATGCAATATTTCTGACGGAGACCTGGTTAAGAGATGTCTCTGACATGGATATCACCTCTATTCTGCAAATGGGATATACCTTGCAGAGATTGGACAGATCAGAAGGTAGAGGAGGAGGCCTAGGCATCCTTCATAAAAACCAGTACCTCTGTAGAACCTCATCGGCCGATATTTCCAACTGTGAGAGCATGCTATTCGCCCTTGAACTTTCACCCACAGATTCTTTCTCTGGTGTACTTATCTATCGCCCCCCCAATCAAATAGGGGAGTTTATTGAATCACTCCAGTCAAAAATAGCTAACTCTGTGGTTAGTAAATCCAATTTCTCTGTACTAGGAGATATAAACATTCACTTAGATGATCCTAACAACTCCATGACCAGAGCATTTCTGGACAGTATGGCAGCCCTCCAGATTACACAGAAAGGCTTTATGCCCACGCATGAAAAAGGCCACCTTCTTGACGGTGTTTTTAGCAATGATAACAGACTAGAAGTGGGGACCCCACTTCCTCTTACCTGGACAGACCACTGTCTAATACCTATTCAGTGGACTCCAGTTATGCTAACTCAGTCCTCTCCTCGTACAACCCTTCTTGGAAGAGACTGGTCCAAAGTCTCCCCAGTCCAATGGGCCAATTTACTTTCGGCCGCTCCCCCCCAAAGGGCAACAGACCCTGCAGTACAATATGAGAACTACATCAAATGGCTGTGTACAGCTTTGGACTCTATTGCACCTATCAAAGTTCTTAAAGAAAAAACTAAGTCCAAGGAATCACCTTGGTACACTCCTGAACTTAAAGAACTAAAAAGGGCATGCAGAAGATCTGAAAGAAATTGGAGGATTTCCCGTAGTAAGGAAGACAAAACTACACACCTTGAAGCCATTAAAACATATAAATTAGAAATTAGACGAATCAAAACCTTATACTTCGAGGAAAAAATTCTAACTGCCTCCAACTCTTCTAGAGAAATCTTCCAGATAGCTAAATTCCTGGTTGATATCCCCTTGGTTCTTGCTGATCCGAGTACAGCTCAGGCCCGCTGTGAAAGTCAAGCGGAATACTTCCACAGCAAAATACAAAAAAATTGCCTCTGCCTTTAGCTCATCGAACCCACCCCAAGACACTGGAACCAGCTTACCTAACATCATGACTCCAAAACTAGATGAGTTTCCACTGCTGGATGAGAACTCTCTTGCAACCATTATGATGAAAATAAAATCTGGATCTCCTACAGACCCTGCCCCTCCCTATCAGTTAGTAAAAATTGAGAACTTTATCAAACCTGTCATTCTCAATATACTAAATTCATCTATTTCCACAGGTTCAGTACCTACTGCATGGAAATGCGCACAGGTTAGGGCTTTGCTGAAGAAACCCACTTTGGATCCAGGGAATATGGCCAACTATCGGCCTATTTCCCTCCTTCCGTGGATCAGCAAACTCCTAGAAAAACATGTAAATTCATCCATTACTCAATTTCTAGAGAACCATCATCTCCTCCACGATTCCCAAGCGGGTTTTCGCCCAAAATTGGGAACTGAGGCGGCTCTCCTGGCGGTAACTGAGCTGGCCAGGAAGCAAATGGATCAAGGCGGCACTGCAGCAATTATGTTGCTTGACCTCAGTGCCGCCTTCGATACCGTTAACACCAACATTCTTCTTCACCGCCTCAATCAGATCGGAATTTCTGGGAAGGCCATGCAGTGGCTCCAGTCATTCCTGGAGAATCGATCTTTCAGGGTAGTTGAGGGCACTACTCACTCAAAAGTCTGGCCCCTGGATCAAGGTGTACCTCAGGGCTCTTCATTGAGCCCTACTCTTTTTAATATTTACATGCAGCCCTTAGCCGACATAGTGTACTCCTTCGGCATTGATATAATAACCTATGCCGATGATACACAATTAGCTGTATCCATGAATCAAGCAGATTCTTCCCCGTCCAACCTAAGAAACTGTCTGGTAGCGGTAGCTCAATGGATGGCCATCTCGCATTTGAAATTAAATGGCGAGAAAACTGAGCTTATGGTTCTGGGCAATCCAACCATTCCCAGCCCTCTGTCAGATTGGCCACCTTGCATGGGGCCCATACCCCAACCGAAATGCCACATAAAGAGCTTAGGCATTTGGCTGGACTCCAACCTCAGCTTTATGCAGCAGGCTACCACTCTTTCTGCCACTTGCTTTGGGCTAATGCGCATGCTGAGAAAAGTGCTGCCTCTTCTTCCTTTTGAAGCCCGCAGAATAATGGTTCAAGCCATTATCCTGTCCCGTCTGGATTACGGGAACTCGCTATATTTAGGTGCCCCCGCATTCACAATCAAAAAGCTACAGGTGATCCAGAAGGCTGCAGCTCGCCTCCTGCTGGGCCTCAACAAACGAGAGTCAGTCACCATTGCCCTGAGGAAACTGCACTGGCTCCCTGTTAAGGCTAGAGTGCTATTTAAATCTCTTTGCTTTATGCACAAAGCTATGTGGAAGAATGCCCCTACTATGATCTGTTCCTTGGCAAAACCCTATCTTCCTCACAGATCCCTAAGATCCAGCACTGCCTTTCTGGCTACTGTCAGCAAAGTCAGACGGACAAGATGGGGCGGACGCTCCTTCTCCTGGAATGCCGCGAAGGAATGGAACTCCCTGCCCACCTCCCTTCGCAGTGAACCTAGCCTTCTAAAATTTCGGAAGGCTTTGAAAACGCATCTGTTCATTTAATCTCTTTTCTTTCAGTATGACGGTACTTAGCGCTACGAGGCCTCCGGGTTGTTTGCGCTCTACAAAACCCGATTAAAAAAAAAAAAAAAAAAAAAAAACATCCATGGTGTCCCTGATATACGAGGGTAAATTCATGACCAATGGTTTCAAACATAAATCTACAAACTCTGAGATGTGTTCAGTTAAGCTACCTATACTCAAAACTATGGGTCTTCCTCGTGGATTCTGGAGTGACTTATGTATTTTAGGTAGAATATATATGAAAGGAAATGTTGGGTTTGTCACATTTAAATATTTATACTCTTGTACCTCCAACAAACCTTGTTCTTTCCAGGAATATAATGTTTCAGATATATATCTTCCTGCCTCTTTGGTAGGAATATGACTTAATCTTCTGTAACAATTAGTATCCCCTAGTTGTTTGTTGATCTCATTAGTGTAATCCTCTAGTTTCATCACAACAATATTTCCACCTTTGTCTGCTGATCATATTACTATACTGTCATCATTCCTGAGACTTGGAATGGCTAGCCATTCTTCTTTGGACAAATGCTCTTTTTTTACATGGACGCTCCCATGCTTCATACCCTGCTCTTCTAGTCTATGTAAGTCTTCCAATGATTTTTTGAACAAAAAGGTCAATTGCAGCATATTGCAGACCCTGTGATGTGAATTTGGATGTAGGCTTTAAGCCGCTGGTACAATCATAATCTACTTCAATGTCCAATAATATTGCCACATCTTTAAGTCCCAAATTATCACTTTCTGTTATTGAAACACGTGTTTGCTCATCCCTTAAGGGTGCTATAGATGCTATAGATACCTCAGAAGTTACACTTCTAGTACAAGGAATCACCGGTTTATCCATAGTTGCAAAGAAGCTTTTAATGTCAATGTTCTCGCAAATGTAGATGGCAATTTCCAGGTATGTCATTTTGCCCAAACAATAATTGTTTGGGCAAAATGACAGACCTCTTTGTAATACTGATAATTCATACTTATTCAAAACACGATCAGATAGATTAATCACTTTCAAATCACTGTCTTGTCCCTCAAATTCGTTTTTACCTGTGACATTATCTACTTCTTGAATTTGTTCTGGCTGCGAGTTCTTATCCTTATACTGTCTGTGCCTCCACTTGCCTAACATTGTTTTTGGGGCACTTTTTTCTTTCCTCTCCTTAGCCTCTGAATTTCCTCGGAAAAAGAGGAGAATTTAGCTGGTCTAAGGTCTGATGTACTTGTTCCCCCAACTCTTCATTAGATGAGAGGTCTGAACTACTATAATTCACTGAACTTAAGTCACCCTGTGTTTCCACTCCACCTGATGCCTTAGGTTTCTGGGCATCATCGAAACCTCTGCCAAACGTGAACAGACGTAAGGAGATGGTTTGGGCAGGCAAAAGAGTACTGATGGTGCGGATTGGTTGATATGTTCTTTATACTGCAGTTAATAATATGAGCGATGCACGCCATGAAACAAGCTAGAAAGGAAATGTGAAGCTCGGCATTCTGGGAATAGAATCTGGATATAAAGAAAATACGGTACATTGGTTAGCTTATGTAGTTGAAATGAGACAACAACTATATAGTTGTCATCTAAACAATAAATTGTTTTATTCAATAGGATTGAGGACTGCAATACAAGAAGTTTGATTAAAAAAAGCTGTGGAAAATGGATCTATAATATTAAACCAGTTATAAAATTCATGCATATTTCATGCATATTTCTCTTCGTGCCATAACTATCAATGCAAATAATAGATGTGCTTGAGATATATTCGCTATATATTTTTTATTACCTTTATGCACTATCCCAAGGATAACAAGGTCAAGGCTTGCCTGGACTTCAACTCCTAGCGTTTTGGAGGCAAACTCACTCACTTCGCACCAGAAGATCTGGATTACCGGACACTGCCATAACATGTGTACGTCGTCTGCATTTTCCAACCCACACTTAAGGCAGTATCTTCTCATGCTTCCTCCCAATTTGTCCAACTTTCTTGGGGACCAATAAGCTCTGTATAGAGTAAAAAGATGGTTTCTTCTTAAAAGTGCGGGTCTGATGCTTGACCAAAGTGCTGCATATGATACTTGCTATAAAGAGTGGATATCTGCATCTGGTATGTCCGTTCTCCATATTTCCTCTGGAGCGGGTAACGTGCTATCCTCTCCTTCCACTAGCATCCAGTACCACTTGGCCACTTCCTTTTTACATACTAGATTTTCCACAAATTCTCCCTCCCATTCTGAATCCGAGCTAAGCTGTCTTTCGTTCCGGGCCCACCTTGTCAGTTGAAAGTATTTGAGTCTTGACAAAGTGTAGTTCGTTTTTAGGCCCAGAACGTCCCAGGGAATGATGGAGTTCCTTTCCGTTAACTCTCCCCAAGTAGTTAGTTCTGCCCTTAGTAAAGGTAGAGCTAGGATATCCAAAAGACATTCTGGCGTACCTGGAGAGTTCCAGATAGGGGCTTTGTTGCTATAATATGATATGTCCATAATCCATTTGATTTGTACCCAAATCTTGCAGACTGCTAACAAAACGTTGAATCTAATCTTTTTAATTCATTTGGGATGACCATATTTGAATAGAAAAAAATTACCTTCCTCCGGAAAATTCTTTTTTAAAGCCCGTAGATGGGGCGTGGAGTTTTGTGCATTGTCCAGGAGAAGATGTCTGGTATTTTTAAAAAAGAAAGCCCAGTGATATAATCTAAAGTCTGGGAAGGTGTCCCCCATTCACCTTCTTTTTACGTAGTTTTTTCCATGCTATTCTCACCTCTTTGTTTTTCCCTACAAAGCTGTTCAGGTCACTTTGCAGTTTCTGGAGCCATTCTGATTTGAAGTGTAGCGGTAAGGCATTAGAAATGAAAGTAAACTTTGAGAGAATCGTCATTTCGATCAAGTTTGTTCTGCCCAATACAGATGGTGGCAAATGCATCCATAATTCTAATAAGGTCTTGGTTTCCAGTTGCAATTTCCTAAAATTAATAAGCGCTATATTATTTAGGTCTTTGGTTATTTTAATTCCCAGATATCTAATCTCTGGCTTTTCTAGTTGAGAATATATTGGGCCATTCCAAGTCATCGTGTCCGTTTTATCTTTATTTACTAAATAGCCGGATATTGTACCAAATTGTTCCATTAAATCCATTATACGTGGTAATGCAGTCCCGAAATTCGGTGTATAGACCATCAAATCATCTGCGTATAACGCTGTTTTTATTTCCCAGTCTTGGTATGTAGACGGAATAATCCCAGTTTCAGATCTTATTCTTCTAGCCAGCGGCTCTATATACATGTTAAATAATAAAGGGGACAAGGGACATCCTTGCCTCGTCCCACGTTCTATTTTAATTGGGGTTGAGAGAACTCCATTTACCACTATCCTAGCTGTTGGTGATTCATAAATAGATTTGATAGTATTTAAAAAGTTATCCCCCATATTATTTTGTTCTATAACTCTGTAAAGGTATTTCCAGTTTACTCTGTCAAATGCTTTAGCAGCATCTATCATTATAACAGTTAGTGGAATTTTTGTAGTTGTGGCTATGTCAATGGCTGTAGCCAATTCATGAGTTAGATCTGTTTTTCATAAAACCCTTTTGCCTGGAATGTATGATACTCCCCAATGTTCTGCCCAATCTTATTGCTAAAATTTGAGTAAATATTTTGTAATCACTATTTAGTAATGAGATTTGCCTATACGACTCACATTTTAATGCGTCCTTCCCAGGCTTTAATATCAAAGTAATTACGGCTTTGTTCCATGAAGATGGGATGGGAGCTTGCTGGCTAAAATATACTGTTAAATAACTTGTGTAGATATGGACCTAGAATCTCCTTTAAGACTTTGTAAAGTTCATTGGGGATACCATCCGGTCCCGCAACTTTTCCCCTCTTTAAACTAGAAATTACTTTTTCTATCTCATCGATACTGATTTCTTGATTTAGCATTTCTTGTTGGTCGGTGTTTATGCCAGGAAGGAGATCCTGATCCAGCCACTGACCTAAGTCTGATTGAGGGTCTCTTTCTTCTTCAGTGTACAGCTCTTGGAAGAAGTCACAAAATGCCTTTCCTATACTAACATTATCCTCACATAATTTATGAGAACATTCCTCCTGGATTTTCCTGATCTCATTTCTCAGTTGGTCATGCTCTACCTTCCACGCGAGGAGCTTCCCACAGCCTTCCCGATATTCATAAGGAGCCAATTTACTGGATTCCCATCGTTCTTTAATCTTCCCTCCTAGGTATTCTGCCAACTGCTCTTTGGCCTCATTTAATTTGTTCTGCAGTCCTGACCTTGAGGCAATGTTTCGACAACTTGTTAATTTTTCCTGCGCTGTTTTAATCTTTCCTTCATATGTTTTGATTTCTTTTTTCCCTTCTTTTTTATAAAAAGCAGCATTGTTTATCAGTCTCTCCCGAAGATAGGCCTTAAAGGTGTCCCAAACTATATGTGGTGCTGCTGAGTTTAACTTAATATAAAAAAATGCAGTCACTTCTTTCTTTAATGCAGTCACCACTTCGTGCTTGCCTAAAAGTGTTCTATCTAGGGTCCACCTGTCTTCAATTACGTTTCCCCTTGTAAGCATTTCTAGCCTCACT
This sequence comes from Lissotriton vulgaris, assembly GCF_964263255.1. Classification (NCBI taxonomy): domain Eukaryota; kingdom Metazoa; phylum Chordata; class Amphibia; order Caudata; family Salamandridae; genus Lissotriton; species Lissotriton vulgaris. The sequence continues at coordinate 497,157,422 of NC_141691.1, forward strand.
GCTGCGTGATCTGACAAATGCTCTGGTTGATGTGTAACCCTAATGTTGTTCTCTCTTAATCTTTCACTCACCAAAAATAGGTCGATTCTTTTTTATTACGATATGTAAATTCTATTTATTGCCTGCCATAAGTCTCCATATATCCACTAGACCTAAATTCTTTATCAGCTGGTGTACACTCTTTCTCATTTTACGGGGGCATATAATGTGTTGTGATGTCGATCTATCAAGTAGGGGGTTAATTAAAATATTAAAGTCTCCTGCAATAATTATGTTGTTTTTAGTTTCTAGCAAATGTCTATATAATTCATACAGAGGGGAAGGGTTGTCTACACTAGGACCATAATATCCTACCAACGTGAGACCTGAATTATCTATTTTGATGTTCACAATTACCCATCTGCCCCCTTTATCTACCTTATAATCATCTATTTTAACAGTTGCCAATTTTTTAAATAATATGGCTACTCCCTTGACATTGCACGATTGCTTAGTACAGACCATATGTGTTATCCATTTGTTTTGTCTAAGAATGTTTCCCCATTCCTCTTCTCGTAGATGTGGCTCTTACAGTATAATTATGTCATTATCAGACAGTTTAAATAATTCTAGGATCTTTTTCCTTCTTTTATGTACTCTCAGCCCATTAACATTCCAAGATATTATTCTAAGAGTATTCATCATTCATTTTTTTCTCCCCCTTGTCCTTACTTTTGATTTTTAAAGCCTCTTTTTGTTGTCTAAATATGTCATGTATGAGGATTTTTTTGGGGGGGAAGGAGGGTTCCCCTAAGGCTCCCCACCCAGTGCTGCTACTTACAAGTGAAAGTGTGCATTCCTTTCGTTGAGGCCCTCCTCCCTCCCTAGGGAACCCTCCCTTATTCCATATGGGGTATTGCATTGAACCCCTTAAAGCTCCGAAGTTCCTTACTCTTCTTAAAATGAATGTGTACCTTTTTGACTGTTTATGTGGTCTATCAGGCTCTCAACCTCTTTAGCGTCCCTGAAGTTGTGCATTTTATTCTTCCACATAACTTTCAAGGTGGCTGGGAATTTCAATTGAGCTGTTGCCCCTAAGGCCTAAAGAGTGTTAATGTGTTTTCCTAACTCCTATTGCAGACTTAATGTAATATTACCAATTTCTGATCTAATAGAGTAGGACCAATCATCTTTTTGAAATACTTTCGCTTTAAGAGCTGCTGAAAGTATTGCCTCTTTGATCACATAAGTGCGAAAATTCACTAGTATTTTCCTTGGTTTGTCCCTTTTTGGGGCTCGTCTAAAGGGATCCCTATGAACCCTCTGTATGTCTTGTTCAAGGTCTCAAGTTTGGAATTCTGGCATGGCCTCCTTAATGATGGTCACCACAAAGTCTTTTAAATTCCCCTTCTCTAGGCCTTCTGGGACATTCAAATACCTTAAATGATTGTGCCTAGAATTGTTTTCTAACACCTCTAACTTGTCCTTGATTTCCTTCACGCTACTTTTTAATGGTTTAATTTCTATTTGGTTATTCTTTACCTCTTCTTGTAGCTCCTCAACCGTTATCTCCATTGTTGTCAATCTCTCTGTGATATCAGCCATTTTTATTTCCAAGTTCGCACAAGATTCTTGTATTTTCATTTGATTGCTCTCTGATATGGAAATTTTATCTTTTATCTCCTTGGAGAGTTGAGGTAACATTGCGCTTATATATGCAAAGATTTCCTTTATTTGTCCATCTGGATGATTTTCTACATATACGTTTGTCTTGGAGGCATTTAAGGTATGTTAACTTTCTAATGAGGCGCATGATAAATGCTCCTCTAAGGGCATACCTGTATCTTCCACATCCTGTTGCTCCAATACAGAGTATCTGTTTGAGGTAGTTACGTTGGTTTCGGCTGACTGCTTTTCCACCATTGTAGTTGCCATGGTATCTGTGGTGACTTTAACAGAATGATTCCTCAGTGATCTCGATTTCTCTGTAGGTTCTGCTTCTTTTAACTTAAAAAACGATCTTCGGAACGGTGTAACTCTTGGATTCCCTGTGTGGTTCTTATTCAGTCTTGTAATTTTCTTTGGTTTCTCTATGTTATCTTTTTGTTGGGTTAAAGGTTTTTGTGTTGGGAAGAGAGGTGATACTCGAGTTAGTGCTACGCCACTACCTATCCCTCTATCCTTGTCAGTGCTCCCCTCTCCTTCTCCTTCTCCTTTGGCTAGTAACTGTATGCATTCTGCATTCCTCAGGGAATATCTGTTTTTTATCAAATTTGCGCTTCCAAGTGTTGAGCTCACCTTAGAAGAGGCATCTTTATAAATGTTGTATGTATTATTGAGTGACTTAGTGGATGAGTCTGGCGTGTCACAAATTATCTTAGTGGTTGATTGCCCTGCCCTAACTGTTCTATCTGCACTACCTTGTCCTGACTGCTCCAGTACCTTCCCTTCCCCCTCTTTTTCACCAAGACCTGAGGTGGGTTTCTTTTTCTTTCTCAAGATAGCTCGACCTCCCTTATTTGGGGTCATGTGGCAGCCCACGCAGTGCCTCAAATACTTTCCTTTGCTGATATTTTGGGAGTTTATGGCAGCACCCAGATTATCCTCTCCCTCATCTGGGAAGGCAAACAGCACACTCTTCTGCCCTCTCACCTTTTTTCCTCTGCTCTCCCAGTCGCGAGCGTTCTCCTGTTCCTGACTCTGTGCCAGACTCCGTGCCTCAGCCTCCACTGATCTCCCCACTTGCTCTGCCTCCTGTGACTCGGAAGCTCAGTAGCACCGCCGCAAGCTGCCCCCTCCACAGTAACCGGGCCGCTCGCCACCATGGAAGACCGAGTGTGGAGGACCCGCACTCTCTCTGCTCCACCGCCGCCGCCGCCGCACCAAGGATAGTAGAGATTACACGCACCACCATGAGCCGCTTTCAAAAAAGCATATGCCGCTAACCTCAGCTTTGTACTTATTTTTTACTTATTCTTTACTCAAACGGATTCCCAGACGAGAAGTCCTACCAGTATTTAATGTAGCGAGAAGGAAAGGGTTTAAACCTGATATTTCAAAGCATTTTCCCGATATTTTGCACCCAGAACGCCGGAGCTCCACGGACGTGCTTCATAGCCGGCCGCCATGTTCTCCTGAAGTTCTGAACACCTAGTATTGCTATAGTGTATGCCTAAGAAGGCAACCCCAAGTGCAGTTACCTTGCAGCCAATAGTGTCATGATTTGAATCGTGCAGCAGGCGCAGTTGTCAGAACTCGTCTAAACACATCATATTCCTATATTTGAATACTAAACAGGCAGTCACAATTGTTAGTTACCTTACAGTTAAAAGGCACTTGATTTGAAAGGTGCAGCAGGTACAGTGGCACTGGGGCCAAATGTTCTAGGGACCCCACTAAACCCGGACTATTTCTAAACTTTACTACTAAACAAGACAGTCACAAGTGCATTTTTCCAGCAGGCAATTGGGTCATGATTTTAATGGTGCTGCAGGTGAAGTAGCACCAGGACCAAAAGCTCTAGGCACCCCACTAAATAATATGGCCCCCATTAGGATGGCCGGCGGACTTTGCCCGCCCGCCATCTTCGTGCAAAACGGGACCGCCCGCCATAGGAGAGGCGATCCCGCCTTGGGCATTAGGATGCGCCCAACACACTGGCAGGCGCATCCTGTAATTTTACCATTGCGGTTGGCGGTGCAGAAAGTGCCGCCCGCCGCAATGGTTAAAATGCACGTTGTGCATTTCAAAGCACAACATGACAGGCACCGCGCGGTGCCTGCCATGTTGCACTTTGAAATATGGAGGAGGTATCATAGGCACCCCCCATGTGCATCCCCCACCTCCCGGACTCCCAGGGGGCCTGAAACAGGCCCCCGCAGGGAGCCGAAGCATGCCTTTCCATGGCGGAAAAGCATGTCAGGAAGCCCATTATAATATGGCTGGCGGTGTCTCATAGACACCGCTACCGTATTAAACATTTTCCGCCGGGACCGCAAGGCGACCGGGGCGGAAAAGCGGCGGACGGTGTTTACGTCCGCCGCTGTCCCCGCCGCCATAGTAATGTTTCAGAAAAGGGGGTGGTGATGAACAGAGTGTCTGAATTAAGCAGACCACTCTTACCCAGTCCAAAGATCAGGGCTTGATCCATCACCGTTATTTATCTCACTGCCCCATCCCAGCTCAGAACCTGGCTATATGCAAATCAGTCTGTCCCTGGCCCAGTGCATCATGGGAACAGGGCAGACTAAACTACCAAGCCAATTCTTCACCAGAAAGGAGACAAGCCACCGGGGACCGGTTTCTGGCATTTCAGCCGTCTTCGGCCCGGCTTGCTTGAGTCCTGATGGAGCAGTGAGAAAGGGACTCATGTCTGAGTATACCCTGCCACACCTACAGTGGCCAAAAACGATTCAGAAAAGGGGGTGGTGATGAACAGAGTGTCTGAATTAAGAAGACCACTCTTACCCAGTCCAAAGATCAGGGCTTGATCCATCACCGTTATTTATCTCACTGCCCTATCCCAGCTCAGAACCTGGCTATATGCAAATCAGTCTGTCCCTGGCCCAGTGCATCATGGGAACAGGGCAGACTAAACTACCAAGCCAATTCTTCACCAGAAAGGAGACAAGCCACCGGGGACCGGTTTCTGGCATTTCAGCCGTCTTCGGCCCGGCTTGCTTGAATCCTGATGGAGCAGTGAGAAAGGGACTCATGTCTGAGTATACCCTGCCACACCTACAGTGGCCAAAAACGATTCAGAAAAGGGGGTGGTGATGAACAGAGTGTCTGAATTAAGCAGACCACTCTTACCCAGTCCAAAGATCAGGGCTTGATCCATCACCGTTATTTATCTCACTGCCCCATCCCAGCTCAGAACCTGGCTATATGCAAATCAGTCTGTCCCTGGCCCAGTGCATCATGGGAACAGGGCAGACTAAACTACCAAGCCAATTCTTCACCAGAAAGGAGACAAGCCACCGGACGGTTTCTGGCATTTCAGCCGTCTTCGGCCCGGCTTGCTTGAATCCTGATGGAGCAGTGAGAAAGGGACTCATGTCTGAGTATACCCTGCCACACCTACAGTGGCCAAAAACGATTCAGAAAAGGGGGTGGTGATGAACAGAGTGTCTGAATTAAGCAGACCACTCTTACCCAGTCCAAAGATCAGGGCTTGATCCATCACCGTTATTTATCTCACTGCCCCATCCCAGCTCAGAACCTGGCTATATGCAAATCAGTCTGTCCCTGGCCCAGTGCATCATGGGAACAGGGCAGACTAAACTACCAAGCCAATTCTTCACCAGAAAGGAGACAAGCCACCGGGGACCGGTTTCTGGCATTTCAGCCGTCTTCGGCCCGGCTTGCTTGAATCCTGATGGAGCAGTGAGAAAGGGACTCATGTCTGAGTATACCCTGCCACACCTACAGTGGCCAAAAACGATTCAGAAAAGGGGGTGGTGATGAACAGAGTGTCTGAATTAAGCAGACCACTCTTACCCAGTCCAAAGATCAGGGCTTGATCCATCACCGTTATTTATCTCACTGCCCCATCCCAGCTCAGAACCTGGCTATATGCAAATCAGTCTGTCCCTGGCCCAGTGCATCATGGGAACAGGGCAGACTAAACTACCAAGCCAATTCTTCACCAGAAAGGAGACAAGCCACCGGGGACCGGTTTCTGGCATTTCAGCCGTCTTCGGCCCGGCTTGCTTGAATCCTGATGGAGCAGTGAGAAAGGGACTCATGTCTGAGTATACCCTGCCACACCTACAGTGGCCAAAAACGATTCAGAAAAGGGGGTGGTGATGAACAGAGTGTCTGAATTAAGCAGACCACTCTTACCCAGTCCAAAGATCAGGGCTTGATCCATCACCGTTATTTATCTCACTGCCCCATCCCAGCTCAGAACCTGGCTATATGCAAATCAGTCTGTCCCTGGCCCAGTGCATCATGGGAACAGGGCAGACTAAACTACCAAGCCAATTCTTCACCAGAAAGGAGACAAGCCACCGGGGACCGGTTTCTGGCATAGTAATGTGGCGGGGGGAAATGGGTGGTGGGCGAACATTAATGTCGGGCGGATCGCCACCGCCACCATGGCGGTGGCGATCCGCCTGACAGGCAGTTACAAGTGCAGTTACCTTGCAGTTAAAAGGGTTGTGACTTGTATGGTGCAGCAGGTGCAGTGGCACCGGTTACAAAAGCTCTAGGGACCCCACTAAACACGGAATATTGGTAAACTTTACTACTAAGCAGGCGGTCACAAGAGCAGTTATGTAGCAGGCATTAGGGCCATGATTTCAGTGGTCCTGCAGGTGCAGTGGCGGCGGGCCAAAAGTTGTCAGAACTCTTCTAATAACCAGAAAATACTATATTTAACCACTAAATAAGAGGTCACAAGTGTAGTTACCTTGCTGGCACCAAGGCCATGATTTCAATGAGGCAGCAGGTGCAGTGACACCGGGGCCCAAAGATCTAGGAACCCCTCTAAACACCAACAATTTCAATATTTTACTACTAAACATGCAGTCACAAGTACAGTTGTGTTACAGGCAATAAGGTAATGATTTGAATGGTGCAGCAGGAGAAGTGGCCCATGGCCAAAATAACTCTTCTAAACACCAAACATTGCTTTATTTAACTACTAAACAGGCACCAATACCCACTGTTCGTGACAGTGGTTATGGCTGTATTATATGACTTTGGACCTGTGGCTTAAACAAGTCTACACTGTGAAAACTGAAGAATACGGAAATAAAAAAACTCTCAACTGGATTTGGACTGTATTGAACACTTAATTGGGATAATTATCTAAGAAATGTTTTAGAACTGTGGATATTATATTTATGCTCAGGGAATCCAACCCAAATATATGCTTATTATTAATCACACAGACTAAACCTAATTCATGTATTAATTCTGTTTTGCTATTGCTGGTGGTTACTCACTCTGAAAGTGACCTAGGCTCTGCTAACAATTCACAGGGCCTGTGCCCTGTCCTTAAAAGGTAAATGGTAATTGTTATTATTCTAATTGGCCCAGACACCCTACCTGTAAGTCCATAATATAGGGTAGAGCAAGTATGTGTAGAGACCCCAGTGGACTTAATGCACTTAAGTGTGCACTGCTGTGGTATCTGGTGTCATTATAAAGCCAAGCCCACCTTGCAAGATGGTTTTAAAATAAAACTATGTCCAAATTCGACTTTGTCATTAAAGGTGCTTCCAAAGGTCAAAAATACCTTTTTATTACATATAATTCACCGCAAAGATCTGCCCTATGTGCCACAGGGGTAGGCTGCATTATTATAAAATGATGTTTCAGATGCCCTGATAGGGAAAAACATCTAAAGTAATTTCTTCCTTGTTCTATTACTGCAAGCCCCATATGTTAAAATGGGAAGGCTAATTAAACTTTAATAAAGTCTGACTTCTGATTGAAGTCTGCCAGCAATTTCATTTAAAGTATCAAAAGAATGGTTACAAGAAATCCAACAACTATCCAAGGTCTTATTTATAATACATTTTACAGGAAAGTTTTATAACATGCTATCCTGAAGTTACCCAAAAAAGCCCCAGTGCAGCCTCTTCTAATTGGCCAACCTTTGACAGGCTAAGCCAAGCTGCTCCCCAAGTAGGTGTGAAGAGGGCTTGGGGCTGAAACAATGCAGCCATTTGGTGGGATATTTGCTACCTGGAGAAGCTAGGGAGAGGAAAGGGCAGGGGAGATAAGCTGGACTTCAAAGACAAGAGAACATATGTCACGGGACCCAGGCCAGCCCCTACTTCCTTCATACCAAGCCAGATGGGAGCCCCTTTAATTTTATTAGGAGAGGAAATGGAAGGGGAGTGTAGTGAATTATTAGCCGCACTTTCAGGTTGAGTTACACAGACACACACTCCAAGGAGAGAATTTCTCAATTTTTATTTTGGAGAGCAGTGCATTCAGGGTCAAAAATATGCCACAGTTCGCAAGAAGTGATCCTAGCAGAGGGAGGTAACATTACCCCTATTGGTTGGGTTGCCCTAACCCACCTTTTGCAGTCCATAATGGAGGATACATATGGGAAAGCAACATCAATTCCTCGGAACACTGTATGGAACATCGGAAGTAACGGACTGCCCTGTTGGACCCTTGGACTGCACAACAGAATGCTTGCATTCAGAAGGACTGCACCTGATGTACTTACAAGGACTGTGTCTGTATTAAAGGAAAAGAAATGGACTCCATGAGCAGCAACAGGTACAAAAGTGTACAAAAGTGCTGTAAGAAGTAACCTGCAAGCCCAATGAAAGGATAACTTCAGCTGGCCAGTTGTAACTGAATATTTCCTGGACTGTGCATGTGCAATGTGGGAGATTTAGGCCTAGCCCCCAAGATGTAATCCAAAGTCTCTGAACCCTTGGCTGGTGCTGCTTGACACTTCTCTTCCCAACAGAAACAACAAAGAGGAAGATCTGAAAGTTTGGAAACATTTTACAAAGTTTTGTAGGTTTGTGCCACTGAAAGCTCAGGAGTTCCTTGCAGTCGATGCCAAGGACAAAGAGTCCCACAGATTCACCGAGGCAAAGCTCTACAGCAGGCGAACTGTGGATTTGAAGAATCAGAGCGCTCAACGTCAAAAGAAAAGCTCCAAGAAAAAGACTTAGGGGTCGATTATGATGGCGGTGAATCCGCATCCTCCGGGCCGGGGGAAGCCACCGCCGGCCCGGAGGATGCGGATTCACCGCCGCGGTCCTTGAAAACACTCACCGCCAGATTATGATGGTATTGGGATCAGCGGC